>NC_068339.1:11704614-12332844 GCF_014633365.1 Diospyros lotus | reverse complement strand
CCCTTCGAAATCTCCTCAACTGCAGACTGCAAATCCACCGGCGGACTCTCTCCTCGTCGTTTGCCGGATCTTCCATCGCCACCGCCGACCGGAGGAGCCTCGCCAGGCATCACTAGGCTGTATCGTCTCTCTCTCTCTCTCTCTCTATCGTTTTCGAATCCCAGCGATGATCCAAGGGGGTTCGATCTTCAACCCCAGCATCGCCGGCCACCACCGGTATTTTTCTTTTTTTTTTCTTCAGATTTTTTTATTATTTTTCTTTTTTGTCTCCTCTCCTCTGCAGATCTGCAAGTTTGCCGGCGGCTTCTCTCTGAAACCCCTGCTAATAGATTCGCCGAGCGTCGCTGATCTGCCATCGCCGCCGGCATACAAAAAGGAGGAGCCTCGCCAGCCGTCGCTGGGCTGTGTCGGTTCTTTCTCTCTCATCCTCTCTCTCTCTCTTCTCCCTCGTTTTCAGACCCCAGCAATGATCCAAGGGGTTTCGATCTTCAACCCCAGCTATCATCGTTGGTGTTTCAGATCTGAAACCCCTCCGATGATTTTTGGGGTTTCAGCGCCGGTGGTGCCACCGGTATTTTTTTCTTTTCAGATTTTTTTTATTATTTTTCCTTTTGTCTTATCTCCTCTGCAGATCTGCAAGCTTTTTGATAATTTTGTTTCCCAGTTTTATTCGTTACCTGATTTCGACATTGTTGATATGAGATTCCTGCTAATGCATTATACTTGCTAATTGTTCCTAAATCCTTCTAAAGAATCTATTATGTCTTCTTGTGCTAAACTTGATCTTAAAGGGAAAACGTGCACATAAATTGCATAATGTTCACATATTCCAAATATAAATTGATCAATTACCCCCTTAAAAAACATAAAACTTCCAAGAATCCCTCATGTATCACAGTTAACATGCAGCCAGTTGGATGTGAACTTTTGGTTTGTTTAGCACATATACACTGCTCACAATGAAAAGAATGGCTCCTTTTATTAATGAAAAGAGAATGATATAGAACTTTGAAATAATTGAAACTAGGATGCCCTAGACGTTGGTGCCATAACATAATCTCAGAATCTGAAATAGTAAACAAGGAGGATCGAATATGTGACCTAGATCCAAGAGAATGACCAAGCCTTGAGATATAATAGAGATCTCCTTTCTCCTTAGCACTGCCAATCATCTTCCTCGAAGATAGGTCCTAAAATTCACAATAAGAAGGGAAAAATGTCACCAAACAACTCCTGTCTTTAGTTAGTTTGCTCACTGACAGTAAGTTACATTTTAAATTAGGTATATATAATAGATACAGGTGCTTCAGATCACATGACCGGTTCGCTCAAGGTGTTGTCAGCCTATAAACCTTGTGATCAGGGTATAACTATCTTGATAGCCGATGGTACTACATCTATGGCTCGAGGGAAAGGGACAGCTAATGTGACAAGCTTAATTCTAGATTTGATCACCTTAGTTTGGCTCAACAATTGTTGTAAAATCTCCAACTAATCTGCCGATAAAGTCAGGTTAGTTGATTTTCCAGTCTTAGTCTCTACCCCATAGGCTGCTTGATTCGCCTTCCTTTGGTTCTCAGGCTTCCAATTTGTTGGTTTTGCCATGGATTTTCCAGCAAGTTTCCTTCGTGTGATATGGCTTATTGCATCGGTTGCACCATTATTTATCTTTCTAGGACTCTCCTCTATACGTGTTAGGTGTGTCATGGTCCAAGGGTTTAGTCTAGGACTAGAATGGAAATCGGAAGGATCCGATAGGTTTAGAACTAAGCATTGCCTGGTTTAGGGGAGGAAATGAGAAGAATGAGGGGGAAAATCAGAAGAAGGGGGAAGAATAGAAGAACGAGAGGGAGAGACGGGAGACGGCAAGGAGAATTAAGAGAGAGATAGAAATCAGATTTTCATTCATTCAATAATCCCTTTCCCTTCTCCTACCAACAGCCTTATATAGGCTTCCTCTAACAAAAATAACAGCATCCATGTCGTATTACAAAATATCTCCTAACAACTTGCTAAATCTATTACTATAATACCCTTCTATAGAATCTTGGGTCATGACAATTTCTCCCTCCTTAAGAGAGTTCTTGTCCCCAAGAACTTGCAACAAGTAGCCATGGCTCTTCATCCAATTCTAGCCTTTTCCATCTGGTTCATCCTTCTTTCCTTCTTCCTCCTTCTAGGCTTCTTCTTCTTCGTTATTAGGTTTACAAGATCAAATCCAAGCATAAATTGGCCCAGAATTTCAGTAGGGAAAACTTCATCACTGTCCAATACAAGTAAGAAGGGCAGATCTATAGCCATTGTTGTTGTTACTATATCCCCATTCAACCCACAACCATGTTTTGCTGCAGAAATATCAACAGTAGCCTCAAAATGAAGCAATGGAGGTTTGTTTTCTTTCCTTGAATACTCATACTAAGGCTGTTTGTGAGCATTAACATCAGGAGATGCTGCAACTTCACTTCCAGTCAACGATTGCTCAATGATTGACACCTGGCCAAGTGTCTTAGCACTAGTAAGAGTGCTTGAGAGGCTGTCAATTGATTAATTGCCTTCCTCCAATTCCTTTTCCTCACTTTTTTCTTCCTTCGGCTTTTCCATTTTAAGAAACTCCTCTTTTTTGAAACTTCTATGATAGTCATCAAAGTATTCGGCGGGAAAACTGTAATGATACTCCTTAGATAGTATTATTGCAAACTCTTGCAACTTCTCGCGAAACATTCGACCAAATTCCTTGCACTCTTCATGAATCCCATTGCTTGTTCATTTGTCCCTGTTGCTGCCCACTGAAAATGCAGCCTTCTTTGGCTTCCATTGAGGCTCCCTTTCAGCTGAAAATGAAGCTTTCTTAAGTTGCAATTGAGACTCCATGGGACTCCTTCGTGCACTACTCTTCCTGGCCAAAATCTCACTGGCTGGAAAAGCAATAGGCCAAGAAACAGTAGCTCTTTCCATCCTAATTACCTTCTGTAACTGCCTCACCCAATCACCTCTAAAATTGATCCAAGAAGTGGCAAATTGCAGCCACTGTTATGCTTTAAGATCAAATCTATTGTGACAGCAGAAAAAATTGCACACTTACAGCAACTTGATCAGCCTTCTAAAGCATCTGACTCTCAGCCGAAAATCACAATCGGCATCACAGCAGTTGGATAATCAACTGCCTCAAGGCCAATTAGCCAAGAATCCCTCCGTCGGAATTAAGGAGGTTGATTTTGCCTGCAAGTTCTGATCAACCAGAACTCCTAGTGTGTCTGAATCCAATTCCGAAATCCAGCAGGAATTTGATCACGAGAACATAGCAGAGAGCGGTTGCGGTTAGAGAGTTCGCCTAGCTTGTCATAAATCACGGCCAAGGACCTTGCTCTGGTTAGTTCTCTTGAAGATCAAACAGCCAACGCCGAGGTATGCTTCACCTTCACACGTCTTCAAATATAGGTTGAGATTAGCAACGTTTCCAACCACGAAACTACCGATGCACCACTCTGAATCGCCTCCAAATTCAACTCAGTATTACTGCGGACCTCTCCTAGCCTACCTCGTCTTCAATTCCGAGCCGAAGTGACTTTGCTCGGTTTTGCTTTTCAAATCCGAGTTTGCCCTACTCGGCTAAGCCTTCCAAATCCAAGTTCGATTCTGACTTCAGTCATTGCTTCTTCCCCGAGGAGCGTTGCCTCCAATATTCAAGTCGCAGTGGATTACGGAACCTGCTCCCCTGCTATTTTCGACTTGCAACAGTCGCGAACCTCTTGCCAGTGATAACCCAACCAGTGATGAATCAATGCTTCCTTCCTCAGGTTCTGCCCAATCACCGACCACACCACGATCGCCAGAAACCTGCTACACAACCGCGATCGCTTGGAACTCCTGCGCCAGTCGCTACCTCCTGAGCCGAGGACCACTAGCCGATGGTAGCTCCTTGAATTCGCCTGGGTTGTTGAGAATCATGGCTGTCACCTCCTGACGCTACTCCACCTTTCAATTTCGAACTGCTTAGGATTAATTGATGCAGTTGGCGAGAACTGCTTTGCTCTCGTTTCGGTAATGGAGGAAGAAGGGTGAAGCAACTGAAGAAGAAGGGTGAAGCAACCGAAGAAGGCCACTCGATTAACTCTAGCAGAAGGAGTTGACGGCCAAGGAACTGCTCTCGCCTAGCATTTCCGAAATCTGGTAGCAACTACAACGGGTTCAAGAAGTCGCCCTGATCCGCTTCTTACTGTCTGGGTCAAAATCACTGACCAATCAAAGCGGCAGTACCCCACAGAACTCCGGTTGGAATTCTCGATCAAAATCGCAACACCCAGTCGCGTCTACAGGAAGATTATCGGTCTAGTCGGATTGGACTTCCGGTTTGGTCGCAACTCTCTGGGCCGTCCGCTTCACCTGTGACGGACTCCGCTCGCCTTGGACAATCGCAACCCTCTGGCTGTCCACGTCAACACCTTCGACGGACTCCTTACTCACTGCAATCCTAACGACTGGCCGAGGATGGTAAGGCTCTGATACCAATTTGTCATGGTCCAAGGGTTTAGCCTAGGACTAGAATGGAAATCGGAAGGATCCGATAGGTTTAGAACTAAGCATTGCCTGGTTTGGGGGAGGAAATGAGAAGAATGAGGGGGAAAATCAGAAGAAGAAGGGGGAAGAAACAGAGGAACGAGAGGGAGAGACGGGAGAGGGCAAGGAGAATTAAGAGAGAGATAGAAATCAGATTTTCATTCATTCAATAATCCCTTTCCCTTCTCCTACCAACAGCCTTAGATAGGCTTCCTCTAAGAAAAATAACAGCATCCATGTCGCATTACAAAATATCTCTTAACAACTTGCTAAATCTATTACTATAATATCCTTCTATAGAATCTTGGGTCATGACAAGGTGTTTTCATCCTTGAGGAGACCAAGGTTGATGTTTGTGAGTAGACATCAAATTGGAAGTTCCTGATGAATTTTAACATTACCTTCTTCCAGCTTTCTTCTCGCCTGACTTCTGCAAAAAACTTCCCTTATTGATGGCAAAGGTTTGGTTCCAAGTAGTCGACCTCTAACTTCATTAAGATTAGAGTTAAAGCCATGTAGAAAGTCAAACACTCTCTCATTTTCTATCATCTTGTCATACTTTCTTTCATCTTCAGAACACTCTCATGTGATTTCATAAAAATAGGTCCATTTCTTGCCACAATTTTGTTAGAGTGTTGTAATATTCAGTAACCATAGGATGAATGGAGGGAGCTGGAGCAGTTTTGTACTTAGGAACAGGAACTAATGTGCTGGGAGGAAAAGATTGAACATGCTAAGATGAGGTAAAAGATAATGGTTGGGATGAAGAATTATTAGAACTTGCAAATGTGTGTGCAGACTCAGGAGAATTAGAAGATTGTGCTACCCGAGGACAAGAAACAATAGAAGAAGAAGAAGAAGGAAGAGATTGAAAAACCAAAGTAGAAGAACTATTTGAACTGGATATAGATGACGTAGAGGACGAAGAGAAAAGAACCTGGAAAGGAAATTCATCCAGGTTGAAACTTACATGCCTAGAAACATAGATTTTTCTAGAAGGATGCAAACAAATGTAACCTCCTTGAGTATGGCTATATCCAAGAAATATACACTTGAGGGTGTGAAAATCAAATTTGTGCTTGTTATAAGGTCTCAAATAAGGAAAACAAGTACATCCAAAAGGTTGTAGCAATAGGTAATTTGGTGTTTTATTATAGAGAAGTTCAAAAGGGGTACGAAACTATAATGAAGAGGAAGGCAGCATGTTAGTAATAGAAGCTGCAGCTTGGAAGGCCTTTTCCCAGAATTTTAATGGCATGTGAGCATGAGCAAGTAATGTAAGACCCATCTCCGCTACATGCTTATGTTTCCTTTCTGCTACACCATTTTGTTGGTGAGTATAAGGGCATGAAAACCTAGGCTGTATTCCATGACTTTGTAGGTAAGGTAAAAAGGCTCGAAATTCCCCTCCATTATCGGTTTGGATAGCTTTAAGCTTGGTTTGGTGTTGATTTTCAACAAGTTTATGAAAACTGATAAAGGTAGGCAAATCATCTGATTTTAACTTCAGAGGATATAGCCATGTGAACCTTGAATAAGTATCAACAAAGATAATATAATATCTGAATCCTTTAACAGAAATAGTAGGGGAAGGATCCCAGACATCAGAATATATCAACTCCAATGGTCTCTTAGCGGTAATATTATGAGAGACAAATGGAAGTTGATGATGTTTACCAAGTTTACAAGAATCACAGAATGAAAGAGCTGAAGAAGGGCATGGAATTCAAATTTTATTAAGAACCAATTTCAATACATTGTATGTAGGATGACCCAAATGAGCATGCCACTGCTAGCATGTCTTATTGTATTGAGCTAAACAAACATTAGGAGACAATCCATGACTAAATGGAAGCTGTGTTTTACAACAATCAGAAGAAAAATCAGCACATTTATTCATAGAAGACGAAGTAGTAGTAAAAGACATTGGATGAGGAGACTTGACAGAATGCTTAGGGACGCTAGCAGCTTGACCAAAAGTAGGAACCAACTGATAAAGACCATCCCTAAGTTGTCCTCAAAGTAGCACAAGCCCTGTATTCTTGTCCTTAATCAAACACACATTGAAATGAAATTCAGCAATCACATTGTGATCATTAGTAAGTTGTGATACACTGATTAAACTTTTCTTCATATGAGGAACATGAAGAACTCTAGGTAAAGTAATAACAGAAAAAGGTTTAGTGTGAGTGTATAGGTGTCCAAGACCAACATTAGATATAGACAATTGCTTACCATTACCAATAGAGACCTTGTCTCCTCCATTGTAAGGTGCATGCAATGTCAAGTTGTTGAGATTTGAAGTGATATGATTTGTGCCTCTAGAATCCACAAACCATGAATGATCAGACAACGGTGAGGGAGACAAATTCTCTGAAGGCTGAGAAAAATGGCCATACGAGGTGACTCTTTGTGAAGAACCTATATCAGTTATGTAGGGCACATTAGAATTAGTAAAGGTAGCTACATATGCCCTAGAATCAATAACCCTCTGAAAATTTTGAGAATTCTAAAAGTTCTGAGAATTCTGACCACCAGTATTCCTTTGGAAGTTTTTGTCAAATCTATGATAGCATTTATCAACAAAGTGCCCTGGTTTTCCACATAATTGACAATAGATTCGTCTATTTGATCTACCACAACCTCTTCCACCTCTATATCCTCCTCCTCTTTGTACAAAACCTCCTCTAGTATTGTTACCATTGTGTGATGCAACAAAAGTCATATTTACATTAACAGGAGCATGCATAACAGATTCAAAATTCACCATAGATTGTGCAGTATTTTTAGAATGTAATCGCTACTCATGCATCAACAATAAGTACTGCACTTTTTCCAAGTCTATTTCATCCATTTGATAGGTGATCAAGCTTACAACTGTCTCATACTCATGATCTATTCCATTTAGAATTGCAAGTAATAGATCCTTATCACTCAAAGATTCACCAATAGCAGCCAACAAATGACCAATTGTCTTAATTTTCAGAATGTAATCATTAATAGACATAGAATCCTTTTTTATAGGCCTTAGTTGCTGCTTTAATTGGAAAGACTTTGCTATGTTTTGACGAGAATACAAGCTCTCAAGAGCAGACCATACCTTGACAGATGATTCACATTGAATCACCTGTGCAAGCACCTCCTTGTCAATGGTAGAGAACAACCAGCCGAGTAGCAATTGGTCTGATCGCATCCAATTCATATAATCCATGTTAACCACTGGAGCTTCACCATCGCCAGCTAGATCCAACACATATTTAGGAGGAGGAGGTGACTTATTCAAAAATGGCAACAAGTCGAAGGTACGGATTGTCGCGAGAATCTGTGCTTTCCAAAAAATATAGTTACTTGAGTCTAGCTTGATAGGTATAAAGCTAAATGCCTTCGCCACAGACAAGAAATCAGACTGCAAAGATGAGGATAGCGAGGTGGAAGAAGGTATCGGAAGTGAAGAAGAAGAATTCCGATCAAGATTCGAGGCCATTGACGCAAGTTGCAAGCTCTAATACCATGTAAAGATGATTAGGGCTAGAGAAATCTAGGGCATGAGAGAAATAAAAGAAGAACTTCAAAGATGAATAATATTTCCAGCAACCTTACAACGAAGCTCATTGAGCTTATATACAATTGTGCCTAACTACTATAACAGAATTTAATACCGCAAACTAACAGCCTATGCTAGATAAAACACATAACATAATAACAACACATGCTAGATAAACACATAACAGAAATAACACCAAGTATGCTAACAAAAATAGGCTTAAGTAATCTCTTCAACACACTCCTAGAGCTTGGTACACCAAGTTAAGAAATGCTCTCCAGTTTTGGGGTTTCTTACGGGCTGTTTCAGATGCTTCATTGTTTGTTAAATGAACTTCCACCTTTGTCATTTTTATCTTGGTGTATGTTGATGATATATTGATTACTGGCTCGGATTCAGCTCTTGTACAAGCTTGTATTCATGATCTTGACACTCATTTTGCTCTAAAAACTCTAGGATTTATTAATTACTTTCTAGGGTTTGAGGCATATAGAGATAGCAATGGTCTCTACCTTACTCAGTCCAAGTATGTGTTAAATTTATTAAAGAAGGTTGCTCTGTCAGATTGTAATTCATGTGACACTCCAGTTGATTATGCTATCTCTCTAATTGATGAAGGTGAATTATTTGCTAATCCAGCCTTGTATCGAACACTGATAGGGTCATTGCAATACCTTACTTATACAAGGCCTGATATAGCTTTTGGAGTGAATAAACTTAGTCAGTTTTTGGCTAATCCTAAGCAGCAGCACTGGTTGGCTTGTAAAAGGCTGCTGAGATATCTTAAGGGTACAATTGGTCTTGGCCTCTTCTTTTCACCTTCTTATGCAGATTTATCTCTTAATGTTTACACGGACGTCGACTTTGCTGGTTGTAGAGTGTCTTGGCGGTCAACTAGTGGGATATGTATCTTTCTTGGTAACAACCTAATCATTTGGAGTTCAAAGAAACAATCAGTGGTTGCTAGGTCTGTTGGGGAGGCTAAGTATAGAGCCATTGCTCAGGGTGTGACAAAAGTTATGTGGCTGATATCCTTATTTGGTGAGTTGGGTTATTCGTGTGTGCATACTCCAATTATTTGGAGTGACAATCAAGCAGCCCAGAGCATGGCTGAGAACCCAGTTTTTCATGCTCGTACAAAACATATTGAAATTGATATCCATTTTGTTCGTGAAAAGGTGGAGAAGAATCAAGTTGAGATTAGATATGTGTCTACTACTCATCAAATTGCAGATGTGTTTACTAAAGGATTACCACGGAGCAGATTTAAGTTTTTGGTGGACAAGCTACATATGCAGCCATCTCTCATGGTTACTGTGGTTGCTGATTCTCGAGAATTAACTGCTAGACAAAGGCTCAAAGGGAAGTCTACTTTGAGGGGGAATGTTGAAGAGATTACTTGAGCCTATTTCTGTTAGCATACTTGGTGTTATTTCTGTTATGTGTTTATCTAGCATATGCTGTTGTTATGTGTTTTATCTAGCATAGGCTGTTAGTTTCGGTATTAAGTTTTCTGTTATAGTAGTTAGGCACAATTGTATATAAGCTCAATGAGCTTCGTTGTAAGGTTGCTGGAAATATTATTCATCTTTGAAGTTCTTCTTTTATTCTCTCATGCCCTAGATTTCTCTAGCCCAAATCATCTTTACAGACGTGTACTTAAAGGAGTCTACAGGTCGTAGGGAAGAAAGGAACGTCTGCCACAAGAACGTGGCTTTGATACCATGAAAAATGAAGGAATGTTGGAAATTAATGAAAAGAATGTACTTCCATGCCTTCATTGATCCAAGAGATACACTAAATATACACACAATCCCCCAAAAAATCTCCTGGAATACAGGAATAGATTACAACATGTTCCAGATTAGAATTTATTTGAACTAAGACTTTCTTATCTGGTTTTTTGGAGCAGCTTTATCCTTCATTTTCTTTATCTTCTTAGTTCGAACTCTTCTAATCTTTTCCCATCTTAATCTCATCTTCTTATCTCCTTATCTACCCCACTTACAGCTTGAAATTATTTCTCCTTTTTCCTTTATCTTCTCCAACAGTTTGTTTTCTTTTGAATTTCTTTTATGTTCTTGTACAACTTATGCATTGAAAAATCCTATGCAAACAAGTCATGTTTGAATATAATTCAAAATGAATAGAATATACAAGAAAGTGAGGTAGAGCCTTCTTTTCTCTAATTTTCCTTGAAAATTATTTTGACTTAAAATTTCTTCCCCTAGTTTTAAATTGATTTAATTGATTCCATGCACTGGTTGGGACCTCCATTTTTGGGAATTTGGATCACATTCCTCGCATCCTGGGATGCAAAAGAATCACAGTCTGGAATGCACAATCCAGATTGTGGTTCGGGCGGGGGGGGGGGGGGGGGGGGGGGTGGTTGGGTCGTAGGAGGGAAGCCAGTAGCATGAGAAGTTTTGAGGGGATTCCTCAGTCCATAAGCGTGGTTTTTTTAATTCAAGTTCCTTTTATCATCCAAATAACCTGGAAGGGCCATACACTAATAGTACTCATATGATTGGCTACCTATTATCCAGATAATAGTACTCTTTTGTGTGGTCTAATTTTATATGCCATAATTGAAAGGCTTTAAAGGAACATTTTTGAAGAGATCAATTTTTTGCCTTTATTGCTTTGCGTGTGGGTGTTTTATTTGTTTTTTAGGGGGGGGAGGGGGGGGGGGAGGAAGTGTTGTAAATTTTGATTATCCGTAACAACAAATCTAGGAGTCTTAGGAGTCCTTGATCAACATAACTGAGTATGGGTAGGACCATGATTTTACATAGTTTGCAATCCCTGTTTGCAGTCTTGGCTTTTGCAAATGTACCTTTAGTTAGTTGCCGATTGAAAAAAATGGTTGCTTTCTTCAAATTATGTGCTACTGCCACTTACTTTTCCTCTAAAACAGTTCCTTTATTTGGCCAAAGTTAGAAGAAAAGTTTTAATTTCCTAGAGGAAGAAAGCTTGGTTTCAACATTGCAAATTATACCTGTGTTGCCTTTTGCTTCAGCTTTCCATTTTAAAATGTCTTTGGTTTTACAGTTTTAAATTTATGGCACAATGAAAGTAAATGATTGAATTAGTTTCTGCTCCACAGTCAACATGTGTGATTGACTTTTATTTGATTATATTTTTCATGGTTGAAGGAAGTGTTGGCTTCTGCATTCCTTGCTTTTAATAAATTAGGCTGTATGCACAACTTTGTTTCAACAAAATCTTACCCAGGAGACTAATTAAGATTTTGCTTATTTATCTAGTTACTTGGAGACAATAGATGGACGTAGGAGGACCTCCAGCTGTTGTTCAAAAAAAGATGCCACTCACACCTAAAGCCATAATATACCAGAGGTTTGGCAGTGAAGCATGCTATAAGGTTGAGGAAGTACATGAATCTACTCAAAATGAATGCCCAGGGTTATCCATTCCACAGAAGGGCCCCTGTCTTTATCGCTGTTGCTTGGAACTTCCAGACTTTTCTGTCATATCAGAAGCCTTCAAGAGAAAAAAAGATGCAGAGCAGTCTGCTGCAGAGATGGCTTTAGAGAAGGTTTTATTTCATTGTTTGTGTTGCATAAATTGCTCCAATGAAGATGTAATTTTAAGATTGTGTCGGACAATGGATTTATCTTTAGATGTTTTATCAGTTTTCATGTGCTTTTCTTTTGGTTTTATCTTGTTAGTTATTTATTGATTTTCACTAATGTCTTCTACATTTTTCTTTAATTACTAATCCATCAAGTTGTATTAGTTTTTTCCACAATCTTGATCACCTAATATTCATATGCTACTCTGGTTTGCTAGGTGCTCAATTTTGATACCAGTTAGCTTCATCAGTGAACTGTTTTGCAATAAAAAAAATCCAAAAATTTGTTCACATTTTTCTGTCGTCTTACTTTATTATTTACTTAATACAAAACTTAGTCAATAGTAAATAATAACTGCAGGATCTCTGCGTGATACATCCAGTTAGTTTGTCCATGGCATATGAGGAAGAAGTGTTGCTTAATTGTTAGCGTCAATGTGAGTGAACTGTCATCTGGGTTTCCTTGTGAGTGTAGCCCTTTAGATGTGGCTTTGCACTTGTCTTCTAGTGACTCTCTAACCTTATCAAAAACTTACCTCACTATCAATATTTACAAACAAGTCTTCTCCTTTTCTTTGGTCTCTGATGCCCACAAGATTCTGTTCCTGATGATCCTTTAGACTTTAATTGCCAACAAGCAGGGTTGTATTGGGTGACCCAGGCAATTGGATTCAATTTTATGCACATTCAGAATAAATTTAGTTTCTGTAACCGAGGTAACTTGTTTACCTTTTACTGTATTTATTATGGAGGAAAACATATTTTTTTAACAACTGATTTTTGTAGCATTTCATACACAGATGATTATTTTAACTTTTAGAAAATAACTGATGGAAATTAGAAAGTCAAGATTTAGTTGAAAGTGAAGGCTTGGGTTGAGAGCAGGGGATCACATTTTGAAAGAACTACTCATTTTGGTATAACTAAGTCATGAAGTTCTCTCATATTGTAGCCGTTTTTTTTCAATAATCAACATTTCTATCTGGTACTTATATTTCATCCATATAGAATGTGAAATTTTTATAATATATTGCATTGATCTACCCATGTGAAGGACTATGGATGGCACAAGGTAAGTGCATCCCTTAGGCATAGTGCCTCTGTATAATATTAAAAACTCAAGCCTGTCTTCAAATGGTTGCCAACTCCATGGCAAATCATCAATTCAGTGGAACTGATATTACCTCATTTAGGTTGGACATGTGGAAGCATGATTTTTTCTACCCCAAGGATTTGCAGTGTTTGGAATTTTGGGAATTGTTGACGAATTAGGTTTGATCTCCTCTGTAATGGTCACTTAACCACTGCAAAAACCCAAATCCCTACTGAAATAGAAATAGACTATAGTAAAATCATGTAGGAACAAGATTATATATTTTACCAAAGTCATATAGAAATAGTTATATGGGACATACCAAATTCATGTTGGAATAGGAATATAGATTATGTCAAATCAATGCAGAAATAGGTATACAGCATGTATACAAAATCTGTCTAGGAATGGATATACATACTTAAATTATGTCATGGTATATTTACTGAGTTTAAATTCAGTTATATATATGTATGTTTTTTTAGACCACGATTTGGCCTCAAAACCAATGCATCAGGCAGTTTGAGCAATGTAGTCCAGTTCAGTTTAACTTAGTTTTGGTAGGCCCTATTGTTTGTTCTTTTGGGCATTAGTTATTTTCTTAGTTTTGAAATTCATTGTAGTTTCCTCCAGTTATTATAGGTAGGGTTGCACAAACATTAATTCAGTTTATTATCATGAAATGAATATTGTTATGGTTCAGTTATTTGTTATTAATTGTTATTGTCATGATATGATACATACAAAGGCTTGCTTGAACCTAATGGTTTATGGTTCATTAAGAGTTAAGTATTGGTCATGGGCCCCCTTTCGGTCATGACAACCACTACCAAAATTTTGCTAAAAAACTATTTGTAACAGATTTTTGTTGTTGTGGAAGAATCAATATTTGTAATTTTGCTCATATCTTTTCTAGTCTATAACAACCACCCCCACCCCCTCCACAAGCCTGAAATACCACTAGGTGGGGTAGGTTACATGAATTCTAGTCCTCTAGTTATTTCTTCCATCCATCACCATATGGCTCATATCTTTTGTAAGGCTATTATATTCTAGGTCATGTTTAATGGTTTCCCATCAAGTTCTCTTTGGTCTACCTGTTTTGCTACAAACCTTCTCCATTTCATCCACTCATCTCATAGGTGCTCCTATTGGTCTTCTTTTTCATATTTTCAAACCATTTGAATTGTGTCTTGCACACCTTATTTTCAATAGTTGCCACTTTAACCTTATTATGTATAATCTCATCTCTAATTTTGTCTTTCTTGTATGGTTGCATATCTGCCATGATATTCTCATCTAAGTTACTTGCCCATGTTGTTACCATAGTTGCCCAACATTTTAAGCCATTCAATGAAGATGACCTTATAGTTGTTTGGTAAAGCTCCCCTTCTAGCTTTAGATCTTATGATCACATAAATTACTGGACACACTTTTCCGCTTTTACCAATCTGTTTTAATTCTATGAGTAACATCCTAAATAATCTCCCCTTCTTTTTGGACAACTGATCCAAGAAACTTAAACTGATCCTTTCTGGAATGACTTAATCTTCAAGTTTTATCACCACATCATCTCTACTTGAGGTGACCACTAAAAAAAAAAAGCTCTATGTGGTGTAAAGTGCTGCTTTTTTTTTTTTTTTTTCCTGAACTTTGGAATATTTGGCGCATTATGATGATTTCCATCTTTTGACTTGTTGAAATTTGCTACTTCCCAGTGAAGAAGAATCATATAAACTATGACAGTTATTGTATTTGTGTTGTAAATTATTACATGTCATGTGTCTAATTAATCAGTTGTGTTCACATTACTCATGGAGAAAATCCTTTACCTAATGGCATTTAGCTTTCATGTTCATCACCAAATGAAAGCAAATCCTTCACTAAAAGATGCATTTGAATATTTTCCTTTCGTCAAGGAAAGATGACTGTCTAGTTTTTTGCAAATATCCTTCAACAAGCATCCTTTATTGTGATCATGTGTCTGACATTTAACAATTGTGCAAAGACTCGTCAGATTGGACTTGGTATAAATTAAGCAGCTGAAGTTGGTTGTTCTGGATTTTCTCTACCTTTCCTGCTTCATCAAAGTATATTTTCTAGTGGAGAAAATAATTTCAATAAAGATGCACCAATAAGGTTCTAAAGGCTCCGCATGTGTGATATGGAAAAATTAGGGATATTATTAGTTATTTATCATGCATAATTTCCAAGATCATATATTTTTCATATTTCCCTCAGTCTCCATGGAAACTCACTAATTGACTAATCAAAAGCAAATGTCCTCATATGTTATATTCTTTTTTTTTTTGTGGGTGTTTTTGCAGCTAGGCATGAGCACTACAACTGATGATTCCACTGTACAGGATCCATGGGATGAGTTTGTTGCTCGCTTCTCTTACTTTTTCTCAAATGAGGTAAATTTGTTGTGCTGAAATAAAACATGATAAACTAGCTTATGTTTTTGTAGTGACAAATCATGCCACTGTTGGAGTCTTGAAATCACCATGCTATGTTACTTCATTTCATTTGGATCAACTTTCTAAAAAAAATTGAACTGTTACATTGCTGCTGTAATGTACAGATTTGGCTAGTTACAGCCTTTCTCCTTTGAAAGTTGTTCTTTTGTGTTGATACTGTTCTAGGTGTCTATTGAATTTGTCTTAATTATCTCATCAAAACTCGAATACCTGTTTATACCATTGTCAGCATCAGTTTTTGTGGTAGTTTGTTCCTCAGCAATTTCTTTTTTCAGTTCATAGAAGATATTGTGAAAGACTTTTAGGGAACTGGGGTTTGTGGCATTCTAGGTGATCTAAAGGATCTTAAGAGCAAGGTAATGTGAGTTTTTACAATGCCTCTTGATAGGGAAATTCAATTAGAGCTGAATATATAGCTTTCTCTATGAGATTGAGATGTGCAATGATTTAGTTATCAGAGGACTTTTTTCTGTTTATTGAGATGCTCTACATAGTTGATGGTAGTGATGGATTGCTAATTGGCCCGCAAAAGTGGCTGCGCTGATGATTCAAGGCTGCCATTCATTGACTAGTTAAGGAGTTAATAGATTACCCATTGTGTATTGAATTTGCATTCTTCTGTCTGATGGATAATGCATTTTTATTTAGCCTTGGTACGTACTAAGTGCCTTATTCTTCATTAGTTTTTATGGACATTGATCTTGATTAACAGTGCTTTGCTTTCTTTTCTGTCACATTATTGCAGTTCCTTTTATCTCATCATCCCCTGAGTGGTCACTTCAGAGCGGCTTTGCGGAGAGAGGGTCAGCTGAATGGCTTAATTCCAATTTCTGTCTTTGCTATCTGTGATACAAAGATTAGTAATTTATGTAAAAGCATAAATCCAAAGGTCGAATCAAATCCTCTATTGATTATCTCACTTATACTAAGGGCAGCTCCAAGATTATCTGGTTCTGTCTCTACTTCTGAAGAACAGCTTTCAATGCGGAGGGAAAAGCCATACCCTCCTGAGATTATACAGTCTGTAGTTAACAAAGAGTCAAGCTTGCAGGAAAGTATCTGGGTTGAAGTGGTACGGATCCCATACTTGGTTGAAAAGACTGTTGAACCATTGACTCTTAATTTTCCCTCAGAAGGTTATTACCTGGATGTCATTGCTCGAGAACTTGGATTAACTGATGCTTTTAAGGTTATGATTTCCAGGTAATCAAAATCTATGGTCCTGTGGATTCTTATTCTTTAATTTCCTTTCATTTGATTTTACATATCTTGTTATTCTTAGTCTCAAATCATGTTAATATGTGAATCTCAAACTGGGGCACTCATTTAACAACTAAATGATAAAACCGTATCCCTAATTTAACTGGATCCTTCAGTATGCCATCGATGAGCTTTTTACTTGTCCTATATGGAAATGAAGATGATCCAGTGTTAATTATTCTGTAGACACTTAAGATATTTTGAGAATACATTAAGACAATTATTGTCTATTTTGAGAAGTACATTAATTTTTTTCGTCTACATAGTTGAATCTAGTTGTCAACATTTAACTCACTCATCATATGGCTGTTAATTTCACATCTTCACAAGACTCTGCGGACCATTTTATTTACTTCTATCATGCTTGTAATATGGAAACAGTTGCAATCAGGCATGGTTATCTCTATCTAGAGTGTCTTGTTTTAAAAGATAAAGTAAGAACTCCTGTATTGGAGTGGATGGCTTAGAATTCCTTTTAACAGCAATAATGTTTTTTCTTTGTTGTTCATGCAAAGCATGGAAGAAATTATCGAGTGATGGAACTGGTAGATTTGGGATTGCAGTGCCTGTGGTTACTGTCAAGCCTCAGTCTGGAGCCTAATATCTTCAGAAACTTGGAGGATTCAGGATAGCAGCATTTCCATCATGTGCCCCTGAACGCATGACAACCCTGACTTGGCGTGTAGAGAAGCCACCTTTATCTCACTCTGATCCAAGGCCCAAACTTTTCCTGAGTAGTTTTTTGAACTCCACTGCATCTCAAAGTCAATCATCCACACGATTTTATAAATCTGCTACCACAATAGTACTCACAAGTATAACATATTAGTGGAAATACAAATACCCAAAGAATCAACCTCAAGCACAGGGGCGGATCCAGAAATTTGTGTAGGGGGAGGCTGAAATATTTTTTTGAGGTGTAAAACTGCACATCAAAGATTTTGGGGTGGGCTGTAAATTTTTTTTTTGACTAGGTTATTATTAAAAATTATTATTTTTACATTAAAAAATTAATTTTAATTGTGGGCTGAAGCCCAGGGAAGCTCACACGTGGATCCACCACTGCTCGAGCATCATTCTTTAAATATTTAGAAATTACTAGAAAGTATTAAGCTGACCCCACCTAGTGGGATTGAGGCTTAGTATGTTGTTACTAGAAAATATAATAGTGTGCACATATTCTGAACATTTTGTTTATTCATCCCTTCTGAATCTTTAAAACACAATAAGAAATAGACACAGAAAGTTTGGGATTGTATAAGTAGATGGCAATTATCACAAACTATCATAGCAATGGTGATTCAAGTTGAAGATTACCATGATGCTTGAGGAGGAAAGCAAGTAATAATAGCTATGGGCCTAAGATTAATAGCATAGGCTGCACGTGAGAGAGATGAGAAGAGGGAAATCATAGAAGGCATATAATTTCTGTATTTAATGGAACATTTAGTAGATTAACAGGTTTCTTTTGTATGGTAAATCATTACTTTGTTGTAGGTGCGCACTGTGGGCTGGGCAGGGATTTGGGGGGGGGGGGGGGTTGGGGGGGGAACCTCTGAACCCATGCCAAGCTGGACTATAAATCATGTTCATACATTTTTGGCCAAACTTTTCTAACCCACTTAGATTCATTTAAAGTTATACATTAGGATGGGGGTGGAGTGGAGACCCTGAAGATCCAAGTTGAATTACCATTCCTAGTAGGTTGTTTTCTTTTCTTTTTGTTACGAAAATTGTTGCCATTAAAATCTGCTCATTACCCACTTTTCTTTTTACAGGACTATTGGTAAAGCTTCCTCTGAGATGAGATTGTACTTCTGTGCTTCCAATTCACATCTGGATCCATCATTAGAAGCTGTTTGTTCCAAAGGGTTTTTGAATGCAAGAGCAAGTTACTTATCTGGCCATCTTATAGATGGTGATGCAATTCTGGCTTCCATTGGATACACATGGAAGCCTACTGACCTCTTCTATGATGATGTTTCCTTGGGCACATATTACAGGTTTCTGGCTATCACATTATTTCATTCCTCCATATGCATCCTCCACTTTTTTCATTTCCGCATAAATGCTTGGATGATTGTTAGTTTAAATCATTTGCATTTTTTGTTCTCAAGAACTGTCTTGGCTCAGAGTTTGCAATCCAATCATATTGAATGAAAAATAAATTTGTATTATGGCATAATGTGGATTGCCATAGTTATATTTCCTTTCTGATCCTTTCTTCATGGGAATTTCCTTTTATTTTCTATCTTGTAATAGATGTCTTGACTCTAGAAGTCAAATTAAAAGATTGGATTTAAGGCCTTTTGACATGGATGCGGACCTTTTGCTCTGTAGTGAAACTTCTGTCAGTTAATTTGTTATCGATGGTGAACTTCAGAAGTTCTTGGAAGTATGTTGACAGAAAAAAGCGCAAAATTGGGTTTAGGGGGGGAGGGAGGGTTGCAATGCTTCCTTTGCAGTACCAATAAATTTTTTTGGTTCATTTGTCAAGGATAAAGTGTCATGTTGGGGCAAGGAATAGCTGTAATCACATAGTAATAAAAAGTCTTTCCATAAATTTGATATACTGCAGTTTTTACATTAAAGAATTAGTGTCAAAGTAATTTTACTGTGTTTTACATTTTCTGACATCCCAACTTTTAGTTTGAGATCTAGGTATGGTGAATGTTATATTATCTTGGTGATGATTCAATATATGGATCTTTTAGTCATTAATTAGCTCCAAATATTCACTATTTAATTGTTGTAGCACCTCTTTTTACAGGGTACTTATTAATATGACACCAAGTGGAGCTTACAAGTTGTCCAGAGAGGCAATACTCACAGCAGAGTTGCCTGGAACCTTTACGGCACGTACCAATTGGAAGGGTTCATTTTGGAATTTGATTTGTACATTCTGTCGCCAGCACCATTTATTTGAACATGTTTTTTCTGTGGTAAGTAATCCCCTAGAATCGCCAATATCACCTGAATCGCACAATTTGAAGGTCACTGATCCAGGGAATGAAAAAATGAATGCATGTGGTAATGCTGTTGGTGGTAGTAAACAAGTATCCAGAGCAACATTTAGATGTGGAGTAAAAATATTCTCTAAGAGTCAGGATTTGATTATTGAGTGTTCACCAAAAGAATCTTTTAAGAAGCAGAATGCTGCCATCCAGAATGCTGCATGGAAAATTCTCTCATGGTTGGACAAATATTTTAGGAAACCTGATATACCTTTGGAAGATCTGATGTCTTTTGGAGATGTTCTCGATGTCCAATTCCATCACCAGCAATTCTATAGAAAATTTTCCCTGTGTAAATCTGTGAATAAATTTTGGCAGAGCATTGGGACTCAAGAAAGCAGACTAATAGGCTCAGATTATATGAATCAGCTAAATGGAATGGTGGGAGATGGAGGGTGCCCTATAATCATTGAAGGTCCTGATTCTGAAGTCTCTCCATCTAATGGGGCTTTAGTATGTATAATCTATAGCATTTGCTTGGTAAAAGAAACAGAATATATGAAAGAACTCATTGAAAGCAGTGAAGAATTTGAGTTTGAGATAGGGACTGGTTCTGTCATGTTGTGCGTTGAAGGAGTTGTGACTCAGATGTCTGAGCACCAGTCTGCAAAGTTTTATATGAACTTGCCTCCTCAAGAATGGATATTAGCTTCAGCTCGTGACACATCAATAATACTTCCATTATTAACTTCAGGTAAGTAAAAATCGCTCCTATGATGTTGATTTCATAATGTTGTATTGCATCTGTCAGCTAGCTGTGCCTTTGGAATGGTAAAAATTCCAGCTCACCTATTATTTAAATTGTTGGCTCCCGTCATTCCAAGTTGAGCTGTGTAAATTTTTTTCCAATATGCATTGTGTGTAGTACAGTTAGAATTTGATGTAACAATCTGGAAGGATATTATGTGGATAAATGTGGAGGTGAATTTGTGGTATGTGGAAGATCTTCCCCGTTTTAAGAAGTGAGGGAGCATGACAAAATTGGTTGTGTGTCCCAGTGAGCTTGGTTGTGAGCAGATATGTGGTATTTTCTTTTTCCTGTTCTATTTTTTCTCCATGATCTGAAACTAACCTTTTCTATTCCTTGGGCATTACCTCTCAACCATTTGATTTTCTTATGGCTGTCAAATGGTTGGAACCACTAGGAGATTTAAGAGAAAATGTAATGGTAAGACATCAATTGGAGGTGTGATGAGGAGTCAATGACAAATGCTTCTTATTTTGCAACTTCAGTCGTGTAATGAACTTCTAGGAAGCAAAAGTTCAGCTAGTTAAATTATTCTTGTAGCAGGCAATGGATCTAACAATGCTCCTTTCTTTTGTTTGGCTTTCTTCATATTAACCCTGGGTTTATTTGGTAGTGATTATTTGTTGACTTGACCACATATCTGCTCTTTCATTTTGTTCTCTTCCATTTTTGGGCAGGAGGGTGCAACTTAGAGTGCTCCATACTTCTGTTGCGAGTGACAGAACCTATGGAGGATAGAATGGAGCAGGCTCGATTCAGCCCCCCTTTATCAAAGCAGCGTGTAGAATATGCATTGCAACATATTAAAGAATATTGTGCCACTTCTTTGGTTTGTCTCTTATCCTTTATGATGGCTTCTGAAGTTACTATCAAGGTTTAATGTTGGATTTTTTCTTGCAGGTTGATTTTGGATGTGGATCTGGAAGTTTACTGGAATCTTTGTTAGATTATCCAACTTCTCTGGAGAAAATTATTGGGGTTGATATTTCACAGAAGGGTCTTGCTCGAGCAGCAAAGGTTGAACATTTATATATTGCCACTTCATTGGGGTGGATATACATCTTCTTGAATTAGTTCTTGATTGCTTTAATTAGTTGTCAAATTTTTCCTTTTTTTCTTTTTTCATCTATGAGAAGTGAGAACTGAAGAAAAAATTTAGTACTCTCGTTAATGATATCCGTGAATTTAATTTGAGGCTTGTAAAACATTGGTTTTACCTCCTCAGTCATGACTTTGGTATAAGCCAAGCTTTTTTTTTTTTTAAATTTTGCTTGGGACATAGGATAGGTGAAGAAGCTGTTATTTGGTAACATGAATTTATGGTGTAAATCTGTTAGGGAATTAATGACCTGGTGATTATAGTTATAAAGTGGTGTTGTGACAAGGCTTGGAAGACAACATGAAAGGAAAGCCCTATATTCAGACAATTGCTAGATTTTCCAAAGATATATTGGTTGATCATTAAAACTGGGCAGAAATGTGTATTACATTTATCATACCCAAGTTGTTCCTAAGAAGTTTTGCAACAACAACATATAGAAGCCTTAATCCCGTTGTGGCATTCACTACATGAATTCTAGTTTGCTAATTATTCTTTTTATGGCCTTATCTTCTATAAGGCCCTATCTTCTATAGGACCCTTATAACTCATATGGTACCTAAGATTCTTTCCCCAAGTTTTTCTCAGTCTTCTTTACCTCTTTTGCTAAAGACTTCTTCCATTCCATCCACTCTCTTCACCAGAACCGCTATTAGTCTTCTTCTCATATGACTAAACCATCTTATTTGTAACTTATGCATCTTATCTTCAATAGAAGTCACTCTAACCTTATTATGAATAATTTCATTTTTAATTTTATGTTTTTTTGTATGGTCATGCATATTGTAACATCCTCAGTTCTGTTCCGCTCATATTTTACACATTTTTGTGCTTTACTACCTCACATTTTGTGCCATATAAAATACTTTCTTTTAGCTTCCATAGAATCTTATTATCACATAAAAATGCTGGATAAACTTTTTCATTTTAACCATCCTGCCTCAATTCTATGGATAACGTCCTCATTAATCACCCTATCTTTTTGGATGATCGATCCATACTTGTTTGATCTGGTAAGTGCTACACTGGTTGTGGCTACCTAACTTAACCCTCCTCCTTTGTTCAACTTGGGATCGGTTGTAAATAGGAATCCAAAAGGGGTGTGTTTACTTCCAAAGGGCGTCCCTAATGCATGAAGCTCTTTGCTTTGCAAGGGTCATATTTGTATGCAACCTTCCTCCCTTCCCCGCCCTTCTTTTTGCAAAGAGATAATTTTATAACTTGAACCCATGACCTTCTCGTCACAAGGAAATAACCTTACCATTGCTATCAAATCCCTCATATGCAATTGTAAGAAATTTAGGAAGCACTTTAGTCCTCTTAATAGTTCATTGCCACTCCTTGGACTCATGAACCAAAAATGCCCTCCATTTTACTATCTCCTTCATGCGCTGCCAGATAATCCATACCTCAACAATGACCTTGTTAGGATTAAAGTCCTAATCCTAAATGATAGAAGAGAAATAATCAAAGCAAGCATGAAGAACACATGAGATTTAGAGGTTCACTCTCAATGTGAGAGCTACGTTCACTGTTGTCGTTGCAAGTTTTTCACTATAATTAAATTGGAGATTACAAGAACACACACCAATGCTCTCTAATAACCACCCTAATATAAGCAAAATTAGGGCAACGAAAATACATGTGAAAACCCAAAATTGCCCTTATTATAAAATTGCATATAAAAATTTTGCCAAGGTCGATCCGTGTACTGACTCTGCGTAGGGATAATATGTGTCAAGGTGATAATTAGGCTCCACACACTAACAGACCTTTATAAAAACATCCTACCTTTCTCTTCACACCTTGGTTCTGTGCAGATTAAGCCCATCCTGGGTTCCTCTCTAGAACCACCAAACCATTTTGATCATGTATCTCCTTGTCTTGAATCCACTGTCAAGATTTGCCTCTTCCTTCACCAGGTCCTTGTCCTCTAAATCACAATCTAGGGCAATAATTTAAGAGAAGAGCTCAAATAGGCTCTTACAGTTGAAACCTCTAAGAAGCCTGTTTGCATAAGACATCATGGTTTGCTCAGTCCCAACTTGGGGCCCAAACTTGCATAATAAATCTTCAGTTATTCTGCCCCACTAGCCTATTAGCTTTACCCGATTCCTGCCCAAATTAACAAATAGTAAGTTTGTTGCTCCTAAAGACAGGATTTGCCCCTTTAGACCTAGTGAATCTTGGCCCCCATGTGAATTAATTCTATGCATTTAATTATCTGTCTAATCTAT
Organism: Diospyros lotus; assembly: GCF_014633365.1. Taxonomy (NCBI): domain Eukaryota; kingdom Viridiplantae; phylum Streptophyta; class Magnoliopsida; order Ericales; family Ebenaceae; genus Diospyros; species Diospyros lotus. The sequence goes on along the minus strand of NC_068339.1, from coordinate 12,309,220 downwards.
CACCTAATCAAAATTTAAATTCTCCTCAAAAGCATTGAAGTCTGTCTAGTCATCTGCCCAACTTTTACATGTCTCTCTGTTCCGAACCAAATAGAAGGCAGCATGGAGCTACTGTAACCACCTGAAGGTTATGGATAAACGGTAGCTTTTACTAAGCCTCTCAATGGCCACACCAACACAAACCTTTTGTCACAATTTTTTTTTTCTGCACCTTTGCATTTTAACAGCCTTCTTGCATTATGTACTCATCTGTGAACATATACTTCCATCTTCATCAACTCACCTACTTAAGTTCATACAACACATATGCATATCATTCTGTGATTCCATTCCATTTGATAGGAAACTTGTCCTCAAGGATGGGAATTGGACAACCATTCCATACTGGAAGTCCCACCAATTTTCCATATGCACCATCCTGAATCACTAAAGGAAGAAACCTGCCTCAGTTCCATACTCAAGAGTGTTGCATAACCAATTTGAAATTATGTCACATTCTGAATTAAGTATATTCCCATAAGAATGAGATAGTTAAGTTTATAAATCTTGCAACATACTCTTTTGGCTATTGCTGAGCAAAGGAAAGTTTTGTGTTGCCAGAATAATCAGAATGACTATAGTTTGCACCACGTCAAAGCTCAGAAATTGATTGGTCTGAAGCAGAGTGTGAACTGGGATTTGTAATTCTTCTTTTGATATGTGTATAGTGTTGCTGATCTCATCTTCTGTTGTCAGTTCTCTTTAAGTAAAATCAAATTTTACTTTTCGCATCTATCTTAGCCACCTGTTTATCTTGTCATTGTCATTTCCTTTAAGCAAAAACTATTGTTGCTTTCTAGGCCTATGTCTTGCTTTGTTACTTTTGTTTCCATATCTTTTTCTTATCTTCCATTCTTACATGCTTGTGACAAATAGGTGGCAATATGCTGGGAGGTCTTTTAGAGTGATAATAGAACACAATTGTCTTGAAATTACAAAATTGTTGACATCTATGCTGCAAAAGTTCCTTTCTCTTTGAGATTACTAAATCCAGTGGCTTACCTGGTAGTTGTCTTGAACATTTTTCCACATGGTCTGGCATTTCCCTTGAGCCCACTATGAAATCAATATAAAATTCTCCAGGATGTCCTCTTTTATGGTTGCTAATTCCACAAATTTTGATATAGTTTGTGGAATTGTTTGTTGTAACTTTGTTAGCTCTCCAACTTGATCTTCAAAACACAATGGTCCAAATTGATGTCATGGTACAAGTACTTAGAAGGAGAATGTACCGTGCAAGTGGCATGGCCTTCTCGTGCAAGCAGTTAGAGAGTTGGGTACTTAATTCTAGAAGGGGTAACAATGTAAATAATGCTCCCCTTTGGCAGGAGCATTTGGTTGTGGGATCCTCTATATAAAGGACCCGATTACATGTAATGAGGCATGCTGAAAATTGAATTCAAATTCATTCTAATTTCTCTCTCTCTCTCTCTCATTTCTATTCGTCCTTCTTCAATCGTCTGGAATTCTTCACAAATTCTCGAGAATTGCTGTCATATCTCTCAAGATCTGACAATTTGGTATCAGAGCAAGGCCTCGGGCCAAGGAAATTCAGTAGGTGCAACGATGGCGGAAGGGACTCGAATGAAGAATCTGGAGTTGTAGGTGCAACAATTCCACTCGACAGTTACTGATCTACAAGCCTGAGTGGAATTGTTGGATATTGGATCCAATCGCAACCATGAAGCTATCATGGCGATGGATGAGAAGATGGGCACCTCTCTAGGGGGCTTGGAGAGAAGATTGGATGGGATCAGAGATGAAGTTGGAGCTCAGATCATGGATCATTTGCAGAATTTTATGGTAATGTTCACACACCAAAATTAGGTAAGTCTTATCACCTGATTTCCCCCCGAGAGATAGGATAGAATCGGTTTTGACTGGTCATGGCATGAGGAATGGGAATGTCGGGCCCTCTAAAATTGAGGTTGCCCTGAGGAGAGAATAGGACACTGAAGTGGATCAAAGGCGGGAAGGATTGGTTACATTCAATCAATCGGGATTCCCTATACCTAAATTAGAGATTCCCCTGTTTGATGGAAGTAATCTTAGATGGTGGGTGAGGAGATGTGAGTGAATGGTTGGTTGGTATAACGTGCTAGATGGACATAGAGTAGCATTGGCAGCCACGTACCTTAATGATGCGGGTGATGCTTGGTATCAAGGATGGTCGCAAACTAAGGGAGAGTGTCCATGGGAGGAGTTTGTTGACAAATTGTGTGAGAGGTTTGGAGATAGAAATAGGAAGGATGTGGTGGAAGAATTCAATAAACTAGGGCAAGAAGCAGGGGTATAGGCTTACCAAGCCTAGTTTAAGGAGTTAAGGTCGATAATGGTCAACCTGAACCCCCACCTCTCTGAAACCTATTTTGTCTCTAGCTTCATGAGCGGGTTAAATGAGGAATCCAGGCCTATGGTCAAAATGCTTCACCGGGAATTGGTGGTGCAAGCAATTGAGAATGCTAGGCTGCAGGAAATTATGATAGAAGCTATCATGAAGAAGCAAAGACAGTAGGGTAAGGGAGCTAATATGGGGCTTGCAGTACAGATGGTGAAGGGGTATGGTAAGGAAATGGTGAGGATAAACTCGGGGCAGAGAGGGATGTCAGTGGTTGCACCTGGTAATCATTCAGTAGGTTAGAGCGGGAAATTAATAGAGCAAAGAAGGCAAGCCAGGCTGTGATTTAAGTGTGGTGATCGGTATTATCCAGGGCACCAATGCAAAAGGCAATTACTCCCGTTGGAAGGAGAAGATGGAATGATGGACGAAGAAGAGGAAATAAAAGAAGCAGAGGAGTTAGAAGGGGACGATAACAGAGAGATTTCATTATATGCTCTCAAGGGGTTAATCAATAATAAGATCATCAAGGTGGAAGGGAAGGTGTAGGAGGGCAATTTGATGATTTTAATTGATTGTGGGAGCACCCACAGTTTATTGGATGAGAGCACTGCTAAGAAACTCCATTGTAGGTTTACAGGGACCCAACCCTTAACAGTGACTATTACCAATGACAACAAAGTGCTAAGCAAGTCAGGTTGCACAGGGTTTTGTTGGGAAATGTAGGGAGAGTTGTTTGAGACTAATATGAGACTACTTAAACTAGGGGGTTGTGACGTGGTGTTGGGGGTGGATTGGATGAAACAAGTTAGCCCTATCAGTTTTGATTTTAACATAATGGAAGTAACCTTTGAGAAGGAAGGGAAGGAGATGACCCTCATGGGCAGCAAGGAGATGGGGTCTTGCAAGATGATTATAGGTAGGAAGCTCTAGAAGTTATTCAAGCACAAGTGGGCTCAAGTAGCTCAACTGTTTTCTATCCAAGCAATGGAGGAGACAGAGGAAGAAAGTGGGCTAGGAGGGGAGCTTCAGTTGACCATATTCACTCCAGAGCAAAGCCAATGGGAGGTACATCACTTGAATTGTCTTAATATGCTCTTGGCTGAATATGAGGACCTGTTTGTCGAGCCTCACTCCCTACCACCCAAAGGAATCTTGGACCACTCAATCAACCTTAAACCTAACTTAGAACCAATTAATGTCAGATCCTACAGATATCCCCCTCACCAGAAGAATGAAATTGAAAGAATGGTTAAGGAAATGCTTCAACAATCCTTAATCAGACCTAGCCAAAGTCCCTACGCATCCGCTGTCCTTCTTGTTAAGAAAAAAGATGGTTCATAGCACTTTTGCGTTGACTACCGTCAACTTAACGCCTTGACCATAAAGGACAAGTTCCCATCCCTATAATCGAAGACTTGCTTGATGAATTGAAAAATGCTACCGTTTTCTCCAAACTAGACTTACGTTCAGGGTATCATTCAGTGAACTAAAACGCGGCCTAGGCGGCGCCAAGGTGCTAGGCGGCCGTTGGTCGCCCTGATTATGGCCAAATCGGCCACCTTAGGTGCCAGCCCGGCTAATCGATACCGGGCGGCGCCTAGGCGGCCAAGGCGGACGCCTAGTCGCGTGAACCGCCTGGCCAATTATGGCCTAATCGGCTACGTGAATGGATTAGTATAAATTTATTAGGGTTTTGTTTCCCCTTACCCGTTACCCCTTCTCTCGCGCACGCATCACCACCTACAATCTATTGCAAAGTCGCCGTCGTCGTCGCCTCTCTCGTGCTCGCATGCTGCCACCGTCTCTTGCAGTTGCAGAGTTGCCGTCGTCGCTGTCTCGTGCTCGCACACCGTCGCCTCTCTCGTGCTTGCTCGCACATCTTCCTCACTCACCCTGCGCCTCCTTTGGTAAGCAGTAAGCAGTAAGCAGCAACAGCGTTGTTGCTGCTTGCTGTTGCCTCTCTCGTGCTTGCACGCCGCCACCATCTCTTGCGTTGCTGGTTCTCGATCTTCTTCCTCCGCCGAGTGTTTTTGTTGTAGCTGCTTGCTGTTGCTACTGGTTGTAATTTGTTGCTTGTTTTTGTTACGTTGTTCTTCCTCCGCCAGTGTTAGTATTTTGTTATTGTTGTATTTTGTTATTATGTCTTTATTTGATTCTATTATTTCTAATGCCTATAAATTGTGTTTCACAAAGTCAAGAGTCTAAACTCTAAATTTAATAATCTATATTAATATTTCATAATCTTTGTTTAATTTATATGTGTATTTGGGATAATATGAATTTTAATTTAAAAAATAACAGTTTTTCTAGGCCTCGCCTAGGCGCTTGGCGCCTGACTAGCGCTTAGCGCGTTTTAGAACACTGGTATCATTAGATTTGTATGAACTCTGATGATATCCACAAGACGGCCTTTAGAACCCATCATGGCCATTATGAGTTCTTGGTGATACCATTTGGGCTCACCAATGCCCCAGCTGTAACACCCCCTCAGCTCAAATATCACAGGAAGGCATACACATAACTGCCTAAGGGGTATTAGGAAACCCCAAACAACGAAAGCTATGGATCAAACCTGCCAAGAGAGTTGAAAGGGTTTCCTAGGCTATTATAAACGCATATAAGCCTTTCTTTTAGGTGGTGTTTAAGTTTAACATTAAGTAGTACAACCATCAACTGATACAATGCTTTATTTACAACTCAAACAAGACTACACATTAAGCCACAAGATAAAAGAAAAAAAAACATTAAGCGTCCATAATTTCCTTTTCATTTGCCTCACTTGCCTCCTTAGTTCCTGACACGTCAAACATACCTAGAACGTGAAACGTTTCAGGGGCATCAACCCAAGTTAGATAATAAATATCTAAGTGAAGTGGTTCCATAAATGAAAGTAAACATGTATGTTATGCACATATGCAAAGTGAAATCCCCTTCTTGTGGAAGCCATGCCAAGGTGTTGCAATCATCTTCGCGCACGTCATGCTCACATCAAACACAAGTATGTGCCCCCATAGGGCCACCCATGACGGCCACTAGCTTGCCACAACGCCTCGTATGACGTATGTAAAGGGAAAGAATCATGCTTTCAAGAAAAAGTCATGTAAGTAAGCCACACCCAAGCACAAGTGATACAATAAATGTACAAAATGAAGCAAGGAAGTGCAGGAAAACACTCACTTTGGTTGTTAACCTTCGTTGGGTTACTGTTCACAGCATTTTGGGTCAAGTTTTAGCTGCAGTAATACAGTTTGAAGGTATAAATTCCAAGATATTTGTATACAGAAAGGTTCCAATTAATTTTAGGAGTAAAACTGGAAAATTTCAGGTGAAAAGGGTGAGGGATGCGCCCTAGCAAGGAGGGCCACGCGCTGGCTGCGGCGGCGCGCGCCGTCATTACAGCCTTGCACAACTTCCATTTTTCGGGCTTTTCTCCTTCATTTTAACTCCATTATGACCCCCGTTTTTTCCTACACGCTCCTCTCTTCCCCCTCTACTGGAATACGAAATAAAATCGAGCTTACCTTGTTTATTTTTGACTGTTATGGCTGATTCTTCGGCGGCGTTGCAGTTTCCGACAGCTTCCGCTTTTCCTCTTGTTTTCCACCGACCTTCCTCCCTTTCTCTTACCAGAATTCTACCCACTTTCTGATCTATCTATCCCCTCTTCTTTGATTCATGGTTCTTGCATCACAAGACCTATATTTATAAACTCATTTGGTGAATAACACCATGCCATGTATACCTTGACTTTTGAGCCTAATTATTACTATCCCATGTGCTTCTAATAAGATGGTGACACTTGGCTAGTCTTGGGATGTGTGCCATATCTCTGACTAACTCCCATTCCATTACTTTAACCACCTAGTTCCTAATTTTCCAAAATTACATTATGTCCACGAGGTTTTCCATGTTTGCATTTTAACCCCTTTTTCTTGGATTTCCCTCAATCACCCCCAAAAAAAGAGATCTCCTGAACCTTCCTCCTATGTTTTTGAAAATTTCACCTTTGCCCTGGCACTTTTGGGAAATTATGCTTTTACCCTCGGTTCGTAAACTGTCTTTCAAACACAAAGTTATACACAATGTGGTTTTATAAAATTTCGGGTATTACACCAGCCACTTTCCAATCACTTATGAACCAAGTCTTTGAGTCTTACCTACACCAATTTATTCTATTTTTCTTTGATGACATTTTCATATATAGTCAGTCCTTCCTATAGCACTTAAGGACTACATTCAAGGTTCTTAGGTTCAGCCAACTGAATATTAAGCATTCTAAATGTGCCTTTGGTCAGAAACAGGTGGAATACTTGGGGCATGCCATCTCAAGTGTAGGTGTGGGCACAGATTCGAGAAAGGTGGCAGTTATGGTGAATTGGCCAAGACCTGCTAACATTAAAGCATTAAGGGGCTTCCTAGGGTTGACAAGTTATTACAGGAGATTTGTGAAAAATTATGGCCTCATAAGCCGGCCTTTAACGAAGTTATTGAAGAAGGATGGATTCAAATGGGGGCCAGAGATAGAAAGAGCTTTTGGGCAGCTGAAGGAGGCCATGAGCAAGACTCCGGTGTTGGGTTTACCTGAGTTCAATACTTCATCTTAGAGACTGATGCTTGTAGTACAGGGATAGGAGTTGTGCTAATGCAAGGGAAGCCATAAGCCAGTCTCCTATGCATGTGGGGCTTAGCATATATGAGAAAGAGTTGTTAGCTGTGGTGATGGCAGTGGAAAAGAGGAGACACTATTTGGAAGGGGGGTAGTTCATCATTTGAACTGACCATGACAGTTTAAAGCTCCTACTTCAATAGAAGCTCCATACACACCTTCAAAGGGGATGGCCAAACTTATGGGTTTGGATTACACCATACAATATAGGAAAGAAGAGAAAATGTGGCTGCTGATATCCTTTCCAAGTGCTCCTAGGAAGGACATTCGGTTGCCCTTATTGTTATTACGCTGGATTGGTATCGAGAGGTCAAGGATAGTTATGAAGAAGATAGCAAAATGAAGGAGTTAAGGGAGCAGTTGATTTTGAATCCTAATAGCAAGCCCGGGTATACACTGAATCATGGGGTGATAAGATATAAAGGGAGACTGGTAATTGGAAGCAATGAGACACTGAAAAAGAAGATATTGAGTTCCCTTCATGAATCACCATTGGGAGGCCACTTGGGAATTCAGAATACCTATTACAAGGTGAAACAGATCTTTTTTTGGTCCCAACTTAAGAGGTGTGTGAATGAGTATGTGTTAGCTTGTGACACTTGCAATCACTGGAAGCATGAAACAATAGCCCCACTAGGCTTATTATAGCCCCTCGACCCCCATTGATTCCTGCATCGGCATGGGAAAGAATAAGCATGGACTTTATTGAAGGCCTATCTAAGTCTAAAGGGAAGGATTGTATTTTGGTAGTGGTGGACAGGTTCATCAAATTTGCACACTTTATTGGCTTAGCCCTTCCCTATTATGCCCAAGAAGTGGCCAAGGTTTTCTTGGACCAAGTTATGAAGCTGCATGGAATTCTCAACTCAGTATTCTCGGATAGGGACAAGATCTTCACCTGCTTATTCTGGCAGGAATTGATGAGATCCTTGGGAGTAAAGCTGAAGATGTCCCTAAACGGATGGCCAGACTGAACGGGTGAATCATTGTGTGGAAGGGTACCTAAGGTGCTTAAGTTTTTTGCATTCTAAGGGATGGCATAGATGGATTTCGCTTGCACAATGGTGGTATAACTTCAGTCACCATGCATCAATCAAGAGGTTGCCCTTTGAAGCATTGTTTGGTTACCAACCCCCACTTCTTCCGGCAGTGGGGGAACATACTACAATGGCAACTGTGGAGGCATATTTGGAGAAAAGGTAGAGAGTATTGCAACAGTTTAAAGAGGAGCTAGCTCTGGCTCAAAATCGCATGAAGCAGTATGCAAATAGAAGGAGGAGTGAAAGGGAGTTTGATGTGGGGGAGAAAGTCTATTTGAAGCTCAAGCTAGCCCATCTCAAGACCATTACTCGAGGGCAAGTAACCAAATTGAGCCCCAAGTACTATGGACCCTATCTAATTGAAGCTAAGGTGGGGAGGGTGGTGTATAAATTAGAATTACCTGAGGAGTCAAGGATTCACCCGGTCTTTCACGTCTCTTTACTCAAGAGATCAATTGGGACATAGCAGGTGGCTTCCAGCCTACCTCAATTGTCGAGAGAACTGGATGTCACAGCAGAACCCAACTCAATATTAGATAGAAGAGTTTTGTACAAACATGGAGTTCCTATCATACAAGTGCTAGTGAAGTGGTTTAACCTCTATCAAGACAACAATACTTAGGAATATTTGCCTGACTTATTGAGGCAATTTCCCTGAGCAGCCAGCCTACTCAGCATTTCTTGAGGACAAGAAACATCTCAAGCGGGGGGGAATTTGTCACGGTATAAGTACTTAGAAGGAGAATGTACCATGCAAGTGGCATGGCCTTCTTGTGCAAGCGGTTAGAGAGTTGGGTACTTAATTCTAAAAGGGGTAACAATGTAAATAACGCTTCCTTTTGGCAGGAGCATTTGGTTGCGGGATCCTCTACATAAAGGACCCGATTACATGTAATGAGGCATGCTGAAAATTGAATTCAAATTCATTCTGATTTCTCTCTCATTTCTCTCTCCCTCTCTCTCTCTCTCTCAATTCTCTCTCTCCCTCTCTCATTTCTATCTATCCTCCTTCAATCCTCTGGAATTCTTCACGAATTCTCGAGAATTGCTGTCAGATCTCTCAAGATCTGACAATTGAGTGCACAGAGCATGCATAAACTTGTCCCAGTTAATGATGTAGCTTTGTTAGCTCAACAACTTGATCTTCAAAAGACATCGGTCCAAATTGAGTACATAGTACCTTCATAGCTCTTGCCAAATCCCAGTTAATGATTCCCTATATTTTTTCATACCATTGAAACTATCATATCACTTCATTCTCCATGTGGATTGATGTTGGCCAAACCATTTGTGTTTCACTAATCTGATTAAACTTAAAAAGTTTCTCTGAATGATAATACTTATTTGTGGTTAGCTCCACCATGGAAGAAACTCAACCTTTGGATATTAAGCTTGAATGGAATGATTAGTCAAATAACATATTTCTTGCCTGTTGGAAACTTGAGTTTCCTGATTATTCACAGCCTCCAAAAGTTAATGTCACAAATTGTTTAATTGGTATGTATTGCAGATAGCAATTGCTTGAGCTTAAAAATTTCTTCTCCATGCTTTCCTGAGCCTTCTCAGAAGCTACAATAATTCATCTGTGTTCATTCTCCCGTGACCAAGATGTCAGGGGCACCAGGATGGTCTCCTTTCACACCAGTTTAATAGCTTGGAAAAAGAACCAAGTCAGAGCAACATTCAAATATCAGGTGGGACACCCTCAATCCATTCTATTTGTAAAATTCATAAAGAGAAATCCAATCTCTCCTTGTAACAGAGCACAAATACTTATTATATGGCCCTGCCAAACACATTCCTGAACTTCACAATTTTGATATTTAAAACTAGAAATTAAAACATCTGACAGGGTAAGATTTTACCAACCTATCTAAGCGTATAAGGTTCTAAATGCTAAGATAAGCTTATACAGTTATCACAACCAAAACTTATTAATGTATTCAAAACTCAAATTAATTTAAGAATCCTACTACCTTATACTTATCATGTTCATTTATGAGCAAATGAAAGTCATGGCTTGCCTTTTGCTACAAATATTTTTTTCTTGTGGAGTGTAACAGCTGTGAGATTGAATCTTTTCTAATGTTGCTTATAAAGGGTTTCACTGTTAATGATTTAAGCAAACAATCTTTTCCAGTTATATTTTGCCTTTTCTGATAAATCCTGTTTTTCTCATTTCAATTTTTTTATGCTTAATCTGGTTATATCTTCTGGCATTCACTCATTCTCTAATAAAGCAGGTACTCCATTCAAAACTAAGTAGAAGTACTGATGCGACTACATCAACTATGGGTATTAGAACTGCACTGCTGTATGATGGTTCAATCACTGTTTTTGATTCTCGGTTGTATGGCTTTGATATTGGCACTTGCTTGGAGGTATGCAATTCTTCTTCTAATCCATGATTTCATTTTAGAGGTCAGTCTTAGTAAATATATGTCGTATTTTAGTTGTCCTTTTCCTACTTATAACTGTATGCTTTGTGTCACGATTTGTTTTGAGATGGCATTTGTGCAGCAATTTCTGTCCCTTTAATCCTAAAACCTTAGAGCCAAAGTCAGATGGTATATGTAATGACCATAGATGGTTTGTTTGTGCGTTTGTGCAAGCATGGACTGGTATTAAATTATTAATCTTCCATATATGACCATAGATGGTTTGATTGTGTGTTTGTGCAAGCATGCACTGGTATTCTTTCTGGATACATCTAAAGTGAGGTACAAAATTAAATGGAAATAACATTTTGGTTTTTAAGAGGCTGGTTCTGTTAAGTGTTAACCTATGTAATTGTTCCTTTTAATTTCAATTCTTTGCCCATATATAGTTCCTTTTATTTTCATCATATAAATCAAGCTACCCTGTTCGTAGATGCTTGAAGGCCTAAGGGAATATGTAGATGTATGGAAGCAATTTGACTTGAAGGTCAAATAATATTTTTTAGTGAGATTATGACAAAGGCCAATGCTTGTTCCATGTGTCTGAAACTGTTCTTCATCAATTCAATGTCATAGCCACAGACACAAGATCCTACCAAATCAAGCTGTCTTCCATTCTGTTACTGTAAAGACACTCTGTAGTTTAAGTGATAAGTTTTTGTCAAATTTAGAGGCCTTGTCCTCATGCCAGAGTACATAATGCTACGTTGCCATTAATTTGCCTAAGGAATGATACTCTTAATTCCTTGAAGACAGTAATACAAACCAGCAAAGTGGTGCCTGAACAATAGACAGGGATGTGCTTATGCACATAGATCAAGTGAAGGATTAGAATAATGGTGTAAAATGTATCTAACTAATCCAATATTGAATCTGAAGGGGCTTACCTGATGGGTTAGACTACATTTTCCTTATTAAAAAAAGCATGGAGTTCAAGTCCTCCTTAGGGGACATAAAAAAAGTTTAGTAAAAAAATACAAGTAAACCGGCTGGAGAGAATTAAGGAGGTAGGTGGTGGAAAATGATGGGTGGTAAAGAGAAGAGAGCAAGAAATTGAAGAAAGAGTAAGGGTGATTTAAGCATTCTTAAAAGTAAAAGAAAGAAAGAAAGGGCAATCTTGTTTATCTTTTTGCACTTCACTGTCCACCATAGGAGTGGAGTGAGTAAACTAGCCTTCGAAACAAAACAACTAAATACAAGTAGAGGTGAAAATCTAGCTTCATCAGTTGCTCTTCAATGTGGCAATCTTTAGACCACCAGGCAACATGTGAAGTAACCATGGACGTGTGCCCTATTAAAAAAAATGGCCATTTAATATGGATCGGAAGGACTCATGCAGTTGAAAAGAGTTGTGGCCCTGTGCTTGAGTCAAGGTGAGGTGTTTATCAAATAAGTGATTTTTCAAAATATCTTCAGTTGGGTTAAAGTAGTTTTAATTTGGATCACCGTGCTAGGGTACTCTCTTATTGATAGCACTGGTTATATTAAATATATGTTTTTGAACGAAGATATGAATTTATTAATCAATTTAAGAGAGAACATGAACAACATAAACAACCCCGCAAAAGAACAAAACCACCCTTACACCACCAAATGAAACTTAAAGACAGAACAGAGTGTCAACAGCCACCCAATCCTGAAGAGAATAGGAGCAAGAAACTGGAACCACCCTCAGCTGCTGTGAATAACCAAAAGACAATCATTCTCAAGGAGACAGAACCACCTCCAAGCTGACAACTGAAGCTGAAGCTGAGACCAACCACCTCCTTTACTGCCAGAAACACAATGGGTCCACACTCACATGAACAGGAGTATGGGAAAGAGGGATCCCGAGCCTGAATCCAATAAGCTAGATGTGTAATAGTCAGTCTGAACCGATCAGCTGAAGGAACAGAAACATTGTCGAACACCACTTTATTTCTCTCAAGCCATAAAGTCCACAATCAGCACATATATATATGTATAATAAACTAGAAAAATAAAAGTATTACCCAGAAAGATGTGCGTGTATATATATAATAAACTAGAAAAATAAAAGTCTTAAGTAGGATTATTAACAAGAAGTCAAGAATCTATACATGGATTCTACCTACTAGGCATGTTATTAGTTGTGTAAAAGATGGATTGCATTTCCTCTCTTTATCAATCTGTATTCTTAGCTACCTAGTTATATGCATAAATACAACTAAGGAAGATATACTATATATAAATATATATATATATATATATTTGTATGTGCATTGATGTCTTTTCCAAGGGCACTAATTGTAATTTTCTTTTCCTTTATGTTATAGATATTTGTCCTTAGCTATAGGTAGTTATGCTTATCGTTTGTACTGCACATGGGTGCATGTGGGAGGCTGTTAGGCTATATATAAGCCACAGCTAGAGGATGGGAAGGCAGGTTGTGAAATGAATTGAATATTTTCTGTTATCTCTCTCTCACTTTCTGTTATCTTTCTCTCCCGTTCTCTTAAACATTCTCGCTCTTTCTTGTTGTTTCCCTCTCTTCCATCTGAACTCTCCCTCCAAATTCTACTCTCTCAATCTCTTAATCTTCTCAATTCCCTTTCCATACCCTAGCCCAACCCTAGGGTGTGATAATTGATTACATCATTGAATATCAAACTGTTTTTCACCTTAATTGGTGAAAACACTGACGTCGCTTGATGAAGGCTAATGCCTAATGATTCACGTTGAGAATGTCCATGTGAGGGGCACTTAGAACTGAAATCCAAAAATTTTAATTTCAGATTCTTATTCTTATGTGGATCTAATATGTTGCAAATTAATGAGTTTGAGAGCTAAATCCAAATTGGAAGTTGGGTAAACATTAGATGTGTAAACCTTATCGAGAAGTCCATTCAAATTATGATCAATTAATTGTCTGTATATTACCCAGAAAGATCTTCCTAACATTGTTGTTTAGGTTTGAAAGCTCTTCAGTATGGGTGAATACTAGATGCGTGAAATTTACCAAAAAATGCATTCAAAATGATCAATTAGTAGCTATGTATCACCATAGAGATCATTCTTAGTTGCTTAGGCTTGAAAGTTCTGTTTGTAATACCTGAAAATTTTTGTGTACTCAAGTGTAATTTTTATTGGGGCAAAAGTGTAATTTTTTTAAAGTTATGGGCTAAAGTATAATTTGTGAAACTTAAGGACTTGAGGGCAAGAGGCAAAAGTGAAAGAGGCGCTAAGGGGCCAAAATGCAAAATGCAGTATGAACACTGCAACCAGCCGACGGTTGCATTGTGGCCGCCAGCAACATGTCTAATCGACGTTCGAGGAGGGAAATTGATAGAAAGCTTTTGTTCTCCAAGTGAGGGAGAGAATTTCTAGAGAGTTTGAGGGATTTTTGTGTTGGTTTGAGGGTGTTTCAAGCATCGTCGGACAATCGAAAGAATCGTCGGAGATGCACTGTTATCGGCCGATTTGAGGGTGTTTTGATCGGATTTTCGAACCACCAGTGAGCCCATCGTGTTCGGAATGAAGAATAAAGCAAGAGAGAAGAAAAACCAAGAAATCAGAACAAAACCAGTGGTTGACAGTAAGAAGAAGGTCAGAGAAGACAATCAGCTTTCGGGCGCATGAAGGTAAGAAAAAATAGAAAAAAAAGAAAAATAGAGGAAAAATTATAGGAAACTTCCAAAAAATTGGAGAATTTAATTTTATTAATTTTTCTTGAAATTTGGTCAAGAAAAATATCAGGCCACGAGTCTTGAGGCAGGGCGTGAATTTCGAGGAAGCTTAAACAGCAAGATCAAGGTGAGTGGTTATTTTGAAAAATATACGTGAGATGACTTACCTAATTTGAGCATGAATTTCATGAGGGATTCGCTAAAATTTATGTGATCTATGTACATCTTGCCATACATATGCATGTTCATTATATGTTGTTTTGGTTTTTGTGATATTGCATTGGGCATGAAATTATTGGTATATCAATAATTGTGTCATCCATGTTGACCATGGTGGGATGGGATGTTGCCTTAGTACCAAGACTTGCATTTTCGCAAGTGAGTTTTGTCGGAATGACCGTAGAAGTATCCTGTGCCGTGTGATTGTCGGGATGATTGTCGAGGGTTTCGTGCCGGGGCTAGAATGCTAACAAAAGCTACTCTTGGGTGTTGGTTGATTCATGTCCGTGCATCATACATTCACGAAAATTTATTTTAAACCCTCATTTAGAAGATTCATCTTTTAATTTAGACTTTATCCTTGGAGTATTCAACGTTCCAAGTGAGACGAGCAGTGGGAAAGGAAAGAAGATTGCTGAGATGTGATTGTACTGGTAGTCATGTAATAGTCTTACACCCATACTGGGACAAGTTGTGAGAATCTTGATAATAGGTGGCATGCTACAGTTATTATATGCTGATTTGTGTGCCGGATATTGTAATTTTTATTGAGAATAATATTGTATGGTTTGAATTCATTTGCAATTATAATATCCACTTAGGTTTGAATTCTGCTTGTGCAAGTATTTAATTTACCTTACTCAGCTTAATAATTGGAATGTTAAGTAGGTTTAAGGGGATTTTGGATTTTTATGAAATATGGTATTTTGGAAATTTAGAAATGTTGTTACAAAATATATATATATCCAAAAATATTGAAATAGTGACACACCTTGGGAAGGCGGGTTGTTACAGTTGGTATTAGAGCAAAACCCTACTGGGAGACTTATGGAGTAATGATTTCGAGACTTAGAAATTATTGGTTGAAGATACTAACCGAGAAAATCATTTTGAATAACAGAATGGTAGGAAATTATCTCGAACAATTTTGGGTGGCACACTCGACATACCAGCTAGAAATAAGAGAACTAGTAATTGAGGATTTTTTCGGAGACCCTGCTACCCTTGAAGATATTATAGGAGATGTACCCCCGAGTAGTTATGAGCAGTCAAACCTAGTACATGTCCAAGTTGATTTCTTAATAAATCATCTTGAGGGAGATTGGAAGACTCTTGTTGAATGGGTCCAGCAACTAGGCAATTATGAGTTCTTTACCTTTTGTGAACAACTTTGCTAACACGCAATGGAGATATACTAGGAGGTCTTAGAAGAAAAGGAAAACTCCAATGTTCAAGAAGATCAAGAGGAGGATTGGGACCCTAATGAGATCGAAGAGGGATGCGATGATTGAAATAAGTTTGGATGAGGAAGATGATATGATCGAATCTAGAGGACCTGGCTGAGAATAATGCGTGGGTCTGGAAATCGATTGATCTCTGGGAAAAGAAATAAACTAGAGATAGTTGTAAAACAACCCCCCCCCCCCCCCCCCCCCACTCGTTGTTTAACACTTGTATTATGAAATTTTTCCAAGTGATATTTTGAGATTCATGTATTACACTTGGAAGATGACATGTGTTGCAATTAAATGTCTTTTTGAAGTGAAAATTTCTCCCTAGACATGTGATCTCATCTTTTCCCTTACAGATGGTAACCACCCGACAAAGAGGAAACATGATTTCCGGCACTCCTAACAGAAGAGATGAGGATACATCCTTGTAATCACAACGATAGCAATAACATAGGGAGTGATAGGCAAGCTGGGGAATCCACTGTTAATAAGGGACGACTGGACAAGATGGAGAGTGTCTTGGAAAACCTCTTGACCTACGTGGCTAGGGAAGAACCAACAAGGCATACAACAAATACGTTAGAACAGTATAGAAGACAAAAACTGTTTGTATTTAAGGGAAAGGCAAGTGATGACACCAGCATAGCTGAATATTGGATAAAGCAAATGGAGAAATTACTTTGGCACTTGCAATGCAGTGACGCGAAGAAGGTAAATTGTGCCACATTTATGTTAGAAGAAGAAGCGGGGAGATGGTGGCAAACTACGGAGCGAGCCCTACAGTGATCACTTTCCAATTCAGGACAAGGGTCGGGGTTAAGCTAGACTCAAACGGTGACTTGGGAAACGTTTAAAGAAGCCTTCAACGCAAAGTACTTTCCTCGAAGCTGGAGAGAGGAAAAGAGTTAGGAATTTATGAAATTAAAGCAAACTTGAGAAATGACTGTAACCCAATATGATACGAAATTTACCCAACTTATCAAGTATGTGCCTATGCACGAGGCAAGCAAATGGCAAAAAGGACAAAAATTTCTGGCCAGACTGCGGGTAGAATTGCAGCAAGCTTTAAGAACTTGGGCCATCGACACTTAAGGAGAGGCATTGAGCAGGGCCCTAACCACAAAAAGAAACCTCTTACGAGTGAGATTGATGAAATTGGAGGAGACGAAAAGGAGCACAGAGCATAAAACGGGGAATAAGAATTTTCAAGGTAACGGACGGTGTCCTTGATATAAGAAGAATCGCACGGGGAGAAAATGCTCGTTAAGGCCTATCAATTGTTTTGTGTGTGGGGAAGAAGGGCACACGGGAAGAGAGTGTCCTAAGAAGAAAGAAATGCCTCTCGCAGGAAACTAAGGGAGGATCGTATGTGTTAAGAGTATTTAGCAGCACTCTCTTAGATTCTCTCAACTCAAATAGCTCACCCTAGGCACTACCACACTCAAGAATACAACGATATTTGAAACACATAAGAGAATAACAAACACAGCAAGAAAAACGCAAGGATTTATCCTGGTTCGGTCTCAAAATGAGACCTACGTCCAAACTGCTAGAGCACCACCAATCCACTATCTTGATAACCCTTAGGATGATTACAACGAGAGTCTAAATTCTACCCAGCCCATATGTCCTGAAAGCTTATCAGAATTCTGAGATTACAAATTATACCCAGCCTTTCTCTTTCACTCCCTCTCAATCCTAAACACAAGACAAAAACCGAAACATAACCTTCCCGGAAAGAGGCGCACTAAAGCTGATCTCTATTCCTATCCCACGATCTCTATTTATAAACCATAGAGCCGAGGGTTACACGAAAATAATCAACTGCCCAGCTGACCGAAATTAACTAAATTGGTCAGCTGCCCTTCTAGAAACATACCTTCTAGAAGAGAGATTAATTCTAACTCTACAATAGAAAAGAAACATGCAACAATACAATGATACCGATTTACATCTATACTAATCTAATACAAATGATACAACAATATGCTTCAAGTGCGAGCAACCCGGGCACATCGCTTGAGATTGTTCGAAGAGGCAGAAAGTCGGACAGACTGGAAAGATGGTGGAAGATCGTGGGACCCGCCATGGACGTGTTTTCAACTTGACAAAGGAGGATGCAGGGGCAGATCTTGCAATCATACAAGGTACACTCTTTATACTGAAGACCCTTGTGCATGCATTAATAGATCCAGGATCTACGCATTCTTTCATTTGCATGCATTGGCTGGGAGTTTGGAGATGGAAACTAAACCTTTAGGGTTTTTGGTGATTATCTCAACTCCTATGGGAAAAACCATGGAGACCTCAAGGCTAGTTAAAGATTGCGGGGTTAGCATAAGCGACGATGAATTTCAAGCTGACTTGATACTATTGGATGTGAACGACTTCGATGTCATCTTAGCGTTGGACTTTTTGTCCAAATATGATGCCAATGTGGATTGTAGGAGAAAGATGGTGACCATAAGGAAGGCCGGAGGAGAACTGGTCAAATTTCGAGGACAGGGTAATCTCGAGGAAAGGAAAATGATTTCGACACATAAAGCAATAAGATTAATGAACAAGGGGGCATATGGATATCTAGCCAGTGCTCAATTAGTGGAAAATGAGACACTTAGGGTCGAAAAAGTGCGGGTAGTACAAGAGTTCAAAGATGTGTTTCCAAAAGATCTACCAAGATTACCACCGCCTTGGAAGATCGAATTCTCTATTGAGTTGATACCTGAAACTTGACCCATATCTATACCCCATACCAAATGGCACCAATGGAATTGGGAGAACTAAAGAGTCAATTGCAGGAGCTAACTGATAAAGGATTAATTAGGCCAAGAATGTCACTGTGGGGTGCATCGGTATTATTTGTAAAAAATAAAGATGAAAATCTTAGAATGTGTATCGACTACTATCAATTGAATAAGGTCACAGTGAAGAATAAGTACCCGCTCCCACAAATCGAATAATTGTTTGATCAATTGCAGGGAGCGAAAGTATTCTTAAAAATTGATTTGAGATCCGGATACTACCAGCTAAAGATTAAGCCTAACGATGTACCAAAGATGGCATTTCGATCTCTATATGGACATTATGAGTATTTGGTAATGCCATTTGGGCTTACCAATGCACTAACTGCATTTATGGATCTCATGAACAGGGTATTTCACCCTTATCTAGATAAATTTGTAATTGTATTCATTGATGACATACTGGTATACTCCTCAGATAAGAATGAGCATGAGGAACATTTGAGGATAGTATTGGAAACTCTTAGGCAGCACCAGTTGTATGCCAAGTTCTCCAAGTGCGAGTTCTGGCTATCTCAGGTAGCATTTTTTGGACATGTAATATCGACCAAATGAATCGCGATGGATCCAGCCAAGATTGAGGTTGTTCAAGGGTGGAAGCAGTCGATCAATTTAACTGAGGTGCGAAATTTTCTAAGGTTGGTAGGCTATTACTGAAGATTTATGGAGGGATTTTCAAAGATAGTCGCACCCTTGACAAGGCTTATGCAGAAGGGAGTCAGATACGAATGGACTGCCAAATGCGAAAAAAGCTTTAGAGAGCTTAAGGGTAGGATGACCTCAACCCTTGTTTTAGCTATACCAAATGGGCCCGAGGGATATGTTGTGTATATTAATGCCTCGAAAATAGGATTGGGTTGTGTATTAATGCAACATGGACGAGTAATTGCATATGGGTCACAATAATTGAAAAGACACGAAGTGAATTACCTGACACATGACTTGGAACTGGTAGTTGTGGTATATGCTCTAAAGCTATGGAGGCACTACCTGTACGGTGAGACATTTGAGGTGTTCGCGGACCACAAGAGTCTGAAGTATGTGTTCTCGCAAAAGGAGTTGAACCTTAGGTAGTGATGGTGATGGAGTTCCTTAAGGACTACAACTTCAGTATCACCCGGGGCATTCCTATGTAGTGGCTGACGCTTTGAGTAGGAGTGTGCCTACTGTTATGGTCGGGTTGATGGCCCATGAGTGGCGACTGTTGGAGGCTTTTAGCCAACTGGCGGTGAGTGTAGTGCCAAGGGGATTGTCTATCCTTATTGCTGGCATGACAGTTTAGTTGGATTTGATGAACGAGATACGAGAGGCGTATGTGGATGAGAAGCACATACATCTATGGGTAGATGAGCATAGCTAGTCCAAGAATCCTGACTTTGAGGTGCGGGTGGGTATTCTTAGGTTTCAAGGAGGGATATACGTGCCTAATTTTTGACAATTAAGGCAAAAGATTCTAGATGAGCCCCACAGAGCTCGATATACAATACACCCTGGAGCCGCAAAAATGCATAGGGATCTTCGGAAGATTTATTGGTGGCTAAGAATGAAAACCAGTGTGGCAAGAAAAGTGGCTCAATGTGATACATGCCAAAGGGTCAAGATTGAGCATTAGAAAGAAACAAGGCAAATGAAACCCCTAGATATCCCTGAATGAAAGTGGGAACACATCATGATGGACTTTGTGATGGGATTTCCAAAGAGTCGGAAAGGTAACGATGGAATCTGGGTCACTGTGGATAGACTAACAAAGTTAGCTCATTTCTCGCCTACACAAATGGATAGGCAAAACAGTACATTGGATTAATAGTCAGACTCCATGGCGCATTGGTAAGCATAGTCTTTGATCAAGATCTGAGGTTCACCTCGAGATTTTGGAAAAGCTTACAAGAATGCATGGGGACATGATTGACACTTAGTATAACCTATCACTCGTAGACCGATGAAGAACAATGAGAGCTCGAGGACACTATTAAGAAGAAATATCCTCAGTTGTTTGAAGAATTGGAAAAAGAATAGAAAATTTTTACAACTCTTCGGGGAATTGTACCAAAGATCCTTATGAATAAAGAGATATTTTAGCCAATATGACTAGATTTTACGAAAATTGCGAGTATTAAGCCAAGAAAAATTTCAATGACGAAATTTCTTTAAGGATGGGTGGATGTAATACCCAAAATTTTTTGTGTGCTTTAGTGTAATTTTTATTGGGATAAAAGTGTAATTTTTCAAAGTTATGGGGCTAACGTATAATTTTTGAAACTTAAGTATTTGAGGGCAAAAGCTGAGGGGCCAAAATGCAAAATGTAGTGTGAATACTACAACCAGCCGACAGCTACACTATGGCCGCCGATAACACGTCTAATTAACGTCTGGGGGAGGGAGCCTAGGCCATCAAGGCTTAGGGGAAGATGACCGGTGCAAGGAAGCAACCGAATTGGCTAGAAAATCGGCCGGGCCTATAAATATCTGGGTTTTGGTTGAGGGTTTCATCAATTTTTAGTTTAAAAATCTGTGCATTTGGGGAAAAAATTAGGGAAATGGATTGAGGGTTTTTGTTCTCCAAGCGAGGGAGAGAATTTTTGGAGAGTTTGAGGGATTTTTGTGTTGGTTTGAGGGTGTTTTGACCTTCACCGAAAAATCGGAAGAACTGTCGGAAACGCACTGTTATCGAATGATTTGAGGGTGTTTTGGTCGGATTTTCGAGCAACCAGTGAGCCCATCGTGTTCAGAAGGAAGAATAAAGCAAGAGAGGAGAAAAACCAAGAAATCAGAGCAAAACCAATAGCTCACAATGAGAAGAAGGTCGGAGAAGACGACTGGCTTTTGGATGCATGGGTGAAGGCGTGTGAAGGTAAGAAAAAATAGGAAAAAAAAGAAAAATAGAGAGAAAAAAGGGAAAAAATTATGGAAAAATTCTAAAAAATTAAGGAATTTAATTTTATTAATTTTTTCTAAAATTTGGTCAAGAAAAATATCATGGCATCTCGAGGGAGGGCATGAATTTTGAGAAAGCTTAAACAACTAGATCAAGGTGAGTGGTTATTCTGAAAAATATTCGTGAGATGACTTGCCTAATTTGAGCATAATTCTCGTGAGGAATTCACCAAAATTTATGTGATCTATGTACATCTTTCGTACATATGCATGTTCATTATATGTTGTCTTGGTATTTGTGATATTGCATTGAGCATGAAATTATTGGCATATCAATAATTGTGTCATCCATGTTTACCATGGTGGGATGGAATGTTGCCCTAGTAGCAAGACCTGTATTTCTCAAAGTGAGTTTTGCCGGAATGACCGTAGAAGTATTCCGTGCCATGTGTGATTGCCGGGATGATTGTCGAGAGTTCCGTGCTAGGGGTAGAATGCTAACAAAAGTTGCTCTTGGGTGCCGGTTGATTCATGTCCATGCATCATACATTCACGAAAATTTATTTTAAACCCTCATTTAGAAGATTCATCTTTTAATTTGGACTTTGTCCCTAAAATATTCAACATTCTAGGTGAGACGAGCAGTGGGAAAGGAAAGGAGATTGTTGAGATGTGATTGTACTACTGGTAGTCATGTAATAGTCCTACACCCATGCTGGGACAAGTTGTGAGAATCTTGATAATATATGGCATTTTACAGTTATTATATGTTGATTTGTCTGCCAGATATTGTAATTTTTTGTCATGAACTTAGGGTTCATAACAGGGTTGGATGGGCAATTAGAAGAATCCAATGGAGTAGAATTGAGAACAGAAAGTTTAGAGGGATATTTGGATAGAAATGGGGGGGAAGGATGTAGAGAGAAATGAGGGAGAGAAAATGAGAGAGAGAATTGTAAAGAGAGAATCAGATTTTCATTAATCAATTCAAGCATATCCTCTCCTCTTACAATGGACCTTTTTATAGACATAGTAGGTAGTTGCTTAACTAACTTCTAACAGCATCTTAACAGCACCCATGTGCTTCTAACAACTTGTAAAAATATCCTAACAAACCATTGTAACCTTATTACAATGATGTCCTTTTATTATTCTTTGGGTCATGACAATTCCCCCCTCCTTGAGAGAGTTCTTGTCCCCAAGAATTTGCAACAACTATTCATTGCTTTTCATCCAATACTCGCTTTCTCAATCCATTTCATTCTTTTTTCTTGCTTGAGTCTCTTAGCCCTCTTCTTCTTCATTCTTAGGTTTCTAAGATCCATCCCAGGCATACTTTGGCCTAGAACTTCAATGGAAGCAACTTGATAACGTTCAAATCCAATACACCCACCTTCTACAATAGCTGCCCGATCAAGCTTGATCTCCAATCTGTGAACATGATCAGCAAATTATGGACAGACATACTTAGTAGCTGAAACTTGGAGTCCAACGTAGAGAGTATCCATGTCTATTACCTCCATTAGTAGTTCTTTACCATCCAATACAAGTAAGAATGGTAGACCTTCATCCTTAGTTGCAGTTATTGCCCTCCCTTTCAACCCACAACCATGCTTCGTTGCAGAAATATCAACAACGTCCTCAAAACGCAACAATAGAGGATTGTAAACTTGCCTTGGATACTCATACCAAGGCTGTTTGTGAACATTAGCATTAGGAGTTACTGCAACTTCAATTCCAGCCAACAATTTCTCAATGATTGACACTTAACCAAGTGTTTCAGCATTAGTAAGAGTGCTTGAGAGGTTGTCAATTGATTGGGTGCCATCCTCCAATTCCTTTTCCTCACTCTCGTCTTCCACCTCCTTTTCTTCCTCTTCTCCTTCTTCCTTAAAGTTGGACTAATCTTGTTGCAGAATCCCAAAAACATCACCATCGAAAACTTCTTTTCCAAAGGAATCGGTGTGTTCCTTTAATTCTCCTTTTACCTTTGCTGCCCATCAATCTGTTTATTATAGATTCCCTTTGGATAATGCCATTCACCTTTAATATCATTTCTAATGTTGCACTTCTCCTTCGGCTGCTCCATTTTTAGGAATTCCTCTTTGTAAAACTTCCATGATAATCATCAAAGTATTCCACCCGGAAAGTTGTAATGATACTTCTTAATAAGTATCATCGCAAACTATTGAAGTTTCTCGCGGAACATTTGACCGAATTCCTTGCACTTTTCATGTATAACACTTCTTGTTTCCTTGTCAACTTGGTTGATTCCTTTCTCCTGTTCCCAGTTGTTGTCAATTGGAAATGCAGCCTTCTTTGGCTGCCATTGAGGTTCCATTCTAGCTGAAAGTGAAGCATTTTGCTTCATGTATGCACTACCTCCCCTAGCTCCATGAGTAGGACACCCTACTGAAAATGCAGCCTTATTCTGCTACAATTGAGTCTTCCATTGCCTCATGTGCGCACTGCCTGCCTTGGCAGAACTTTCACTGGTAGAACGGGACACAAGCCAAGGATTCGGAGCGCTGTCTACCTTGCTTCGCCTCCCAAATTCAAACGTCTGATCAAAGGGTTGTTCTCTCTCTTGGAAATTAACCACGTCGGCTGGTAATAGCCTAAACGGATCGAAATTTACCTGGTTAGTTTGCCGATGACACCCACCTCTGGAACTCCAAACCTTAATGCTACGACAGTCGTCTATAACCCCAGACATCGGCATCAATTTCCGAAAATCAACCTGTATCTACTTCCCTGGAAATACCGCCCAGCCAAGTCACCTTCAAGCCTTCTCACCCTGGACCTTAACTACGGAAACTGATTTCCCTGCCTTTTAACTCAAATCAAAATCACAGCCAAAGATTAGCTACTGCTCAATCACCGTCCAAGGCTCTCAGCCCAATTAGCGCTTGTTTCTGATTCCAAAATCACCAGAACTCACTACTAGTTCAACTGCTACACCCACTCCCAAGTCCAAATCTCAACGTTTCTGCTATGCAAATTCTTTCGGAACTTGATTGAATCGGTTCGGCCTCCAAATTCACCTCACGAAACATCCACTACAATCACCGTCTAGGTCGGAATTCTCAATCAATCAAAGCGGCAGCATCAACAATGCACCTGATTGGATTCACGCTCGCCTCCCCCAAAATCGCTTCTCGTCGTTTGGATTGGACTTGTTTGCTCGTGCTCGCCTTACCCAATCACCGTCAGTTTGGGTCGGAATCGCCTCTAGAAGCCGCCTTCAAATCCTACCTTAATCACTGCTAAGAGGCTTCCTGATTCTCACCAAAATCGTCTCTAACGGATCAATGAAGCTTCTCTAGAGTTCGATTCAGAGCCTCACGCCAAGAGTCATGGCCGTATCTCACTTCTTAGTAGTCGCATCCAAATCACCAATGAAAATCATTGCTCGCTATTAGTTGTGACTAAGGAATTCCACCAAGGATCGGTTGGAACATCCTACCTTGCTCGTTTTCAATGTCGAACAAGTGACCAGCGTCTTAGCCGGAGGCCACACCTCCTACGTCTCCTTCAAATCCTAGCCGACCTCATTGGAATCGCGACTCGGTCGCCAAAGACCCCCTGGCTTGCTCACTTCAATTCAGATGGAACACTATTAAATTCTGAACCCCAGTCGAGGAAGACCGCTCTACCTGCGATCACTTCCAATTGCGAACCTCTTGCCAGTAATACCCCAACCAGTGATGCATCAACGCTTCCTTCCTCAGGTTCTGCTTAATCACCGACCTCTGATTAGAATTTCTCCCGAATTCTTGAATCGCTCAAGGCTCTAATTCAATCGTGACTTCCTTTTCCGTTGGCATTAGTGCCCTCGTTCTTCACCCAATCGCCGTCCAAGGGCCACAGAACCACCGACTCTGCTGCGAGCTACGCAGAGTCATTGTCGTCAATTTTGAGCTAAAGCTTGCTTTGCTCCGCTTCGCCTTTCGAATCCGAGTTTAATTCCGGATTCAGTCACTACTTCCCCAAACCTACTACACTCGATCGGTTCCGCAATCTTTCGCTAGAGTCGAGGGGTTGGCCTAAACTACCTGCACTCGCCTGCTGCTACTAGATTCCATAGTTGCCTTCTAATTTCGAGAATCAACAAAGAAAGCTACTGAGAAACAGTGGCTCTGATACCAATTTGTCATGAACCTAGGGTTCATAACAGGGTTGGATGGGCAATCGGAAGAATCCAATGGAGTAGAACTGAGAACAGAAAGTTTAGAGAGATATTTGGATAAAAATAAGGGGAAGGATGTAGAGAGAAATGAGGGAGAGAAGTAGAGAGAAAATGAGATGGAGAATTGTAGAGAGAGAATCATATTTTCATTAATCAATTCAAGCATATTCTCTTCTCTTACAATTGACTTTTTTATAGATATAGTAGCTAGTTGCTTAACTAATTTCTAACAGCACCTATGTGTTTCTAACTATTTGTAAAAATATCCTAACAAACCATTGCAACCATATTACAATGATGTCCTTCTATTATTCTATTATTCCTTGGGTCATGACATTTTTATTGAGAACAATATTGTACGGTTTGAATTCATTTGCAAAAATAATATCCCATCAGGTTTGGATTTTGCTTCCGTAAGTATTTAATTTACCTTACTCAGTTTAATAATTGGAATGCTAAGTAGTATCAAGGGGGATTTTGGATTTTTATGAAATATGATATTTTGAAAATTTAGAAATGATGTTACAAAAAAAAATATATCCAAAAATTCCGAAATAATGGGAAGACGGGTTGTTACACTGTTAGTACTA
The DNA here is from genome assembly GCF_014633365.1 of Diospyros lotus. NCBI lineage: Eukaryota > Viridiplantae > Streptophyta > Magnoliopsida > Ericales > Ebenaceae > Diospyros > Diospyros lotus. The sequence continues at coordinate 12,283,147 of NC_068339.1, read as the reverse complement.
CCACTTGACAATAAATTGTACAGTATTTATGGAACCAATAAATAATAAAGGCTTCATGTGTTGCATGGATCCGTTTGAGATATAATCCAAAAGCTTGCCTACTTCTAGTCTTTCAATATTTCTAAAATACCCTTGACAAGCACAGAAGCAGTGAGGGCTAGTAGGCTAGAAGTGATTCTTGGATCAGCCAGAGGTGCATCTTGGGTCGTTATTCTTGGATTTGGACTTATTATGACTTAATGCGTGGATTGATTTTATTTATTTATTTTTGTGATTTGAATTTTAAGATGATAGGAAAGCACAATTATGTTGTAATTGGTTTTGTGTGGAATAAATGGAGTTTGATGGCTTAAAAATATTATTTTCTTGCATTATGAAAAATCAGAATTTCTGGACAGCAATTTATAAGGCGAAGGAAGAGAATAGCAGCCTATGAGATTGAGATAAATAATTATTTTTATTAGTTTGGCCTCTCAAATTCAATGTCAATGGTTGTGAATTGTCTGTATGCTTTGGCGTGAGACCATATTGCTACCGAAGCTTATAGTGTGTTCTTTTTTTTATCCATTATATAGCATGGCTTTGTTCATTTGACTCACAATATGCTTGCTGCTCTCCAGTATTGTCACTCATCTGCTGCTAATATAATTACTATTTGTATCCTGCTAGTATTGTTATTGCTATAGTCGTCATATATGTGGCGCAAGATGTGCTGGTAACCATTCTATCCTCAAAGCATCTGCTTCTACAATATACTAGGATTTATAAATACGCTCTTGTTATTGTTGTATATTAGACTGAAAATCAACCGCCAATTCACCTGACTGAATCCTTTTTGAATTGATCTGTTTGATGAATAAAAGGTGATTGAGCACATGGAGGAAGACCAAGCAAGTTTATTTGGTGATGTTGTGCTAAGCTCTTTTTGTCCGAGGATTCTGATCGTCTCCACCCCAAATTATGAGTACAATGTGATACTCCAAAGATCTGCTCCGCAGGAAGAAGATGACGATGAGAAAAGCCAACCACAGCCCTGTAAGTTCCGTAACCATGATCACAAGTTTGAGTGGACTCGAGAGCAGTTCCGCAGTTGGGCTTCTGACCTGGCCGCGAGGAACAAGTACAGTGTTGAATTCAGTGGAGTTGGTGGGGATGGCGACAAGGAGCCGGGATTTGCCTCTCAGATTGCTCTCTTTCGGAGGAGAGATGAATGCCCAAGAAACGTAGCCGTGAGCCACAAATACCAGGTTATATGGGAGTGGAATGCCACCGACACTGACAGTTCGACATCTGCTCTCTGAAAACTATAGCATAACTGGAACAAAATTGAGCCACAAATACCAGATTATATGGGAGTGGAATGCCACCGACACTGACAGTTCGACACCTGCTCTCTGAAAACTATAGCATAACTGGAACAAAATTTTGTGCCTAAACGTAGACCCTACTTTGGTTTTATTACAGAGCTATAGGCCGGCTGTTATAAGATTATTATTTCTGTTTTGGGTATGAAAAGGGAGTTCTTTGTGAATATAGTGTACCATCCATTTTTTTGCTTCACATGTTGGCCCCAAACAATGTTGAGCATGCTCTTCATATATAATTTATAAAACTCTAATATTTTTACCGTATTTGTTTACATATTTATTTGTACAGACTTGTACTAGTCCAAATCTGACTATCGACCGGTAGCAAAACTTCTCAAGTTGTATCAGTCTGCAACAAGTACTAATATTTTTTTTTAAAAAAAAAATCATTAATTCCGTTTTATAAGATATTAAAATGTCAATTAGGATTTGGACTCATTTTAAGTCATAAAAAGTGATTTACATTATTGCCAATCTTTATATGCATATTATATTTTAATATAAAATTAATCTTTTGGATTTAATCTTCAATCAATTGTTAGATATATGAAAATATCTTTATCATCATTCTTATTGAAAGTAGACCAGAATTTTTAATAAAAAGTTCTTAAATTAAAGTTGAAATTGATTGACATTAGTTAATAAATAACAGAGATTAGAGAATGCTTCAATAAATTTATATATACATTAAATAGTAGTAAAAATGATAATTATAGTCTTCAAGACATGACACAAGTGATAAATTTTTACGTGTTTTTTTAGAGTGATGGGAATCAATTCTTGATAAAAACAAATGTTTTATTTAGTAAGAATTGACCTCGTGTCCGCTTGGAAGTGTATAAGTTTGTGATCATATTTGATTTATCTAAAAATCAAATTAAGGTAGAAGGCCGGCCTCTCTCAAGAATAGATAGGCGAAGCCTTAGACACTTGGGTCTTGATAATTATACTATGCAAGTAAAATTTGTAAATAAAAATATATAATTTAATATAGAAAAGGATTAAATTTTGAAATGGACCGCCAAGCAAGTCGCGCGCGATGAACTTCTTGTTGCAGAAGCGGCGATAAAGACGACGATGGCTGCGAACGACGACAAAGAAGCAGAAGAGATATTCAAGGAGGAAGAAGAAGATCACTTCAGTCGACTGCCGGACGACGTCGTCATCCACCTCTTCAATACTCTCGCCGACGCCGAATCCCTCTGCAAATGCTCCCTCGTTTCGAAGCGCTGCGCTTCATTGATCCCTCTAATCGACACACTCTCCCTCTCACTCGCCGCTTCCGATTCCAATCAATTTCTCTCCCTGAATTTCCTCCAGAAGCTCAACGGAATCCGATATCTCCGCATCGACCTTCCCTCTCATATCCTTGCCGGCGGCGAGGGTTTCAAATGGGGAGCCAATTTCGGCGCCGGACTCGAAAGCGTCACGGTTCTCCACGCCACTTCTCTCTGTCAAGCCATTGAATTTGAATCGGAGGCAGATGAGATTCAGAACGGGATGGGTACTGTTAAGATTAGAACCAAATTAGATTTGAATTAGGTTTATCTCTGTTTAGGATATTTTGAATACAACGGTTGATCATATTATAGGTTTACACAAGACTCATTGTTTTTGAGTTTCGTGTTTCTTCTAACAGGTATAATTACAAAGAGTTCCTCGGATCACTTCCCGATTCTCTGCCTACGAGAAGCCCTCCTGAGGGAAGCTACGTTGGCGCAATTCGTGTCCTATCACCCGACGCTTGAGAGCATTGTGGTGACCGATTCTACTGAGAGTGCCGTGAGGCTGTTTCTGACTGGCAATAGGCTTGTCGAGTAGAGGAATTGGGCGAAGGCTGGGTTGAAGAGGAAATGGGATTCGGCTAGGATAAAGCTGAGATCGTGCTGTGTCTCTGTGCTGCGGCTTCCGCAATCTGGATACGTGATGGAGGGAGCCAGGGTTGTGTTGATGAAATTGGTTGATGATCTTAACCGGGAAGATGCAGGAGAGGAAGAGGAAATGTTGGCTTCTTTTGAAGGGGAAAAGGGCGTCTTCCAGGAAGCCCTGATGGAGATTTTAGCCAAGTATAAGGGCAGATTCAGGACATCATTCCATTGGACATTTGGGTAGGCGTCTTCTGATTGATGCTAGTACTTCTCCTTCGTTTTCTTAAAATCTTCAGTCTCTATTGAGGGCAAACTATTTGCTTCAAATCCTTAATATCTGTTATAATAAAGGCCATCTCTATCCGCCATAGCTTTGCCTCCTCGATCTTGAGTAGTTTATATTAAACTCAATTCAATTTGCATTTATTATGATGATGAGATTTTAAAATTTTAGTTAATTTTTGTATTTTTAGTTAACTTTAATTATAGAATTTAAACATTTAAATAGTGATTCATACTCTTTGATGTTTCTAATTTTTTTTTGAATGACAATAATAATTGTCAATGACACAATTGGTTTAATTAGTAGTTAAATGTATGAATTAATACTTATGAGGTACTTATTTTATTTTTTTGTTTTGTGTTTTTTTTGTAGTTATATATCTCCTATATTATTTTCATTTAAGATATGCTCATATGTCTACATATCTATATGTATGTACATTTTAGGGTTATTTGACAAAGCTCCCTTTTGGTTTTTAATTTTTTGTTCATTTTTTTATTTAAAAAAACTTTTAACATGTTATTTTTTTTTTTGAATGGGCAATATGTTTTTTTTAATTATTAGAAGTAACTTAACATGTTACTGGATAACTTTGATTTATTTTTATTTTTTTAGTTTTCATTTAATTCTTCGTCTCATTACAACTTTCATTTATCATAAAAATAATGTTGTCCTCAGGACATAAGTCGAGCTATTAGATAAGTAATATGTCGGTGTTAATTTGGTGGGTTGCAAGTTCGATTTTTGTCCTGCGCAAAGATCAAAGGCTGAACTTGCGATTTATTTTTTTTAGTACTATCGAAAGCATGAACACCAAAAATCGCACAAGAATAATTATCCCAAAAATAATGTTAAAATAATAAAATAATCATTTTAACTATTATTCTCACTTTTCTTATCTTATCTCTCATTTGATTTTAAAAAAATAAAAAATAAATAAAAAGAGGGATAGTGATCATCAGCACTTATTGAAAGTCAATCTAACAATTTCACTAAGGTTGAGATTGGAGCTAATTGTTGGGGGCATGAAACATGAGTGAGGAAAATAGAAAGGAAATAAAAAGTCTTCTCGACGTTGATGACAATTGAAACAATTGAATTGGTTAGTTGACATCATTCTTTACATTGCTTTTAAGTTAGTTGATATCATTTTTTACATTTCTTTTAGGTTGGTCAAGCTAGTAAATTGGGATAATGATAAATTAGGTCGTGTTTATTTTGTTTTTTAATTTTTAATTTTGAATTTTAAATTTATTTTTAGTTTTTTATTTTGATAATCTGTTTTTAAAAAATAAAAAATGCATCATCTTTATTATTTTGAAAAACTATTTCTCAAAACATAAAACTAGAAAATGCGTTCTTTTTAAAATTTTAAAAATGTTTTTTTAATGATATTTTATTTAATAAATTTAATTATTTAGTAAATTATAAATATTTAATGTTAATGAATTTTGTAATATTTTTTTTCTATTACAATAATAAAATATGAATAAATAAATAAATAAATGTGTTTTGAGTTTAAAGTTTATTTTGAATGAAAACACTTTTTATTATTTTGAGTTTTTTTTACAATTTTTTTTATTTTTAAAAATAATAAAGAGAATGCGTTTTTAGTATTTTAGAAAATTAAAAACTAAAAATGACTTGAAAATAAAAAGATAACACAATCTTATTTTTTTTAAATTTTAAATTTTTTGTGAGAATAAAAATCTAAATTTAGAAAATATCATGTGATTAAATTTTGGAACATTTTGGTTTCACAATGAATTGAGAAATGCACTACCATGATTAAGAATCCAATGCAGTGTCATTTGGGTCACTGATGTTGTTGATGACTTCCCCAATGATGAGAGATGGAGTGAAGGAGATAGAAAGAGCTCTTGGTGGGGGAGGAGTGAACAAGGAAGGGGGAGAGAGAAAATGATAAATTTTTAAATATAAGATTATTTTAATACTTAATTAAAATTAAGTAACTACAAAAATTTAGTTTTTATTTTGAATACAAAAATATTTTTTATATTTTTTACATTAGTATGTGTTAAACGATTAAATTTGAAGAGCTCAATTTTGTTCACCCTTTTTAATTGGGGTGAATTTGACTATCAGTTAGTGTTATAAGGTTTCTGTTAATTTTGAATGTTTTCTTTCTTTTTATAATTTTTTTTTTCTTTAACCAATCTCTCACCGTTGCTATTATCAATTATCTCACTTAGTCGTTGTATTCTCCCTTATTGTGAAGAGATAGCAATAAACGATTAGTAAAAAAAAGGAAAAAATATGAGAAAGAGGAGAAGAAAGAGAAACAAAATGGGTTTGAGAGATCTAATACTCTCATCTCTAAGATAATTTTTTTTTACCCATATTTCCCGAACAAAATCACACTTAAATTTGAAATGGATAGCCAAGCAAATAGAGCGATTAACTTGTTACAGCAGCGGTGAGAGAGACTTGTTGCGGAAAAAATGAAAAACAACAAAGAAAATTCTGAAGAGCCAAAAAGATCTTATTGACGGGTTTACAGAAAGAAGGTAATTTGACAAAATTACCCCTCACAGCACAAGAAATTTTCAGTCAAACTAGTACTTCCTCATCCTATTCCTGCTCTGTTATCCTTATCCTTTTCTTGCCCTGTACTTTCTCATCCTCTCTCCATCACCTCTCTCTCTCATTATTTTTTTCCACCGTCTCATTATCACGCCTTCATTATCTTCTTAAATTCTTTGCCATTTGTCTTTGTGGAGGTTTTCATTTTGGGTATTCTCAAGAAAAAGAAAGAAAATGAACAATAGAAGAAGTTGTATTGGAGTGCAAAAGAAGAAAATAAAAAGTTGTAAAAACAGGAGAGCTATGTATACATACATATATACGTATATTAGATCCACCATTCCCTGGAATGGCTTCGATTTCCCTAATTCCCTCTTTTTTTTTTTGTTATGTTGTGTGCAATAAGTTTTAATTATTGATTCAGCCTCCTTAAATGTGTAGCAAACAAGGAGTAGAGGGGATTGGTATGTCCTGCCACATCCCTTTTCATGGTTCAAATTTTTTTCCTTTTTCACTTGAATGGTGGACTGGAGGTGGCAGTAAAATGGGGTTTCGATGTTTGTCTTTTCTTTGTCTACTCAAATAGATCTTTCATGTCACTTTTTGGCTGAATCTTGTGATCTTTCTATTTTAGGATATGACTCTGGTGAAGGGTTGAATCCTGCAGCAAGCATGCATGGCATAACAAGAAATAAGGTCTCACCTTGATTTCGATTATCGTCGATAACCTCTCTCTCGCTCTAAATTTTTGTTCTCTTTTTCTTTGTTTCAGTAGGATGTCTATAAACACGCTTCTAATCTAACCAAAATATCGTGATATTTTGACAGTCAAAATATTGCAAAATTTCACTTCTATAAATCTATCGATGAAGTTGTCTGCCCTGTAGAAAGACTCAAATAGCATTAATGTTTCTCCAAAAGAGATATTTTATTGATCTCATCTATTTAGGTTGCGTTCTCTTTGTTGTTTTTAAGTCATTTTTAGTTTTAAATTTTTTAAAATAATGAAAATACGTTCTCTTTACTGTTTTTAAAAATACATTTTTGAAAATAAAAAAAATTATAAAGAAAACTCAAAACAATAAAAAGTTGTTTTGAATGTTTTCATTTAAAACAAACTTTAAACTCAAAACATACTTATTTATTTATTTATTTGTATTTTATTATTATAATGAGAAAAAATATTATAAAATTCATTGATTTTAAAATGTATATATATTTTTAATAATATATTAATATTAAATATTTTTAATTTACTAAATAATCAAATTTATTGAATAAAATATCATTAAAAATTTATTTTTAAAATTTTAAAGAGAATGTATATTTTAATTTTTTATTTTAAAAAATAGTTTTTCAAAATGATAAAGCGAATATGTTTTTAATTTTTTAAAAATATATTATAAAATAAAAAATTAAAAATGAATCTAAAATTAAAAATTAAAAATTGGAAAGCAAAGAATATGGAGCTTAATTTTTTAATAAATAATTTATTCATATTTGTAATGATAACGGTTGGTTGACTGTGCCAGCTTTTTCGCATGCGTACCGATTCTTCTACCGCCTCAAATGAAACGCCAAATCCAACTAGGATAAGGGCGATTTCTCACCGTGCGATCTTAATTCTGTAGCTTAATCCTAGCCGTCATCTTCATCCAGCTACTCTATAAATAGCCCTCGACTCCGACGATTTTTGTGATCTCCTCTCTGTTTCTCTCTCTCTCTCTCTCTCGTTATTGAATCTTTTTATATCTGTTAGGGTTCTATTCTAGGGCTTGTAGGCTGGAACTGCGATTGATCATTTCAAGCTATAAATCATTTTGTCACTCAGGCCATTATTTGATTTAGTTCGTGCGATGAGGCGCTACGACTGTGGATTATTTTCATTGGTCAATTTCGCGATGAAATAATAATGTTCAAGTCGTAATCTATATTTCTTGTTGTTCGGCGAGATCGTATTTGACTATTGGGAACTTTCTTGGTGATATATTTGGTTTCTTTTTCTCAGATTCGGACGGAAGCGATTTTATCACGTGATAAGGTTCATGGTACATATAAATCCTGTTGATCTGTCGTGTTCTTGGTTCGCAGTTTCAGGTGTTTCAATGCGGTATTACAATTCTGTTGATCCGTCTTTTTTTTCCGTTTTCGTAAATGTTCGAGTCATAATTGGTGACAGTCACCTTCTTGTTCGTCGACTGCATCTATGTTTCTAGTTGTTTGCCGAGATCGTATTTGACTGTCGGGAACTTTCTTGGTGACACATTTGGTTTCTTTTTCTCAGATTCGGGTGGAAGCGATTTTATCGCGTGATAAGGTTCATGGTACATATAAATCCGGTTCTGGATTTAAGAACCCGCTTCTATACCCTAGCAGATTTGGAGACTTTGCTTTCAATTCTGTTGATCTGTCGTGTTCTTGGTTTGCAGTTTCAGGTGTTTTAGTGCGGTATTACAATTCTGTTGTTCCGTCTTGTTCTTCCGTCTTTGTAAATGTTCGAGTCGTAATTGGTTACAGTCACTTTGTTCGTCGATTGCATCTATATTTCTAGTTGTTTCGCGAGATCGTATTTGACTATTGGGTACTTTCCTGGTGATATATTTGATTTATTTTTCTCAGATTCGGACGGAAGCGATTGTATCGCGTGATAAGGTTCATGGTACATATAGATCCTGTTCTGGATTTAAGAACCCGCTTCTATACCCTAACAGATTTGGAGACTTCGCTTTCAATTCTGCTGATCTGTCGTGTCTTGTTCTTTCGTCTTTGTACACCCGGTTTACTTCTGCGTCTTCATCAGTATCCAAAGCTGTTTTTTTTTTATTGATTTTATGTATTTATCTTTTTAATTTACTATTGTTTTTAATTTTGACCGTTACTTTGACTATGAACAACTTTTTCGCGTGCCCGCTGCAGGAAACGGACGACTAGGACAAGGGCGAATACTCACCGTCCGATTTTTTAGCCAACAGCTTAATCCTCGCCGTCTCTCTTCGCCTATGGCTCTCCAAGTCGTCATCCTGTGTGTGGTTTGTCTAATCTCCACATTCCTTACTCGGTCCCTGCCTCTCTCTCTCTCTCTCTCTACAACACCCTAGACGTATGTGCTGTATGTCTCTAGGGAAAATTTGGAGCGTTGTAGCCTGTGGGATCAAGAACATGATGTGCTGATGAGAGCCGAAGTTGCTATTTATTTTTCGTCTATTTAGATGCTGGTTTATCTCGTTTGGTTCGTGTGACATGCTACTTCAGTTCTAGATTTTTCACCTTGATAAATGCTAGGATGGAATGACATTGTTCCATTAGTATTGGTGGTAATTACTTTTATCATCGTTGAACTGGATCCAGGTTTCTAGTTATCTGATGAGACTATATACTTGGGGATATGGATTTTTTCCCCTGCAGTTAATTGCTAGACTCAGATCAAGGCGACTTCATCACAGGATGGTGATTCTTAAACTGGTTTTCGTGGTTCTTGGGACATCTGGATTCTGTTTTGGGATTTTAGGTTGGTCATCCGTTTCTATACTTGATCAGTTGCCGTTGATGGTACTGCAATTCCGCTGATTCATGTTCTTGGTTTGCAAATTTAGGTGGTTTAGTGCAGTATCCGAGTGCTAATATGGATGACTAATTGAGAGCTTGTTGTCTTTATATTTTGTCCGAGAGTTCATAGATGCAGGGTTTGATTCTCCTGCTTCTTTGTTTTATTTGCTTAATGGCCTGATATAGTATGCCATTGTATACATGGAGCAATTTGCGCTGTGCACAAGGAAGAAGGACAGAAAGAACTCAACCATGAACTTGAAGATGTTGCTTTATTTTTATCCCTCTCTTTTGCTAAGTCACCATCTTCTTCTTAGATCGTCTATTGAGTATTACTGTGTTCTCTTGATTAGGTGTGAAATTGTTGTTGGCATTATGTGTCAACAGCGGCATCAGTTCCACTTTATTTCTTCTAAGTTTACCAAAGACAATATCTGGTTCAAACATATTTGTCCCATGCTTCAGGTGATGCCTTGATGCTTGAATTTCTTGTAAATTTATTTTTGTTGTTGCAGGAACTCTGGCACATGTTTGTTCCCCATTTCTTAATAAAAAGTCCATGTACTTGTTAGATTATTGCACCAGTCTAGCTGTCATTTCCCCAGATCATCTGTTGTCGTAGAGTCATGTGAGTTCTTGGGTATATCTTTTTATTCTTTTTAGTTCTCTCGGTGGCTTGCTGAAGTTTTCCTGCCTTTGACCATTTCTGTATATATTTTCTAATTTTGATTTTAAGATGGATATGGGCTGTGAATTTATGTTACATTATTGCAACAGTCTAGTTATCATTGCTGTCATTTTCCCAGATCATCTGTTGTTGTGGATGCATGTGAGTTTTTGGGCATTTACTTTATTCTTTTAGTTCTTGGTGTGAGAGTAATAAATTACTGTTGTCATTGCTTGTGCAGAAATTGCTTTTGGTGTCACTTTGGAGAGCTTGCAATTTCACAATTGTGTTTATATCTGATATTATTGGCAAGTTTTTTTTCTTAATGTTCATAAATAACGGTTATCCTGCTTCTGCAACTAGTTCTGTTTTACATTGATAATGCTGCCTTTTTGGTGGATTCAGACTAGAGACAAGATTGAGAGAGATGTAAAACATCTGCCATCTGCATATCTGAAGATAGTAAGAAGTGGGGCTTGTAGTGTACTCTTGTTTCCAAAAGTTCCTACTTTTAGTATTTCTTCACTTTCTTAACAATCAGGTGTGTTCTTGGCATGATATTCAATCACTGTCATTGAGCTGGCTGATGCTAGGAAATGCTTGCAATTTGGTGCTTTTCGCTTATTGTGTGGGGATGTTGTGTTCTTTTCATTTAGAGTGCAGGAATATTGTCATTTATTTGTGGGCACGGTTTGTAATATCACCTCAGCTGGGGTGCATTACAGGTACTACACTTTTAGTATGGTTTCAATGAGCAATGCTTGCTCTGTTTGGATTTTACTAATGAATCTCTCTGGCAATGATTTTCATTGCAGAAAGAAGATATATTTTTTAATGAATTGTTCTTGTTCTACAGCTGGTTTTTGGTGCGTATATGTATGTCAGGATTATGGACGGTATTGAGCTTATTGCTTGGTTTTCTTTCAGTTCAGTTAGTTGTTACTGTACCATTCTGAATTACTTGCTAAGCTGCTGTACCATTTGAAAAATATTAGATCAGACAAGATGTGGATGTTGAATCATCCGATATTTGGAGCATCAACAGTCTCTGGCTTTCCGGTGGGAGTAATTTGTCAACTCGTGTGTTATCTATATGCCCCACTAGTTCGGTGGATAGGATAGAATAGTCAAGATTCCTGGCTCAGGAGTATTTTGGCTTCAATTTTTGTTGTTTCGGTTAGTAACTTCTATTTTTCCTTATCTTTGAGTAGGTCCCAGTAAGATTTTGTGTTTGAGGGCAGCATTAATATGGAATTTTACTGAATGATTGCCAACTTTGGATGAAAGGGGCAATTTTTACTTAATACATGTTTCAGATATTTTTTCAACATGTTACTTGTAAGGATATCATTTAAAAATGTTTGATTCAGAGGCAGCATCCAGTCAAAGTGCCTGCAGCTCCAAACTTGTTCTTATCTTTTGAAACCTAAACCAAGATGTTCCATGATCTCTCTATTTGGTGACTTGCTAGACTATGGATTGTTGTGATGGAAGCTAATATGAATTTGATCTTCCCTGTGACCAATCTTTGTGGTGAAGGATCCAAGTTGGTACTCAATTCCTGCAAATGGTTTAATCCACTTCTATGGTGACACAATTCTTTGCTGATGCAGATGGTTATTCTTTTTTTTTTAGCTTGGATGTCTTGGTTTCATTGAGCACGGAGCACGTGCTGATGCAGCTAAGACATTTTGGACAACCCTACTTTGTGATTTTTGACCATGATGTTATTGGGTGGGATTTGTTGCATGGTATTTCGTGCAACAGCATTACTGTAATTCTGGATGGGTTACCTTATTCAATGCTGATATGAAATAACTTTCTTTCAGTTGTAATTGGGGATAATCATCGTTCTGTAAATAGGATCCTGAATTCTTTTTCTGTTGCTGAATCCTAACTGCTTTTCTCCATTTTCATTACATTTGGATTCTCTTGGATTATAGATTGAAATGATCTACTTCCTTATAACGTCCCAACTTTCCTGTGATGGTGTTATGATTCTGTTGATCAGTGTTCTTGGTTTGCAGTTTTAGGTGTCTTAGTGCGGTATCCAAATGCTAACATGTATCCAAATGGTTCGCCTGCTTTTTTATTGAATTCGGTCAGGAGTTGATATAGAGTTACTGGTTCTCTAGTTTCTTGGTACATCTGTTTCGGATCTCGTAGCCCTAACAAATAAGAAGACAATCTTATTTAGTTACACTTGGTGTTGTTTCCCATTTCCTGTTTTGTTGATTATTTCTTGGTTCTCAATTTCAGGTGTCCCAGTTCAGTATGCGAGTACTGATCAATACAGATGACTATTGCATCATTAGGTGCAGGGTTTGATTCGCTAGCTTCTTTGTTGTATTTTATTTATATAGTATTTGTATACGTGGAGCAGTTTGCAAATTGTGTATAAAGGCAAAGGGTGTTAGTTTCATGGTGACTCAATGATATTATCCTCTTGACAGTTAGTGGCAGATTGTAGAAACCTGTTACGTAAAAGAGAAAGGTGGTGTCTGCTGTCATTTGGTTTATCTAGTTATTTTGAGCTGTTTCTCAAAGCATTGGGGTTTTGATAATTGTTTGGGTGTTTATAGAATATATTAACTCTTTGAAAGCTTATGCGGATGAGTTTGATAATTGTATGGGTTCCTCTTTTGATTGATTGTATGAAGCAATCAATAACAGATGAGATCATTCTGTAAGTTTCAAAGGGAATTACATCTGTCATGCTGTTTTTATCTCATAATTTTAATGATAAAATGCCATTCTGTTTGTAGATTTCCTATATAGTTGATCTGTTTTTTGTTTCCTCTAAAAAAAAAGAAAAGAAATTTGATGCCTATTGATGTACTTTCTCCTCCAACCCATTCAATCAGTTACCATGGTTCAGGTGATGTCTTAGGGGCTGTTTTCTTTGTATTTTAATTTTTAGTTTTAAGTTTTTAATTTTGTATTTTGAGTCTTTGTTTTGAGATTGTTGAAAACGTGTTTTTTGTCATTCTGAAAAACGGTTTCTCAAAACAAAAAACTGAAAAACGAGTTTAATTTGGAATATCGAGAAAAATTAATTTATGATATTTTATTCAGTGAATCTGATTATTCAATGAATGAGAACAATTTAGTGCTAGTATATCATTAAATAATATATACATTTTGAAGTTAGTGAATTTTGTAATATTTTTTTTTCGTTACAAAAATAATGCAAATAAAAAATAAATTAATATTGTCAAAAAATAAGAAATATAGAAATAAAAATTAAAAATGAGTTCAATGGGAATGAAAAAATGTGATTAGTTATGATAAATAAGATTATATCAAACAGTTCAATAGCAAGTGGACTATGATTATAGGTTTAATTAGTCATGGCAGAAATGAGCACAGTTCGAACATTAAACAATAAAATAAATTCATAGAATTATGCACGACTCATTAAGTAGTCATTGCACATTTGTGTAGCAATTTGATCCTTGACTTGTTCCATTTGAGCTGTTTGATTAGCATCAAAATGTATTAACTTCTTGATCTTGACTTGACATGGGTATATCTTGAAATACTATATTCTCTTATGAATACTTATCTAATGCGTGCTCTCGGTGAATAAAGTTATGTATTGCGCAACATACAATAGGGATTTGTCTTTGCCTATTAAGTGTATAATTGATAGTTAATTTCAAAATAGGAAATCTTGCCTTTAAAACTCCAATGCAACATTCAATAATGTTACGATGCGAGTACTGTGTATAGTTGAACAGTTCTTCCTGTCTTACGCAGTCTTCCTTGTCCAACATAATCACGCATATGATATTTTCGAAAAGGTAAAATTGATTTGCAAAAAAACTATTGACTTAAAAACTGTAATATTATAAAAATATTTAATAAATCTTTGGAAGTACTAGAATATACCTTCATGTCGCATTGGAAAGTTGTTTGAGGTTCTTGTGACTGCGTCAATGAATACTTGTGAATCATTAGCAGTACCTTCCCATCCAGAATGCATAAATGTGAACTTCATATCAAAATTACATGTCAACATCACATTTTGTGTTATATTAATTTTCCTTCCATGAAAAGATGTTTCTCTCGATGCAGGTGCCAAAGCTGCAACATGTGTTCCATCTATTGTGCCTATATAATCCTTAAAGTAAGGATATTTGTGCAAAATTCGTTCATGTATAACATTTTGATGTGTCAGCAGATTATTTCTATGCCAAATAAACTAGCAACTCGTAAAACTCGTTTAAACCATTTGTGTATCGTGTTGTTGGAATGTTGAAACATATCACCAATAATACTGTTTCGTGTAGTTTGACCTACAATCGTCAGAAACATAGCAACGCCCTCCTTCAATGAACTATTTTCCTATCTTTCATCAACAACTATTTCTGATGATGAGAGCTATTGATGGGAAAAAAGTGAAAAATGGAAAAAAAGGAAGCAATTGTTGAAAGATAGGAAAATAAGTGAGCATCAACGAGTGTAGTGTTCTAAAACGCGCTAGGCGGGGCCTAGGAAAAATGTTTTTTTTTTTTTAATTTTAACTTTTAACTTTTTGATGTAAATTAAAAATGTACAGATTTGTTTACTTCTTGTTTGCTAAGTATTGAATAACAATTTTTTTTTCTTCTTTTTTTCCTAAGTATTGTAACTTTGGATGCCTTCCCTTGTGAGGGCTCCCGCCACTCGGTCCCATGATTTTCGGCGGGAGGTGAATTTGAGTCTGATCTAATTATAACTTGCTACTTGCCAAGGAGGAAGTTGGCTTGTTGCTTGCAAGTAGCAAGCCACAACAACGAGCAAAGAGGAAGATGGCGTAGCGAGTAGCAAGGAACAAGGAGCGAGGAAGGAGGAAGATGGCCATACTTACCCTAAACCATACTTATCGATGGGAGAAAACAACTCGATTGGCTGCGAGAGAGACAAAAACTATGAGATCGACAATCGATGGCAACAAGTTTGACTAGATTAGTGAACGAGAAAGCGAGAGAGAAGTGAAAAACGGCGAGAGACCAAGAGTAACAACGAGAGAGAGAGAGAGGGAAGCTGAAACATAATCGGCCCAGGCCGCACACGACCCAGGCATGAAGGCGGCCCAACCTGTGCCAGACCAAGGCTGTTGTCGATGGCAACAAGTTCGATTAGATAGTGAATGAGAAAGCGAGAAAGAAGGTGAAAACGGTAAGAGACCAAGAGTAACGATGAGAGAAAGAGGGAAGTTGCTGCGCATGACCCAGGTAGGTAGGCAGCCTAGGCCGCGCTAGACCAAGGCGTCTAGGCGCTGCCTAGGTGTTGGGCCCGATCAGCGCTTAGGGGTGTTGACTAGGGCTTAATCGCGACGGCCAAGGGCCGCCTAGCGTCTAGAGTATTAATGGTCATACTACACGATAGAGTATTAATGGTGATATGTTTCGATATTCTAATAACATGAAACACAAATGGTTTAAACGAGTTTTACGGGCTATTAGTTCATTTGGCATAGAGATAATTTGTTCAACACATCAAAATGTTATACATGAACAAATTTTGAGCAAATATCCTTACTTTTAAGGATTATATAGGCGCAATAGATGGAACACATGTTGCAACTTGGGCACTTGTATCGAGAGAAACATATTTTCTTGGAAGGAAAACTAATATAACACAAAATGTGATGTTGACGTGTGATTTTGATATGAAGTTCACATTTGTGCATTTTGGATGGGAAGGTACTGCTAATGATTTGCGAGTATTTATTGACGCAATCACAAGAATCTCAAATAACTTTCCAATGCCACGTGAAGGTTTATTCTGGTACTTTCAATGATTTGTTAAATATTTTTATAGTATTAAAGTCTTTTAAGTCATAGTTTTTTTTTTGCAAATCAATTTTAACTTGTTGATTCTAGCTATCCAAACATACCTAGTTTTTTTGCCCCTTATCGAGGTCGAAAATATCATTTGCATGATTATGTTGGACGAGGAAGATCGTGTGGACAAGAAGAACCCTTCAACTATAGACACTCTTCGTGCCATAACATTATTGGACGTTGCGTTGGAGTTTTAAAGACAATATTTCCTATTTTGAAATTAACTACCAATTATCCACTTAATAGGCAAAGACAAATCCCTATTGCATGTTGCACAATGCATATTCACCAAGAGCACGCTTTAGATAAGTATTCATAAAAGAATATGGTATTTCAATATATGCCCATGTCATGATCAAGAAGTCATACATTTTGATACTAATCAAACTTCTCAAATGGGACAAGTCAAGGATTAAATTGCTACACAAATGTGGAATGACTACTCAATGAGTCGTGCATGATTCTGTTGATTTATTTTATTATTTAGTGTTCGAACTGTTCTTATTTCTGTCATGACTATTTAAACCTATAATCGTAGTTCACTTGTTATTGAATTGTTCATGAACAATTGTATTTTCTCATTGAGCTTATGTTTAATTTTTATTTCTATATTTCTTTTTTTTTTCCAATGTTAATTTATTTTTTGTTTGTATTTTATTTTTGTAACCAAAAAAAAAAATTGCAAGATTAACCAACTTCAAAATGTATATATTACTTAATAATATACTAGCATTAAACTGCTCTAATTTGTTGAATAATCAAATTCATTGAATGAAATATCATAAAATATTTTTTTGCAAAATTTCAAAGTAAACGCATTTTCCAGTTTTCTATTTTGAGAAACAATTTTTTAAAATGACATAAAAGAATTCATTTTCAACAATCTCAAAATAGACACTCAAAACACAAAATTGAAAATGAATTCAAAATTTAAAACATAAAACGCTGAACATGGTGTTCAAACTGAGTATGAGAATATCATTTTTCCATGTTTTGTCTGAACTTTAGTTTCAGAATCAGGGCTAAACACAACCACGTTAGTGTAAGAGATGCATATATATATATATATATCTAGCAATTTTGATGTTAAGAATTGTATAAACCAGTCTTGCTCACATGTTCCAGGATGAACTACTTTGTTGTAGATGCATGTGAGATCCTGAGTATATCTTCTAATTACTCTAGTTCTGGGTGGTAGAGTAAATCCAGGTTATCCTTGCTGGCACTGGAGTTGGTTTTGCTGTCACTTTGTAGAGGTATTTTGATGTTAAGAATTGTTTAAACCAGTCTTGCTCACATGGTCCAGGATGATCTGCTGTGTTGTAGATGCATGTGAGATCTTGAGTATATCTTCTAATTATTTTAGCTCTCCTGGGTGGAATAGTAAATCTGGGTTATTGTTTGCCTTTGTAGAATCACAGTTCCCTTGACTAGTTTAGCAATCTGGGTTATTTTTGATGTTGATTTTCATACATACCTCTTGTTTCTTTTTATTTTTGTTTTTGTGCTCTTTTTTCATATATGCCACCTAATTTTTATCATTCTGCCCTCTGTCCTGCTTCTGCAATTGGTTCTGTTTTACGTAGATATTGCTGCCACATTCAGGCTGGAGTCAAGTTTGAGAGAGCCGCTCCAATGATAGAAGCAGAACTTGTAAAATTGAAGATATTTTCTTCTTTCCTCTTTATTTGATCTTGTCTACTTTTAAACTCATAATTCTCTTGTACATGAACTAAATCATTTTGCTGGCATTTCAATGAATAATTTTGTTAAGGTCCAATTTTGATGAATAATTTTGGTGATGTATGACTAGAAACTTATCTTGTGATAAGGTTCTTGAAGTTTTATTTTGGAGACTTTGCTCCTTGATGGTACTACAATTCTGTTGAGATCATATTGCATCTTTGTATGCCCGGTTTAGTTCTGCGACTTCATCAGTATCCAAATATACTTTTTATTGGTTTCGGGTATTTACCTGTTTAATTTATTCATATTTTTTAATTTGACATCATGTTGGCTTTGACCAACTTTTGATGCCTGGTGAGAACATTCCTTTGCGTGTAGTCTGACTAGGATAGGGTCCGATTCTCTTTTGTGTCTAGATTTCTTGTTATCTGGTGAGATTATATATCACTAGGAGCTTTCTTGGTGATACAGATTTTTCTCTTGTAGTTATTTGTAGATTGGAATAAGGGCAACCTTATCACGGGATGCCAATTCTTAAACTGGGGTTCTAGGTTCTTGGTACAGCTGGATTCAGTTTTGGATTTCATTCTCCTAACATATATAGAGGCTTCATACTTGATCATCTGCTTACCCTTGATGGTATTGCAATTCCGTTGATGGTTTAGTGCAGTATTCATATGCTAGCTAAGTGAGAGCCTGTTGTGTCTTTATATTCTTGGTTTTGTTCTTTTGCTTACATGTTGTATTTGGTTGGTAGTTGATATGGTGATGTGTTACCCTTTACTGGTTTTTCTAGTTTCTTGGTCCATTATTCTGGATTCAGGATTGAACTGACCAATTTCATTGCCCTAACAAATATGGAGACATTCCTAGTTGATTTAGTTACTCATCATGTTCCCTATCCATTTTTTTTTGTTGATCATTTCTTGGTTTGCAGCCTGCAAATGCTAATGCTAATTCTGATGACTATTTGAAAAAAGCCCATTGCAATATAGCATGCAGGGCCACATTTATTTAATTCTCCTGCTGCTTTCCAGTTAAGGATTCAAGTTGATATTTATTCCTTTTTTTTTTGTTGGGGGGGGGTGTTTGAAATTATTGGCTAACTTTCAATTGCCTGTGTTGCATCATAGGAAGTTCTTTTGCTGCCCCTGCAGGAGAGGGCTGTCATGTACCGTTGGGGATAAGGGTAGTTTTGCAATAAAATGTAATAGAGGGGCTGGATAAGAAAGGATAGGCAGAGTTAGTTAGCTGCTGAGAGTGTAGTACATAATTTGTTGCTGCTATGACAAGCTTGTACATTCCCTATAGCTGTAATCGGTTACAGAACGTGAGAAGAATTAATATCACTATATATGGGCTCTCTCTCTTCCGATTGGAATTCATTGAGAAGTAATATCACTATTCTATTGAATTCTCCTCTGTTCTTCCTTCCTTTCTCTTAATTCTTTCTGTTTTCCCTCTCCCATTCTCTAAAATATTAAGTCAGTCCCCATCGGGGCCTGACAAGGGCATTCAGGATGGTTTTGTTTAATAGCGTTGAGTTGGAACCATTGTTTTTGGTGTTTCTTCTGCAAAGTTTTTCCGGCTCCTTTTTCCTTATTCAATCTTGGCCGTGTCATAATGCATATAACAGTTGCAATTGAGAATCATTCATCTTGGTCATTTTTTTGTATGTTGTTTCTTCATTTCTGCTGAGCAGACGAAGAGCTAACATGTTGGGCAAACATTAATATTGGACATCTTCCATGGTGCCTTTCTATGATATCCTATTTCCTTCTCATACTCTTGCATGTGTCTATTCCATAGATGTACTGAATTATTTGTTTCTCTTACTTGTCAGGGGTTTCATGCTGGATGTCTGTTGTTGGTGAATGTCTCTGAGCGTATGTAGAGTAAATTTCTAAATTTGTTTGTTTTATTCTGTTGTTTCTGCTGGATGTCTGTTTTTGCTCCTCAGTTCCTTTTGATGTTGTGCCTAAGGCTGCTCACAAATAATTTATGTGCTTGTTCCGAAAATTGGTGATGTGATTTCTTGTTTGTTTGTTTTTTTTTCTCCTATTCATTTTCTCAGCTTATTCAGTATTGTGGCTATTGCAGTCTTTCTCTTCTAGGGGGTGCTCAATGGTGTTGGCAGCTTTTATTGATTGAAAAGGGAGTTCGAAGCTTCTTCTAATATAGTGTTTTTACCCCACCTAGATATTGTAGCTAGTGCATTTGGATTCGAGTGTTGCTGGGGAATTCCTCAAGTTAATTTTGTGTTCCTAAATTATCACCATACATGATGTCTGACATTTGGTACTCTTTTTGTAATTTCTTGATCTGTCGCTTATGACACTAATTTAGGCTCTCTACAATTTTGGTTTGGTGCTTGCCATATTGGTACTTTCGTTTCTATTTGGAGATTATTATTGTAGGTTGTAGATGTAGTTGAAAACTTTTTCCATATGGATGCTCGAGCTGATATCTTTTTGATAATACCAAAAATGTTTGCTTGAGCTGATATCTTTTCGATAATACCAAAAATATGGGAACTTGTGTACTTGATTATATTGACAGTTGATTATTGAGGGTAGTTTCATGGTTTGTCGTTCAGTCTCTTGATTCAGTATATACACCTGTAGATGGGGTTTCAAGAGCTGTTGGTAACAGGTGTTTCTTAGTTTGTGGTTCGGTCTCTTGGTTTTGTAATTACATGCAAATGTGGTCTGAGAGCTTCTTGTGTTATATGTTGGGTTTGGGATCATTCATTTCTTCAAATGGTCAGGAGATCTAGGTTCGAATCCTACTGAAAGGTCCTTTAGAGATCAAAAATTGTTGAAGAAACAATATGTGAAAATAAACTGTTTTTCATATGTATAGGGTTAGAGATTACATCCTAGGAAAGATTACACTTGCTAAAACTAAAAAAGGTTGTATGCATAGAGGATAGGAAAGTATTCAAAAAACGGTCAAAGAACAATTTCAACAGTTTCTATAAAACTAGAGATAAGATCCGTTTCTAAACCAGGGATGATTTGACTAATGAATCTCTTGAGATTATAGCCGATCATTCTTTATATTTTACCCAGGAATCAACATTCTCTCTTAAGTTGGTGAATTGAATGTCTTATCATTCCTAACTTGCACCATAACTCCTCAAATTTCCTAACAGGGAGTCCCGACCAACTGATTTTCGAAGAGAACAAAGGGTATGCAAATAAGTCCAGCCCCTTTAACTTCTTCTTTATAAGTGTCGATCTATCTAAACATGTTTTGTTCTATCATGTTGCATTGGGTTATGTGCAATACTGATAGCTGACTTATTGTCACAAAACAACTTGATTGGTCCATTGCTCATCCAAAACAATTTTCAGCCATAACAATTCACACAGACCAAGGGCCATAGCTCAAAATTCTGCTAAAGCAATGGACCTGGCAACTATGTTTTGCTTTTTACTTCTCCAAGACACTAGATTCCTTCTTAGAAACTCTTGAATAAAAGAATTGGTAAATCAAATGAGTGCTTATGGAGAAAAAAATAGACGATAAAAAAATAGTAGAAAAAAATACTCACAAGTTGCACCGAAAAAGGTAATTTTCGCTACACTCACAAGTTGCACAGAAAAAATATGATTTGGTAATTTTCAGTGACAAATTTTCTATATCTTTAGATTCTTCAAGAGTGGAAATTACCGAATCATATTTTTCAATGAACCTTGTGAGCATTTTTTCTATTATTTTTTTATTGTCTACTTTTTTTTCTATAAGCATTCATTTGATTTACCAATTTTTTTATTCTAGAATAATACTCTTTAGCGGTCTCATTATATTTCATTTTAAGATTTTCAAAATTTTCTAAAAGATTGTAGTTTGATGGCGCGTGCATTTTTTTATCCTTGAAACTCCTCCTGCACTGTATCCCATGCTTCCTTAGTTGTTGACGCTCCCATGATTCGTGGAAAAATCTTATCCGCCATAGCTTGTTGAAGAGCAAATATTGCTTGGGAATCTTTTTGTAGATTCTCTTCAAGCACCTTCTTTTGAGTAGCTGTTAGTAGTGCAGAAGTGTCTTCAAGGTCATGAAATCCCTCTTCAACAACTTTTCACAAATTTGGTGAACGAAAATAGGTCTTCATTTTGATGGACCAAATCGTAGTTTTCTCCATTGAATATTGGAAGGGGAATAGATGAATGACTAGTTTTAGCCAATATTTTATAGAGTTTTTATTACGCCCGATACCAGTGATGGTATTTGGTTGATTGGAATGAGTTAATTTTGCAAAAGTTGGTTGGGAATGGTTTAGTGAATTTTGTAGGAATTAATTTCGAGGAGGTAGAAGAGTGAGACTCAATTTGAGCTATGAAAGTTGGAGGAGAAAGAAACAATTTACAAAAGAAGGAGCTTTGACTTTTTAATAACACTTGTTTGTTTGATTGCTTAAATACAAAATGCATTCATCAATGCCTATTTATAGGCTTGAGTGTGGATTGTTCAATTTTTTAATACAACTTCTAGATATTTCATGAGATCTTTTGCTTAGACATTTCTAGACAGATCTTTTGCTTAGACATTTCTAGACACTTGTCTAGATAATTCTACAAATATCTATCACTTATTTATTTGTACTACTAGATATTTTTAGTTCATTTTAGAGAAATATGCAACAATTCTCAATACTCCTCCTTTGTGTATATTTCAATGACTCCTCAAAATTATGGAAAAGAATCCAATTTACCACAACAAAACTAAACACATATGCACCAAGGAGGAGTCTTGAGAATTGGCCAAGATAAATATGCATATTTCGGTGACAACTCAACAATTCTAGATATTTCACTGAAATATGCACTAAGGAAGGGTATTGAGAATTGTTGCATATTTTTAGACACCCTCTGGCCTGCATAAGTGACCAAAATAAAAACTGGGCACGCTAAGGCGTCCCTAATAACTCGGTTCGGAAAACCCGACACCGTATAGCTGTATCTCAGAACTGGTACCAAGTCTGTGCAAATGCAACAAATAAGGGGTGGCGTAGTAGACCGGATAGGATACAAAGCCCCCATAAGCCAAGCATCCCGTCAAGCCTCGCCCATATAGGAAATCACATAGAATGAAATGCTCATGTAATACAAAGGCATAATGAGCACAAACGATGATACATAGCCCCCATAAGCCATGCATCATGCCCTGCTCGCCCCGAAGGGAAGACAAATATACAACAACATGCCCATGTCCAAGCACACTAGTCACATGAAACCCCCATATGAATCTCCCAAGCCCATGCATGCATAAGAACTGACAAGATACTAGAAAAAAAAATCACTTGCAAATACTCTCAGCCACAACAACCTCTAACAAGATCCTACCCACGGAGGAGGAGTATTGAGAATTGGCCAAGATAAATATGCATATTTCGGTGACAACTCAACAATTCTAGATATTTCAATGAAATATGCACTAAGGAGGAGTATTGAGAATTGTTGCATATTTTTAGAGAGTTCCATCTCTAGAATGGACTAAGAATATCTAGTAGTACAAATAATAAGTGATAGATATTTGTAGAATTATCTAGACAAGTGTCTAGAAATGTTTAAACAAAATATCTCATGAAGTATCTAGAATTTGTATAAAAAAATTGAACAACCCAGTATGGCAATGGAAACAAATCCATTGGCCACACTCAAGCCTATAAATAGGCATCAATGTATGCATGGTGTATTTAAGCAATCAAAGCAAAAACAAGCAAGTGTTATTGAAAAGTCAAAACTCTTTTTGTAAATTATTTCTTTCTCCTCAAACTTTCATAGCCTTTCAAATTGAGTCCCACTCTTCTAGCTCCTCAAAATTAGTCCCTATAAAATTCACTAAACCATTCCCAATCAACTTCTGCAAAAATAACTCTTTCCAATTAGCCAAATACTATCAAAAACACATAATAACCAATTGTAGACCGCCTATCAACTAGGGAACCTGTATAGTTAGCATTTGTGTAACTTGTAACAGCCAAGTCATCCCTTGATCTGAACAAAATTCTTTTCTTGGGTGTGGATGGTAACACAAAATTCTCCTGACTGATTGCATAAGACAGCCTAGTTGGTACCTCCTTTTGTCCACCAGTTTGTAGTTAGTATTCTCACCTAATTTGAGGTTTGGTTCCACTAGTGCGTTGGCTGCTTTTCTTCCCAAACAACTCAGCTTCCTTCAACAAATCCATGATATACTTTCTTTGAGAAAGAAAGATTCCTTCTTTGGAGGCTACTTCTATTCCCAAGAAATACTTGAGTTTACCAAGATCCTTAATCTCAAATTCCCTTGCAAGGCTTTGTTTCAATTGTTGTTCCTTAGCATCAATTCTAGTAACTATGATATCATCTACATAACACAAGCAAAACTGGCACCTTCTCCTCCATTGAATGTTTAATAAAGAGAGTTATCTTCCCAACTTTGCCAGTATCTCATTTGTCTCATAGTTTAGAGAATCTGTCAAACCATGCTCTTGGAGACTACTTAAGCCCATAGAGTGTTTTTTTAAGCTTGCACACCCATCCTAAGGCTTTTTTATCAAACCCTGGTGGTGGCTCCCTAAAAACTTTTTCGTTTAAATCACCATGGAGGAAGGCATTTTTTACATCAAGTTGTTAACTGCCAACCACAACATGTAGCGAGTGATAGGAGTATCTAAACAGCTGTCATTTTTCCATTGGTGCAAAGGTCTCCAAATAATCTATTCCATAAGTTTGTATGTACTCTTTAGCAACCAACTGAGCTACTTCTATTCCCAAGAAGTACCTTAATTGCCCTAAATCCTTAATCTCAAACTCCTTAGATAGGCATTCCCTTGGGACTTTCTCTTCCATCTCATCATTTCTAGTAACAAAAATGTCATCTACATAAAATAGAAGTGCAGTCACTCCTCTCGACGCTGTGTGTTTCACAAACAAGATGTGGTCGCCTTGACTTTGTCTATACTCCATTGACAACATTACTTTTGTAAATCTATCAAACCAAGCTCTAGGAGATTATTTTAATCTATAGTGTCTTTTTGAGTCTACACACCTTTTTGTTTGTCTCGGTGTCACAAACAAGATGTGGTCACCTTGACTTTGTCTATACCCCATTAACATCATTACTTTTGTAAATCTACCAAACCAAGCTTAGGAGACTATTTTAATCTATAGAATGCCTTTTTGAGTCTACACACCTTTTTGTTTGTCCCAGTGTCAAATCCTAGATAACAAACCATCACGTTAAACTTGTGCAAATTCTAGTCAAAATTTGATGTCAATGATAGCAAGACCCTCGTAGTATTTGTCTGGGCCATTGGTGCAAATGTGTCTTGGTAGTCAACACCATATGTTTGAGTGTAATCCTTTGCAACTAGCTTGGTCTTGTATGTCTCTCCAAAAATCCATCTACCTTGTATTTCACAAAAATCACCCATTTGCATCCAATTGGTCTTTTTTCCTCTTGGTAAATCAACCACCTCCCATATTTTTTTTTCTTTTTCCAAAGCATCCATTTTCACTCCTCACTTTCTAGTGCCTCAAACACAGTCTATGGTATCTTAATGGAGTTAAGGTGGGCGAGAAAGCTTTTGATGTACATTCTCGACTACCTTTTCTAAGAGTAATGGGAAGGACAATATCACTTTCATTAATATGAGAAGTACTAACTTTATGTTCACCTCAATTTTGAGATTCGATTCGGATTGTTGAGTGTGCTTCGATGAAGTCATGATACTCTTCATTCTTGAATAAACAGATTCAATGGGTGGCCACTGTTTGGGGTTCAATAGGAGTGGATTCTAGGAGAGGTTGGTGAGTCAAGCTGTTGGGTGGCAGAAATGGGTAAGGATAAGAAATTAATCCAATCATTGTCTTCTGAAAGCCTAGGCTCCCCCTAAAGACCGTGATTTGCAAAGAAACATTCATGTTCAATAAAGGTGACATAAGTCGGTAGTGAACATGAGCAAATGCAAGGTAACCAAAGATTCGGGTGGGCAAGAAGATCGAAGAAGTAAAATGTGGATAGAATTGTGAGAAACTTGCCAAGGAATCTTAAAATCGAGAGTGGGGGGGAGGGTGTGCGGTTCATTAGATAAGCAAAAATAAGAACAGACGGCGCCAAATTGTTGTTGCCAAAATATAACAATTGAGATTTGTGATGTGGGAATGCTGGAGTCGCAGTAAAGCGAGGCGGACAGCTAGCAAGTGTCTGCTTGTGGAAATGTACGTTGAGTAGCTCTGGTCTTTAATTATCTGGTTGGGGTCTTGAATAAGCCCTCAGGGGCATTTTCGATAGCGGATTGATCCATCCGGGAGTAGCCTCCAATATGTTCGGGACATAACTGCACTTATAGGAACAAGTTAGAAGGCACGCGTGGATTCTTCACTCGTGTATGTCCTTCGATGCCTAAGTCAGTACATGTAGGAAAATAGTTACAATAAATAACAGATGCAATTAATGAATATAAAAATATACTTCTCCCGAAAAGAAGGGTCTAATATAATACTTTTACCAAGTGTTGGGGACGAGCATGCATGTCATGAACACTTGGATGGGCTTAAGAGGAATCCCCATCGGAGGACTAGACAATCTAGGGAGTTCTCCAGGATAAGGTGGGCTTTATGGCGAGCTGCCGAAGCAAGTTCTTGGCCCTAGGTGGCTTATTTGGACAAAGCTCTGGGTGGTCAGGGGATGTCTCTAAACATTATTTATTATTCGGGATTTATCCTATTACTTCCGAGAGGGATTATTCCCCATTGAAAATTATAAGACATTATATAATGTCTAGGGGGTTTCCCAGCATAATTTTACTAAGGGCAGCCACGTGGCCTAACCAAGAAGGCCCATGTGGCTTTGCATGTTTTTGGAAGTCATTTACTCATAATTTATTCTTTGAAAAAAATACTCCCAGTTGGAATTACTCATTTAAAATACACCCACTTAGATTTACTCACTAGAAATACGCCCAGTTATATTTATTCACTAAAAATACTCCCAAGTGGATGTTTTTTTAAAAACTTATGGTACAACAATAGTCCCCTCACCCTTTGCTTTGACTTTTAAGTCAAAGGGAAGAGTAGATTACTTCTTGCGCGTCCTCCTGCCTTAATGGACAAACTTATTTTTCAAAGATTCATGGCCTCATGCTGACACAAAAACGAGATCCTTTATTAAAGTTAAGACAAGTAGGGGGCAAAGCTCAGCATGTCTAATGGGTGACAAAAGATTTGGAGGCATAGCCTGAGGCATCCTAAATGATGATCCATTTAGGGAATGGTCATGCTATTTGTACATCATTTATGTACACCTTAGGCTACACAAGGTACATAAATGACATACATACCCCTTGCCTTATTGCTCGTCACTGCGCCTTAGCACATTGGGTGAGGGCATTTTAGATATTGGTACATCATTGTATAGCCCAAGGTGTACATAATGATGTACCAATAGCATTTTCCTTTAGGGAAAGATAAAAGCGTGCCTTTAAAGCATGATAAATAGAAGTATAAGCCTTATTGGCGACGCAACGCCAGGAAAATAACCCCCATGGATCAAGGAGTTGGAAATGTCAGGGTTGTAATAAGATTTTTGCCACAGGCACGGACACAAACATAGATAGCTGAGTGCTCAAGGGAAACAAATTCTCCAAGGATTGTTTTTAGGTGCAGAGAAGTTTATGCAAATGTTTTCGTTATATTTAGACTTGGGCCTTATTTAAGCCAGGTTTTTCTGGGATCGAAGCGTCTCGGTGAGTCATATCCCAAGAGGGTGGATTTTTCTTAAGGTGATTTCTTTCAAGGTCTCGAACTAGCGTCTACATGACCTTGATGCCTGAAATCCAAATGAGTACCTCGATTTGAGGACGAGGAATAATATTCTCCACCTCTCTAGGACACAGACCTGGTATGCACTTGAGAGAAAAGTATTTCTTTAGGTGCCGTAGGGGTGGTCTAGGAGGTGGAAGACAGTATTTCAAGTAAGTCGAAGGAAAACCTTAAGGACACTCTAATCGGGGCTACGAGAAGTGACTTTCCAGTGGCCAGTAGTCCCACCTCGGCTATCAACATATTGGGTTTTTGCTCTTTGATTTTCTTTGCATTTTATGCATGTACTTTCTGTTCTTAAATGTAACCGTTTTAAAGACACGAAATGAGCAATACAATTTTTCTTGTGTCTATAATATTTTTGGTTTTCTTGCAAAATATGTTGCTAATTTGTGTGTTTCACGTTACACACTTGTGAATGAGTAGGGATGCATGTACTAGTCATAAAAACAATCACATCAAGTAATGGTACCTGGTAATGCTCATGCATGCTCCCTTAGATTTGCCAACCATATTAGTCAAGAGATTAAAAATGTAAAAACTAGATCGGTTGGTGCAATACCTTAGCCTTTCCAAGAGTATTATGCCATTCACTAGCTAAAGTTTTCCATTTTTTAAGCATGTATACCTTAAACTATATCAGCCTGCTTGACTTGAGAATTTCAAGCGCTAACTCTATGATTGAGAAGCCAGATGCTAGCCGACGAAAATCGAGTAAGTAAGGAGGAGTTTCTTGTGTACCTCAGATCAGACACTACCAGCTAGGGTGTCAAGACAACAATGACTAACTAGGGCAAAATTGCTCTTGCTACTTATATTGTCCCTTAGCCTTTCATCGGGCTATTTCGGGGGGTCATGGTGTGGCCATCTCTAGGCTGACCATCTCGGTGGGTTTTAAACACATGGGAACTTTATAGCCATACTGTTCGATAAATTGGTGTTTAGGTTGGGTATGCCCCCATTCTAACTGTTGTGTGGTTCTAAAGCGAAGTTGTTCACACCAGGTTGCCCAAGTTAAAGCCATAGGCTAGGCAGAGTTCAACATAATGTTAGAGCATGGCCTAGCCCCCTAGAGTTGAGCAAATCATTTTCATTTCGAGAGCGCCAAGCGCTAGTTTTTAGAGGGACATCTGACATTTGATACCTTGCTGCGAATGAGTTACAACTCTGCAACTTCTTCGATTACCTGTTTAGTTGTTTGGGCATGTTGTGCTCGTTTACCTTTCCATCTAGATTGACCACTGCATGGTCCTGGTAGGGTAGGTTGTCGAGCATCAACATCACTCTTTGCTTTGACTTTCAAGTTGAAGGGAAAAAATTGTTGTGCCATAGGTTTTTCAAAAAACGTCCACCTGAGAGTATTTTTAGTGAATAAATACAAGTGGATGTATTTCTAGTGAATAAATCATGAGTAAATGGCAAGAAAATAATTAATAATGCTTAATAGTAAAGGACTTTTGGCATGCTTCCCAAGTCTGGAATTTTCTTTCCGAAACAGTGTATTTTTTCTTTCCAGGAGACTGTAATTTCTTTCCGGAAGAATGTGCAATTTCCCCATTCTTTCAAAGGGCTGCCTTATTTCTTTCCGAAGCAATATTTTATTTCTCACCAAAAGGTTGTATTTTATTTCTTTTAGAGTCCTCCTTTCCGCAGCCACCACGTTGCATTTCTTTCTGAACCGCCACCTTTTTCCTGTGAGATTTTCCTTTCTGAAAGCCTCCTCTCCGCAGCTGCCACATGTCCTCTCCGCATGCTGCCACATGTCACCACCAAACTTCTCCCCCTGCTGTCACGTGGTGCACCCAGAAGCAGCCATGTGTCGCGCTGGAAAAATAATTCCAGCACAAAGGCCATTTGGGCCATGTAGGACCTACAAGCAAATAGAGTAGCAGAGCACAACATTTGCTGGCATGTGACCTATGAGTGACAGTCCAAGGTGGTAGCTGCTCCGCACCTATTAGGGTATTATTATTGGCATTTGTAAATGGAGTTGCAACTTTATACATCTGGATGCCAACTGAACTGATCTCGTGTTAATACTAAAACTATGGGAACTTGCCTACTTGATTTGCAGTTCAGTCACTTGGTTCTGTATATGAATGCCGCCGTGGATTTGAGAGCCTGTTGTCCATGTCGTCCTCTGTTGGATTTCTTTCTTCTTTCATTTTTGTCTTGGGTTTATAAGTTTACGGTATTATGGTTCGCTTCAGAATGTCGTGTGTGGTAGGAGGGTCTTTTTGTGTATTGGACCAAGATGCTAAGCAGGAGCAAGAAATCAATCTAAAAAGCCAGCGGTGAACTATTTTCTCGTTGTACGCCTATAGTATCTTTTGGTGTTTTCCTACGATGAAGATCCTGGAGCATGAACCTTTGTGACTTTGCTTCCTCCAATTTTTCATGTGAAAGTAACTTTCCGTGTTCTGATTTTCTTTCCAGAGTTGATGCTGGTGGATTGATTGTTCTTTGCTGGCCTAGAGTGTTATGCTAAATAACTAATGTTGGAGTGTGATGTATCTTGCTTCCTTATGGAGCGTCGTTAGTTACCCTTCCTGATTATTGCTTGATCAGATCAGAAAATGTTTGTTCTACAGCTACTTCCCATGATCATCTCACCTATTGTTTTCTCCTATTTATATCTTGGAAGATTTGGTCATCTGGGTATCCTTACAAGTGGTGATTCTGAGATCTTGCAGGTCAAGCTCCTTTCTGTTTGCAAATCGGTGCAGAAATCTGTTTCAGGCTAATGAATTAATAAATTCCTGGTTTAGTAGTATGATGATGATTATGATTATGATGCAGGTATTTGCCAACAAGGGGTATCTTTGGTATTTCCTTCTGCTTCCAGTAATTCTTCCCGCGCTGACTTTGGTTCTGGGGATTTTGTTTTGACATCAACACAAGGTTTGTCTCAAAAGTCAGGTTGCTGCTTTGATAGCATGATATTTTTATTTTGATATACCCTCAATGATTTATCTATCTTTATATATTGAAGGAGTTGTCACTGTCGATATTGCTGACAAGTGGTACATAAACTTAAAAATTTTAAATTTAACTCAGAAGTATGCTAAGAAAATTGAAAATGTCCAAACCTCCAAAAAGAAATCCTATTGGTTAAATGTCGCCGCCTTATTTTTTTGCTTTGGAAAACAAAATTCAAGTAACCAATAGGGTTTCTTTAAGTACGGGACATATCATTGATATAGCAGTTGAAATGTTTATTCTTTACGAAAAATTTTATGTACTTCTAAAAATTAATTTTAACCATGAAAATGATTTGTTGATTTAAATTCTGGCCATGAGATATCAGAGTATTTTCTCATTCTTCTATATTATAATTTTTATAATCTTTTTATATTTAAAATGTACAACTATAGTTTTATTTTATATAGTATGCTTAACAAAATATGTTTTGAATTACTGGAACACCAAAAACACCACCTTCTACCAGCGCTGCCACTGCAGCACTGCACCTACTAGGAGGCTGTTTGGCTTACTGTTTTTCAAGATGGATTTTAAGATTTTTTTTACTTAAAAAGTTGTATAAAGTTAATTAGTATTTAAGTTGATAACGAATTAAGATAAATGTGTTATAAGTTGTTATTTATATAATTATGTTTTTTTGTTTGAAAAAGTTATAAGTTATCGAAAGTTAATAAAATCAGATTAAAATGGTAATATAAATAAAATTTATAAATATAATATTTTTTAATAAAAATAAATTATAAATTGATGTTTAACTAATAAAATTTTTATATTAATAATTTATATATAATTATTAAAAATATATTAATATAATATATATTAAAATATATATATACACAAAGAAAGGCGGTGACAGAGAGAAGACAAAGGAATGAAAGAGAGATAAAATTAAAAATAAAATAGTTGTTTGAGGGTAAAATTGTAAAATATTTAATTAACAAAATAAGTTGGTAATAACATTGGGAAATTCTATTTGTAACCATCATTTTTGCTCTCCGTAACCCACTTTTAATATTCCTAAAATATTTTCAGATGAAAACTCATATTTACCCTTCATTTAAATTGTTTACGATCAATCATTCACCATTACTCCTCAAGCGCGTGCACTCACTTCTTCACCCACTATCGCCACAGCTATTTTATTCTATTATTCAAATAGCAACAATTATAGTAGATCGATATAAGACAGTAGAAAATTATTAATATTTTTAAAAATTAAAATAATTTCTCAATATTATCAAATAACATGCATCTATATAATTTATTTTTAAAAATAATATAATTTATAACATCAATCACTAGTTAAATCACATAATTTACCTACACTACGAATGAATTAAATCACATAATTTACATGCACGACAAAAGAATTAAAAAAAATAAGATTAATTAAAAAATAAAAAATATCTTTTGGACCCGCTTCAAGCCTCGAATCCTAAGGTTCGGGACCTGGGAAATGCCCCGAACCTTGGGGTTCTGGCAATTTGGAGTTCCTCGAATCTCTGAGTTCGGGACATCCCCCAGCCCCCAAACCCCGGGGTTCGAGGCATCCCTCAACCTCTGAACTCCAAAATTGTCCGAAATCCCGAACCCTAAAGTTTGGGAGTTGGGGGATGTCCCAAACCTTGGAATTCGAGCAATTTAGGGTTCCTCGAACCTCGAGATTCGAGGTATCTCCTAGCCCCCGAACCCCGTTGTTCGGGGCATCCCTCAACTCCCGAACCTCAAAATTCAGGAGGTTCATACAACTCCAAATTTATAAATTCGGAGAATATGAATTCTCCCGAATCTTGAGATTCGGGAGAATTCAATTCTCCTGAACCTCAGGTTCAGGAGAATATATATATATATATATTTTTTATATATTATAATATATATAATAGTTTATGTAATATAATTATGTATAATTATAACTAATATATATATAATTATAATATTACAAATACTGTGAGAATGATTTCATATTACATAGCCATACATATATATTATATATATATATTATATTTTTTTTGAATTCATTGATTTAATTCATTCGTAGTATGTAAATTATGTTATTGAACTAGTAATTGATATTATAAATTATATTATTTTTAAATATAAATTATATAGATGTATGTTATTTGATAATATTAAAAAATTATTTTAATTTTTAAAAATATTAATAATTTTCTAATATCTTATATCTATTTAGTTATAGCTGCTGTTATTTGAATAATAGAGTGGGTTTGCTGCGCGTGAAGGTATCTTTTGAGGGATGGGTGTTTGGAGGGTATATTTGAAATATGGATGGTTGCAAAAAGAAATTACTCTGGTTGTAAATAGTAAAAATTAAAATTTTACTTTACGCTAGTTATGAAGAGTAAAAATTATGGTTGCAAATAGAATTTCCCAATAGCATTTTGAGAAAAGTTGTGTGGAGTTTTTTCAGAACACTGTCAAAATAGCTTTTAAAAATGGCAGTATTTAAATTTTTTAATTTTTAATAAATGTATAATTAAATAAATTATAAAATGTGCACCACACCAAACAAAGTCCTCTCCTTAAAACCAAGACCTATCACAACAATTACTAAGATCTTATCCTTCTAACCCTTAAGCACCCCCACTTGCTGGGGATATTACAATAATATTAATATTAATTGATATAACAAAATAAGTAGTAATGGTCGAAAAAAACACCACTATAATGAGTAGAAAATTGATACAAATCGAGTCATGCAAATATGTTGTTCTAAAGATAAATTTGCCTTGCACTGGTAGCTAACAGTCTATGGCGATAGTCTAAGCAAGATAAAACAATCTCTTCGGCAGAACAACAGCTAAGAATGGTCAGAGCTATCAAAATCGTAATGGTATTTGACTTTTTGTTTGGACAAGAAAAGAACATTGGAATTGGGTTAGGATTTTGGTATTTTTTGACTGGCAGATGGACTCTTAGAATATTTGCACGATGTAGAAAGACAAAGTTCAATTATATATAGCCGAACTTGACCCAACCACGAACGCAGACAAACTTGCCAGACAAGCAAGAAAAATCGGTCGCAAATGTTGGAAAGATGACGTGACACGTTGGAGAAAAATTCAGACGCTATTGGAATCGCAATAGCCACCATGGAAATTTGGGACGCGCGAATAAATTTTAGAAACGCATGGAGAGTCTTTTGGAAAACTGTTCGGATAAAAAGAAAAATAATATATAATTTTAAATAAATTTTTAACAAAAAATATATTATTTTATTTTTTTTATCCCATCCGATCAGATTCGAATCGGCTTGAAGGACGGCAGCGGCGCACACGTGAGTATGGGTTTGCTCGCTAACAAAATTTGGGTACCCCTAAAATCCAAACCCAAGTACATGATTTGGGCTATTTATACCCACATAAATCCTCTTCACCAAGCAATGTGGGACAACTAACACTCCCACGCACTCAGCACATATACACTCATATGGGGGATTGTTGTGTGTGAGTGTATATGTGCTGAGTGCGTGGGAGTGTTAGTTGTCCCACATTGCTTGGTGAAGAGGATTTATGTGGGTATAAATAGCCCAAATTATATACTTGAGTTTGGGCCCTAAGGGGCATCCAAATTTTGTGAATAGGCGAACCCATAATCATGCACACGCGTCAAAGCCGCCATATGTCCGGTTGGTCGGTCGGATCGGATCAAATAAAAAAGAATAAAATAATATATTTTTTGTTAAAAAAATATTTAAAATTATATTTTTTTATTCGAATAGCTTTCTGGAAATCTCTCCACGCGTTTTTCGAAATTTCTTCGTGCGTTTCATATTTTTGCAATGGCTGTAGCAATCCCAGCAGCATTCGGATTTTTCTCCAACGTGTCGTAGTATCTTTCTAGCTTTCATGATCAATTTTCTTGGCCTGTCTGGCGAGTTGTCTGCGTCCGTGGTCGGGTCGAATTCGGCTATATATAATCAAACTCTGTTCTTCTGCATCGTGTGAACATTTTGAAAGTCCCTCTGTCAATCGAAAAATATCAAAAGTTCAACCCAATTCCAGTGTTCTTTCCTTGTCCAAACAAAGAGCAAATACCTTACGATTCTGCAAGCTCTAGTCGTTATTGGCTGTTGTTTTGCTGGTGAGATCGTTTCATCTTGCTAAGACTATCGTTGTAGTCTGCTAGTTGCCGGTTCAGGGCGAATCTGTCTTCAAGACAACGTGTTTGCGCGACGTGATCTGTATTATTTTTCTATTCGTTGCGATCGTGCCGTCTTCATCGGCCATTGCTTACTGTTTTGTTGTGCCAATTAATATTAATATTGTTGTAATATCCCCAATAATGTGAAGACATATTCTAAACTGCGGTGGCCTCCGAAGTCGATGTTGCGCCTTCAGCCTCCTTTGTTGCCCCCGTTGCAGCTCCGACCACCATGCCTGTTGTCGCCACTATTGTTGGGCTTATTGTCGCCAAGGCGACTCCCTATATTGAAAAGCCACAATAGTTTGATGACGAAAATTTCAAAAGATGGCAAGAGAAAATGGTGTTTTACCTTACCTAAACCTGGCTTATATCCTTAATGAGGACTGTCCGATTACTCTCGAGGAAAACATCACTATCGAAACTAAAGCCACTAAAGAAGCCTGGCTGCATTTTGACTTCCTATGTCGGAATTATGTTTTGAGTGGGCTGACGGATTCACTCTACAATGTCTATTGCAATGCCTATCAGACGTCTAGGTAACTTTGGGAAGTTTTAGATAAGAAATATAAGTTGGAAGATACTGGCACTAAGAAATTTCTTGTGAGGAAGTTTTTAGATTTCAAAATGGTTGATACTAAACTAGTAGTCAACTAGATGGAAGAATTGCAAATTATTATTAGTGATTTGCACAACGAAGGAATAGTCATTAATGAACCATTCCAAGTCACTATTGTGATTGAGAAATTGCTATCTTCATGGAAATATTTTAAAAATTATCTCAAGCACAAGCAAAAAGAGTTGTCTATGGAGGATCTAGCTCTTAGACTTCGTATTGAAGAGGACAATAGAAAGGGAGATAAAATATCTCGCAAGTTTGAAGCAAGAGCTAACATTGTTGAGGTTCCAAGGTCTTAACCCAAAAAGTAACAAGCTAAGAAGAAGAGTGGGCACCTGGGTCCTACAAATGCTATTAACAAACGCATCTAAGATAGTTGTTGGGTGTGTGGAAAGACAGGCCATAGAGCTATTGATTGTAGACACAAGAAGGGCCAAAGCTCTGGCAACAACTAGCGCAAAAACAAGCTTAGTCAAGCCTATGTGATAGAAGATGACAATCTTGTTATAGTTGTTTTTGACATTTGCATGGTTACTGATAACAAGGGCTAGTAGATTGACACAAGGACCACAAGACACATTTATGGGAACAAGTCTCTGTTCACCACTTATGAAATGTTAGATTGCATTGAGAAGCTATATATGAGAAATGTTTCAGCTTCTACTGTGGAAGGAAAAGACGATGTCTCTGCTAAAATGGACCTCTAACAAAATACTTACCCTCATTAATGTCTGCATGTACCTGAAATTTGGAAAAAATTAGTTTCTGGAATTATTTTGAACAAAAATGGATTCAAACTTGTATTTGAGTCAGATAAATTTATTCTGACTAATGAAGGTTTGTATGTAAGAAGGGACTATTTGCATGATGGAATGTTTAAACTCAATGTATTAACCAGTTCTTAAAAATAATAATAAGAATAACTCTTATGTTTATATTATTGACTCTTGTGATGTTTGGCATTCAATATTAAGGTATGTTAATTATTGTTCTCTACAGAGAATGGTAAATTTAGGATTATTGCCTAACTTTAACATTGATACGAAATATAAATGCAAAATTTGTGTTGAATCAAAGTTTGCAAGAAAGTCGTTTCCACCGGTGGAAAGAAATGGTGAATTACTTGATTTAATTTACAGTGATATTTGTGACATGAAAAGCACTCCTATTAGAGGTGGAAAAAAATACTTTGTCACATTTATTGATGATTCTAATAAATATTGTTATATATATTTACTACATAGTAAAGATGAGACATTGGATGTTTTTAAAACATATAAGGCAGAAGTTGAAAATTAACTTGAAAAGAAATTAAAGGTGTTAAGATCAGATAGAAGTGGTGAATATGAATCATTGTCTCTTTTTGAGTTCTGTGAGGTTTATGATATAATCCATCAAACGATAGCACCTTATACACCACAACAAAATGGTGTAACTAAAAGAAAGAATTAAACATTGAAAGACATGGTTAATTTGATGCTAAATAGTTCGAGATAACCCCATAACTTAAGGGGGAAGTTTTGTTTACTGCAAATTTAATATTGAATAAAATTTCACATAAGAAGACTAATAAGTCTCCTTATGAAGTGTAGTGTGGAATGAAAAACAACCCTCCTACAAAATCCTGAAAGTGTGGGGGTATTTAACAAAGATACAAGTGGCTTTACTAAAAAGGATAAAAGTTAGACCTAAAACTATTAATTGTGTCTTTATAAACTATGTTTTGCATAGTGCGACCTATAGATTCTTAGTTGTAAAATAAAAAATTCTTGATATTAATAACAACACAATTATGGAATCTATTGAAGTTAAATTCTTTGAGAATATATTTCCTTTTAAGGAAGAAAGACACAATGATGGTGGTACCAAAAAGTATTATGAAGCGTGTTTTTGAAAAGATCAAGTTGATCAAGAAACTGAATGTGAATCTAGAAGAAATGAAAGAGCCAAGAAAGCTAACTCTTTTGGACCAGATTTTGTAGTTTACATGTTATAAGATGAGCCTCAAACCTTTAATGAAGCTATCTCTTCATCTGATACTCATTTTTGGAAAGAAGTTATTAATAGTGAAATATAATTCATTATGCAAAACAATACGTGAGTATTGGTGAACTTATTTGCTGGAAGAAAACTAATTGGGTTGTTTGCGTCCGTGGTCAGGTTCGACTATATATAATCGAACTCCGTCCTTTTGCATTGTGCGAACATTTTTAGAGTCCCTTTGCCAGTCTGAAAACCAAAAGCCCAACCCAATTCTAGTGTTCTTTCATTGTCCAAATAGAGAGGAAATACCTTATGGTTTTGCTAGATCCGACTGTTCTTGGTTGTTGTTATGCCGGTGAGATCGTTTTATCCTGTTAAGATTATCGTCGTACTCTGTTAGCTGTCAGTGCAAGGCGAATCTGTCTTCAGGATAACGCGTTTGTGTGACTTGATCTATATTATTTTTCAATTCGTTGCGGTCGTGCCGTCTTCATCGGCCATTGCTTACTGTTTTGTTGTGCCAGTTAATATTAATATTGCTATAATATCCCCAACAACCCTAACCACTCAACCGTCAAATTGAACTGCAACCACCACAAACCAAGTCACGACGTGAGAAATAGAAACCTGAGAGAGAGAGAGAGAGAGAGAAATAGAAAGAGCACCCATATACATTTAAGGTAAATCTGAATCCTATTGAGAGTTAATAATAAATAATGGACTTCATTTCTCTTATTTTTAACCATATTTGAATACTTTAAACTTGATTGTATTGAAGATTGTTAAAACGGGTGTGTTAGGGTTTTTGTAGATTGAAATTTGGGGTTTTGATTAAATTAAGGGTTTTGATTAAGTTGGGGGTTTTTATTGTCGCATTGCATATGTCTGTGAGGAAACATACAGTGCATAGAGTATAATGACGAGTTTGTTGAAGATGTATACTCTGATGGATGCTCCTATCTTCATCGTTGAGAGATATTGAGAAGGTGGAGACACCATATAAAATTCGAACCCAATTTTAGAACCCTTTTGAAACCAGAACTCAAATCTCAAACCCGAAATACCCCAAGCCCAACTTCAAACACAAACAGGAATCCAAAATATTAGGGGTAGGAAAAAGAGGTCTGGTATTTCACATAGACAACTTAAATACATATTTAGAGGGAGAAAAGAGGGTAATGTTGAGGAAGAACTGAGGGTAAGTGATTAGGAATTTTGGTTGAGTGATTCAGAAGATGAGGACTGATTGGAGTAGTTGATAGTAAGAGTAGTGATTCTGAACATGGGGATGATAATAAAGGTATTGAGGTAGATGTTGAAGGTGCAGAGAATGTACAGGGAATCGAGCTTTGGTTTAGGTGATGATTCAGATGGCGAAGCTTTGAGTTCATGCCCATTTGATAACTCAAAAAAAGACAACTCAAGCATTATTAGGTTTAAACCCAACAAAAATTAAAATGAAAAAAAAAAAAAACTCTTTTTTTGTGAATAACCATTGCTAAAGAAAAGGAGAGATATATAAAGAGAGAGAGGATAAAGAGTGAGTGTGAAAAAGAAATCGAGATGATATCGTCACCATTCTTATCGATGGAGTAAGAGAGAATGGAAGAGAAAAAGGGTTTAGTTCTAAGATAGAGATGGAGAAATAAAGAATGGAAGATAAGGGAGCTAAGTAGGGATAAAAAGAAAAAAGTAAGAGAGAAAGATGTTGTTACTATCGCTTATCGCTTTTGATAGAGAATGAAGAGTGAGGGAAAGGGTTTAGTCTCTAAAATAAAGATTAATGGAGAAAAATAAGAGAGAAACATGAAAAGTGGAGAAAGAATCTTGCAAGAAAATAAAATTGAGTAAATGAGAGAGAAAGAAAGTCGCATAAGAGAAAAGATGTGGCATAGCCATTGGTAGAGAATGACAGTCTACCAGAAAAGGAAAACAAAACGATCAAGTCACTTACATAGAGCTGCCTTACATAGAGCGGGGGCAAGGAAAAGGACGGGCAATATGGGTATTATAAAAAAGTTTAATGTCGAGAAGAAGTGATAATTTTTTTAAAACCTTAGGAATACCAACAGCCCTTAAACTTTGATTATTTAATCTGGACACCCTTGAATTTTAAAATTTACCCAATCAATCTTTAAATTTTTCAATATTAGCCATAGCACCTCTTGCTCAATGACACTCTAAACTTTGCCCCTTTAAAAGGATGTTGCGGCAAATTTTGAAAAATTTAGAGATTAATTGTACTGAGTCAATCTTTAAATTTACCCAATCAATCTTTAAATTTTACAATATTAGCCATTGCACCTCCTAAATTAGCAATGACACTAAACTTTGCCCCTCTAAAAAGGTGCTCCGGCAAATTTTGAAAAATTTAGAGATTAATTGTGTTGAGCCAATGTTTGAAATATTTTGATGATGATGTTGATAATAAAATAATAGAGTAAAACTTTAATTAATATCAAATCAATATCCACTGAACTTCATATGTATTAAATCAAGTATATATGTATTTTACTCAAGTAAAGGTTTTTAGTAATTGAGTGAATGTATTGCCAAAGTTAAACCAACTTTTAAATTATTACTCAAATATCTATATGTTAGCAATATAATAAATAGACAATTGGGTCTACTACAATCAAGTACTTCTCAAAATATCATAACTACAAATCGGATATGTGCATATTGCACTCATATATCTCTCTGTCAATATTAAATCGAGGGACTAACAATGTATTCGATTAATCAAAATAACAATCAAGTAAACATATAATCCAGTTGAGAGAAAAAAATAAGCTAAAAGCTTCCGTGCTTAAATTTTTAATTGATTAAAAATAATGAGCAATCGGGTATTAGATTGGTTGTAATGTGTAAAGTCTCTGGACTTCAATATAATTGACCAAAGTTTTTGAAGCTTATATGGTAGTCGAATACTTTATAATGAACAAAGAACAGGTCTATGTCTCTCATTGTTAAATCAACTGTCGAGTATTTAATGCTCAAGTAATGATGACATGAATCAATCGAGTATCATGAATGGTTAATCAAGTACCTTTATCTAAGGGATATGTTTTAATTCGATTGAAAGCAGTTCGATATTTAAATAATGTTATTATGCGATCAAGTATATGTGTGATTTGGTCGAGTGAATTAATTTGAATAGATAGTGATTTTCTATATTCAAAATAGTAATTGACTAAGTGATTTATGTAGTCAAGTAAAACTTATGCTTAATTGATTGTATCTTAAATTCACTCAAGTATTTGCTAATCCAATCAAGTAACCTTACTTTTAACTAGAGTAGTTGGAAAATTAGTTGTTACACAAAGCACAATTTTGATCATTTGTGATCGTTTGAGTTTTCTTTCGTACATTTAATGCGATCCAATTACTTTCTCATATATATATAGAGAGAGAGAATGAAAAATATGTTCACATATGCTGTGTAAAATGCTTAATCTTTTCATATTTATATTTGTAAACTAATTTGACTATTATTAGTTAAATTAGAAAGCTACTAAGTTGTTGGTTATTGAATATCAAATTCAACTACTCAAAGCTTTTATAAGCTGGTCAAGGCATGCATTAGTTCATTCTACTCTTTAGAAGCCAAGTCGAGCTGATGATATGGCCGTTTGAATAAGTGATTTTTTTATCTTATAGAAAAACTCAAACTACTACTTGATTATGTTTCATACAATTTTTTCTAAAATCAGACATTTTTAAGAGAGCAGAGAGGTTTTATTCTTATCATTTTACTTATCTTGTATATTTCTTCATCATGAACATTATTTCTTATTTTTTGAGGGATATTTTTTGTTGCGAGTTTTCTTTTTATATTTCTCATTTAACAAAAAAATTGTAAGGGTTCTATCTCAACTCATAAAAAAGTATATAAGGTTATTGTTTTGTCCATAAAAACAGAGGTTCTAACTCAACTTTGAAAAGTTGGGGTTTCAATTTAGTTTGTAAAAATTGAAGTTCTAGCTAAGGCTCGAAAAGTTTTGAAAAGGTTATATAGTTGATTCTTTTAAAAATAATCTATTTAAATTGTTTAAATACTTAAATGAGAAATCAAGGCAGTGGATGTAGCTATTTTGGTCAAACCACTATAAATGTTGTGTTTGATGGTTGTTTTCTATTTCTAGAAGTTTTTGATTTTTTACATGTGCGTTTTCATTTTTTAACTCAAAACATTATTTTTCTATCGTAAAAATAAATATTTCTCTCTTTGAATATTAGTCTTGAAATAATAAATGTTTATCATTACTGATCTTCTTTCTCCGCAACAGTTTTCAAAGGGAAAGAAAATATTTTTTAAAAAAAAAAAATTATGCATGTTTCTTCAAGATAAAACCAAATTTTTGAAAACATCCAATTGGCCCCCTCATATTCCTTCAATAAATTTCAAATTGGATGGATTTGATCAGTGAGGAGATGTTTAGGCTAAATAACCAAAAGCTAAATAAGTAGTACTACATGATCAGTTTACCTTATTAGCAAAAGAAATCATCAATGTTTATAAATAATATAATAATTAAAATAATATTTCACTAAAAATTCTTAAGGTTTGCACTATCAAAATAATGAAACTAATTAGCCAAATTGTGGAGAAAAAATGGGTGAGTATAAAACCCACTTTTAAACATGCATGGAAATGAGTATAATAAAACCCAATAGAAATATGATGTTTAGGCTAAATAACCAAACTGATTCACCTATTTTCTCAACATTTTTCACGTAAACATCCATGGAAATGATTAACCACTTACTTAATTTTTGGTATAAAATTAATAATTCCTGAAATATTTATAATTATTTAACCTAAACAAACAATCACATAATAATGTCATGTCATTTTATTATATCTCCAGAATATAGTCTAAGGGTCTTTCTATGATTCTTGAAAGATCCAGAGCCTTTCTGTAATTTCT
Organism: Diospyros lotus; assembly: GCF_014633365.1. NCBI lineage: Eukaryota > Viridiplantae > Streptophyta > Magnoliopsida > Ericales > Ebenaceae > Diospyros > Diospyros lotus. Next base: position 12,240,866 of record NC_068339.1, on the reverse strand, counting down.
GTGACTCAGGGGTGTTGCTATGATATTTTTGTAACTACTACAGCCGGGTGTTCTTAAATTCTTGTAACTGTAAGACCCTATCAATAAATTTATCAGTCTTTTTGTAATTCCTGTAATCGTAGGGTCCTCATTTTTCAATAACCTTAGGGTCATTTTGTGACTTATTGATTTTTATATAGTTCTTCAAATCACTGTAAACCTTCAATAATTTTTGGAGACAGAGAACTTAAATGAAATTAAAAGAAATAGAAATCAGTAATCAGTTGGGTAAAATCTTGGGTTAAAATTTGGTCTTAAATTGGATAAAGTGATCAGTTTACCAGAGTGGGTTAGGATTTCAGAATTGGGTAAAAATTAATTCTTGAAGAAAAGAAAATGAAGACTACAACCACGACAAGGATTTTAAGAATTATTATTATCTCCCCTAACTCTTCCAATTATTTCTTATGATTATTAGGAAAGGTTTAAATTTAACTATGATTAAGTTCTGAATCTAATTATCAATTCAACTACAATGAATTGAATTGATAATTGGTGTTATTTGTGGTAAAAATAAATATAATAGACGGAGTCTCTTTATAAAAAATATAAATCATAGGAATTTTTATAAACACAATTAAATTACAAAAGAATCTCGTCCATTTTGAGAACAGTTTAATCTTAATCTTATTCTCTATCACGTACGGATGGCTTGGTAGCTGAGAGAATCGAAGTTTAACTAACCTTTATTATTATTAGTTAACAAATGACGAAGGCTCGAGGACTTCAATGTTGTGCATTTTGTGGGGCCAAATGTGAGAATCCCCTGCACATGGAACCAAACATATGGTCCAACATTACCTATTTTAATTCTTGTTTATAAGTATATATAATATAATAATGGTAAATTCATAACTTAGAATATTAATTAGATCCTGTTTGGCTTAGCTTATATATTTTAGTCCAGGAGAGTTAAAAAAAAAAATTCTACTTTGATAAATCATGAAGCCCTTGCAAGCTTTTCTAGCATCCGAAATTTTAGAAAAAGTAGTGTTTGGATAAAACACAATTAATTTTTCTAAAAAAAAACAAATTAAGCTACTTTAAATTTAAAGCTATGCAAGTTGGATTATTCACACATATTATTTGTTTTTAACAATAATAAACATGTCATGTACTCAATTAGCAAATATTATTTTCACAATGCAAAATAATTTATATAGTATAAGACTCACAAGAAGATATCACAATACAACAATACTAAATATCTTTGATAAGCTAATTCTTTATATTTTTTTTTTTTTATGTACTATCTCAAAATAAGTTAGAATAATTCTTAACTAGTTAAAATATTAAAATTACACTAGTTAAAGTAAAATTGGTGATAAGATAAAGCCTCTAATATCAAGGTTGAAATGGTGTTATTTTTTTTCAAATGTTATACAAATAAAATATCTTAGAGTATAGGTGTTTTTAAGTTAAAGGTTAATATTATTTTACTCGAGAGTCTCACAGAGAGACTTAACGAAAAGGGTCAAAAAGACAAAAACGTCCCTTACTAAAATGTAAATTTATCTCATTCTCTGTTGCAATCTCTCATCTTCCTTTTTTATGGCTATCGTCGCCTCGTCTCGCGCCACTACCACTGCATCCTATTTAATAGCTACAGTGGTGGTCGACGCGATGCAGTGCGAAGCGAGGCAGTGAAGAAGACGACGGCATGGAGAAAGGAGAGAAGAGATGGGAGGGTGCAGCAAGGAATGAGGTAAATTTATATTTGGGTGAGAGACAGTTCTATTTTTTGGCCCATTTCAGTAAGCCTCAGTGAAGCTCTTGAACAAAATAGCAAAACTCTTTAAGTTAAAGCAAAGCCAACGAAGCTTTTAAGTTTAATCCAGAAGGAATATAGGTCACAAATCCAAACCATTATAATTAAGAATAGGATTTCTTCTACAATTACCATATAAATATAGGCAGAGATGGTAAGGTTGATTCCAAGTTCCAACGATTAGTTTCTTCCTTGTATACGAGTGTTTCAGAGTTGGGATCCATACCAAAAAGAGCATCTTTACAAAACAAAACAAATCAATCTTCAAACCGAATCGCCCGTTATATACCCATGGCTTCTTCCTCTCCATCGCCGGCAGCTGCAACAAATATGAGAAGCAAAGAAAGCAAGAGGGCCAAGCTGAAGAAGTGCATGGCGTCGACCTCCAAAATCCTGGGCAAGGCCCTGGATCTTTATATGAAGAGTGTGTCCGCCATCGACGGAATGGTCGGCAGCTTCGGCACCGGCATGATGGCCTATCCGGCGGCCATGCAAGGCGCCGACTTCCCCAAAGAATTCGCCGCCGGGAGTAATACGAAATATGGTGGCTGTGTTAAAAAAAGCGAGAGGCTGTCGCGGGCTGTGTCTGAGAGAAGGGCGGCTGACCCTCCGGCGGCGGCGCCTGGTGGCATTAGGCGGAGCAACACGGTGGCTCTAGAGAGAATTGATGAGGACGAACCTTGTGATTTTGAGGAAGACAATGGTGAGAAGAAGAGTGGTCCCCTCTTTCCAATGTGGAGAAATTCTTCGAGGAAGATGATTCCTGGTTAGCCATGGAGAGATCAATTCAATTTCTTTCTTTCTTTTTTTTTCTATCTTTTTTATTCAATTAAATTGTTCCTTCACAGTTGGTATCTGTCTGTAATTTACAGTTTTTATTGAAGTATTTGTATTGAGATAAGGTGTAACTGATAATGAAAAAATATATTTTTTTATGTATTCTTATATCACATATCAAACTTTAATGTGTATATATATCCATCTAATTAATACCTATTAAAAGAGCATGGGTTTGATATATTAATATTATCTATGAAAAATATTTAACAAAATAATCATATCATATATCGTATTGATGTGATATTACAAATTTAATAATATATTATTATACATTGATGAATTGAATGCATGATAATTGTTTATATTTAATTAATATGAACGTAATCATTTTATAATGGTAAGATTAAACTTTGCAGGCTAAAGTGAAATTTCATTTGAATTGAATTGTGCAGTATTCATATTTTAAAAATCATATTCACTGAAGCAATGTTAAAAAATTTGTATAAATATATAAAACATCAGAAGAGCATTCCATGTAACATAATAATAATAATAAAACAAGAGGTAATTTAGTACAAAATTTAGATAACAGAGGTAAACAATGTAATTTTCAAAACACGATGAGGGTTGCTCGTATTTATATGGAACCAACGGGTGCTGAGTGTATTTTACCCATTTAAAGACGAGGCCAGCTGCCACCCAAACATACCCGTCGACCGCCGCCGAGTTCATCGATCGACTGACATATACGGCAACGCCGGGAGGAGTAGCCCTTTCTCCAGAGTTAGTGCAGTCTGCTTCACTTGTCATTTGAGTGCACTGATTCCATCTTACTCGTTCGCTGTATCGGTTCTTTTCTTTTTCTCTTTCACCCTCCTCTAATTCACATGTTTCATTGATTTTTCTTTTCCAATTGATACCGTGATCTCCAAAATGTAAGCTCACTCAACCAAGCATAAAATTTAATGGATTATCTTGCTAAATTTGTTTTGAGCTTGCCCACAAAGAGAGAGCTAAATTTAATGGATTGGAACTTTCATTGTTGTCATTATGTATACTTACATGGTGGGATTAAGGCTTGATATCTGCTGCTTGTAGAAATTTCATAGTTCAAAAGTCAGTACTGGCTTTTTGATTTATTTGAGTCGGTATCGGACCTATTTATGTGGATAGGATTGGGTTGGGTCTGGCATAAGCTTCAGGATTTTCCAATCTGGTCCTTTGTGGTCTCTTTTCGTATTATCGGGAGTTTCTGAATTCACATACTGGAGTTCATTCATCCGCAGTGCTGTTATTAAGGTTCGCAAAGCATGGTCTTTTTACTCATTGGTTGAGTACATAAGTAGTTTCTGTTTTCTTGTGGCAGGATCAACGTATAATATTATAAGGTGCAAAATGAAGAGTTATACGCTATCAGAACTTACACAGGATGAGGTGAAGGGCCTCAAGGCTCGTCCACGTGTTGATTTCACTTCTATTTTCAACATAGTGAGTCCTTCAGTTCCCTCTTATTTGGATGTTCTTTGGTTAATCCTTTATCAAGCTAATTGAAAATGGTGGATTACCTCATTGATGTTTGCATCAGGTTCAACCCATTGTTGATGATGTCCGCTATAGAGGTGATGCAGCTGTTAAAGAGTTGGTGCTTCTTTCTTGGATTAATTAATTTAATTATATTCTGTTTCTCTCAAGTTCTTGGAGTAGGGATTTTAGTGTTCTTAATTCTCTTGTTCTGCTATTGTGGGTTTCATCTGTGTTGGTGTATATGTTGTTTTTACAGTTATACTAAGCAGTTTGACAAAGTAGAACTAGGTGAGATAGTTGAAATTGTTGCTGACCTTCCAGACCCAGAGGTACTGAATATCCCATCTGGATACAGCTTTTTGGATAAGATTCCACATTCATTTGTTTGATGCAAGAATTTTCCTTGGAGTTTCAGTTCAGTAATTTGGAGTCTTAATATCTTTCTTTTGCATTCATTTAAAGCCACAGTTTGAGCGATTGCATTGCAATTTCAAACTTTTGTTGGTTTCACACTTCTGTTACTTTTCCTTGTTTCAGCTTGATCCAGCTGTTAGAGAAGCATTTGATGTGGCATACAACAACATATATGCATTTCATGCTGCTCAAAAGTCAGTGGAGAAGGCTGTTGAGAACATGAAAGTAAGCAATAGAGAATATTCTCTCTCTCTCTCTCTCTCTATATATATATATATATTTATATATGTATATGTATATGTGTATATATATATATATTTTCCCTGATCGGGGAATACCTATGTGTTGTATTCTATCAGGGTGTAAGATGCAAGCGGATAGCAAGGTGCATTGCTTCTGTAGGTCTTTATGTTCCCGGTGGAACTGCTGTGTTGCCTTCAACAGCTCTGATGCTATCAGTTGTATGTTTCTTGTAATGGCATAGTAGCATTGCTAGCTCATTTTTTTTTTTCCCATTAATATCATTGTTGGTTTATTGGCACCAGCCTGCACAGATTGCTGGGTGTAGAACTGTTGTTCTTGCAACTCCCCCAACTCAGGATGGTAGCATTTGCAAGGTAATTGTTTTAATACTGATGAACCTCATACATGATCTCTATATGGACCTAATAGAACCGCACTTGCAGGAGGTACTTTATTGTGCCAAGAAAGCTGGTGTGACTCACATTCTTAAAGCTGGAGGAGCACAGGTTGAAGAGCATTAAATGTTGGAAATCAGATGTTATGCATTTGAGTATCTGATTTTAGTCAAATGTTATATGTTTGGACTTGCAATTGTGTTTCCCTATTGTTCATTTCTTTAAACCTTTCAGGCCATTTCTGCCATGGCTTGGGGGACTTCATCTTGCCCCAAGGTAATTATTTTCTCTAATATTTTATGCATACAAGGATTGAAATTCTTACTTTTGGCTATGTGCCCGGTATGCTCACTTCAAACATCATGCTTTTGTAAAAAGGTATGTTTCATTCAGAAATCTTTAAAGCCCTTTTTTTCAATTTTCATCAATCTGACAGATGGAAGAAACATTCACATATTATATTATGGGTTTGAGTCAATGGGTGAACTTTTACATTTGGGGTTTCTTAATTGAGTCTTTGTTCATGAGCTGAGAGGCTATTGAATACTTCTGAACTTTGAAATGAATGTTTCTCTAAAATGTTTGTTCATTGTCTTTGATATTATGGTATTTATTTACTTTTAACCATTTTTGCATAATGGAAAACAAAAGTAAATATGAAATTTAGCAAAATATGTTGATTCCCTACAAGAAACTAAATTCACAATCTGTACACCCTGCTTGGGGGGGGGTAGGGTTCAAGATGCATTGCTGGATTTTCATGTTTCTGTCTTGAGAAATGCCCAGGCCGATGACAAGGATACGGCACCAAAACAATTTTCAGAAGTGTAGAACAACATAAAGAGAACATGTCTGCACATTTATATGTCATGTATGGAGGTATATGCATTATATTAATAGTTTACATAATAAAAAATGTAAGATCACTAACTAAAATTTACTCCCTCGAAATCTTAGTGGTCAAGTCACACTAAAATCAACATGTAATTCGGAAAAGATTGTTCCACTTATCCACTGAGTAAATGTCACTATAATCAATCTATGATAATATTCAGAAATCAACAAATTAGAAGTAGTCATTCTGAAGGTTAAATTAAAGCCAACTTGATCTTCAAGACCATTTCCCTTTGATTTTCACCTCTCTCCATTATTTTTCAATCTTATTGGCCTCCATTGTATTTTGTTATGCTACAGTTATCAACCTTAATGAAACTACTGTAGTTGAGTGAATTAAAATGGTCTCCTGGAGAGTCTTCTTAGACATACAGTGGAGACTTTGTTGACTAAAGGCAAAGATTGTTGTGGGTAGGTAGCTAGTTTGAGAAGAGCCTTAAAATTCAATGGTTGTATTCTTCTTCCTAGTCAGTTGACTGATGCATTGTCTTCTTAGAGCTCAATGGCGTCTTTCCTTATCTTATTTTCTTACAAAAAAATTTATTTTAGAATTCAAGCAAGTTTTCTAGACCCTATTGCCCCTATTCTTTCTTAAACAAAATTATGTAATCCCATACTCCTGAGCCAAGTCTTTTGGAGGCGCTATCTGTCACTTATTGGCCCTCTCAAGGCATCATCTGCCATATGGTTCTCTTTTGGCTCCCACCTCTTTCTTAGGCTTTCACAAGGATCTTCCCTTTGAACCACATCTCCCTTTTTACTGCTCATCACTGACAAGAGGGAGAGCCTTGGTAGCAATAGTAGGGCTGCTCCTTTATGACTAGAAAGTCATGGATTTGAATTGTGGAAACAAATTATTTGCAAAACAAGGGTAGGATGCATACAAAAAAGATTATCCCTCGACCATTGCAAAGCAAGGAGCCTTGTGCACTAGGAGGCACCCTTTTTTTGATGGTTGACAAACAAGTAGTATGGACACCATCAAATAATTGGCTAATCCAATAAGCCAAGTGAGTTGTATTGATTATTTTTAACAGCTCTCTTGTGTAATATCAGGTAATGAATTTTCGACTACTTTTAGAAAGATAGCAGCTGCAAGCTGCCTAGTCCGTTAAAGTTTTTTTTTTTTTTTTTAGGGGGGGGGGGGGGGGCAATAGAAGGGTTACCAGACAATTAATGTTTGAGTGAACACAAACGAAAATGAATTTCTCTCTCCTAACAATTTTTGTATGATGTGATTCTCAGATCTTTTTTGGTCTATATCTTCAGGTTGAGAAGATTTTGGGTCCGGGGAATCAATATGTCACAGCAGCAAAAATGATCCTCCAAGTATACTTTTTCTCTTTATTAACTACAGGAACTTGTTTGTACTTTTTATGAGAGCTGCAGTTTCATGTAAGGAGAAGAGAGGTTCCTTTCATTGCTTAACACCAGCTTCTTCTCTGTTGCTGATTTCATGAACAGAATAGTGAGGCCATGGTCTCAATCGACATGCCTGCTGGACCATCAGAAGTTCTGGTCATTGCTGACAAGCATGCTAGTCCTATTCATGTTGCTGCTGATCTGCTTTCTCAGGTGTTTGCTCTGTTTCAGATGCTTCATTTTTTATTTGACAGCCTTTGCTTAATGTAATAGGGCTGTAGTATTTCTCTTTTTCCTGATATTGGTACTCATAATGTATTCAACTGGGCACAAGAAATCTATGTTCAGTTAACCTGCTTGGTGACGTTCGATGTTTAAATATGGAATTACTGTCTACTTGTATTTAAAGTTCATCAAGTTGCCAGTGAGATCCTTCTTTGATAGTTCAAGGGGCATGAGGTTGATTTCGGTCTTGGTGCTGTCTCTTTGAGTGGTTTGCCTTTTAAGTCATGGGCTTTCTGTCATTGACAAGCCTGCTTCTACTTAAAACTTATAATAGTACTAACTAAATAAGCTTTTTCTTTAATTGCTTCAAGTGACATGTGGTTAGGTACTGGTATTATCGCTCTATAAAGTGTGAGGTAGATATATGGACTTCCTCTCTGGATTTCTGTATTGAATTTCTTTGCACGCAGTCAGTTGGGTAGATAGTTACATAATTAGAGCCTACTACTGCATTTTCTTATTCTTTTTATCTACTTTATTTTGGAAACATTTAGTATGCTGAGCTCTCCAGGTTAGAAGATTCTGGAACCAACTGGGAGTGGACATGTAGACAATTCTAGTTTAAATCAAAGGTGTGACATGAAAAGGTTAAATTTTTGCTCTGTTGTAAGTGAAACTTGCCTAATCTGGTTGGCCTTTTATGCTTGCAATACCATAAATCTATATCCATGCCAATTCTTTGCAGATGTGAAGTTTTTCAGTGAATTTGGAGTGTTTCTTTTAGTTCATTTATTGGGCAAATTACTTCAGAACTTGTTGCCACCGATCAACTTGTAATGCTTGAATTCTTTTTGCAAGACCTTCAACCTTTAGTATTTAACTGCTCTTTGGTCCTTGTTGGTTCTTTATTGAGTAACCTCCTCCCAATTAGTCCGTCTCATTTTGGCTATTGAATGAAACCTGCGCCCCCCCAACCACCACCACCAAAACCCCCCAACACTAAATACACACACAAAAGAAGGAAAAGAAAAGAAAAAGGCACCCCAACTAAGACTGCAAATTTGTGTTCATGAGTCATATTTGGTTCATGTTGATCTAGAAATATAGATGTAAGTAGGTTACCTGAAAACAACCTAATTAATTTATCTTGTTAAATACCTTCATTCAACATGACTCATTTATTAAGTGGGTGACGCAACACAACCTGAATAGCCAATTTAATAAATTGGTTGTGTCAGGTTGGGTTAACACAACAGGCCCCACAAACATGTTTCATAAATAAATTGGGCTGGGTTGACAGTTAAATAATTATAATTAGAATTAAAATAATTAGTGTTGCAAAAAATTATTTTAGTATCTAAATTTGAGTATATATATTAAATAGAAGAACACCATCTAAATAGAACAACAAAAAAAACAATCCTAAATATCAGTGATCATACCAAATCTTAAGAGTGTTTTCTCTAAGAAAGGACTAGGATTTCTCTAATTTTAATAAAATTTAGGTTATAATTTTTAAATTACAATAAAAATAAAACATAGGTGTTAAATGGGTTTAATGAATCAAGGTTGACATGATTAACACATTTAATAAATAAGACCAGTGGGTGCCATGTTTGAGTTAAATGGGTTAAATGAGTTGGATTATATAAGTCTGTTAACTCCGTTTAATAAATGGGTCTCAATGCTTGTCATTTTCAGGTTTAGCAGGTCAATCTGACCCCAACACGATTAGTTTTGCATTAGGTTTGGGCGAGGCCACCTGACAATCCACTAACTTCATATGGAATTTTCTCATGTTCACAATTTGTTTCCCTAATTGCCACTCCCACCCACCCTCAGAAAACTCTATTAGGTCAAGGGGAATAGTGGTGATTGGATACAAAAAAATTTGGGTTAATTTAGAATGGTTAAGTTCCTCCTCCCGACTACAGATGAGAATGTCTCTAAGGCAAACTGAGAAGGTTTCTGATCTAATTTTAGGGGGCAGTTAAGTCCCATATTCCAACTACAAATGAGAATTCTGTTAATAGCATTTAAACCACATGGAAGTCTATAGCTCACCCCCCTTAGTGATTGTTCATGTATCTACTCCTCAATTTCAGTTGTTATTAGTATAGCTTGAATAGTTTTTATTTTCTCATAAAAATTATAAACCTTGTTATCTTTCTTTCAAGATGAATGTGCCTTTACAATTACACTATCACCATGGATTCTTAAGTACATCATGTGAAATTGTACAGTTTATGTTCAGTGAATTTCTAACTGCGATCTTTGCTCTGTCACCTCAACTTAACCAGCAAACTTCATACATTTGGTTCCTACTCTCCATCTCAGTGCCAAGCTTGTGTTATATTTTCCAACTCTTTTCCTGCTATATTTTTCTGTATATTGCTAAGCTAATTCTTTTGTTAATACCTCATAAATTTTCAGGCTGAGCATGGTCCTGATAGTCAGGTTGTTCTTGTCATTGCTGGTGATGGTGTCAAGCTAGGGGCCATAGAGGAGGAAATTAGTAAGCAATGTCAAAGCCTTCCACGTGGAGAGTATGCTTTGAAAGCACTGAGCCATAGTTTTACCGTGGTCGCTAGTGATATGATCGAGGTTAAGACTTCTTTCTCTTTGTTAGATAAGCAACTTTGCAGCTCCAGGACCATGTATTGTAGTATCATATTTGTATATGCCTACATCTTAATATCTTATGCACTGCAATTTCACCAATAAAGAGCATCTTTGAAGACCAGAAGTCAGCAAGTTCATTGCAAACCAAATAAGTGAAACAACTAAGAAACCCCTGATGAACTTCTTTAGCTTGGTTTTCAATGATAATTAATTTGTTAACCTTCAGATAAGATGGTTTCAATGTGGACATCTTATTTTTTGCAAATAATTCAATATTGACAACTTTTGCTTCACAATGAAGTGAATTCTCTTTGACTTTGGGTTCACAATTTTGTCAATGCTGTTCTTAGTAACGGATTTTGTTTACTTCTTGTCCTTACTTTTTTTTTTTTTTTTTTTTTTTGGGGGGGGGGGGGGGGCTTACGCACCATCACGAGCATCTTCTTGTCCTTACTTTATTGAGCATAGAAGTGTTCTGATTATGAAATGGTGTATCAGAGCCACTAATTCAATATCGAATTCTGTTTTCTAGATCCTGTCATTCAATGGAATTACTCTTTCTCTTCCAAACAGTTTTTTTTTTTTTCCCATGAAGATAAAATAAGTAGGGTCTAGTGTTCTTTTAACCTCCTAACATTTTCTCTGCCGTCTTTTTGTAAACTGCAGCATAATAACACACTGGCATTTTGAAATTACATTTTTGGGGCTAAAATTGGAGTTGAATCCACTGTTGCAGAAGAAACCCATTAGAATAGGGTTGAATCCACTTGGTTAAGTTGAAGCGCCTGTTGCAAAACTGGCCTCTTAGAATGGGTTTAAATAATTCAAGTCAACCCATCTAAATGCGAACGGACTGATTTCAGATAATTGTTTCAAATTTTCTGAGAGCATTTGAGCCCTGTTGTGGTTGGTGCTCAAATCTGTCTGAACTTCCTGTTTTGGCAAGGGTTTGGTATTTTGGATGCCAATATGTTTTACCTTTTGTAACAGATTGACTTCTCATTCTGCCAAGGTAAGAGGGGTTCCATGTATTGGATGTAGAGATGGCAAAATGGGCCCGTCCCGCTGGCCCGTTAATTGCCCACAAAACCCCCCACCCCCCACCCTCAGCCTCGCCTCTCGCCCTCGCCCTAACCCTCTGCCTCGCCCTCACCCTCGTCTCGCCCTCGCCCTCGCCCTCACCCTCACCCTCGTCTCTCCCTCTGTCATCCTCGCCCTCTGTCGCCCTCACCCTCTGCCTCACCCTCGCCCTCTGTCATCCTCGCCCTCACCCGGGCCCCTCGCCCGCGCCCCTCGCTCACCCTCTGTCTCGCCCCTCACTCTCGCCCTTTGTCTCGCCCTCGCCCTGGCCCGCGCCCCTCGCTCTCGCCCTGGCCCTAGCCCTCGCCCTCTATCTCGCCCTCGCTCGCGCCCCTCACTCTCGCCCTCCAGAAATTATGGTATCAAACCAAAAAAAAAAAAAAAAAATTGGGCGGGCCGGGCTAGGGCCAGCAATCTGCTGGCCCATTTTTAAGCGGGCCGATTTGGCCCTGCCCGCTTGGCCCGCGGGCCACTTGGTGGCGGGCCGGCCCATTTGCCATCTCTAATTGGATGCAACTGATTGATGGAATTAAAAGAACATGGAATCTCATTCCCATTCTAGATCTTCAATCCTCCCATTGCAGGTTTTTCACTGTGATTACACTGATTTGCACTCTGATTAGTGACTTTGATATATACAGCATACTAGAGGAGTGGCCCATGTTATGCATTTGCAAATAAAAAAAATAAAAAATTTCAAATGGAGATTCATTGGGTTGTGTTTGACAGTTGTAGTTTAGTTTTTATTTTTTTAGGCAATATTTTAAATAAAATAAGTTGTCGTGCAGTGGTAAAATTGTTCTCAAATTTGTTGTAATTTAGAGAGGTTATAAGTTCAAATCTTGTTAACATAGTTAATTTTTGTTTTTTAAGAAAGATATTGGAGGGTATTTTAGGAATGGAAAGTTTGACAGGGCTTTGCACACCAAATATGGTGTTTGCATATTTAATAGAATAGATATTTTTGTTTTCTTGTTTTCCAGTCTATTAGTAGTGTTGTATGTCTTTTGCTTCTGTCACAAACAAATCGGGGAATGAAAGAAGACAATTAGAAGAAAAACTTTTATCACCTCTTTAATCTTATAGTTCAGGAACTCATATCTAATCCCCTTTTTGTTGGGACTTTCAGGCAGTCTCCTTTTCAAACTTATATGCACCTGAACATCTGATCATCAATGTGAAAGATGCAGAGAATTGGGAGAATTTTATTGACAATGCAGGTTTAGTTCTACTGGTCTTTATTTTTTTTGCTGAGAAGTTCTAGTGGTCTTTTATTGCCTTTTTCTGGTGATTTATCTCATTTCTCCTGGCAATTTAATTGGATTGGAATCATCATTGTTTACCAAGCACGGCTATTGATTTGAAGGATTGTTTTCATCAGAAGTGCTTCTTTAATCTTAACCAAATTCATACTCCAGGGGGTGAAAATATTTTTAACTATCGATTGCATTAAGTTATGCATTATGGGTTTGTGATCAAGTGGTCTTCGTAGATGCCCAAATCTTTTTAATACTGCTTGGTTCTCTGGAAAAAAGAAAGGAAGAAATATAACGAGGGAGGTCCTGTATAGTTGCTCAGGTAGTATTCATCAGTTAAAACTTATTGTCAACTTGGGGGATGAGAAAGAGAAAAGAAGAGAAAGTGAACCAAATAACAAAAAAAAAAAAGAGAGAAGAAATGAAATTACAAAAAACGTATTCCATCTTCTTTCCTTTCAACGGAAACCAAAAAGCAGGAAAACTTTTTATCTTCTTTTCTCCTCCTCTCAAGCTTAAACACCCCTTAATGCGTATTTCTTTGTATCCACATAAATGGGTTGTATTGTACCAAAGTCACTTCATTTTGGGATATGCACCCCATTACTTAGTCTTGTGTGAAAATTAAATGTTTCTCTTGAAGTCAAAAAATGGTTTTTTTTTTTTTTTTTTCTCTGGACAAGCAAAAAAAAAAAGGTTTTCTTTAGTAATAAATTGAGTGTTAATCTTTGGCTGTTAAGTGTAGTGCTTAAACAAGCCTTATACAGTAGGCTCTCTCTTGTCCTCTCCTCTTCCTATTTCTTGCTCTGATTATTTTCCTAGTTGAAGGTATTAGTAGCAGCTTGCGCTTCACAAAATCTGAATGTAAGCATCAAAGAAATTATTTCTTAAATCTGAAGCCATGGCTTTGAAATGATCTTTTATCGGCTTCATTTAGCCTCATGGCACAGTGCTTTTATCCCTGCAGTTCACTTCTAAACAAGGAGGAATCTTTGTTTTCATAATTAAATTTAGGTCTATGGAACTAAAAGAGTAAAATGGTTTACCAGTTTCTAAACTAAAAGGGAAGTTTCATGAAATGGCTCTAAGACTAGCCCTGTTTTATGGCACAAAATGTTGGGTACTTGAGCACCAAATGTGCAATGTATGATTTATCTAGCCTCATGCATTATGTTAATTGCATACTACAGGTTTGAGAAGAGCAACTCTTTTGCCTTCTTCTTCTGCTGCTTTTTTCTTCTTCCTTTCCTTCTTCCTCCACCCCAAACGATTGACCAACAATCAGAGAAAACCCAGTTAGTTAAATTGATGGCATGGTTTTTTTTTTTTGCCAAATAAATTGATGGTATGAGTTACTGTTGCACATGCCTATATTCATCAATTACATCTTTAATTAATTTATTTGCTTGAAGAGAACGATGAATTAGATCTGTGGTGGATTGTCCTGCAGGTTCTGTATTTTTAGGGGCATGGACACCAGAGAGTGTAGGGGATTATGCAAGTGGAACAAACCATGTCCTTCCAACTTACGGATATGCCCGAATGTATGGAGGGGTATCTCTAGACTCTTTCCTGAAATACATGACGGTGCAGTCATTGACAGAGGAAGGTCTGCAGGCACTTGGCCCGTATGTGGCCATCATGGCAGAAGTCGAAGGTCTGGAAGCCCACAAGAGAGCTGTAACCCTAAGGCTCCAGGACATTGAAGCAAAAACAAGTTCCTAACCGTACATGATTCCATGTGTGAGTCATCACTTTTGGGGCTGCCTTTATCAACTCATTCCCACCAAATTCTGCATCCAAGTAGCTGTAATATTGAGGACGCTAATAATGTTGCATAGGTATTGTACTCATTGTCTTAAGGTTTAATGAGCATAAAGACTGTTTAATGCGTATTTGCAAGGCATGTGTAATTTCAAACGGAATTCATGTCAGTCTTGTCTTGCATGAGCTTTTGATGGTGTCTACTGGACTGGAAATTGAGGAAAATATTGAAGCATTACTTCTATTTTTTTATTTGTTATTTTTATCAAAGGTAAATATGTGTATAGATCAAAAAGTGTACAAGATATCACTGGGCATACCCAGGATGAAACAATGAAAAGACCCAACGCAGAAGCCAATGGCCTGCAAGACACAATGAAACCCACCACGAAATTATCTGCAGGAGACCAGCTAGTTGACTTGGAGCACCAGCGCGATCCAGATCTGGTCATCACGCAACAATTCTGGAAGCCCAATCAGAAAACCCACATCAATCGGATACCCAAATCAAGGATCCCAACCCGCGAGCAACGATCGAGCAGAAACCCCCGCAACACACGGACAGAACCCAATCCAGGATCCCCCGAACCGGACTGATCAATCGGATCCAGCTCTCCGAGAACAGACCCATTTCGAGAGAACCCCAGACCAGAGAACACAGCCTGTGAGCCTCAACTCGTCCACCATCGGAAGCTTTGCACAAAACAGCAGTTACCATGGACACAAGCGAGCGTCCTGCAACCCAGAAGGAGACTTGAAAGTCCATCAACCGAGCAGATACCAATACGGAAAATCCAACCTGCTTCCACACAAGAATCCATTGAAATTTCACACCGAACAGCTTCCGAATCCATCACGCGTAAGGAAAAAAGACGATCAAAGCAGGAAATGCCAGATCCAGCTAAAGATCACATTAACCACCACCCCACGCATGAACCAGCAGCAATAAAGAGCAGAAAAACCAACAATTCATGGACGCAGCAAACAGCCAACAGCCATTGATTGGAATTCCCAACACGCAGGCAGACCCCAATCGATGATGAGCCCCAACCGAACCTGCCCAAACGGACCCCCCCCATCCATGGACAGACCCAACTGAAAATTCCAATCAGGAAGAGAAACAACCTGCGATCAAACCTTGCTAGAAGAAGACCCCAAACGGACCCCAATTAAGGAAGCCCATCACGCAACGCAAAGACCACAATCAGAGAACCCACACTGCGGACAAAAGATAGGAATTCAATCAGAAAAATCCAACCAGCAAGCGGCCATCTAGCAGAAGACCCAACACACAGATCGGCCTCAAACAAAGAGAGCCAACCTGCGGACAGCCAAAGCTAGCAGAAAATCCCAACCGGAACCCCCAAGAAGAAGCCCCATTCCGCAACGAGGGACTCGTCAAGCAGAAATCCACCTCACGATCCGACCCCAATCGGAACAACCATTAGAGAATCCAACCAGCGAACAACCTGCGGTCAAACCTTGCTAGAAGAAGACCTCAAACGGACCCCAATTAAGGAAGCCCATCACGCAACGCAAAGACCACAATCAGAGAACCCACACCGCGGACAAAAGATAGGAATTCAATCAGAAAAATCCAACCAGCAAGCGGCCATCTAGCAGAAGACCCAACACACAGATCGGCCTCAAACAAAGAGAGCCAACCTGCGGACAGCCAAAGCTAGCAGAAAATCCCAACCGGAACCCCCAAGAAGAAGCCCCATTCCGCAACGAGGGACTCGTCAAGCAGAAATCCACCTCACGATCGGACCCCAATCGGAACAACCATTAGAGAATCCAACCAGCGAACAACCTGCGGTCAAACCTTGCTAGAAGAAGACCCCAAACGGACCCCAATTAAGGAAGCCCATCACGCAACGCAAAGACCACAATCAGAGAACCCACACCGCGGACAAAAGATAGGAATTCAATCAGAAAAATCCAACCAGCAAGCGGCCATCTAGCAGAAGACCCAACACACAGATCGGCCTCAAACAAAGAGAGCCAACCTGCGGACAGCCAAAGCTAGCAGAAAATCCCAACCGGAACCCCAAAGAAGAAGCCCCATTCCGCAACGAGGGACTTGTCAAGCAGAAATCCACCTCACGATCCGACCCCAATCGGAACAACCATTAGAGAATCCAACCAGCGAACAACCTGCGATCAAACCTTGCTAGAAGAAGACCCCAAACGGACCCCAATTAAGGAAGCCCATCACGCAATGCAAAGACCACAATCAGAGAACCCACACCGCGGACAAAAGATAGGAATTCAATCAGAAAAATCCAACCAGCAAGCGGCCATCTAGCAGAAGACCCAACACACAGATCGGCCTCAAACAAAGAGAGCCAACCTGCGGACAGCCAAAGCTAGCAGAAAATCCCAACCGGAACCCCCAAGAAGAAGCCCCATTCCGCAACGAGGGACTCGTCAAGCAGAAATCCACCTCACGATCCGACCCCAATCGGAACAACCATTAGAGAATCCAACCAGCGAACAACCTGCGATCAAACCTTGCTAGAAGAAGACCCCAAACGGACCCCAATTAAGGAAGCCCATCACGCAATGCAAAGACCACAATCAGAGAACCCACACCGCAGACAAAAGATAGGAATTCAATCAGAAAAATCCAACCAGCAAGCGGCCATCTAGCAGAAGACCCAACACACAGATCGGCCTCAAACAAAGAGAGCCAACCTGCGGACAGCCAAAGCTAGCAGAAAATCCCAACCGAAACCCCCAAGAAGAAGCCCCATTCCGCAACGAGGGACTCGTCAAGCAGAAATCCACCTCACGATCCGACCCCAATCGGAACAACCATTAGAGAATCCAACCAGCGAACAACCTGCGATCAAACCTTGCTAGAAGAAGACCCCAAACGGACCCCAATTAAGGAAGCCCATCACGCAACGCAAAGACCACAATCAGAGAACCCACACCGCGGACAAAAGATAGGAATTCAATCAGAAAAATCCAACCAGCAAGCGGCCATCTAGCAGAAGACCCAACACACAGATCGGCCTCAAACAAAGAGAACCAACCTGCGGACAGCCAAAGCTAGCAGAAAATCCCAACCGAAACCCCCAAGAAGAAGCCCCATTCCGCAACGAGGGATTCGTCAAGCAGAAATCCACCTCACGATCCGACCCCAATCGGAACAACCATTAGAGAATCCAACCAGCGAACAACCTGCGATCAAACCTTGCTAGAAGAAGACCCCAAACGGACCCCAATTAAGGAAGCCCATCACGCAACGCAAAGACCACAATCAGAGAACCCACACCACGGACAAAAGATAGGAATGCAATCAGAAAAATCCAACCAGCAAGCGGCCATCTAGCAGAAGACCCAACACACAGATCGGCCTCAAACAAAGAGAGCCAACCTGCGGACAGCCAAAGCTAGCAGAAAATCCCAACCGGAACCCCCAAGAAGAAGCCCCATTCCGCAACGAGGGACTCGTCAAGCAGAAATCCACCTCACGATCCGACCCCAATCGGAACAACCATTAGAGAATCCAACCAGCGAACAACCTGCGGTCAAACCTTGCTAGAAGAAGACCCCAAACGGACCCCAATTAAGGAAGCCCATCACGCAACGCAAAGACCACAATCAGAGAACCCACACCGCGGACAAAAGATAGGAATTCAATCAGAAAAATCCAACCAGCAAGCGGCCATCTAGCAGAAGACCCAACACACAGATCGGCCTCAAACAAAGAGAGCCAACCTGCGGACAGCCAAAGCTAGCAGAAAATCCCAACCGGAACCCCCAAGAAGAAGCCCCATTCCGCAACGAGGGACTTGTCAAGCAGAAATCCACCTCACGATCCGACCCCAATCGGAACAACCATTAGAGAATCCAACCAGCGAGCAACCACCGAAACAGAACTACCAACTCGCCTTCGCATCCCAATCGAGTGGATCCCATCCGAAATGACCAATCGCGACCCCTCAATACCGCAATCAGCCTTCAATCGAAAACCCCAATCGGAAAAATCATCCAGCAAGCAGAGCTCAAAAACGGAAAAGCAACCTGCTATACTCATGCAACGATATGGAACAGGCCGAACAGATTCAGAGCCCATCGCGCACAGAAAATATAGCTTGAAATACATCCTCAGGTACAGCGAAATCAATAATCCTTAAATTCGGCGGAACCCCAAATTTAAAAGGAAAACTGAAACAAAGTAACCCAGATGCGAACGGAACAAATGAACGCGACATTTTCAGATCCAGCATCGAAATCTCACAAAATCAAATAATGAATCTGAGAAAAAGCGCAACCCAAATCTGCTATACTCTTGCACCGATTTGAACCCAGCTCTAGATCTGGGCAAGAACCAGCACAAAAACCAGCAAGCAGCATCAGATCCCAGATCGCTGCAACTCAGATGCGACATGGTAAGATTTCAGCAACCCATGCGCGAACCCATCCAGATCTCGGCAAACCAGATCTGAACAAAGCAAATGGGGAAAGAAAATCACCCATCAGAGAACACCGCTCCACAGGTGCAGCAGAGCACAAACGCGATGACCAGCATGCGCAAAACGGAAAGAAACAGCTGAGATCTGACAGACCTCCACTACCCCCGTCGTGAAACACGAGCCGAACGGCATCATATGAGAACGAAACAAAATCCCGTTGCTAAGAGACGAGGCAAACGCACAGCTACGAATAGCGAAGACCACTGCTAAGGACTGCAAATCCCAGCAACCTGCAACTCCTGAATAGATTCAAGAAGATGCAGCGAAGAAAGACCCCGAACCAGTCACGCAATGAGGCGGCCGGGTGGGGTTTCCCCCACCCAGTGAGAGCTTCTCTCTCTAAACCACAAGCTAACTTCTATTTTTGGGTACACAAATGCGTGTCTGAGGTGAAATAGCAAGGGGCACAAAATGGCGCCTCTTGATTATCTTTATTTCAGTTGGAGGATTGGTTATCTTTAACAATTTTACCTTTATGATTATTAATGCTCCTTATCTATAAAACTCATATTCATTCATTAGAAAAATAGCTTCGATTTTACAATCTTTTCAGGCATGCGGATACATAGTCCCTCATCGGAATGGCATTGATGTTAATGACCGTTGTTGGGTTAAACTTGATCCAATTTCTCCATTTCCAAATTCTGGATTAGAACAGCAACAAGAGGTTCAGTTGGGTTTGGACATCCTATTTCCCATGGACCTGAAATGAAATATGCTGCGTTTCACATTGCAGTAGAGCAAGAAGACGTCACACTAAGAGCAACATCATAATATGAACATTACGTGGGCTTCAAACAAAATGCTAGACTTTACATGCAGAACAGAAGGCAATGCTTGAGCAGTCCGGGTTATGATAGGAACCCATTTTAAGCACAAGAAAAACAAGTTTTCTTGTTGATACTTTGAACCAGAAAACAACATATATGATAGATCTTTAATAAATTATATTATTTTTGCACCTTTTTTTTTTATTTATATATCATTATAAATATATAATTTGTACTAAACCAAAGGATGGTGCATTTGGGCTCTCCTTGTTCTTGTCCCACTTTGCTAACAAAAGAAAATAATGCAAGCTATATATAATTTAACCTAGCAAAATATGTTTGTCCCTTTGGGGACATCCGATCAAATTGAACGAAATAGAGAAGATTAGCATGGCCCCGCACAAGGATGATACACACAAATCGAGAAATGGTTCAAATTCTTTTTCTTTCTCTCTCTAATCAATCGACGATTTAAGTTTCTCTTTCGCTAGTTGTTCCGGCGTGTGTCAGTGACTATTTAATCTTTTGGAATTCACTATTTATTTAATTGCTAGCAAGGATATAGGCATTATCTAGAAAAACTTTCAAGTAATTTTGTATGAAATTTATTGAATTTGTAATCATTTTAGTCATTTTTTAATTCTAAAGTGAACTGAAATCATTATAGATCGAATCAAATTCGATGAGGAGGAAGTTAAAGTATCAGATTAGCTTGTTAGGATTTTTTTTATTTTTAGACATTCCAGTCGTGTATAAACGCAATAAAACTTAAATTTTTTATGAAACCGTTTATACCTAATCCAAATGCACCTAACCTGGTAAGGGATTATTGTCATGTTCCTAAGTTGTGTGCCTAATTGCCACTCCTCTTAGAAAACTCTGTTAGACTTGGGACGAGGGAATGGTGGTGATAAAATTTTGGGTTATTACTATTTGACAATAACATACGAGGAAGAAGGAAGAGAAGAAAAACACGGGAGAAAGTGTAGGAAAATGAACTTTTTTCTATTCATTACATACATTTTTGCTTGTACAAGAGAGCTTATACATGGAAACAAAGTTTTATCTTTTTCAAATGAAACTCTCTTGTACATTTTTGCTTGTACAACAGTTGAGTCCCTCCTCTCAACTAAAGATTAGAGACAACAGGATTCAAAATTGGGCTATTTTAGAATAGTTAAGTTCCTCCTTCCAACTACTGATGAGAATATCACTAAGGCAAAACAAGAAGGTTTCTGACCCAATTGTTAGAATAGTTATGCTCCTCCTTCCGACTACGCATCAGAATGTAGCTAACTCAAACCTAGTAAGTTTTTGTTGTCAACAGTGTGTAAACCAATTTTTGTTCATGCATCTACTCCTCAATTTGAGTTGCTATCAGTTTAACTTGAATAATTTTTTATCTTGCTGCTTTCTCATAAAAACTATAAACCTTGTTATCTTTCTTTGAAAGATGAAGATGCCATTACAATCACACTATCACCATGGGTTCTTAAACTTATTGGAGTCCAAAAATGGTTTTCTTTTTCTCTGAACAAGCAAAAAGGAAAAAGGTTTTATGTGGTAATGAATTGAGTGTGGTTAATGTGGTACTTAAACCAGCCTTATCCAGTTGGCTCTCTCTTGTCCTCTCCTCTTCCTATTTATGGCTTTGATTATTTTCCTAGCTGAAGGTATTAATAACAGCTCGTGCTTCACAAAAATCTGAACATCAAAGAAATTATTTCTCGGATCTGAAGCCATGGCGCTTTTAAATGATCATTTATCAGCTTCATTTGTTTTAACCCTCGCAGTTCAGTTCTAAACAAGGAGGAATCTTTGTTTAATTAATTTAGGTTTCTAGGTATCATATGAAACTTGCTAAAAGAGTAAAGTGGTCGTCCAGTTTCTAAGCTAAAAGAGAAGTTTTACAAGAATGGCTCTATGGCTTTAAGACTAGTTTTGTTTTATGAAACGAAATATTGGGTAGTTAAGAACTAAACGTGTGAAGTAAGATTTATCTAGCCTCATGCATTATGTTAAATGCCGTGGAATTAACGAGAGGTGCTAAAACTTTTCTTTTCCATCATGACTGGCTACAGTGTACGTGTCACAATGCTACAGAACAATTAGACTTGAGCATGGTGCTTGAAGAACAAAAGGTGGCTAAATATGTGGGGGGTATTATTTGCCTTGAAGTCGGCCCAAGTAATGTTGAGTGATTGAGGATTTGTCCCCTGTAGCCTTAAGTTCTTTCACAAGGCATTGATGTAAAGTGCGGGTTTGGGAAAGGTAAACTCTTTTGCCTGCTTCTGATGCTCCTCCTTTCTATTTCCTTTCCTTCTTTCTTGCTCCACACCAAATGACGGAGCAAAGATCAGAGAAAACTTGGTTTGTTGAATTGATCGTATGAGTTACTTTTTTTCACATGCTTATCTCCTTCATTTTTCATCTTAATTAATTCGCTTGAAGAGAATGATGTTGATTTTCTTGCAGGTTCTGCGTTTTCAGGGGCATGGACAGCAGATAGCATAGGGGATTGTGCAAATGGAACAACCATGTCCTTTCAACTTACGCTGTGCAGTCAATGAGAGGAAGGCCTTCGGACACTTGGCCGATACGCGGCCACCATGGCATTAGTTGAAGGGCTTGGAACCTTTAAGAGAGCTGTAACCCTCAGACTTCGGGACATTGATGCAAAACAAGTTCCTAGTAGCACATGATTCCATATATGAGTCATCATTTTTGGGGCTGCCTTTATCAACTAATTCCCACCAAATTCTGCATCCAAGCTGCTGTAATGTTTGGATATACATTGTAGACTCGTTGTCTAATGTTTAATGAGCATAAAAATATGCTGCCCTTTCGGAATTTACAAGGCACGTGTAATTTCAAACAATTTATGTGACTCCTTGTCTGAGCATTGGCCGTGTATTCTGGGGTGGAACTCAATGAAAATGTTCAAGAATTACTTTTATTTAGTTTGTGGCAGGCCAAAGTGTTTCAACCTGAAGGTTTCAGGTTTCTAAACGTAATGATTGAAGAGGAATGAGAACAGGAGTGAAGTGAACTGCATTTCCACCTGGTTCAATGAACTTCAATCTTTGTGAAATTGCAGCACAGACAACCTACACCCTTGATTGAACTCTGACTGGGTATGGCTCAATCCACCAGGCTCTTCACTTTACAAGGGTGGGAGGAGGGTAATTTTTGTGTGCATTATTATTTTTGTTTCACAAAAAAAAAAAAAAAAAAGAAGACTATTTTTACATTTCAAACCTGTAGTTACAGAAAAACAACCTTACTGTTACCCCTCATCTGTAAACTAATACGTTCAATCTTCAGAGTAGTAGTTTAAATTTTAAAATCTTTTCATGCATGCTGATACATGGCATCAAAATAGCATTGATGTAGACTGTTCTTGAGTTGAAACTTGATCCCATTTCTCCATATCCAAATTGTGGATTAGAACAGGAACAAGAAGTTCCAGCTGGTTTTGGACATCTTCTGAACTTAAAAAGAAATATGCTGTAGTTTTTGCAGTAAAGCAAGACATCTCACTAACAGCAACATTATAATTTGAGCATGGGCTTCAAACAAAATGCAAGACTAAACATGCAGAAAAAGTCAAGAAGTAGCTCACTTGTCAGTGATGAGACCTCAACTACTCTTAACAGTCATCTCAACTTCTAGGAGCATGATGCTGCTATACTTCGTTGTGGCACGGTATATATTACTTGCAAATATACGAGCCCAAAGTTTTGTTACTCCATAACTACACTGGCAACCGGTTACTGAAACATCACCACAATGCAGGAGATATCGTCACGGCTGTTCCTGGCTAGTGCCTCTCTAATCAACTTCTCCGATGCTTCTTGAGCATCGGCTAAATCAATGATGCAATCTGCTGCTTCTTGATTTGACATCACCTGCAAAAACAAGTCAAAAAAATACCATCACACTGCAATCATAATCAATCATGAACTTCCAAATTCAAGTTTTGGGTCATGCATGGACTGAAGGAGATTGCTGGATATCCATATTCCTTCTGTAATTTCTCTCCATGACAATGAACATTTAGAGCGATTGCTCAACCCAATGTGTTAATTATCAAATCAGACTTTAGAAAGATTCAAAAGAAGCTCAATCTCACTAACAGGGTGAAAAATGAAAATAACAGCAAATCCAAGTTTTGGGTCAAAATTCATAGTTACTGTAGAAAATGGGGGACAAATTATCCCCCAAATTCTGGGGTCTAATGGGGGGCAAATGACTCATAATTTATGGGTTGTTTGTCTTTCATTTCTTTTGGTTTTAAATAATGGGAGAGTAGTGATTTTGTGTGTATATAAGATGTATAGGTGATTAGGTTTATGGGTGTGGAAGATATCATTTGTATTGTTATTATATGTTCTATGATATCAGAGACATCCACAGCCGCATGACCAGTGCTTCCAGTCATACTAGACCTTCCAGTCATACCAGACGAAAGTTGCAGTAGCAGCCTCCGATTTGCCGCAGTCGAGTCCGCCACTGTCATCAAGTGCCGGGAGCAGAGAAGGGAAAGGGTCTCCCACGTACACCAGCATCAGTAACCACCAAGCGCCGCTGCCTTCAACAGCATCACCAAGCGCCACCGCCTTCAGTAGCCGCGCCACCGTGCCATGTCCGGCCATTTTTTGTTCGCGTAACCACTGCAATCGTCATTGCCGACCTCAGATCGGTCAGCCCGCCAAGTCCAGCCACCATGCACCACCTTTTAAAATAGTACGTTGAAACTTCTTTTGCTTCAATCTCTCGCTTTGGTGCTTCGATTACAACGCCGTCACCACCATTGAACTCATCTTTCTAAGTCAGGGGCGGATCTACGCTTCAGTCCAGGGCAGCTTACAATTAAAATTAATTTTATATTAAAAAATTAATTTTTTATATTAAAATTATTTTTTTATATTAAACAATAATTTTTAATATAAACAATTATTTTTTAATAATAAATCAATCTTAAAAAAATTATAGCCCACCCCAAAATCTGTAATGTATAATTTTACATGTTAAAAAAAAATTCAGCCTCCCCCTACATAAATTTCTACATCCGCCTTTGTCCCAAGTCCTTCTAGATCCCTAAGGTTTTGTTGCCATCCGCCACCGTTCGCTACCACTAGCCGTCGTCCACCACCACCGTCCGCCACACCGCTATTTTCTGTCGTCAGCTACCACCTCTTTCGGTGCACCAGTGATTCTCATCCACTGTCTGCTGCATGTTCCATCCTCATCCTTTTTTCGATTTTTTGGTGAGACTATTACTATTCAAATTCAAATATGGTTTGCAACATATCATTGTCACCGAAGTGAATATCAGTCAGCCATTATTGTTGATCAAATGACCAACTCCACTTTATCCACATTAGAATCATCAAGTATCTCGACTGTCTCCACACCACGATTGTTCTTAGTACCCGATCAGTTTGAAAATCCCTCAATACAAATCACATCTCATAAATTGAATGAGAGCAATTTTAGAGAGTGATATCAATTCAGTATTATTTGTGATCAAGGGAAGAGGAAAGATGGGATATTTGACAGAAGCAATGATAGCACCTCCATCAAATTCTAACACCTATAGTGCCTGACAAGTAGAAAACTCAATTGTGACAGCACAGTTGATAAACTCGATGGAGTAAATGATTGAATACCTGTATCTATTCTACGAAACAGTAAAAGAAATATGGGATGCAGTACAAGAAATATACTCAGATCTGGAGGATATATCTCAAAATTTTGAAATTCACTCTAGGATTTAAAACACTCGACAAGGAACATTATTTGTCACTGAGTTCTTTAATACACTCTCAGAACTTTAGTAACAAATCGATTTGTGCCACAATATTGAATGGAAGTGTTCGGAAGATAGAATCCTATACAATAAGATGGTAGAAAGAGATAGAATATTTGATTTCTTACAAGGCCTGAATCAAGACCTTGATGGCGTTCGATAACATATTTTTGACACAAAGCCTTTACCTAACATGAAAGTGGTGTCTGCTGAAGTCAGGCGTGAGGAAACAAGGGGGAAAGTAATGTCTTCTCCAGTATAGAACTCATCCACCAAGATAGCAGTTTAGGGATCTGCTTTAGCTACAAACCAAAATAAAGGATATAATCCAAAAGGAACTTCTGGAAACGACAAACGGTTGTGGCGTGAGCACTATAAAAAGCTCAACCATACCAAAGACATGTGTTAGTATATTCATGGCAAACCTCCAGATTGGAAACCACGAAGCCAAAGGATAAAAAATGTCTATGTGGCTAAGACAACAACTGGTGTGGCCTCCCAACCATTTACAACAGAACAAATGGAAATCCTTCGAAAACTGATGACTCCCTCAGTTACTGATGCCTCCAAAACTGTCCCTACTAACTCTGCAGTGCTTCCATCACGTAAAGGTATATTTTCTTTATTGTCATACAAAGACTCACATGATACTTGGATAGTAAACATAGGTGCATCTGATCAAATGAGAAGCTCCAATACAGGATTCAGTAACTATCAACCATGCAAGGAGAGTGTTGGTATTACTGTAGCAGATGGGTCCATATGCACAGCAACAGAGAGAGAAGATATAGAACTCAATGGGTTGAAGTTGAATTCAGTTCTTCATGTCTCAAATCTGCAATGCAATTTACTTTCAGTGAGTAAACTAACCAAGGATTTGAATTGTTCAGTAACATTTTTCCCTTCCTGTTGTAAATTTCAGGGTTTGTCTTCGAAGAGGACGATTGGGAATGCTGAGGAGTGAAATGGCCTATATTACTTATCTGGTGTTGGTTCTCCTTCAAGACCAAAGTTACCTACTGTTTTTTCCTTAGTTTTTAATTTCAATATTCTGTTGTGGCATCATAGATTAGGTCATCCCAGTTTCTCTTATCTAAAGTGTCTATATCCTCAGTTGTTCACTAATAAAGATCTTTCATCATTTCAATGTGATTCTTATACTCTTGCCAAGCAAACCCGTGCATTTTATCCACCTCACACATACAAACCTTCAACTCCATTCCACTTAATTCATAGTGATGGTAGAGACCATCATGAGTGTTAAACTTAACCGGGGACCGATGGTGTGTTACCGT
This sequence comes from Diospyros lotus, assembly GCF_014633365.1. NCBI lineage: Eukaryota > Viridiplantae > Streptophyta > Magnoliopsida > Ericales > Ebenaceae > Diospyros > Diospyros lotus. The sequence continues at coordinate 12,214,136 of NC_068339.1, read as the reverse complement.
TATTGATGACCACACCTGAGTATATTGGATTTACTTGATAAGAGAAAAGTCCGAAGTGACTGAAATTTTTAAAAAATTCCACAAGTTTGTCACAAATGTTTTTCAGTCATCTATCCATATTCTTCGAACAGATAATGATAGAGAGTATTTCTCCTATGAACTCAATGAATATCTCCAAGAATATGGAATACTCCACCAAAGTTCATGTGCATATACTCCTCAACAAAATGGGGTTGTTGAAAGAAAACATTGCCACTTATGGAAGTTGCAAGATCCATCATGTTTGCTAGTCATGTTCCACACTCTTTTTGGGGTAAAGCCATTCTTACATCGGCCTTCCTTATTAATCATGTTCTCTCCAAAGTTCTTCAATATCGAACACCTCTCAGTGCATTGTTATCTGCCTTTCCATCCTCTCAGTTTCATAATTCTCTTGAATCTCGTGTGTTTGGATGTATGGTATTTGTTCATAATCAACCCAACAGAAGCAAGTTTGATCCTAAAGCTCTGAAATGTGTCTTTCTTAGTTACTCCTCCACACAAAAGGGCTATAAGTGCTATCATCCTTTTACAAAAAGGTTCCTGATATCATGTGATATTTCCTTTGTTGAAGATCATACCTTCTACCCCCAAGTTTCTCTCCAGGGGGAGGATTAATTCTCAAGAAGACAAACATGGGGAATCTAATTTCTTTGAGCCCTTTCATTTGATCTCCTCAACGTTTCCTTCTCAATCTGATTCAATTCCCTCAAGTTTTCCTTTCCAAATCCGATTTTGTGTCCAAAAACGATGATGATGTACATCAAGGGAGAGAATCTAACACTATAGACCCAAAACCAATTCTGGTTTACTCTAGGAGACCACAAGCTCCAATGCAAACTCAAGAGTATGAATTGATGGCAGATCCAATTACTACAGATAATCAAGAAAATGATGAGGAAAATGAACCATGTCGAGAAGAAAAAGAACCTACCAATAACATTGATCTTCCAATTGCCATAAGGAAGGGGGTAAGGCCTTGTATGAGAAATTTCAAAGTATCCTATATCAGATTATGTTGCATATATTAAATTATCAGGGAATTTCAAAGCCTTTGTTGCAAAGATTGATGAGATTCATATTCCTAGAAATGTTCATGAGGCGCTTCAAGATCGAAATTGAAAGGAAGTTATGCTAGAAGAGATGAAGGCATTGAATGATAATGAAACTTGAGAAATGGTGAAGCTACCAGAAGGGAATAAAACTGTTGGCAATAATGAATCTTTTCAGTGAAGTATAAACCAGATAGAACCATAGAACGGTATAAGACAATACTAGTAGCACAAGGATTTTCTCAAACTTATGGAATTGATTATGAAGAAACTTTTGCACCAGTCGCCAAACTTAACTCAATCCGAATTTTATTGACTATTGCTGCTAATTTAGATTGGAAACTGTACTAGCTAAACATTAAGAATGTTTTTCTCAATGGCATATTAAAAGAAGAAGTATATATGAAAGTTCCTCCTGGATTTGAAGCAAAGGGAGATGATTTAGACAAAGTATGTAAGCTAAAAAGGGCCATTTATGGTTTAAAACAATCACCTGGAGCTTGGTTTACACAATTCAACAATGTTATAAAGAATCTTGGATACAACCAGGGGCAAGCTGATCACACCTTGTTTGTGAAGAAGAATAAGTCAGGAAAACAAGCAATACTCATTATATATGTAGATGATATGGTGATCACAGGTGATAATGAAATGGAGATTGGAAATCTCAAAGAAAGACTTTAAGCAGAATTCATGGTAAAAGATCTTGGGGAACTTAGATACTTTCTTGGAATGGAGGTTGCAAGGAGTCACAAAGGGATCTTCATTTCACAAATAAAGTGCACACTTGACTTACTTAAAGAGACATGTAAACTTGGGTGTAAACCATCTAGTACACCTTTGGAACATAACTAGAAACACAAAGTGTCAAATAGTGATCCTCCAGTGAATAAAAAGAGCTATCAACGTTTGGTTGGAAAACTTATATACCTATCTCTCACGAGACTTGATATTGCCTTTAGTGTGAGCATAGTAAGCCAGTTCATGCATGCTCCCACAAAAAGACACATGGAGGAAGCAAACCAGATCCTGAGGTATTTAAAGGGAAGTCCTGGCAAAGGGTTATTGTTTAAAAAGACTAAAGTCAGGGATGTCGTTGGTTTTTCAGATGCAGACTGGGCAAGAGCTATTGATGATAGCAAGTCAACAACCGAGTATTGCATAAAAGTTTGGGGTAATCTAGTGACATGAAGAAGTAAAAAACAATCTGTGGTTGCTTGAAGCAGTACAGAAGCAGTGTATAGAGCCATAGCTCAAGGAACATGTGAACTCATTTGGATACAAAGGTTGATAGCAGACTTAAAACATACCAATAATAGGGCTTATGAAGTTGTTTAGTAACAGTAAATCAGCTATTAGTGTAGTCCATAATCCAGTTCAACATGATCGAATGAAGCATGTGAGGATTGACAGAAATTTCATCAAGAACTAAATTGAGAACGAGATTATTGCCTTGTCCTACATTCCTATCAAGTCCCAAGAAGCTGATGTTCTAATCAAAGTTCTTCAAAAATCAAACTACAATATTTGTATTAGCAAGTTGGGAATGACTGATATATATTCTCCAGCTTGAGGGGGAGTGTAGGAAATGAGGGACAAATTATCCCCCAAATTCTGGAGTCTAATAGGGGGCAAATGACTCATAATTTATGGGTTGTTTGTCTTTCATTTCTTTTGGTTTTAAATAATGGGAGAGTAGTGATTTTGTGTGTATATAAAATGTATAGGTGATTAGGTTTATGGGTGTGGAAGATATCATTTGTATTGTTATTGTATGTTTTAGTTACTAATTACATAGCATTAATAAGGCACAATTCACCAAAAAAATATATAACTCAAAACCTAAGCCTCACGCCCTTACCTTCCAGAGGCCATCGCTTGCCAATATTATGAATTCGGTATCTGTATCTATGGTCACTAAAACTATATCCGGTTCTGCAGTTATGTGTTCCTTCAGTCTCTCATCCCCAAATGCCCTTGTCATTGCAAGCTGCCCATCGACTCGTGGAATATTACCTGCATCCGTTGCGTACTTTTGAGGATTATCCCAAAAACTTGCTAGACAGCCATGCATTTGGAATGTTACTTCACTTTCCTACAACTGTTGAGGAATGAATGATTGTGCAAGAATGAAAATAGAGGATACATAAAACTCTAGCAAGTTTTTTGCCAAAACAGAAACCTTACCAAAGCTTTCAGCATCTTCCAAGTTCAGCGCAGATGGTAAAAGGCTAAAATCGCTTTCTCAGGTGACTTAAAGTTCAGAACCTTTCAGACAATACTCGAATACAATCTTGTAACAAGTTGAAGCATACAAGAGACGGTTATCTAGTAAAAAGATTTTACAACAATACACAATATAATCTCATGTCAAAGATGATTTTATTCTATACATGGTTTTGGATATATATTTTTCTATGAAGTTCAAAATCATTAATTTTTGTGGGTGACTTAAAAATGCATGACACTTGAGAAAAAAGATGGTTTGTTAATGTCTCTTTGACGACAGCATTCAAATGACTTTTGTTTCAGAACATAATTTTATTTTAATACAGTTTTGAGATTATTCTTACGTCCTTGTATAGGAAACTGCTGTTCAAAATTCTAAACATGTCCTCAACTATGTTTCTAAATTTACTCCGCAAAATAGAAACATAAGGAAAATTTAAAAAAAAAAAAAATCATTGGACATAGAAAATTGGAGAGTACCATGATCAAGAGCCACATTTTGTTCCTACTTTTGAAAGGACCATATACAATCCAGTAAACATGCAATGATCAATGTAACTGTTATTTTATATTTCTCTGTCATTCAGAATTAGATATTCCTTTGCTCTAGCCATTTGATAGTTGCCGTTCCAGAAAAGGCATACTAGTGTTATAGGTAGAAAATATTTACTTCCTTCACTCTATGTGCAGTCATTTGATGCTTGCAGCTTTGGATAAAGTACACGGCTGTTATATATACTGAATTGGTTTCTATTTTGGATGGCATCTTGTGATTCTAATAAAAATCCCTCATTCCATTATTAAAAACAAACCCCATGTAGAAATGGGAATAATGTAGATTCAGCGGAAAGTAGTAAAAATTTACTTTCTCAATGAAAAGAAGACAATATCATTCAAAGTACCTGGCTTCTGTGACACAAATCCTCCTCTACTCTCTATCAGCTTCTTCTCTTTCTGTGGATCATGATCAACAGTTATTTGTTTTGCTGAACCACTTCTGCATATGACTGCTCGGGAGTCCCCAACATTAGCAACAATTAGCTTTTCCTGATTAATTAAAATAGCTGTGACTGCTGTTGATCCTCCTCGTGAGCCAACAACTTTCTCCAGGATCTCATTATCGGTATCTCTGTAAGCCCTCCTGATTGCAGCTTTTGGTTGTGTCCAGAAATCAGGCTACTCGTAGAGCAATTGGAAAACAGGATGACATTATAAAAATAAGCCTAGTAGAAAACCAACATAAAGGCTTAGGAAAAAGAAAAAAATATGTGACACCTTGTTCAATATTCTGTCAAATAGATGGCTTTGCAAGTACTCTGCAACACTGCAACCAGAGTGGCCATCAAAAATGGCATAGAGTCCCAGCTTATAGCCATTGGCTCGCCTATTTTCTGCCACTACGTAATCTTCCATTCTATGATTCATTTTTCCTTCAACCAAATGAAATCCATGGGTGACACGGCAATGTGAATGCTTCTTATCATGCTTTTCTGTATCTCCTGCATTATCATCATCACTGTAGTCAACCTTGTCAACATCATCAATGTCATCATGGTCGTAATCCTGGTTGACATAGAAATCATCATGCAGAGTCTAGAGGATTTGAGAGAGTGTTCTACTGGGATTTGAGTGTGTGTATAAGGGGTTAAGGGATTGGGTTTGGTTTAACTCTAAGAGAGTGAATTTATTTGTCCTTGTTTTCCTCACATAGCAAAGAACTTGGCTCTCATGTGTATTGTTATTTATCTTGCTTGGGTTTGTGGTATTGAGTGTTTATTGATTATCTCACTAGTTGCTCAGTTCCAAGTTTTCCCAACGACTTTCTATATTCTATTCTTATTTCTGAAAGCATCTGATGGTGGAACAGTATTTTGTGTGAGGCCACCTGTAATCTTTATATCTATCCTTGATGCTATCCGACACCAAAACCTATCTTGGGCAGAGATTGAGAAGAACAGGAATTATAAGGGCAAATTCTGCAGAAGCAGATTTATAGTGTGGGATTTGACAAGTGAAGGAAGATGAACAAGACTGCAAATCACACAGATAGTGAACCATGTATTTTTAACATAAATGTGTCTACTGGGCAATAGATGAAACTTTGTAAGAATGCAGAAGCACAAGGAAAGAGGAAAAAGGATATAGGGTTTATAGCAGAAATTTCAATAGAGAAGCATGACAGATGAAAAATCCTCCAAAATGCCTCCATACGTTTAAGCAAGATAAATGAAAAACAATCAGCAAATGAGGCTATTATTGTATACCTTCTGTCGAAGGGAGCCTACATCCTTTTCTGTACTTGATTTCCTCTGCCAATAGAAACAAGAATTGTCAAACTCATTAAATAGCATCTTAATAAATTTATATGGCAATATTCCCATTCAACAATGTCACATCTCCCTAAAAGCAAAAAACAAATTCTCAAACAACAATGAGAGGGATGACTGGCCACTTTCATACTTCATTCTGTTTTATTTATTTTTTTATATTATCAAAACATCTTTGTTCTTTGTTTTTCTTTTATTTTTTTGGTAAGGATATCCAAACCTCTTTCTTAATTGGCCTAACTGTTGTCAGTTGTCGCCATTTATCTCCCCACCAAATCTTTCTAACAACTCAGTAAGATTAACAGTAAGTTGGAAACCATTTTATCAAGAATGTTCTGTAAGTTGGAAACCGCTCTCTCTTCTTTTTAAGCAACAACATGAACAACTCAGTAAGATCTCTTTATCACAGGAATAGATATCTATATTCTTATTTCTCACAATTGTAATAGATTTACTGATAGTTCACGCCACATCAAATTTGGGGTGGAGATTACCAACTATTGCCTCCATAAAGTTGCTAGAAAATAGGATAGAAATTGAGAAGCAATTGAATAGAGGTAGTCACTGTCCTTGAGAGTAGATCGGCCGTTGAAGTAGGAAACCCAAATGTAGCAAGTTTGTGATGGCTTACTCTCCATGATACAACAATCATGTGAGTGCAAGTGTGCACTCACAATGCACAAGCTTAATTGGATGCTCAAGGTGTTCCTTAAAATTAGAAACTAGAGAGGAGCAATACGCAAAGAAAGGACAAATGCTAGACAAAGCATTGAAATGGGTGTTACAGAATGAAAGTTACCAAATCTGGCAATTAAAGTAAATTTCCTAAGAACTATCTTTCTATCACATGGCAAATGAATCTTTGTCAAAAATAAGACAATTTTCAATCACATGTAGTAACATTTAACTATTCAAGATAGGAAATTTATTTTTAAAAGATTCTAACTGGCATAATGAAAAAGATTTGAAAAGGGGTTTGTGCCAACTGTGGAGATCCCAAGAAGTAGGTTCATATGGGTACGAACAAGTCACACAAAAGATCAATGAACGTAGTATTATCAATTAAACAACTAAGAGTCCCTTTCTGTTTTCTGGATATTTATAATGCTAATTTAATTAATTGATAGCATTACATTCATTGATCTTCTGTATGACTTGTTCTTACCCCATATGAACCAGCTTCATGGAATCTCAAGAGTTGGAGCAAAGAGTTATCAAATATTTTAAGGCCAGTCCCAGGTACAATCTTTTAAACGTTACATGTGCTTATTTTTTTACAAAGATTCATTTGCCATGTGATAGAAAGATAGTTGTTAGCAAATTTATTTAACTGCCAGATTTGGAAAACGTTAACTTCGCAACACTCATTTCAAAGCTTTGTCTAGCATTAGCATCTCTCGTATTTCTATCCTATTTTCTAACAGAAGTAACCTCACAAAAATATCACAAGAGGAAACCGACATGCATACATACATGCATACGAGCCCAAGACAAGAACAAGGGAAGATTGCTCACCTTTATTTTAAGGGAGTTTGCCTCATTTTTCAATTTCGACCTCCTCTGCAACCTAAAGAACATATGTGCTGATATGGTAAACCTCGAACAAGAAAGTACCAACCATAAAATTTGAACTAGTTATTTGAATAATGAAATGCATATCCATTCCAACTTGTCAACACAAGGAACCAAATCCAATGTGAATTTTTCTACCTTCTGGATCACTCACAAATCACAATAATCAAACCCTATCCTCATCTTCTTCCTTTGTTGTTGAACGGTTAAATGACCCATGATGTCGCCTCCCATTTAACAAGCCTAAAGACGCAAATGAGTCCTTGAGCCTTAGACAATTAAATGAATTAATTAGAACCAAGTTGATTGAACTTTTTTAAACAAACACAGTGAATTCGATATTCTCTTTACCCCTCCCATCTTCTAATGATTTCTCCTTACTGGTGAGAAGAAAGCTCATCTTGCTTCTAATTCATTTCTTTCTTTCTTTCTTTCTGTCTTTCTGTCTTCTGACTAAGCTTGCTCCAAGAGGATACATACTTATTCCAATTCTTTGTGAAGTATTTCATCAAACAACTGTACCACATAATTGATCTGTTGATTCTGTTCAGTTGAAGAACAAGAAGGTGAAGCAGACGAGGACAGGGCGTAAATCACTAATCCAAATACAATGACGAGTTCGTCAGAAACAACAGTACACACTATCCCCAAAGCCGCTGGAAACCCACTAGGAGATTGGCACTTGAAACCCAAAAAACAAAAGCAGATTAATCTTTAAGAACAAGCTAAAAGAACAGTAGGGTGTTGGAGCAAGAGCCATACTTTCATTCGAAGGATTTCAGAGGCGCCCATTTTTGAAGACATGTTGCTGATAAATGATAATTCCCTCTGAAGACTGAAGGACAAATAATTCGGTGTCCCCGTTGGGCTGTTGGCTTCCATTATATAAAGTCATGGCGCAGGAAAGAAGAAACAAGTGTCGAGGATATGCAGGGACAAATGTCAATGCATCGCAGGTAGCAACTGCACCTACACGTGGTGATATCGCAGCTTAAGCAGGTTTCGTCCTCCTGACTTTGATGTTCGCCACCGCTTAGGCCGTAGCAACTGCACCTACACGTGGTGATATCGCAGCTTAAGGAGGTTTCGTCCTCCTGACTTTGATGTTCGCCACCGCTTAGGCCAGGGTGAGGAAGAAGTATATTGCACCTTTTTAATTACACGTTGTTATTATGTATTCGAGATTAGGTTATTTATTAACAATTTAGATTGTATTTATTTTTTTTATAGTTTAAGTTATAAAATATTTTTTTTATTTTTATAAATTTTATTAAGGAAAATTTTAAAAAAATATAATTCAGACTACAAAATATTAGTACAGTCGAAAATTAAAATTAGTTTTATTTATTTAAGATTGTGGTAAAAATAAATTTATAAATAATAATACAAACTCTATTAAATATATTCACACGAATAATTTTATTATAAATGATTATTTAAGGCATCAATTTATATCTCAAAAGGCACAGAATAATTGTTCTTGGGCTAAGGCAGTTAAATTTTATGCTCATAACTTAAAAGCTTAGATGAACAAGTGTCTCTAGATTAAGTTAGCAAAAATGAAGAGTTTATATGAGAATTTTACCTATAGATTATGTAACGAATAAATTATTTTAAATAAAAATAATTAATAATTATAAGTTTTAATTTTATTTAAATTAATTATCTAAATTTTAATTCTCCATCTATATATATATATATATATATCTAAAGTCAAATATTTTTATATTCTTGAGATGTCCCTTCCTTGTGAGAACCCAATGTTTAACTCTTTGATTTTGTTGAAAGAAATAAAATAAAAAATATTGATCGAAAAGGTTAAGGTTCGAATTCACGACTCATCAAAATGACACTGATATATCACGATTTGTCCTTTATCATCCAAATTATAGCGACAATATTATTGTATTCTTCTAGCTAGTTACCTAATACACATATACATATGTATATATATATATTAATTAGCTTTTAAACGTCATACACACGCACATATATATGTATAATATATATATTAAGGATCTACTGCATGAAACTTCCCACTTAAAAATGCTTGTTTCAACACACAACTTGAAACCAAAACATCGGGGCATCCCGAGATTCCATAAAACTTGCTCATTTACTCAACTGTGGGCTGCTGCATATTGTAGTTCTATCGCTAAAATAAGTTTTCTAATGACTACTACTTAACAATATTTGAGTAATGAAACAAGGAAGTTGACTAAGCACGGAAGAAGGGTCATTTGTTTCCATTTCTTGTCTGTCTTCTAAACCACTGGGAAAATGATGCAGCCATTTGATGACGCTTTGGTTGGTTAAGAGGTCAAGCTGATTACAGCACTTGATAACCTAAGCATCCTGTATTTAACAAGAACATCTTTCGTACACACACACAGCTCCAAAGCCAGAACATCAAGCTACCACTTGGTACAGCAAATATTCAACTGTTTACATCGAACAACAAAAGGCACTGAACGAAACCCATCTCACATTGGAAGAAGACCCATAACTTGTACATTCACATACATCAGCTACACCAATCTAAATGATCCCCACCCACCATAATAGACACAATAAACAACCCAAACAGAGCCAACAAAAAATTACCAGAAACCGGCAATCCATGCATCAAAAGCATTGTCAAGCACCAACCTCCTCTTCTTCTTCCTCCTCGTATTCTTCGTCCTCAGCAGTTGCATCCTGGTATTGCTGATACTCGGCCACGAGATCGTTCATGTTACTCTCGGCCTCGGTAAACTCCATCTCATCCATTCCCTCGCCGGTGTACCAGTGCAAGAAAGCCTTCCGCCTGAACATGGCGGTGAATTGCTCGCTCACGCGCCTGAACATCTCCTGAATGGAGGTTGAGTTTCCAACGAAAGTGGACGACATTTTCAAGCCCTTGGGGGGGATGTCACACACGCTAGACTTGACATTGTGGGGTATCCATTCCACAAAGTAAGAGGAGTTCTTGTTCTGGACATTGATCATCTGTTCATCAACTTCCTTGGTGCTCATCTTTCCGCGGAACATGGCAGAGGCAGTCAAGTAGCGGCCATGTCGTGGGTCAGCGGCACACATCATGTTCTTGGCATCCCACATCTGCTGGGTCAGTTCAGGGACAGTGAGGGCCCGATACTGCTGGGAGCCTCTGGAGGTCAAGGGTGCAAACCCAACCATGAAGAAGTGGAGACGAGGGAACGGAATAAGGTTAACTGCGAGTTTCCTAAGGTCCGAGTTAAGCTGTCCAGGGAACCGGAGACAGCATGTGACACCGCTCATGGTAGCAGAGATCAAGTGGTTGAGATCGCCAACTGAATAAAGTAAAATTTAGAATGTATTAGTTAGAATGATTACAGGCACCATCCAGTAGAAGAATGGTAAGAACTTAGAAATCACAGAAAAGCAAAGGACAAAAGAGAGCTATTTAATATAATAATAGAAATGTATTTTTGATTATATTAGATGTCTTCCTAATCATACATGTAGATAGAGAGATATGCAACCTGACTAAAATAGAACTAATAACGAGAGACTCAATACAACTACTTATTAGCAACCCAATTTAAGGTATGACTATGAGAATTAAACACTTCAACAAGTATTGAGCAATCTTTAACTTACCAGCCAACCTCTATTTATGCAGATAAAAGATTTTTTTAAAAAAAAACGAAATACATAAGTACTTTGAAATGCCGACTGTCAGGTACGCCACATAATTAATCTGATCATTTTCAGTTTACTGTTCAATTTTCACTATTTATCAGGAAAAAGAATATTATGGAAGAAATTGAATGCATCCACTTGTCCAGCGAAGTTGACAGTGAGTGTCAAAGAAAATGGATAAAACAAACTCGCGCAAGCGGAGGAGAAAAATCAAGCACTTACAAGTAGGAGTTGAAAGCTTGAGAGTTCGGAAGCAGATGTCGTAGAGAGCTTCATTATCAAGAACCATACATTCATCAGCATTCTCGACAAGCTGATGGACAGAGAGGGTAGCATTATAAGGCTCAACAACAGTGTCAGATACTTTGGGAGAGGGAAAGACCGAAAATGTCAACATCATGCGATCTGGGTACTCCTCCCTGATCTTGGAAATGAGAAGGGTGCCCATACCAGAGCCGGTGCCTCCCCCAAGAGAATGACAAACTTGAAATCCTGTAAATAAATGCAAATCAGTGCAACTGAAAATATAGGAATAATACTTGAAAGTAATGATACAAATATACAAATAAAACATCTGCAGAACATTCTCCCAAGGGAATAAAGCTCCCAAGCAAAATACCCTTTGTCAGTTCTCAAATAGAATTTTGATGGAATGAAGAGAAGAAAAGAATAGTTTAATCTCAAATGAAAAGCAATCCAACGTAACATCACGTAAAAAAACTCAATACAGAGCATGTCAGTCCAAATTAACTGAAAATACCCACAAAGCAACACAAACCACTTCATTCCACTAATGGCACTGGGAGAGTTCAAAACAAACCCAAGAAGCCCAATTTCCACCAGCAGCAAACAAAAAGCAGTCTCTTCAACAATTAGCTTTAATGTTAACGTGAAAACAAACAACAGAGAGCAAGAAGTCCCTAATGTTCATATAATGCTAGATCAGATCCATGACATGCAATGCAAGATAAGATCCCAACTGTAGCTTACCACACAACTCAACCCAACCCAAAAAAAAACTGGCCCAGAAAAAGGAAATCAGCATTGCATATTTACAATTCCAAAATAAAGAGAATTAGCCATGATACAAACCAAAACCTGCTATGACAACCAGATCTTAACATAATAAACCCAAAACCAGAGCCACGAACCAATCAAACCCTAAATTATATCAAACTACAGAACCTCCAATTTGTGTAATAAAAACCAAAAATTAAAAATTAAAACAAAGAGAAACCCAAAAAAGGCAGACTTCTAGTTCTTTTAGGTAGCTCTAATACCACTTGCTATGATATTACCCTTTGATAGGATAGGATTGCATTCATCGCAAATAAAAATCAAGAGAAAAGAAAACACAAAAAATTACCATATGGTTTGGCCTCAATGCCTACTTCCACAGTTCCTCGGCAAGGAGATAATCTATCAAACAAAGTTTTTCTTACAGTGAAACTACAAACCCCCAACATGCTGAAAATCGTCCCAATCTGGACTATTTTAGATAACCAGTCAAACACACTTTGGGAACTCTGTTTATCTGGCCGCGTACACACTATAGATGCTATCCAATCCTAACAGGCGTATCAGAGTTTCCTCCAACAATTTCCAACAGATCTAAGAAGTGGACTTGAAGAAAAAAGTACCTTGCAGGCAATCACAGTTCTCGGCCTCCTTGCGAACGACATCGAGAACGGAATCGATGAGTTCGGCACCCTCGGTGTAGTGGCCTTTGGCCCAGTTGTTGCCGGCTCCGGATTGGCCGAAGACGAAATTGTCGGGGCGGAAGATCTGGCCGAAGGGGCCGGAGCGGACGGAGTCCATAGTCCCGGGCTCGAGGTCCATGAGGACGGCGCGAGGTACATAGCGGCCGCCGCTGGCCTCGTTGTAGTAGACGTTGATGCGCTCGAGCTGGAGGTCGGAGTCGCCGGCGTACCGGCCGCTATGGTCAATGCCGTGCTCGTCACAGATCACCTCCCAGAACTTGGCCCCGATCTGGTTCCCGCATTGGCCCCCCTGGATGTGCAAAATTTCCCTCATTTTCTGGGCCGGTGATTGCACTGCCGGAAAACGGAGAGAAGAGAGAGACGGAGACTGGAGAAGACTTGCGAGAGCGTTCGATAGATGGAAAGGACCGCTGGCAGGAAAAATCTTAATAGAATCGGCAGATATTTATATATGTATGTGCGCGCGCGCGCGCGTGTCTGTATTATGTATATGTAAAAAGTATTTTATTTCTTTTCACATATTTTTCTCTTGTCATAAATTAATTAGGTTTGTCATTTAATTGTATTTATTTATGTTTGATCTGGTAAATAAGAAAAATAATAATAATTTAAATATATAAATAAAATTACTTTCAGTCTAGATTGCATTTATTTTGTCTAGTTGGAGTTATGAAATGTTTTAAATGTCATAATTCAAATTATAAAAAATAAATATAATTTAAATTGAAAATAGTAAAATTTGTTAGTATAATTATCAATTTATTTTTACTTAGACAACAATTTATTAATTTGAAATATGGAAAACCTCTTGTGTTTAGGCAGATTAATTTTTAAGTCTTTAAGTTTGAGAAATTTTATTAATTGTATGTTTAAAATGTAATTGTAGGCATAAAGAAACCTCTAATTCTAGTGTGCCTAAGCATAAGATTGATTATAGCATGATTAAAGGAATGATTAGTGTTATGCACGTGTAAAATAAAAAAAAACAAAAAAAAATAATTATTATTAAATGAATGGTTTATTAAGTGATGTTTGATTATAGCTTTTCTTTTTACTTTTTTAGATAAATTTTTAAATAAAATAAAAAGTTAATATAGTTAGCAAAATTAATCACAAATTAGGTAATATTTAGAAGGTATAAATTCAAAATTTGTTAATATAATTAATTTGATTAGCAAATTAAAAAACAGAATGTTTATTGGATTGGGTGTCCATTCAAGAATGACAATTTCCAACCAATGTGGATAGATTTTGTTGAGCTTTCTTTTCCTCTTCTGTCCTGTCTTGTTGTGTTGTGTGGGTTGTGGGTGCATTTGGTGATGAATTGTTTCACACCTAAATCCATTGTTGTTCAATCTCATCCTCTCTCCTTTGCTCATTCCAAGGACTTAGAGATCTGAGTGAGAAAGCCTTTAAAATCTTTAATTATATATGTAATTGCCAAGTAAAGACAAGAAGACAACGCAAGTTAGTGTAATTGTCAAGTAGTTAGTGTGATGCCTTGCCTAGCACGAGCCATAAACCTTGTAAACGCGCATGCAGATGCAGGGGCTGCTTTTGTAATCCCTTGCGGTAGCCCATGATTTGCATGGACTATGACTGCAAGCGGCGAGCTGGCAAGCCGCAAGGCAGCAGCAAAAAATGGATTGCAGCCATAGGTAATACGTTGTAGCTTACTTGTAATTAAAAAGTTTATTTTTTATAATTTTTTATACACTCGTATTTGGAAATTTAACAATATGGGATTAAATAATTTTGAGATTATATTTTATCTCCTATTTATGGGACTAGTTTATCTTATTATGCACTTTGGGTTTAATTTATCCTATCCATTAGGTAACGTTTGTTAAAATGAGCAATATAAAGTTAAAATATTTTTTAAATTAATTTATGAAATAATCAACATAAAATTATAAAGTATTCTAAGATTTTTATCAAACTATTTGTTAATAATTTTTTAAATGCATTAAGGGTGAGAGTTTTATGAAATTGAGGCGTATATATTATTTTTTTATCTATAAAATTCTAAATAAATTTATCTGTATGTAAAATCTCATATAAGAAGTCGTATAACTTTTTTTTAGTAAATTGATACCAAGTAAATCAGAGTTATGCTATTTTGAAATGGTCAGATAGTTGTTGATTTTGTGTGGGAATAGAATAAAGGGAAGAATGGTAAATTTGTTACCATAATTTAGTATCATACTATACAAGGGATATAATAACCCCAATCAATACTTTCACATATCAAATAAAGTATAACATTATATAATCTTATCACTATTTTATCACATTATTAATTTTATTCTATCACTAATTTATCTCACTTACCAAATGACCTATTATTCTCTCCTCTCCTACTTTCTTATAAAAAAAATGTTGGTGGTGATTGATTAGTGTCTCTACTTTTACTTGAATATAACAGTTAAAAAGTTCAACAAAAAGTGTTTGGGTTTGAAATTTCTTGAATTTAACTTAATTTTATATGATATTAACGAGAGTTATCAAAATATTCATTAACCAATCTTAGTGCGACAAACGGATTAATTTAAGAAAGACACATGGATTCATTTGAGAGTGATGTGGACTATTTTCAAGCAATCAATATAAAATACATTTGAAAATCTAGAATTACCATGCGCATTATACTTTGATTATTAAAAATATTTGGTTCTCAAAATAGTTCAATAGTACAAACCTGACACATGAATCATACCCTAATGACATGTTCCATATAAAATCTCAACAGAAATTCAACCAATGATTGATATAGAGGCAAAAGCCTTGAGCTTGCAAGAGTTTGGGAGGTGGTGCATTGGGCCCCAGTTAGATATTAATGTAATTTATACCATTAAAAAATTATTTTGAAATTAATAAACAGTTTTTTATTTTTTTTATAAATAAATGTTTTATTTTTATTTTTTAAAATAATAACATGCTAAAATGGGTCGCCTATTTAACACGTCTAAAACGATAAGTCTATATTTGACTTATTTCATCCATGGATTCAATAGTTTAATAGGATATATATACTCCACCGCCACCCATTCTTTCAATAAACCATTCAAATTACTATAATCGTCAAATTTAGGTGATTGTACATTTGAAAATAAAATTTAAAAATTAATAAAGCAATCATCAAATTAAGTTAAAAATTAATAATAAACAAAGCTTGCAACCACTCAAATATATATACAATTAACAGTAACTAAGCGTCATGCCATGAACTTAAAACAAAATTTACAATAAGTCTGTACTAACCAACAAGAATATAAGCTTACAGAAGCAAATTCAATATTTTCTTTCTAGAGGGAAATAACTGTCAAATTTGGTGGTCAGTAATTGACAAATAATCATCATGTGGTGCACGTTGGGGAGTGGGGGGGGGGGGGGGGGGGGGGGCTGTCTGGTCTTGAAAAAATATGGCCCAACAACAATTAATATAATGGGCCCATGAATTTAACCGCATGACTTGTAGTGGGCCTGGGCCTCCCAATTTGGGCGGTGGGTGTGAAAATGAGACTCGGCAAATAAAATCCAATTTGATGAGTGGTTTAGTGCAAGTGATCCATCAGTTTTTGTCAATTTTTGTAATTGTCATACGCGTGATCGGTATACCATAGACAAGCACTCTCTGGTCAACGTGCTGCTGGCTGTGGCTAACACAAACCCCCCCTCCCCCCCTAAGGCTTGTTGGGTTATCCTTTTTTTCAAAGGCTTATAAGCCATTCCGTGTAAATAATAAAAACTACATAGTACTTAAATTGATAATATATTTAAATAAATATTTTTTAAGATATCATTCATATGGTTGATTTTAAAAAATTGATAAGATATCAAAACTTAACAAAACAAACTAAAATTGATATATTGGTTAATAATACAAATAAAATTTATAAAATTGATGAGGAGAACATCCTCGGTCTCATAATTACACCAAGACGGATACCTAATGGCGGTCAAAAGATACACGGCAGACAAGCATCGCCGCGTCAATCAGATAAGCACTCAATAGAGAAACCCCCGAGACCTCAGGAACAGGCCAACCCACCGAAGATCACGGAGGCAACAGTTATCCCGAACTCCTCGGAGACAGAGGCGATCGCGAAACCCTTATCGGGAAGTCCCGAAGAAGGCGGAAGGAAGATCCCGAAGATCCCTCATGATCCCTATCCCGAGAAAAGGTAAGAGAAAAAGATGGGGGATTCTTCTTATCTTTTTCAAGAGAACATAGTTTAAAAGGGACAAGGAACCCTGGATCAAAGGACTAACTTAATCATCGGAGATCGACCGGGGGAACGAGCCCCGTCTCCATTGCAGGTACATTCAGAGAGGCAAGAAGGGAACGTGCGGCTACCACCTCCGAAAATCCATCATCAATTGGCGCCCACCGTGGGGCCCACATTCTTCCCTTCTGTCTCTCCAGTGCAGCGGACAATCTTGCCTTTCCCTCAACCGTGAATGGCAACCAGAAGACAGCCGTCTAGGGCCGTGGGGAGCAACCCCGTTCCAGAACCGAGTCAGCAGAACCCTCCCCGAAGCCCGCCGGGGAGGGCTCGGAGTCCGGAGGGCCCTCCGCCTCCCCCTGATCGGATAGCACTCCTGGAGGGTCAAGTGCAACGATTGACGGAGTTACTCATGGGTTTTCTAGATGGCCAGCATCAGCAAGCCCAGCACTCTCGGGCGGAAGAAAGACGCGAGCCCCCAAGAGAAGAGGAATCTTATCGACGGGACGAGAATCCGCAGAGGCCGGGACAAGATGATGGCGAGGCGGCCGAGTCTCTTGACTTGTCGTTTATGCAGCAATGGCAGGAAAGGAGATTGCGACAGTTGGAGGAGGAGATGGCCACCCTAAAGCCGAGGACCGGAGAGGCTCAGGGACCAAGGATAAATCAACCCCTTAGCCCAAAAATCATGGCGGCCATACCACCGGAACGTCTCCGTATCCCGGCCATTAAGCCTTACGCAGGGACCTCCGACCCGATGGATCACCTGGATCTCTTTACCTCGCATATGATGGTACAGGACGCCTCAGACGCGATGTGGTGTAGAGTTTTCTTGGCCACACTGGAGGGGCACGCACGGGCGTGGTATTCAAACCTGACTCATCATTCCATCGTAAGTTTTGTGCAACTCCGGAGCAGCTTTCTGGCGCACTTTGCACCTCTCCGAAGACACCGAAGGTCCACCATGGCCTTGGTGAGTATGAAGCAAAACCAAGGAGAGCCCTTGAAGGATTTCGTTTCACGATTTAATATGGAGGCCTTGAGTATTGAGAACTTTGACCACAACGTAGCTATGGTGGCATTCCAGAACGCCTCCGAGTGCATTCACGGACATATTGGGCCGGGCCACGAAGTACATAAATGCCGAAGAGGTCATACAGGCTAAGAGGGCGGAGCATGTGGAAAAGAAGGATAAAAAGAAGCATCCCGAGGAAAGGAGGAGTGACGACCGAAGGGAAAAACATCGCCCTTGGTGGGATTCGGGGGGTTTCACTCCTCTAAACGCCCCGAGGGCAGAAATCCTGGCTACTATTGAGGGAAAAGATTATTTGAAAAAGCCTCGACCGATGAAGGCACCATCTGACAAAAGGAACAGAAGTAAATATTGCCGATTCCACCGAGATCATGGTCATGACACTGAGGAGTGTCACCAATTAAAGGAGGAGATTCAAGAACTTATCAATCGGGGTTTCCTGAGGAGCTACATGGCTGAGACAGGTGATTCTCAGGGGAGAAAGGATCGACGGTCGCGATCAAGAAGCCCCCCCAAGAGAGACCGCACGGAGGATCGAAATCGGGCCCAGCGGGAGAGATCACATCGAAGAGAAGATGATCATCCTCAGCCTCCGATATTCCACACACTCGCGGCAGGGGAGGTCCCAGTCATGAAGGACGAAAAAAGTAATGCGACCCGGCTGAAAAGATCAAGGAACGTGGATCCAATCTCTTTTTCAGATAGCGACCTCTCGGGATACCCGACTCAAAATGACCCACTGGTGATAACAGCTGAACTCGGGAAATGGGAACTTCGACGGATCCTTGTGGATCCAGGAAGCTCTTCGGAAATCTTGTATCGGCAAGCCTTCTTAGGCATGGGGTATGAAATGACACAGTTAAGGGCAGCAAGGGTCCCTTTGGTGGGATTTGATGGTGAAGCCGTATATTCAGAAGGGATTATTCAACTCCCATTGACGGTAGGGAGAGGTTCCCGAACTTCTCGTGTTATGCTAGACATCCTGGTAGCGGACGTGCCTTCGGCTTACAACATGATTCTGGGAAGATCGGGTCTCAATGCCCTTCGAGCCATCCCAAGCACATATCATATGATGATGAAGTTTCCCACGGATAGGGGGACGGGCGAGGTGCGGGGAGATTTGCGCTTAGCCCGTGAATGTTACATGGCCTCTATAGGCATGGCGAAGAGTAAAGAAGCAGGGTTGCAGAAGGATGCTGACCCCCCGAAGGAGGTCAGTTTTCTACTAGAAGGACCTGAAGATCCTAAAACAGCGGAGCCGGTGGATGAATTGGAAGAAGTACCTCTGGAAGAAAATTGCCCTAGTCGATGCGTAAGAGTGAGTATGGAGTTAAAAGATCCGCTAAGGAGTCAAATAATATCACTCCTTAGACAGTATGCGGATATCTTCGCATGGACAGCCCGGGATATGCCAGGAGTAAATCCAGAAGTAATGACACACAGGCTGGGGATCCGATCAGGTTTTCAGCCTGTCAGGCAGAAGAAGCGAAGCTTCGCCCCCGATAGGGCACGGGCAATCGAGGAGGAGATCGCAAAGTTAGCAGCTGCGCGCCACATTCGGGAGGTGGATTATCCAGATTGGTTAGCGAATGTCGTGCTGGTTCCCAAAGGGCAGAGCAAGTGGAGACTTTGCATCGATTTCACCGATCTTAACAAAACCTGCCCAAAGGATAGCTACCCATTCCCGAGGATTGACGCCCTAATTGATGGAACTGCTGGATGTTCGCTCATGAGTTTCCTAGATGCTTTTCAGGGATATCACCAGATTCCATTGCACCCGGAGGACCAGGAGAAGACGGCATTCATCACCAACAAGGCAACCTACTGCTACACCGTAATGCCTTTCGGGTTAAAGAACGCAGGAGCCACTTACCAGCGCTTGGTAAATAAGCTTTTTCACCAACAACTCGGGAGAAATATGGAGGCATACGTCGACGACATGCTGGTAAAAAGTATGGTAGCCGAGTGTCATCCAGAGGATCTGGAGGAATGCTTCAAAACCCTTCGTAAGTTCCATATGAAACTTAATCCTGTCAAATGTGCCTTCGACGTTTCTGCAGGAAAGTTCCTGGGCTACATAGTACACCACCGAGGGATCGAGGTAAACCCTGCGAAGGTCAAAGCTATCATGGATATGCCGGCCCCGAGGAATGTGAAAGAGATACAGAGCCTTACGGGTAGGATGACAGCCCTTGGCAGATTCCTTTCTCGTTTGGCAGAAAAAGGTCTTCCTTTCTACAAGGTCTTATCGAAAGCAAATAACTTCGAATGGAATTCTGAATGCCAGCGAGCTTTCGAAAAGCTGAAGGAGCACCTAGCCACGCCTCCGGTTCTTACCAAGCCGAAGCCCGGAGAACCATTATACATATATCTGGCGGTGGCCAATGAGGCCGTAAGCTCGGTATTGATTCGAGAAGAAAATAAGATCCAGAGGCCCGTTTATTATGCGAGTAAACGATTATCGGGAGCCGAGGTTCGGTATCTTCCTATGGAAAAACTAGCTTTCGCCTTAATAACATCGGCGAGGAAACTCCGACCCTACTTTCAAGCTCATACGATTATAGTGCTTACTAACCAACCTTTGAAGCAGGTTCTTAGCAAGCCGGAGCTTTCAGGCCGAATGTTGAAGTGGGCAGTAAAGCTCACCGCCTTCGACATTGAGTATAGGCCGCGGCCGGCCATTAAGGCGCAGTCGTTAGCAGACTTCATTGCCGAAGGGATAGGAGCTCCCGAAGGTTTCGAAGAAAATCAGAGACCATGGTTAGTGGCGGTAGACGGAAGCTCGACCTCGGGCGGCGGTGGAGCAGGATTAATGATAAAAAGTCCCGAAGGGCAAATATGGCCTTATGCGCTACATTTTGAATTCCGAGCATCTAACAATGAAGAAGAATATGAGGCCTTATTGGCTGGGCTGAGGTTGGCTGAACAGTTGGGAGCTCAAAACGTTGAGGTGAGTTCAGATTCTAACTTAGTAGTGCAGCAGGTGAATGGAGAATATGAAGCCCGGGAAAGTCACATGGCGCAATACTTGACCCTAGCCAAAGAGCTAATGGCGCGTTTCCAACACGTAAAGGTGGAATACGTCCCTCGGGCCATGAATACAGAGGCGGACTTGCTGTCCCGAATCGCCTCTTCCTCTTTCCCTACAAGCTCTCGGGAAATTCGGATCGAATCTCTTCCACAAAAGAGTATCGAAGAAGTCGCGGACCAATTTTGTATCGATGACGAGCCTAGCTGGATGGACCCCCTGTTGTCATATTTGAGAGAGGAAAAGCTCCCCGAAGACGACTCGGAGGCACGGGAGGTCAAACGAAAAGCCCGAAATTTCGTGTTAGTCGGTGGGGAACTATACAGAAGGTCTTTTTCACAACCACTGCTCAAATGTATCCGACCTCGCGAAGCAGACTATATCCTACGGGAGATTCATGAAGGAATATGTGGAAACCACATCGGGGCTCGGGCGCTTAGTCAAAAGGCCCTGCGGCAGGGGTATTATTGGCCAACGATGGTACGAGATTCCGAGCAGCTAGTCAGAACTTGCGATCGGTGCCAGAAAACGTCTAATTTGGTCCATGTGCCGGCAGTCGCACTAACCCATCTCGCTACACCATGCCCCTTCGCTCAATGGGGTATAGACATCCTGGGGCCTTTTCCCCTAGCAGCTGGACAGGTCAAGTATATCATGGCTGCTATCGATTACTTCACAAAGTGGGTCAAAGCTGAAGCAGTGGCCTCTATTACTTCTCGGCGGGTGAAACAATTTCTATGGAAGAATTTAGTCTGTCGCTTCGGAGTCCCTCGGGTGCTGATCTCAGACAACGGCACTCAATTCTCTGATCGGTCCGTTCGGGAATAGTGTCAGGAGTTGGGAATCAAGCAACAATTCACCTCGGTAGCTCACCCACAAGCTAATGGCCAAATTGAACTCGCTAACAGAACTCTGTTGCGTGGTTTAAAAACAAGAATAGATAAGGCGAAGGGTAGCTGGGTAGAAGAACTATCGAGCATTCTGTGGTCTTACCGAACTACGGCGAAGGTCTCCACGGGAGAGACTCCTTTCAGTCTATGCTACGGCTCGGAAGCATTAATCCCAGTTGAAATTGGAGTGCCTACGCTACGAGTAGAGCTATTCGACCCTGAAAGCAGAGTTTGAGGGACAACCTAGACTTCCTTGATGAATTTCGTGATCAGGCGAGGATTCGACAAGCTGCTTATAATCAGCGCATAGAGAGATACTACAATCGACGAGTAAGAGCACGAAACTTTCTACCAGGAGATTTGGTATTAAGGCGAGCAGACGTTCAGGGAGCCCGAGAGACAGATAAGTTAACACCAAATTGGGAAGGTCCTTACAAAGTAACAGAAGTCCTCAGCCCGGGGGCATACAAACTACAGACCCTCGAGGGTACAACGGTGAAAAACGCATGGAACGTGCAGAACTTGAGGAAGTTCTATCAGTGATAACTCTTTATTATCTTCATATGATCTGTTAGTAATAATTTTACATTATATGTCTTGGCATCTTTTCTTTTTGTTGCTTTGCGTATGCTATCCAGGAATAAATTCATTTTTTTTCTCCTATGCGTAAAAACTCATCATTTCCAAAGATCTGGGAAGGCACATCAGCGCAAAGGGAAAGAATTGACATACCTTCAACGGGGCTAGACCCCTCAACTATAACAAAGGGTCAAATATGATCCTCGGGGGGCCCGAACCCCCGACGAAAGCAAAGGATCAGATATGATCCTCGGGGGGCCCGAACCCCCGACAAAAACAAAGGATCAGATATGATCCTCGGGGGGCCCGAACCCCCGACAAAAGCAAAGGATCAGATATGATCCTCGGGGGGCCCGAACCCCCAACAAAAACAAAGGATCAAATATGATCCTCGGGAGGCCCGAACCTCCGACAAAAGCAAAGGATCAGATGTGATCCTTGGAGGGTCCGAACCCCCGGAAAAGGCAAGGAATCAGATATGATCCTCGAAAGGCTTAAGATTGCGAGGATCAGGCGCGATCCTTGGGGGGCCGAAGCCGAACCCTTTTGAGCAAGCGACTAAGACCAAGTCTTGCGATGAGCAGGGGTGGTAAAAAAGGAAGAATCAAGCCTGATCCCAAGCGGCCTTCTTTTTCTTGTTTTTCGAAAGAAAATTGTATGAAAAATCTAAACACTTTTATTATTACGACAACAGGTTTTAATACAAAAAATGTCTACTCTAAAGAAGACAAGGCGGCGACAACATCGAAGGGGATGGAGTCTACATCCAGATTCGGGAAGCGCTCTTTGATGAGTTTTCTCATATGCTCAAACCCACCCCGAAGAACTCCTTCTAATTCCGCGGCATAAGCTTCAGAGCAACGGAAATCCTCGCGACCATTCTGAAAAGCCACTTGGGCATCCTTGAGGGCAGACTGAAGTTGGGCATGAGCGGCACGAAGGTCTTCTTTGCATCGGGAATAAGACTCCAACGCTTCGACCTGTCCCTTCTTGGCTTCCTTCAGCTCTAGAGTAAGTCTTTTTATATCCTCCTGAAGCTGGCGATTAACAACCTTAGTAGAATCCAGCTCCTCCCCAAGTCGGGAATTGGCCTGATTAGCCTCAAGCATGTTCTTCTGGACCAACTCCAAATCCTCGCGAACTTGAGCTTCGGCTTCGTTGGCAAGTCGGGCATCTTCTTGCGCCAGCTCCACAGACTTAGTTAAAATATGAACACGGTGCTCGAGACTCGACAGTTGGGAAGAAAGAGATTCCAACCCCCGAAGCCTTTCGACCTCAGACTCCAGGGAGATGATCCGGGTTTGAAGTTCGGATTCTCGTCGAGAGACCAGACCTTGGAACTCTGTAAGGTTCTGAGGAAGTAAAAACAGAGTATAGATTAAGACCTACTCGCATAGAAAAAGCGAAAAATCAAAAGAGGAAGGAGTACGGTCGCACCCTTAGAATTTCGGCGCAATGGTCGATTTCGTTCGGAGTTCGTAGAGTCTCCGGTAAGACTAAAGCGGTTGAAGGAGCATTGGTGGCTTCAGGAGCCGAAGGCTCGGAGGGAGTAGCAGCTGGGGAGGCTGCCTCCATCCTGCGACGCTTCGTCCGGCGTGCTAAAATCTCCTTCGTCGACAACACTGAAGCCTCCTCCAACGAAGCCTCTCCCGTCAGCTCCGAACGCCCCGCTGGTGCCAATGGCGTTAAAATTCATTTAAAAATTGAACTGATAGGCATGCTTGGAGGCGTAGCACTGGACTCCGTACCTGCCATGGTTTGCCTTTTCTGGGCCTCTGCGCGAGCTACAGCAAGCACCTGTGCGATGGTCGCCGAATCGTCTTCGTGAGAGATCGGCAAGGGCGCAGGCATGGTGGAGGCTTCTCGCCGCGCGGTCGGAGAGTCTCTGGTTTGAGAAGGGAGAAGCTGGGAAGATGGGTCCCCCGAACCCCCAGCAACGCTCCTCTTGGAAGCCTCTTGGAAGGTCCCAGGGTCTTCTTCCACCGCTCTTCGCGACCTGGACGGTAATGAGTTCTTCTTATTATTCTTCTTGCTCTTTGGAATTCGCTCGGGAGGCGCAGTCCTCTCCAACACCCTCTGGTTGCCGGAAGGTGCCGAAGGGCCCTTACTCCCAGGGAAGTCCAAAATCATTCCTTTGGTGATAGCAGAATAAGATATCCCCCAGACCTCTTCAACTAAGAAAGAGATAACAACGAAAATCAAATACAGACAAAGGAAGAAGAGAGAGTAAAAGAAAAAGATGAAGGAAAAAGAGCTCACAGTTCTCGCCGTCCAAACCCGCTTGGGAAAGGCTGGGATTGGAGAGCCATCCTTCTTCCCAGTTCCGACTGTTCTTCATAAGTCGGCAGGCGAAATCTTCAATGGTCTCGACACTCGGACGCTTGTGCTTAGTGTCCAGAGTCCACTCGTTGCTGACAGACCAGATCTCTTGAGAAGAGCCGGATGGCCTGGGGCGGACGAAGACAAAACGCTCCTTCCAATCATCAGAATCTTTCGACCCGCCGGATTGCATGAGAGTCGAGGCAGAAATCTCAAGATTGGAGTATCCCTTGCAGGCGAGGAGACGGCTATCTTTCACGATCCGAGGGGAGATGGAGATCCACCCTCCGGGGTCGCGGTTGGTCGTGAAGAAATAATCGAAGAGGTCCCCAGTTGGCTTAATTTTGCCAGAATGACAAATAAGGAGGAACCCCATCAAGTATCGTCATCCGAAGGGAGACAGCTGGGCGGGAGCGATAGTAAGATGTTGAAGTAAGGTCATCACTCTTCTTCGGGGAGGAAGCCGAAAGCCCCTGTCAAAAGCACACTTATAAATGCAAAGGCGGCCGGCGACGGGATGACATGCTCGTAGATGGCTGTTGAACTCTACCTCCCACTCTTCGGGGACGTTGTACTTTTCTCTGAACTGTTGGCATTCCGCTTGGCTCATCCATTGACATGGAATCGACGCAACAGGATGTTTTTCCCACTCAATAAGCTCTGCGCCGGCGGGATTAAACCTCCCAGAACCAATTATCGCCATGGTAAAGGGCTAGAAGAAAGAGAGGCGGAAGAGGTGGAAAACGCTTGCCGGCACAAGAAAAGCTAAAACTGAAGGAAAGTCGTACGGAAAGAGAAGTAGAGGGACTGAAGGGTTCCCATTTTAAAAGTTCAAACTGCGGGAATAAGAGACCAAAAGGACGAGCAATAATGAGCATTGATCATCCCGCACTGACAGAGCTCGAAAGACGAAAAGGCCTCGGACAGCGCATAGGGAAGGGATACCGCCGTCAAAACTGATTGATTTTCGCGTCTGCCAGACGCGCAAAAAAAAAAAAAAAAAAAGAAGAAAAAAGAAGTTAAAGGGAAGAGCCTCAGGAGCCTTACTACTCCTCGGGCCCTTCAAGCTGAAGGGCTCAAGGAGTGGGGGGGCAAGTGATGAGGAGAACACCCTCGGTCCCATAATTACACCAAGACGGATACCTAATGGCGGTCAAAAGATACACGACAGACAAGCATCGCCGCGTCAATCAGATAAGCACTCAATAGAGAAACCCCCGAGATCTCAGGAACAGGCCAACCCACCGAAGATCACGGAGGCAACAGTTATCCCGAACTCCTCGGAGACGGAGGCGATCGCGAAACCCTTATCGGGAAGTCCCGAAGAAGGCGGAAGGAAGATCCCGAAGATCCCTCATGATCCCTATCCCGAGAAAAGGTAAGAGAAAAAGGTGGGGGATTCTTCTTATCTTTTTCAAGAGAACATAGTTTAAAAGGGACAAGGAACCCTGGATCAAAGGACTAACTTAATCATCGGAGATCGACCGGGGGAACGAGCCCCGTCTCCATTGCAGGTACATTCAGAGAGGCAAGAAGGGAACGTGCGGCTACCACCTCCGAAAATCTATCATCAAAAATACTATTTTTAATAAAAATAAATTATAAATTGACATCAAAATGATAAAATTATAACAATTATATATTAATAAATTATACACAATTATTAAAAAATACATTAATATAATATATATGTGTTATATATATATATATATTCACACACAGAGATGGAGGAGATGTGAGCACCTGACGATGATGGACGATGAAGGTTGAAAGTCGGAGGCAGCGACAATGGGGATGGGGTTAGAGGCATTAGCTGCTAAGGAAGAGATAGAGGTGGCGACAGTGACAGTTGAAGTTGGAGGGAGGCAATGACGACGATGAAAGAGCTAGAGGGAGGCGACAACAAATAATGTAGAGAAATGAAGAAGAGAGGTAGATGTTGAAAATTAGGAAGTTGTTTGAGAGCAAATTTGTCATTTACTTAGTCAATGAAATAAATTACCAATAGTTTATTTGAAAAAATAAGAAGAGTAATTTATTGACAAAGCTATTAAAACAATTTATAAGTTCGATAGTGTTTAAACTCTTACAATTTTAACAACCACGTAACTAAATAAATTTTGTAATTTATAAACTAAATGAAGAGTTTATATGCAGTCAAAACGAAACGCCAAACACCCTCTCAATTTCAATTGCAATTTCTTTTCCCTTTTTAAAAAAGAGAATGTTATCTTTAATTTTGATGTGATAGGTATTAGGAATAAGTTATCATATTGAGCAGCAAAGATTATTTTATTCTCAATTAATTATTTTTAGTACAAATTAAAATACATTTTTTTATACATAATTGTAATATGTGACACCAATTAAATAGGTTAATTGACGTGGCTATAGATAAAATATTAACGGTAAATTATCGTAGGAGAAAGCAATCAAACACACAATGTCTCAAGCAAATAGAACACACCATTATGATGACAAGGTTATCGGTGATACTTAGACCATCTCCAACCCAATCCTAAATTTGGAGTAAAATTTCAAATTTGGAGTAAAACCCTCTCCAACCCACCCCAAATTTGGGGTTATGAATAGTATTACCCCAAATTTGGGATTATGAATAATGTGGGTTATGAATAGTATTACTTCAAATTTGGGATTATGAATAGTATTACCCCAAATTTGGGATTGCACTATTCCTTGATCTCAAATTTGGGATAATATATTTATTCTTATTTTGCCCCCCCGCATTTTAACTATAACAAAATTTAATTCCTTTTGTATCCCATCTTTATATATTTTTACATTTTTATTTACTTATTATTAATATTAATAATATTTAAATAATATTAATAAATTATAATTAATTAATAAATAATAATTAATAAATTTTGTCGTGTTCAATATAATATTTTATTAATTAAGATAGTAAATGTAATGTTTTTATAATTTTTAATATTATTGATAATTAATTTTTTTTAGTTAATTATGTAATTTTTAGGTAATAATTTAAATTGATATATAATAAATAAGTAAATAATTTATATTATAAAAAAATATTTAAAATTATAAAAAAAATAAAAATAAACTATCCTTAAATTTGGGGTGAAGGGTTAGAGATGTGCTTATAATAAGAGAAGAATTCAAACTATTAATGACGTGGAAGATATATCCACATTACTTTATTAAATTGCGTTTGACAAAATAGCAAGTCTTTCTAACATAAAAACATCTAAGGGGGAAATATCTTTCCTTACACGAGTGGACCCCCCCCCCTGCCCCCCCAGACCCTCTCTCTAAGGGGGAAATATCTTTCCTTACACGAGTGGACCCCCCCCGCCCCCCCAGACCTAGAGGGATATGACATACACCAACCTAGAACAAGAAAAAAGCTTCCCAAGAACCCAAATCTTTGGAAAAACAGGACTTTTGGTACTAAACTTTGGAAAGATAGGACACTTTTAAAATCTTTGCAAAACTAAGATTTTTAAAAATTAATTAGATAAAAATATCCCCCACTTTAAATTAGGTATATAATAATGTCTTTTTCTTTTTTACACATTCTCATTAACTTATCGTCAATCTCTTTCACTTATCTTTTTTTCTTTTCATTTAAGTGTTGCTGCTGAATGAGTCATTATCTCTTTTTAAGTTATTGTTCTACATATTTTAATCTTTATCATAATTAACAAAGATAATTTATAAAAGTTTTGTATCAATTTCAATATATAGAATTTGTCCTTATTAAAAATTTACACTGATGATAAATAATTTCATATCGTGTTTATCAAAATATGAGTTATAATTTATAAATAAGTGACGTGTCTCCGTGTGAAAGTTATTTTTAAAACAAAATTATACTAACACATGTATACATATTTTTAGAATAAACAATATATGGTGTGACATGGGGAGTCCGTCCGCGTATAATTTCCTAAATGGTCAAGTATGCGGCATGTGTTTCTCGTGCCGTGCAGCATGGGATTGCTTGAACGTCATCATTATCATTATTATGATGCTCTACCTCTCTAGAAGAAAACAAAATGGAAGGATGAGTCGTACTTTTGGTGGCTTGTACAATTCTTATAATAATTAAAATAGCCCAATTGGATATCACAATGGAGGAGTCCATTCACAAGAACTCCAAGTGGCGAAGAAAAGACTCGAGGTGGGTGGGACAATTGAAAATAATATATGCTAAGGAGCCAACCACTTTGTTTCACTAATAGATTGATTTGTCAAGTTATGGGACATTTATTTATGTGTGGGGGTGTAATATCCCAAAAAAAAAAAAAATAATAAAAATAATAAAAGTGTAAACTAAATTTATTGAAATTAAATTTAATTAATTAATTAAAATTAATGTTTTAAAATTTTGTGGCTGTGCGCGTGTGTTAGTGTGCTGTGCATCAAAAGAAATTGAAGCTTCTTGAAGCTTCTGGCCGAGTGAAGAAGAAACAGAGAGGAGAGACAGAGGGAGTGAGCTGAGAGTGAGAGATGGAGAGATCGGGTGAGGGGGAGAGCTCAGCCGCGAGAGAGAGAGAGAGAGAGAGAGAGAGAGAGAGAGAGAAGGCCAATCGGCCATGGCAGCCGCTGCCATGGCCGACGAAGAGCAGCTGCGGCTTGAAGAAGCCGCGGCCACGGAGCAATCGGCAGCGGCGGCGGCACGGAGCAGCGGTGGCGCGCACAGTCGTGGAAGGCGGAGCTGGAGGCGGGGCTGGCCGGTGGTGCCGCTGGTCGAGGCGGCGGCCGGTGGAGCTCGGCCGCGCCACTGGTGCGCTGGTTGCAGGAAGAAGAAGAAGAGGGAAGCAGCGGCCGCGGGAAGAAAGGAAGAAGAAGGAGAAGAAGGAAGAGGAAGGAAGAGGAAGAAGAAGAAGAAGAAGAAGAAGAAGAAAGAGAAGAAGAAGAAGAAGAGGGCGCGCAGAGCAGTGCGCGGGAGAAGAAGGGAAGAAGAAGAAGAAGAAGAAGAAGAAGAAGAAAAAGAAAAGGAGAAGAAAATAAGAGGAAAATAAAGGAATTTTGGGATTTTTCGACAAGGGAAGTGATCAGGTACGTGGGTAAAAATTAATAGAAGCATGTTATATTTTAATTATAAATTTTTCGCGATTAAAATTAATTAATTTGAGTCCCGATTGTGTTATTTGCTAGGAAATGATTTAATTTGCATCGGGAGCTCGAGTGAGGTCGAAATCAGCTGATTTCAGGCAAGTACCTAATGCTTTCCTCGTATTCTTTAATTCCCGTGAGAAACCCTGTGATTTCTCGTATTTTATACCCTCCCTTCGTCTGTTTCGACTCGTTTATTAATTATAGAATTTGGAGTCGTTTGATTTAAATTTAATTTAT
Source organism: Diospyros lotus (assembly GCF_014633365.1). Lineage (NCBI taxonomy): Eukaryota > Viridiplantae > Streptophyta > Magnoliopsida > Ericales > Ebenaceae > Diospyros > Diospyros lotus. The sequence goes on along the minus strand of NC_068339.1, from coordinate 12,184,115 downwards.
TAAGCTGGCTTTATTAGCGTGATTTAATTTAAAATAAATATGAGACTCGTTGAGATATTAATTGTGGTGCGCTTACGAGGGATTTTAGACGGTTAAATTATTTATATTACACGGTAGATTTATTTAATTAAAGCTGCGATTTTATTTATTGCCAGCGAACGTTTTACTTCGCAGCGGGTGCGCAAGAAAAGCAAGGAACGGCCGTGTAAAGGCAAGCTCTTAACCCTCTCTTCCTGATCTTTAATTCCCGTGGAAGACCCCGTGATTTCCTGTACTTTATTCTCTCCCTTACTTTAATTCGGCTCCTAACCTTATTTGTTAAATTATTATTCATTTGTTCTAATTTAAATTAAATTCGAGGCTTCTATAATTTTATCCGTTGTGAGCCTACGGGGGTTTGTACCGCCCTCATTCCTTTCGGAATGATGCTGAACCAGTTTGGGGACTAGGTTCCTAGACGTGAGGGTTTATTTACGATTTTATTGGGTTTACTTACAGTTTTTCTCAGATTTATTTATGGTTCGGTTAGAGTTATCGAGCAGTGGGGCAGGGGTCGATTGTTGGTGACGTTGGGGTAGACTATGGTACGGCCCTGATGTGGACCGTCGGGTGGACACCCCTAGTCACTGGCCGTTGACCGGTGCCGGGCACTGCTGACTAGCTCTACCGGTATGTGATTTACTGCATGATTAGATATCTTGTATTACTGTTCATGATTTGATATGCACATGGGTACGGGATGCATGCTGGGATATTCATTTATTGAGTATGCTTGGACACGAACATTCTAGTTTGGTTAGGTTGCATCCACCGCGAGCATATGCATGGCGTGTGGTTTACTATGTGGGCGGAGCATGGCCTGATGCCTGGATGTATGGGCGCCTTGTATCACGTTGATGCTCACTACGCCATTGCATTTTTATGTGCATTGCATGGATACTGGTAGTATTTAGTTCTCGGACGGGAGTACCGTTCCGAGGGAGCCTATGGCTCGGTTGTCGGGAGTACCGACGGATACAGGTGACGGGAGTACCGGCCTGGGACAGCGCGCGCAGGTTTGTGGAGACATTTGTTGCCTTTCAGGGCAGCGGCAGGTTGGTATGGGACTTGGGTGCCAAGTGTCTTATGTGGGCCCCAAGGACCGGTATGTGCTTTTATTTTGTTATGCTATTGAGCTGTTGTGTTGTAGTGTCTCATGGCTTGTGTGTACCTGGGGGTTTATTTTGGGGAGAGTTTTCTGGTTATACTCAGCCTACAGCCTTTCTTTTCCTTATGCTTGCTGAGTCTCTCGACTCACCTTGCTTTCCATCATTCCAGGTAGTGGCGACGTGGGCCATAGCAAGGGAGTCAGCTTTAACGGCAGAGTCGGTGTGGTGTACAGGCAGTCTCGTCAATCCCTATCCACTCTGATGTCTAAGTAGAATTTGCTCTATTATTTTGTACTGTGCCAGGTGTTTTCTCGAGTCTTGTGTATGTCGGCACAGGAGTTTGTGTTTATTTATTTATCTTGTGACCGCTGTATTAGCGGGGTACCCATAGTGCATGCATGTCTTGAGCTTTGCTTCCGCTGTTCTCATTTTTGTGTATGCATGCCGGGGTGGTCTTTGTCTGGTGTCTCATTCTTTTCTCCTCCCGTAGGCGCTCCCGTTCGGGTAGTCCGGGTGGCTGGGATATCCGGGCGGGGGTGCTTACAATGTTGGTATCAGAGCCTAGTTTGAGTCAGTTTTGAGGGACGAGTTCCTGTACACCAAGGTTGTCGGGTAGAGTTAGGGATGTCTAGGTGAACCGAATAGGGTTAGACTGTGTCCCAGTTGTGTTTTGCTGATTCGTGTAAGAGATCGTGTCCCAATTTATATTCGTGCAAGGGTGATAAATGCACATTAGGAAGGGACCGTGAAGTGGCATGGATGAGATTTCTTTGGGACTTATGCCTGCCCTAGGTGTTTGGGTAAGAGGTTAGTTTCGTTGTAATTTATTTGCCTGATATTTGGTGCTATATGCAGATTTTGAGTTTTCCCAATGGAACCCGAAGGCCTAGATCCCAGTGTACCCCTACCCAATTTGGATGCCTTCCCAGAATTGCATTGTTTATGGTGTCAGTGGCAACAGGAGTTTGCTTCTGGATGGGGAGGCGGGCAAGACGAAGAGGAGTACCTAGTGGGTTATGTGTATCGGCTTGAAGAGTTGTCTCAAGAGATGATCCACGAGATCTTTTTGGGGACTGTCAGAGAGACAAGTCATGTTCGCCCGCGAGCACATGAAGGACATGTGGAGGCGACTGACTAAAGCAGTGATGAATGATGGGAGCCTTACTAGGGATTGATACAGAGTGTGCCCAGGATTGGAACACTACCTGACACTCAGTCAGTCTGAGCCACTGTGAGGGTGTCGTCATAACCACCGGAGGGACTTGTTGGACTTAGCTTACTTGGCAGATGATTTGCCGGGCTAACTCTGAGGTGTTTTCTAAAGAGGTCTGGAGTTCCTTGGTCTCGCTAGGTGTTGTCGACGTCCTATTAAGGCTAGCGTCAATGTCATGAGAGATGAGGTCATGGTAAAATGTGAGATGGAGGTCCATGATTGGATTTTGCTAGGGGTGGTACGGGAAGGTCCCACATGGTGGAAAATGTGCTATAGGAGTCTGATGGTAAATGGTAGATCCGTAGGTACCGAGATGTGTATAGGGTGTACTGAGATGAGAAACTGAAGGTTGGGTAATGCGGTAGCTCGTGTGTAACAGTTAAATTGTCTGTACATATTTGGTCGAGAGACGTGTTATTTGATGAGGTATGGAGGTAAATTGAGGTTCTGAGGGGTTTGCATTTTCTTGGAGGTTTAGGGCATCCACCCTAAGTTTAATCGAATCTAGAAGGATAAATTGGAACATTAATACGAAGTCCCAAGAGAGATCTATGATGGGAATTTATTGAGGGATTATTATGGACTTATGAACTTGGAGTTTACAGTGGTTATGCTGTTTGGAGATTTAGCATCACGACCTGGCTATGGTGTGTAGGTGTTTAGTTTTCACAAGTGGAGCGGAGTACAGGTGACGTCGCGGTTGGCGTGACAAAGAGCTAAGGCTGTGAGGTTCTGTAACAAATAGGGTAAAGTAAAGGTGGTAACAGGTGTTTTAGGCTATCGTGGTGCATCCGTGATAATGTGAATTAGAAGTAAGGAAAACCCCTCTACGTTTGGTGTTGTGGGAGATACCCCGGTGTATGGCCACGGCCGAAATTGGATACAGGTCTAAGTAACTATTGGGTTCTGCTGCAAGGATAGTAGTTGCTATGAGTACGCGCGGTGCTAATCACGGACCACATGCCCTAGGGTCGGATTATTGACCGAGAGAGGAGATGAGACTCCTTTGGGTGCTGGTCAAGTGGTACATCGGCAGAAACATGAGATGACTTGTTATGCCAGTCAGATGAACGCTTAACCACATCTTTAAGTTGCTTTTCGTTTTTGAGGCGACTTATGAGATGCCTTAGGAATTAGAACAGTTGTTGACACGGTGATGTGCTATCAGTCGAGTAGGCTACGGAGTTGATAACACCAGTTCTAGAGCTCGTGTTCTAGCTAGCCTATTGAGTCTTCGAGGAGCTCAGGATTCGTAATTAACGGTCAAGAAGAGGTACGGTCCAATTAGCTATTGGGAGTTAAGATCAGTAGCAAGGACAAGACTTAGGATTGGTGGTCATTGAATAAACCGCAATTGGGTATCTTGATTCCTATAAGGAGGGGAGATCTGGTGACGTTTTAGATTCCGAGATGTATTGAGTGGAGAGTGTTTATTCCTTGATAGTCCTGACTAAACGGCTACCCGTATTTATGAACGAGACCCCGAGCATTCGCGGCAAATTATGAGAGAAAGTACTGCCGAGAAAATGATGTGTATCTGGTTAAGAATCAGTTGAGAAGAGACAGATTAAAGGATATTGCTGCTGAATCCTTGATTGAGTATGTCGTATCGTTTCCACGCTCCTATGAATCGTAAGTACGTGACAGGTTCGCGTCACGTTACTGAGTACTAGCCTCTCGTTATGCAAGAGGATGGCCCCATTGAGCTTAGGGCTGCGAATTAGTTAATCATTGAGATTTAATATCTCTAACTTTTGAGTTTGCCTTTAGGTTGATAGGTGAGATAGCCTTGAGGAATGATTGGATTATGATGTTGTACTAGGCGAACCATGTCGGTGTGTGTAATATGATTGATGATGTTCCTTAAGCTAGTTAAGGTAATAGCGATCATATCATGGTCCCAGTGAGGTGATGGACTGGGGGAGATGTGCTAGCGTATTAAGTCTCGTAGGACACGTAGTAGACTTTGACTTGTGAGAACTGGAAAATGATGATATGAAATGTCCTCGAGATGTTGTTGAGTAATATCATGAGCGTTGCGAGCGTATCTTGAGGAGATAGATTAAACGCGAATTTCGAGGACGAAATTCTATTAAGGAGGGGAGAATTGTAATATCCCAAAAAAAAAAAATAATAATTATTCAAATCGGTGTTTAAGGACATTAATGAATATTCGAAAATTTAAGAGGAAATATTTATTTAGGTGGTTTTGAGGAAAATAAGGGATTAAAGATACTTAATTAAATTATTAGAACTAAGTTAATAAAGAAATATATTAATATAATAATTAATATATTGTATGGGATAAATTTAAATAATAATAATAAAATAAGGCAAGTGAAGGAATCTTGAAGTGAAGTAGCTAATGTGCGTATTATACTGTGTTAATAGCAAATATTAATTTAAGTTTATACATGTTATGCTAATATCCTATTATATTAATTTAGTAAACATATTATGTGTGTGAAAAAAATCAAGGGAAATGGAAATGAGGATATTTCCATGAGCTGCCACCTCAATTAATGCATGTGTGTGCGTGTCCCTAGCAGGTGAAAATCAAACGGCTGGGAAGAGATGAGGGAGAAAAGACAATTGAAAGGGAAAATTGGCAGGAGGCCATGATTACATCTGGGGAGAGTGAAATGGGATAGAGACTTAGCCTCCAAGGTTTCAATTGCATGCTATATACATGAGTAGAGGATTGAGATTGAGGCAGTGGAGTCGACAGAAACTTAAGATTGCAAAGCTGTGATATATATATATATAACTAACAATGAGCTTGATGGGTCAAGAAGCTGCCATGGCCGATTGGCCTTCTCTCTCTCTCTCTCTCTCTCTCTCTCTCTCTCTCTCTCGCGGCTGAGCTCTCCCCCTCACCCGATCTCTCCATCTCTCACTCTCAGCTCACTCCCTCTGTCTCTCCTCTCTGTTTCTTCTTCACTCGGCCAGAAGCTTCAAGAAGCTTCAATTTCTTTTGATGCACAGCACACTAACACACGCGCACAGCCACAAAATTTTAAAACATTAATTTTAATTAATTAATTAAATTTAATTTCAATAAATTTAGTTTACACTTTTATTATTTTTATTATTTTTTTTTTTTTTGGGATATTACAGGGGGAGCAGGAGTTTGCCCTAAACAGATTGATTTGATTTGATTTGAATCTAAATTAATATGGTGCCCTGCCCGAAATGATTTAAAAAATTACCTTGCAAAGAGGAAATAAGACTCAACCGCGATTGTATGTGCATTGACAATCAATCAGCGTGGGGAGTGGGGATCCCGCGGAAGAAGTAAAAATAACAAACTAGGGGGGCCCCCCAAAAGAAAAAGGGTTGGGCCAACCTATATCCTATGATTTGTCCTGCCATGGCTAATCCTCACCAGACGCCACGCGGTGTGACCAAGCACGGGGGCGGAGCGGAGGAGGTGGTGTGGTGGTGAAGTTCAACCGATGCATCCCATTTTCCACGCGTCACTTTCCCGAGAAAAATTAGTCAGAAAGAAAACCGTGCGGCAAAACCCCGACCCCGCCACTGTTACGCGTTCACGCTCTCCCTCCTCCCGCTTTACCCCTCGCCTTCCTACCACTCTCACTCTATATGTTCATGGTTTTCGCCTTCAATTCGTTCGCTCTATGGCCATGGAATTGGAATCTGCTCCCTTTCTTTCTCTCCAAAACTCTTCAAGAAAGCTTGTGAGTTGTGTGCCTGCTTTTTGTTGATTTTTCCGATTCCTTATTTGTTGCTTGTGATAATTGAGTGGGGACGTAGATCATGCCTCTTCCATGGAAGAAGTCCAAGTGCAAGAGAATCTCCAAGTTCGTGGCGGATCACCTCCACTCGCCGCCGAAGCGCGGCGGATCGCTGGTGGTGGAGACCGGCTTCCCGACCTCCCTCGTCGATCTCTTCGTTAAGAACCGCAACCGCATGAAAAAGCCCTCCAAGAAGAAGAGATTCGAGCCAGTTCCCGATCCTGTTCCGGTTCCAATTTCAATCCCCGTGCCCTTAGATGCCGCGCCATGGAATTCTAGATTGGCTTTACCAACTGGTCCTGTTTTGGCTGAGCAGAGTGGCGTGGTTGCCAATGGCGGCGGCGAAGTGATGGACGTGAATGGGAGTTCGATGGTCAGTTTCAAGATGGTTTTGGTAGTGATTTTGGCTTTGGGAGCAAGTAAGTTTGTGATTGGGTTCACAGTCTCAGCTTTCTTACTGGTATTCCTAGAGTACGTGGCGAAGCATTTGTATAGGGTTCTGAAACCGTGTGATGATGCGCAGAAGTCATTGAAATCTCTGGTTCACACAGTTTTTTGCTTTGTTGGAGTCAAAGTTGACAAGTTTGTAATCAAAGAAGATAGGAGCTTGACGGTGGATTCTTCTGGGTTGATTGAGGATCGCAGTGTTGACGATCCCATTCATGAAATTCAAATTCATCGATCTAGTTCGATTTCAGTTCCCTCCTCTGGGGAGATTCAAAGTATGGAATATGAATTCGATTTTCATAGTGAGGTAAGTGAAGAAATGAGAAAACAAGATGCTATGGAGAAGGAAGAAGTATGCGTCAGTGATGTTGTCGATCTTAAAAGTCGAAAAACTGATGGTGCTAAGATTAAGTCAAAGATCGAGAAGCTTCTGCCCAAGAAGCTTCTTGGTTCAAAGAGAAAACGATTGGAATCGAAAACTGAAGCAGCTCCTCCCGGTGGAGACAATAAATTAGTTATGCGTACAGAGCAAGAAAGCTTAGAGGAAGAAGGGCAAGGGGGATTGGAGCATGTTGAAAAATCAACTTCATCAACTGAAAGGAATGGCGATCACATTGATGTTGCAGATGGAATTTGCAGTTCCAGTGAAGTTTCTCGCCCAGCGGGAGAAGATAGCATAGTTAGGGAAGACATTGGAATCAAAACAGAGAGGAAATTGGGGCATATTGTTCTGATTTTACTTGTGCTCACTGGACTCGTAGGAGGTCGGGTTTTGGCCCTTGCACTCACCTTATCATGGTGTCTCCTCTGGAGATTGACTGGAACTCTATCCAAATTTACAAAAGGTTATACTGAAGAAGTCTCAATATCTAGTAGAAATCTGGGGAGCATATGTCTATAGATGCTTTTCTCTTCCATATTCATGGTGTTTTTTTGCTAGTGTTTTTAACTTACAAAAAAAAGTGTTTTTTTAAGCCTCATTCTGTATTATGAGAGCTTACTATCATAGAAGGTTCAACTTTTGGTTGACAATTGTACACAGGGGATTGTATGAACTGTAAAGTAACTTATACAAGTTGTCCTTTATGGTACTTCTCTTGTTCTCTTGGATGTTTTTTTGTTTCAAGTGCCACCGTTATATAGTCTCTTCATACACTGTTTCGGCTTCAAATGAATGCATCAACTTTTTGCCCCAATTTCCAGTGGTATTTGCAAATGTTTTAGCTGAATTGTTCTCATGGATGAGTCTACCATTGACTGTTTGTTTGTTTTTTCTCTGGCATTAATGCTGATTTTATTGCAGTTGTTATGTAGGAAAAGCGACAATGAACTTGAAGACTTCACTGCACCCTGCTAACTTATGATATTGTTCTATTTCTCTAATATCTCTCAAGATGAGTTCTTCTACACAAGTAAATTTCTGTTAAAGTATCTTACTCAACCAAAAAAAAAAAAAAATTGGTGTCATAAAGATTAGTCTCGAAAATCAGCACGAGGGCACTGCATGACAGGCTATGAGTTGATGATAAGTTGGTTCTAGTTTTGAAGTTTTTGTCGGTCACTTAAGTCCTGCCATAATATAATTTCTACATTTTAATTACGCATCCACATCCTTCCATAGAGAATTGAACAATTGTGATAAATTCTAAATGTTGGCTTTGGATGTCTTGACGATGCTCATTGTAAACTAGGAAACTTGTGAATTGCGAGTAAAGGTTGTGATGATGGTTTATGGCGGAGTTGCATTTTTAGGATTCTTCTTGTCTTGTTAATAATGTTTTAGCTGAAATTAGGCTGCGGACCCTCAATCAAGAATGGGAAAATTTTGTTTCAGGTAACAATTATGATTCTCCTTAAAGTGGTTGCTTTACAGAGCTTTTAGCATTAGGGTTCCTCACAGATACAAATTTTCAACCAGTACCTTTTAATTTATTTGTGCAGAGTTTGTGACAGGTTGAAGCTCGGCAGGCACAAAATGAAGTTGTAGCTTTCAGCATATACTGACACTAGTTTCCTTATTCCACGATCAGGACAGATTTGCTGCATTCTTTGGTCATGACTTCCTTAGATTTTGATCCGGTCTCTGCCAAAAGACAATCACCTCAGGTTTTCACTTCTAGGGAACTAATTCCCGCTGCTTTCGCCAGGCCAAACCTTTTGAGATTTCTTCTCATATCAGCAACTTTAGACCATTCTCCTGCAAGCGCATAGAAGTTCGACAGCAAGATATAAACTGAATGGTCATTTGAACCCAACCTACTCAGTTCATCAACAACCTTCAACCCAAGATCAATTTTTGAGTAGCTAATGCAGGCACTAAGCAGGGTTTTATAAGCTATGGGTCGTTCTCCCAGTGGCATGGTTTTGATGAACTCCTCTGCTTTATCTACCAGACCAGCCCTGCCCAAGAGATCAATCAGACAGCCAAAGTGCTCAACCTTTGGTTGGATATTGTAAAATCTCACCATCCTACCGAACAATAAGCAACCTTCATTAACTAGCCCTGATTGTCTGCAAGCTGCCAATACAGAAACAAAAGTCGCCTCATTAGGGTCAACTCCCCGATCCTCCATCTGATCAAACAACTTCAAAGCTTCATTCGCATAACCATAATTTGCCAGTCCAGCAATTGCTGCCGTCCAAGTGAAAACATCCCTTTCAGCCATTTTGTAGAATGTTAGCATGGCTTCGTCTAAACTTCCACACTTTGAGTACATGTCAATCAGGGCTGTCCCAATGAAGACATCTGGTGTCATGTTGCTTCTGAGGATCAAACGATGAAGAAGCCTACCATATTGCAGGTTTGACGAGCAAGCACAAACAGCAAGAATGCTGACTATAGTCATTTCATCTGGTCTAACCATCTCATTCTCCATTCTCATGAAAAGTTCTAAAGCGTCCCTTGGACGCTTGGCCTCAACATAACCATGAATCATTGAGTTCCACAAAATTTTATCTTTGACAATCGTCCAATCAAAAATATCACGAGCCGAATCTACAAATCCTGCCTCAACATATCCATTGATCAAAACAGTATGAGACACTATATCTCTCCTATCACCCATCTCATTATACAATTTTAGTGCTGCGTTCATGTTCCCACATTTCACGTAGACATTCAACAGCGTGTTCTCCAAATGCAAGATACAAGCAAGTCCAACTTTTATGACATGGCCATGGACTACAGCTCCATATCCTGCCCTTCTTACTTCTACAAGAACTGACAGTATAATCACCAAAGTGAACTTATCAACCCCAATGCCTTCATAAACCATCTGTTTGAACAAAGCTAGTGCTTTAATCTGCAACGCGGAATTGGAACAATAGGCTGCAAGAAGTGAATTCCAACTAACCAAGTCTCTGTGAGACATTTTATCAAACAATTTCTGGGCATCAACTATTTGGCCAGTGGATCCATACAAGTGAATAAAAGCATTTTGTACGTAAACATCGCTATCCAGGCCTACTTTTGCTATATGGGCGTGTATTTCTTTTCCTTTGGAAAGTGAAGGCATGCATGAACAGGCCCTGAGTAGAGCTGGGAAAGTGTAGTTATCTGGGCGAATAGAGTTTGATCTAATGAGATGGTTGTAAATGAGAATGGCTATGGTGGGTTTGGGGCTCTTGGAATAGGCTCTAAGAATGCAATTCCAAACGGGGGTGGTGAGGATGAGACCAGTTGTGATGGTTTGGGTGAGGATTTGATCAAGTTGTTTGATGCTATGAGGTGACTCTCTGAGGGATAAGAGAATTACGTTCATTGGGTACAAATCAAGTTCACTTTACTTGATACAGAACAGAAGGCTTCGCTATTGGCTATACATAGAATGCATGTTTCTAACCAGCATATCGACAGGGACATGCCAATTATATAAAAACTCTTCCTTGATGGGCTATTTTCTATTGTGAAATGGGGTATTTTCTTTCAATAGATTATTCATATATTCTATAATACTGTACTAGTGTCTGTTTACTATATTATTATGGGATGTTAACAAATATTTTTAAGTATCTTTCATCTTTTTGTTGAGCTTTAAACTTAACTAATAATAACAAAAAATTATACAAAATAAAACAAGAACACCATTAATATCTGTACACCATTAATAAACACCTGGAATTCTATCAACTTAGGTTAGATGTGCTCTTTTATGTGTTTTTGTAATATTTTGTTGGGTATTTGATTAACATAAAAATATATATTTCATTAAAAAAAACATAAAAATATATATTCTTAGAGGAAACGTTAAAAATTAAAGATCTTCAAGCCTTCAACCACCAATTAGAATTGGACACTCATTCTGTTATTCGCTGTACGGCTGGCAACAGTCGTCGTCGTTTTCACGCCCAATTGTAGGGCCCAGCTGCAATTTCGAACAGGCTTGTTTCCCTCCAATGGCTAAATATACATCTTCCCGAAGTCGCCATTCCCTTTCCTTTCAGCGTAGAAATATAGAGGCAGAATTGAGAGTTCGAAGACGGAGACGAGCAACCCAAGTTGGGGTCACTGAGCGCCAACTGCCGGGCGATCGTTCTGGCATTTTCATCAGCTTTTGGGTATGTGAAATAATTGATTCGTTTTCTGCTGCCTTCTTTCTGTTGTTTGATGACTTGTTTATGATTGCTTCTTCTGTTGATAGATCTTTGTATTTCATGGCGTTTCCCTGTTCTTCGCTTTGTGTATGCAAGGTGTTGTGAAAACCCTTTTTCCTGATACAGAAAAACTGTTCTAGTTTCCTTATCAGAATCATTTGTGTCGGGTCATTTCTATTATTTATCTTTGTGGAATGATTTTGCCTAGAAAATAAAAAATGAAATTCATTGTGTCAATGTTGTTATTTCCTATTGTTAAGAATCCCGTGAAAACAATTACACAACCAAAAGCCACGGCAGTACCAACAATCCATGAATATCCGAACAAACAAACGAAAAATACTCACACAATGCACACAACGAAAACAGAAAACGAAGAATACAACATATACGTGTTCAGATCAAAAGATCCTACTCACGGCAGAGGTTTCGCCTCTAGTCAATCACTAGAAAATCAAGGGATTATGGTATAAAGATTACAAAATATTTCAAAAGACAGCAAGATAAACAAGATCAACTTACCATCTGAAAAACACAGATTATACCAGAGTACAGGCTATATACAAGCTATTATAACACTCATATCAATCCCAATTACCTTTCTCTCTTACCAGATTTCATCATCAACAGAGAAAGATCAACGATTAAGGATTAGAATTCTTGCAATTTTAAGAGAGAGTTCGCGAGATGCGTCTAGGGTTGAGAATGCCGATTACAATTCCATCGTGACCTTTTATGCAAGGGACAAGAGACACAAGTCATCGGATAAGCCAATGTGATGATCAATGGCTCCAATAAAACCAGCCATATAACACGGTAATGGCAACCACAGCATGTTACATAAATTCAATGCAAATGAACATGAAATGCATCCAAATAACCCATTTAACCTATCTTGGGCTTGGGCTGCAAACAGCAATGGCCCAACCCAAATTTATTTATTTGACATATACATTTGACCCAATCAATTTTGAGTCACAAATATAACACCTATGCAATTGTTGTTAGGTTTCAAGCATTGTTTATGAGGGAATTGTGATGATGTGAAAGTTGCATTTGGCAGAAGAACAGAAAACTTTATCTGATAATCTATTCAAGAAAAAAAGTAATTTTTTCAGGGCAGAAAACTATGCATTTCTAAGGACCCTGCAGATTAATTTGCCGAAAACAGCACCAAGGCAGACAATTTTGTCTAGTTTGTTGCACTTTGATGCGTACATTATTTTAGAAATGAAAAAGAGTTTCTGGAAATAGAACAAAAAAAGCCGACATTTTGCCTACCTTGCATTGATTTTTTTCCCCCTCAAAAGTCTATCTTCATACGCCTCCATTTTAATGAAAACTTGAACCCAATACCGTTCTACATAATTTGTGTTGCCTGCAGTGCATGTTTTTATTTTTTGTAAGAAAAGGGAATTCTTAATCCACGAGACTCCCTGATTTGCAAGGTTAGGGGACGGTTGTGCTCATATGTCCACTTACTTTTTTGCAAGAAGTCCATTTCTACAACTCAAACATGTGAGTTGCCAATTACGAAGGAGCAACCTTACCATTGCCACCAAGGCCAACCCTCCATGTTTTCTTTCTTTATTATAGTTAAGTTTTTTTTTTTTTCCATTTCTTATTTTAACTTCAATTTGCCTCCAGTTAGTTACAAATTTCTATTGACTATCGTATGATTTTAATTGTTTTTTTCACTTTAGGTAGTCATCTACTATTTAATTTCAGATAAGTTAATTAAAAAATGCTTTTTCCCAAAGAACATTTGATTCTAAATCTTCTACAACTAGTCTACTCAAGGGTATTCCTATTTGATCTTTCTTTGTGAGTTTAGTTTGTGTCCAATGAAGGGAATGACAGTTTACGTGCTTTGGAAATGATTTTATGCTCTTAGATGGGAAATAAAATGAAAATTACATTTAGATAACATTGACATCTTTGAAAAACATTAGAAAAATCTCCTTAATGCTGGACAGAGATATTATAACATCTGATATTCTGATGTATTTTAGATACTGTGGTAAGTGGAGATTGACAACAATAGAGAACTATTTTGCGTTCAAATCTGTGTATTTTTTATTTTTTTTTATTTTTGAACATATGAAACATCATTTACCAAGTATAACAGTATATGTTATCTTAGATCATTTTTTCTTTTTATTAGGCTGTCTGTTTCTCATTAACAATAATTTTCATTTAGTTACATTCAAGGTGCCAAGATGGTCGCCAAGGATTTCTTTGTGGATTTGGAGAAGCCCCTCGTTTTCCAGGTTAGTTTTCATCATTTTTTGTATCTTGATCAGATAATCATTTTGGAACTTTAATCAATGCTATCCCCTTAAATCATTTTGGAACCTTAATTCCTGGTTAATCTAGTCCAATGAACTAGCATTTGTTTACTTCTTTTTTATAAATAAATGTGAGAAACTTATCTGTATTATCACGCACCCACTGGAATAGTTTGCTTAAGAGAAAAAAGTTCAATAATCAAAGCTAAATAACAATTATAGATGAAGTTGAACTTCAATGTGATGTGTAGGAAAAACAAGTTGACAGACTGCTTGATTATTACTTTTTTTTTTTTTCCAATAATGATTTAATCCATTTGGCATCAGATAATAAATCAAGTTGTAAAGATATCATGGATATACTTGATTACTTCTGTTTATGGTTTTGTTAATGCGTTGAGCAACTAAACTTCATGAACTCAGAGTAAAAATGAAGCAAGTTTCAAATCACAAAATGGTGTTTTATACTCCCTAGGCCAGCATGCAATCTCAGAGCCTCAATGCACCCAGCTGCCTTTTTATCTTACATACTTTGGTTATATGAAGTATTTGAGTTTGTATTTTGTTCAGTATTGTGGCTTATTTCATGTTTATGTGCTCCTGGAATTTTTGACAGGTTGGCCATCTTGGAGAAGCTTATGATGAATGGGTTCACCAGCCTATTATTAGCAGGGAAGGACCTCGATTTTTTGAGAATGAGTTTTTGGAGGTATGGCTTCCATTTTTTTTTTTTTTGGGGGGGGGGGGTTTCAAATGATTCTACCCTTCCATTCTATCACTGGAGTGTTTTGTATTTATGTATATACATGGGCATTGCAGAGCATGCAAGAACATGGTGTTCTTTAGTTTGGAGGCATCACCAGTGCCATAGTTTGATCTGTTGCCTAATTAATCATCAATTTTGAATCTCTTATGTTTCAAATGACATCATGCATTCAATTTCTGTTTCCTGGTGTAAATTTGATGTTTGATAATGCTGTGTTATCATCTGCTTTTGTTTAATGTAGCATTCTCTTACTTTCCCTCTCATATACTGAAAATATGAAGGATCATGTAAAAAAATCTGACTATAAGACTTAGGATTTTAGCAAACTAGCATCCCTCTTCCTTTTCCTGGATTTAAGATAGTTGTCTAAAACCTATGTAAATGAAAAGGGGGAGAAATGAAAAAGCCAAATTAAGTTGTGTGTATTCCTCCATGCAACAATTTTTTTCATAGGTGACTTAATAGGGCTTGATTGAAGTCTTCTTTAAGGGAATGTAGCCTAAGTGGCCCTAGCATTCTAAGATATTTGTTGCACATAACATAATCTCTATGCAAAAGGGATAATTGATCTTGCTATTGAACTGCTGCCCTCTGACTGAGAAGCAGAAGTCTGTTGTCGTTTCGGCTGGATAACTCGTGAACGTGAGATCTTACTTGAAAAACAAGCATAACGTTAAAGTCTGTGCATACACAATGCAAATTTCCTAGATTATTGATGTACATTTCAGAACGCCATAGATTGATTTATTCACTATGCCTATAAAGGAATAGTTACAATATATGGGGGCATTCTAAAATATAACGAATTTAATGCTAAAGCTTATATTCTTGATAAAATTATTTCGTACAATAGCTGCCTGATTTAACATTTTGTAATGTGAAACAGTTCTTAACCCGCACAGTATGGTGGGCAATCCCAGCTATTTGGCTACCGGTTGTATGGTGGTTTGTTTCCGCAGCAGTCCAGATGCATGTTCCTCCTTCTGATATAGCCATATCAATGGTTGGTGGTATCTTTGTCTGGACATTACTGGAGTACTCCTTGCACCGTTTTCTGTTCCACATCAAAACAACAGGCTATTGGTACTTTCTTCCCCCCTCCCTTATTCCTAGTTGAACTGCTTCCGGATGATAGTTTAACGCCATAATGCATTTGATGTGATCAACAACATGGCGCAGGGGCAATACCTTGCATTATCTTATTCATGGCTGCCATCACAAGCACCCTATGGATGGATATCGGCTTGTTTTCCCTCCTGCAGCAACTGCAATCCTTTTGGTGCCAGTATGTTCTATTTCAATTCAGCATCTTCTCTCTTGTCACATCTATGACTAGGCTTCTTATAACTTCTGCTGCTACTGATTACCTTCTATTCGACTGCTAGCTGTGGAACCTGATTAAGTTCATAACTCCTCCATCTGTTGCCCCGGCTCTTTTTGGAGGTGGCTTGCTTGGATATGTAATGTACGACTGCACTCATTACTACCTGCACCATGGGAAACCAGAGAAAGGAATTTCTACACAATTGAAGGTAACATTTAACAGAACAAATTTCTTTTTGTTCTTAAATGTTTAGAAAAAAGATGCCGGTGTAAATATGAAAACCCTTGTGGCTGTGTGTACGACAGAGGTTCCACATGAACCATCACTTCAGAGTTCAGGACAAGGGATTCGGGATCACCTCTTCCTTCTGGGACAAGGTGTTTGGAACCCTTCCTCCAAAATCTGTCGAGAAAAAGAATCGATGATTTTATCAGAGAGAGAGAGAGAGAGAGAATTCCCGTACAGAATATACAAGGCGATGGAGTTTCTGCCATGGAAAAGCCCAGCTTACAAGAACACGTGCTATTACAAGGACCATGAGTTAGGCTGGACTTGGCATATTTATTTCAGGTGTCTTCATCCTTCCATTGATGTAGCTCTTTCCCAAGTTGTATAAAACCTAGTAACATTTGTATGACAAGTTGCTAAGAGTTTTGGCTTTTCTGCTAACTCTTTTTCCTAAATTGAGAAATTGAGAAAGAGATGTTGCCTATGCTCCTTGGAAAGCTGGAGGAAATAAAAATGTTTCCACGATCTGTTTGATTTATTGTTTCTCATTCTCTGGAATATCTCAGGTATATGAACCAACCAATTGTCCTAAACTGCTAGTATGTGCAGACCAAGGAATAGCTTTCTTAACCGCGAGAGAGAAAGAACTGCTCAAGTGTTCTTTGGATTTCTGCCTTTTCCCGTGATCTAGAAAGCAGGGCATATGTGAAACAGGAATATATCCTGAAACATTAATATAAAACCATTTCTTTGTTTTCTAATAAAAGGGAGATGATGTTTTTGCACATTTTTGTAGCTGCCGAGTTTGTTTGAAACAACTATGAGTTTTAATGGGTGTTTGGCTTTACTATCTTGTGATCAAATGGAGTTTAAAAAGTTTAAATTTTTTGTTATTCCGTTCATTAAGTTTGAAAAACTTTTAAATTATCCATTTATAAGTTTCTCTAACAACTTTCTTGAAAAGTTGATATCCTCTACCTCTTTTTTATAGCTTATAAGTTATTTTGAAAATTATAATTGACCAACATCAAAATATTTTTCTTCAAATTTAAAATTTACATTATACAATGTTAGAGATCATAAAATTTACATTATACAATGTTAGAGATCATAAAATTTACATTATACAATGTTAGAGATCATAAGCTCTCAAAATTTATGTTACGCCAAACACGTTTTTTTTTTTTTTTTTATGATTTATGATGGTAATCCTTAGAGGTGGTAATTTAATCAAATTAATGTAATCAATAATATTGCTATTTTCAAAGTTTGACTCTTACATGTCTCCATTATAATTTAAGATGATAAACTTTTTTATGGTATAAACTTTTTTTTTTATATTTTGAATAGTTAAAATTATGTCTTAATTATAACTCATATGTATTTTTTTAAACTTATAAATCGCTCAAATCAAATTATTATATGATTATTTTTCACTTATTTTTTTATTTAAACACAATTTTTGTATCAATAAAAACAAAATAAATGCTCATTAAAAAACTATAAGTTGAAAAATTAGATTAAATAAATAAAATAACTATGTAGTTAATATATAAAAGATTCTTTCTTTTTCTAATAAAAATATTTTTGCATCAATTGTTGTGCTTAAGTAAAAGTGTTTTTATGAAAAATACTTTATTATGACGTCAAAAATTAATTTTTCATAAAAAAATATAAATGTGTAATTTTGAAATTTATAAACAAATTTTTAATACTTTATAAACAAATTTTTTGGTCCTAAAATTATAATTTTTTATCACCAAAATTTTAAACTAATATTTATTTTAAAACTAAAACATATGAGAGCTATTTTATATTTTCTTTGGGGAAACTGCTTTTTGACAGT
The DNA here is from genome assembly GCF_014633365.1 of Diospyros lotus. Taxonomy (NCBI): domain Eukaryota; kingdom Viridiplantae; phylum Streptophyta; class Magnoliopsida; order Ericales; family Ebenaceae; genus Diospyros; species Diospyros lotus. The sequence continues at coordinate 12,166,507 of NC_068339.1, read as the reverse complement.
GATTTTCATCTTTTTTTTTAGGAGGGAGGGATTCATTAAGGAATCCTAGTAGGCCACTACTTGCATCGCCTGGTTTCGGTTCCGCATCCGAGATAGGGTTTATTGTGAACTAGGGTTTAATTGGACATCAGACCGAGGCGGTGAGACTGAGAAATTCGCAATCCGATGCGCCCTTCCGATCACAAAAAGGTCAGTTTACAAATCAGAAGTCACTTTTATTCTATCGTCGCTTCTTCTGATTAATCCTTAGTTTGAGCGACTGCAACCTTCGGAGCAGAGGCGGAAAATGGAAGAGAGAGTCGAGAGAAACCAAGCATAACGCCAGTTGCTTCTTTGTGTTTCTTGCGGCAATGGCGGCGGACGTAGTGGTGAAGCACGAGGTCTCGAATCCTTGCTGTGCCGCGGTATTGATTTGTCTTTTGTTTTCGTTTCCCCATATTCTGTTGTGATGCGAACCTTGAATGTATCCGTTTTACTTATTTGTGTTTTATATTTGCAGTTGAAGGAGAAGTACTCAAAGCTTGAAGCGTCACGGAATGCTCTTAGACAAGGTGTAAAGATCCAAAATGAACTAATTGATAAGCTTCAGAATGAGAACCTAAGTCTCAAGAAAGGTACAAAGAAAAGCAGGAACCACCTTTTACTTTTTATGATTGATGGCAAACCACAATTCAGTAGAACAAAAGAAGAATATGAGAAATTTGAGAAAGCGATAGGTATAAGACCGAGAGCATATTGCAATGATATTTTAGAAAAGAGTTAGGTGAACAGCTGCTTAGTCTTGCATTCTTTCATCCAGTTCTCTTGATTGGTACCTCCACCTTGATGCCCTATATCTTTCTAAGTTTGATGAGAAAAAAGGAGAAGAAATAAAAGGAAGCCATTATTCATCAGTTGGTTCTATAGAAAGTTAGAAACTAGTTAATGGAAGCAAGTATGATGAAACATGTCATGAGTTTCTTTTAGCCTTCATGTCTGGCATGTTTCCACACTTTATTTTTAATTTGATGTTCTTAAAAACAATGGGTATAAAAAAGACAGGTTAATTTATCACTAACTTTTATTTTTTTATTTTTTATAATAGGCATTCATCTTCCTACCTTTTCTTAGCAATTCCAAATTTAAGTGTTGTGTTACCATGTTGTACATTTTAGTTTCATAATATCTACCATGTCTATGTGATGGAACATTACCATATCAACTATCTTCATTTGCCGCCATCTCATGACATTGTTCCACACGAAGATTGTGTTGGAACTATTATTCCCTTGGTAGAGGGTGGTTGTGCCATGGATTTATATTGCTAATATGAATTTTAGAAGTCAATGGACATTGTGAATGTGGTGCCATCGATCCTAACTTGGTTTGGATAAGTTGCAATTGATGATGATGATGATGATGAATTCCAAATTGAAAACAAATCCTTACTGGAATATGGCATTCAATATTTCATTCTCCCTTACTGTGCTTAAGGTACAATCTGAGTTGACAGATGTCAGGGTTTAGCTTCATGATTGCTGCTGCTACTGAGCTTGTCTCAACTTTGACTGGTTGAATACAACTTTAAGGCATAATGCTCAGTCACCTCAGTGACGCTTTCATTCTTTAATCACTGTTCATCAACTAACCGCTTATCCAGAATATGAAGAGCCTTCTTTTTAGCTTCCTGATGTATCCTGAGGGAATCTAGATATATGGGTGCTTGGATCATTTTTGATATAAATTCAATAAGAGTCTGTTGGACTATGCATGCACAGGTTTACATAAGTAAATGATGCTCAGATATGGTGACTAACATTGATTTGACTTTGGTACCTTATTTTGCCTAAAAGCTATTTGGAGTTCGGTTTTTTAGTTTCCTGCTTTCAACTTTAGATTCATTTGTCTCACCTTTCTGTTTGTAATGCTATCTACTTGTACAATAGAGAAAAGGTTTTGGGGTGGCATGCAATGCATACAATACTGATCTCCACCTTGTTTTTGACTGAGAAGGTAGAAAGTAAAATATTAATGGAAAAGAAATATGCCAATGCTGCTGAACTTGTGAATTTATTCCATTTTTATGCTTGAGATTATATGTAACTTAATTTAGCATACATCTCCAAATACTAAGACTGAAGGAGCTTTGGAAAATAGAATAATGACTATTTGTATATCATTATTGTGGCATTTTGTTTTCCCAGCATATGAGGAAGAGAGAGTGCGGGCTGAAGTTGAAAGAAAGGAGAAAGCAGCTGTCCAAATTTCTCTGGAGAATGACATTGATACTCTGAAGTCTGAGATTCACGTGTTGCAGCAGGGAGGATCACAGGCTGATGGTGTGGATGGGGGAGTAATGATTCTTCAAACATGTCTTTCTGAGTTGGAAACAGAAAAAAATCGCTTAGAGGAGCTTTTTGAAATAGAAAGAATGAAAGTAGATGGTGAGAGGAAAAAAGCTGAAGCAGAGAAGAAGGAAGCTGATGAAGTTAGGGGCATTTTGATGGTGGAAAAAAGTAGGGCTGATGAAGAAAGGAGGCATGCTGATGTTATGCAAAAAAAGTTTGAACAAACTCAAGCTCAGTTGGAGAGTTTAAAGATTGAAGTGGATGAAGTAAGGTCAAAATTGGGTTTGGAGACGCTTAAGTCCAAAGAAGCAAACAAATATCTTGAGGCTGAACGAAAAAAGGTGATCAAAGAGAAAAAGCGTGCAGATTTAGAGAAGTCAAAGGCAGAAGAACAAAGGAAGCTTGCAGAAATTAACCAGAAGAAGGCCATGGATGAAAAGTCTCGAGCTGATTCTCTCTCTCAACAGCTGGAAGAATACAGACAAAGGACTGAAAAATTAGAAAAGGAGATGGAAGAACTTGTGTCCTTGAGAACATTGGTTGGAGATCCAGCTAGCCTGACTGATAAACGCATGAACTCTGAACAGGTAAACAGAATGCTCAAGGACGAACAACATAAGACAATCAGAGAAAAAAAGCGTGCAGATTTAGAGATGAAGAAAGCAGAAGAGCAGAGAAAGATTGCTGAAGTGAATAAGAAGATGGTGATGGAAGAAAAACATCGTGCTGATCAGTCTGCTCAGCAGTTACAGGATAACAAACGACAGTTAGATGAACTGCAGAGGGATATAGAAGTGAATAAAAAGAAGGCCATGGAAGAAAAACATCGCGCAGATCAGTTGGCTCGGCAGTTAAAGGATAACAAACGAGGTTTAGATGAACTAAAGAGGGAGATAGAAGTGAATAAAAAGAGGGCTGTGGAAGAAAAACATCGTGCAGATCAGTTAGCTTGCCAATTAGAAGATAACAAACAAAGGTTGGATGAACTGCAGAAGGAGATTGCGAAACTTGTGTCCTCTAGAGTATTGGTTGAGGATGTAAATTCCAAATCTGCTAAACTGAAGTTATTGAGACAACAATTAAAGTTAAAAAAGAAGGAAGTAAAGCTTGCCAAAGATGTTGCAAAATTGGAAATAGGTCGTAATAATATATTGCAACAAGAACTGGGTTGCTTAAAGCAGGATTTTACTTGTCTTTTGCAACGCTTGAATGTGCTTAATAACTGTTTTGTGCATCCTGGTGAAGGTAGAGATGCCATGGGAAAGGTAGTTTCTCTTCATCTTATTAATTAGTTATGTTAATTTTTCTTACTCTTTATTGTTTGATATGGAAGATAGAGATGCATGTGTTTTTCTGGTTTTTGTTATTGGAGGCATTGTGGTTTTGTTTTCTCAGATGCGAGCTTAAATGAAGTGCACAGGTTATACAGGTATTTGTCTGAGGCTGTTGAGCCTATTAATCTGATGGGTGAGCAAGATTCTATAAGAGCTTACTATAAGTCATCATGCATTTGCTTAGCGTATGATGCATGCATTAATTGCATAAGTAGATGGTGTCGTGTGCCTAGGGTTTAGCCTAGGGTTAGGATTGGAGATCGGAAGAATCCGAGGGGTTTAGGATCAAGAATAGAATGATTGGAGGGGAAATTGGACAGAATTTTTTTGGGGGGGAGGGGGAAGGTAATGGATAGAAATGAGGGAGAGTTGCAGATTTGAAAAGAGAAAGGGAGAGATTAGAGAGAGCAGAGGGAAACAGAAGGGAGATTGAGAGAGAATTCAAGAGAGGGAAATCGGAGCATTCATTTATCAATTCAAACATAATCCTTCCCATCCTCAGCTGTGGCTTATATATAGCCTAACAGCCTCCCACATGCACCCATGTGCAGTACACTATAAGCATAACTGCCTATAGATAAGGACAAAGCCCTATAACAGAAAAAGGGAAAGAGAATTACAATTATCGTGCAATGCAAGTAGGCCAACTACTACTATATTCACTAATCTATCCTTGTAATCCTTGGGGTTGTGACAGATAGTCCCTTGGTTGAAGTATTAGAAAATGCTGTCGGTCATCATAAGTGGAGAGAGGGAGTCCACATTATGCCGTATTATGAATGCTTGAATCATGTTCCTCCTTAAATGTTCTTTGCAAATGATTTAATAGTTCTTCATATTCTCCTGTAGCTAGAGCGCGCACAGTTTCTGCCACATGGGCGGTTTACTTGACAGATTGTCTCAATTTTGCAGACTGGCAACATTGTTAATCCTCCAGACTCAATCTTGACGAGAGAACTCTTCAGTCAAGAACCAAATGAGGATCACCTTCACTGCAATAATGAATTTGTAAGGTCTGGTTACACAGCTATGGATGCGTATGATTGTGTCAAGCAAAATGCAGAATGTAATGCACCATTACGTCCTCTTAGTGGAGGAAACAGTACTCAATGCATCTCAGGTATTGATTCTATATTAGAGCCTCTTCTTAGAGGTTCTAACAGAAAAATGTTACAGAGTTCTGCCATACATTCCAGTAGAGCATCTTTTTCTGATAGACAGTTGATGGGCTCACAGGAAAGAGGTGCTTTTTCTGTTACTGCATCAGCTAAATTGACAGAAGATAAACAAAATCAACAACAAAAAGATTCCAATTTGTCTTGTGGAGTTACCAAATCAAGGTACAATGAAAATCCTGCAACAGTGGCTGAAAATAGTGTCAGAAGTCCTGTTAGCATCGATGTTGTTGGGAGGAGGGCTGGAAACAGTAAGAAGAGAAAGAGGATCCTTGATTCAGTTAGATCTGTTGAACAGTTGTATTATGAAGGTAGGAAGTGGCATGTGCGGATAGAGGAGAAGTTATCCATGCTTCACAGTATGTTAAACAGTCAAATGGACAAGTCTTCCCATGAAGAAAAACATGTGGTATCTAACGAGGAAACTGATATCTATTCTGAGCAAGTCAAGGCTAACAAGAAAAGGAAGTTATATCCTGAAGAGGAAGTGGCTCCGCAGCATATATGCCACTTAAATGAGCAAATGGACAGACTTCAAACTGCCAACAAAGAAGTTGATATGTGTGATGGCACTTGCCTTCCTGCCAATGGTATGGGAGAAACAACTGAGTCCAAAGATGGAAGAGGTGATTTGGAAAAGAGCAGTGAAGAAAACAGAAGTTTTAAGGAATTAATGGAAGGGAACTACATGAATCTGCTAGACTTGGATAATGCTGGTGATGAGGAGTGCTACCGGAGAGCTATTGAAGCACCACTGTCGCCTACACTTCCTGTGCTTGATTTTCAAGATAGTGGGATATCCAAAAGTGGTGATGCCAAATATTTGGTAGATGAGCATTTCTATGATGGATTTGCGAGTGGAAAAGACAACTTGGAACCATCTAGCAGCTTGGATGTTGTCAATGTGGAGGTGGTCTCCAATAAATTAGAACTTAACAGATCTGAGACTTCCCATGTTCTGTCAGCTTGCAATAACGTAGTTACTTATCCTTTAAAAAATGTAGTGGACTATAAAAATGGTGGGGATGGGACTGCATATGATGGTAATGCTTGTCCTCAGCAGATTTGGGAATCTCATGCAGAGTTGGGTATTTCAGATTTACATAATTCTGGTTACAATAGGCAAAACATTATGTGTCAAAGCACCCTTGGTCTGGCTCGTGATGAGCTTCCCAAATACTGTGTTGTGTTTTCAGATGCAGAGAATAGTAGCAGCATATCTCGGATATTTTGTGCAACTAAATCTTTTATAGCCCAGTGCTCTATGATTTCTCAGACAGACCAAGTCTTGCAAAAGATTATGGCAGCTCTTGTGAAGATAAAAGATCTTTTACCCAGGCAAGTAGTTAGTTAATAATCAAGTTTGATATATCATATTATTTTATTTGCTGCTGTGGCAAAGACTTCATGTTGTTTTGGCTATGTCTATTTTTTAGCACAATGCTTTTTTCCTTGGTCAATTACTACATTGTATGTCCTGTGTTACAATACACATGCCGTTCTGTTTCTTTATTCACTGGGTGGTGTCCTTTTTACTTTTTTCAGGGAGAAGGCTTGTGTACTATTTTCATTCTTACTGCACTACGTTTCCCGGATGGCTCTGGAGGACCTTGGAAACTTTTCAAACCCAGAATTCATCTCCTCATTAGACTCCTTTTCTAGATCCTTACAGACAGGTTTGTAATACTAGTGTATCTATTAATTTCTAATATGCATTTTACTTGTTCCATCACTTTCAGATTTCCCCCCTTTAAGAACTTGTATTTTCTTTGTGCCAGTAGTGTCTGATGTGGGGACAAAGAGCATTATTGCAGAATTATGTTTCTGCAGTGAACTGCTTGCTCTTATTGAGGATTTTCTCCTAGAGGGAAGAGTTCTGGTTTATGGTGATGTATCTTCTGAGTCATGTCCCATAAGTGGTTCAAGTGTTAACATCCTTCTAAATGAGATAGAAATAATTTTGTTGTTCAGAACAGCTCCAGCAAATCTGTTAGTGGCTGGGGGCATTGTATTAGCTTCAATATGTGCAACAGTAGGGCAAATTGGGTTTCTCTGCGAGGCTTCATATAACATTTTCAGGGTGCGGAAATTCGATACTTCATTAGTGCTGACTATACTTCATGTTTTCGTGTATCTGTCTGGATCTGAATACTTTATCCTTGAAGATTACAGTTTAGTAATGACCGTAATAAAATCTTTGGTAATATTTTTTGAGAAAATGAATTTATCTGGAAACTGTGGTTACTGTCTTCAATCTTCTGGGGAGGGGCAGCAGGAGTTCCCATCCTGTAGCAAATGCCCATTTTCTGAGGGTGCAATCCCTATGGAGACTGTTGTTTCTACGCTTCTGGAAAAGCTTCAGAGCTATGCATTGTCTGGAATCATACATCAAGGTCTGATTGAATCCTTGAATTCTTTAAATCCTGAAGCTGGGCTGTGTGATGAGAAAATTAAAGAAACTTTTGTCCATGAGCAAGCATTTGGCGCCCTTTCTGTGAATTATAGCTCAAGTTATTGTGTAGACAACTCCAGGATGTTCACTGATATTGTCTCACTAGTGGAGCTGGTAGCATGCAATATGGTATGTTTTGTCTTCTTTTTATTTTCTGCTTGTAATCCTATTTCATGATCTCTTGCTGCATGTCATGTGATCTTCTGCTTTGTTAATGTCTTTACATTTGGATGAAATTTCACAAGTTGCAAATCTTCAATTCAATTTATGGCTTCTTTGAGAATTTATTTTGATTTGCTCAGAAAATGTGCTGTCATTATAGACTGTAGTAGATGAGACATATGCTTGTATAGTTGTTTCTTGAGAAGCTTAAGACAGCAGGTAAAGTAGCTTGTTTTTCTGAAGCTGCATGATTGATCTTCCTGTTGGTGTGTAACATATAAGTAATTCGGAAGGACTCTTCACTGTGTTCCAGTCCTGTAAGTGTGGAGATTATTAAAATGGATGTTTTGTGTTGGTCATACACATATACAATGTAAAATAATTGTACATGGATATTTTAGTAGGTAACTTCTCTTTCTGAAGTTAGTTTTCTTTTTTCCCTGCTTAATGGTTATATCTAGTTGTTGATGTCAACCGTAAATGGGAGGGAAGCCAGTTTTATTTTTCTTCTGTATGTTTTGTTTAGTTCTATTTCTATTCAAGAGTCTTCTAACAAATTGGGATTGATGTTCTAGAAATTTTTGTTTTCAAATACTTATGTCTGTTTTTACTTCCAAGGTTGTGGGGCATGGCTTTACCCTCTTTCTTTTCTTTTGACATGTTTTTATTTTGCTTGCCTTTTCTTGTATAGCAATAGTTATTCTGACTTTTTTTTTCCTTTTCTTGACCTACAGAGCTGGGAGTGGACTTGCAATTATATTCTTTCTCATTTGTTGAAATTGTTGGAATCACATGTCCTTGAGGACTTCTCAACTTCTGCTGTTACTCTTCTTGGTAAACTGGGAAGGTAAAGTGTGTTGCTTTATTTGGGATGACCAATATAACAACATTTTATTATTGACTAAAGCATCTTCTCTGAGTAACACCATAAACTTCTTATCTAGTGTGGGGCTGCACTTTGGGTGTTGGTTGGAGCCTTGAGGTGAACTTAAGTGGAAATCTGAGTTAGAACGTTGTTGACATCATTCAGTTGCAATCATTATGGTTAAGATGATGAACTCTATGTGAATTATATGGATTTGCTAAGCCACTTTTCAGCTTGTTGAATCTTGAGTTGAATATAGAGAAGAAAAGTGTTGTAGAACCAAGAGAAGATGAAGAAGAAAAAGGGAGAGAAGAAAAGAAATCCGAAGAGGAAGAAACCAGAGAGAAAGAAGGGGGAGGGGGGGGGGTGTTTACAAACTATCCTAATCCTAATTAAACTTAGAATTCTAATTAAAATGCAAACAAAACTTAAAATTCCTAATCCTCTAAACGTCCTAAATTAAAATCCTAACATAACTGTAATTATAAAGTTTTAAGATAATTAGACCTCTTAATCTCCATCATGAAGAGAGATGAATTTATTTTTTGTCTGTTTTGTAATTAAGACAGACTTAGAGATGAAGTTGCTTTTTTCCATAGTGTTGCTAGAAAGACTATCTTTTGGCATTTATTTCCTTTATCTGTTCAATGTACAGAAAAAAATTTAGGTTTTTGTGGCTCTTTCTTGGATATTGAAATGATCTAGATAACCTGAAGGAGAGGTGCTCAGATGAAAACAGTTGAGCAAAATTTCAGATAATACCAAGTTAAAAAACATACCTTGGTACATTTAAAATGTATTGGACAATCTAGGGCATTAAAAATGACTCATGGAAAAATCTGGAGGAAATTGAATGAAAAGGAAGTTGTTGTGAGCATAATATAGTCACTAAGTGAAAGATGATTTGGGGTGTATTGATTGCTTGTCACTGATTCCTGGCATTATTGGTTTTATTGAATGTGCTGTAGTTTTGGGGCATAATAAATGGGCAGCAGATATCAGTTGTTTTTTTTTAATCATTCAAACAGCAATCAGAATATTTATTGATATATAAGCACCATTTAAAATATGTAATAACTTGCTTACTGTTTTGAGTAAAAAACTATTATTGACAACTGATTTGTAAATTAATGGTTTCATATATTAGTAATCAACACTCTATTTGTAATATGGAAATGTAAAATGTATTTGACTATTATATGTCAACTACGAAGTTAAAAAAAAGAAGTATATTGTTCTATCAGCAGTTTACAATGATGAGAGTTACTTAGGGAAAATGAGTAAAAGTTAATCATTTCATCACCAAATATACCTACAGGCTAAAGCAGAACGGAAATCTACTCCAGTAAAGTGGAATGGTAATGCAAAAAGAAAACAAAACCTAACAAATTTTTCTTATTTGGAAGATTTGGATTGAAATCAAGAGATTTTGATGCACAAATCTTGCATTTTTTGCTTGAAAATTATAGGTCCTATTTACATGATGGGAGCTTGGTGGATATGACTTGTTGATAAAAAGGGAAATCTAGTTTTAGAAATGCCTGAAAGATGTAAGCTGATATCATGTTGACAAGAACCAGATATTATGCTTAGTTTAACATCCATAGTTATCCGTAATTACTGTTACATGCAATTAAGTTATCAAAAGTGCACTGGCTGTTGTGCATATGATCTTCACTAGGTCTGCTGTAGAAGCTGCAACAGAATTGCCAATTACAGAAGTATTAACTAGTGGTGCTATTAGTGGTTGTATTCTATCTCCTTAAACTGTGGGAATAGCCATGCCTTTTATATTTATTTTGCTTTATACAATGAAAATGTGAACATAAGTGCAAACCCTCTATTTTATTATTACTGCATAATCATCTGGGGCCAAATTTTTTAGATTTTTTTTTTGTTTTACTCTCTAGAATTTAAATAGTTGAGCTAATTTATCAAGATACCAATTATTCTTGGATTATGTTATGTTTTACAGGGTCGGTGTTGATGCCAGTGGATATGATGATCCCAGTGTTGAAAAACTGAGAAGCAGTTTATCTGCTTTTCTGTACCAGAATTCAAGGAAATTGGGTCTTCCTGTTCAAATTGCTACTGCAAATGCTTTACTTGGTCTCCTTCGTCTTGATTTTGAAGAACTTATTAAAGGTAATGCAGAATTTCCAGCAATCAGAAATGAGTTCGATTCTGTCAAATGCATAAGGAAGTGGTACTCTACACTGAGTAGTGAGCAACAATCATTGTCATTCAGCCTTCTGCAGCCTGCTGGTTTTTAGTCACAAAACTGCATAGTTCATCGCTGCACATGTAATCTGGGCTATGTTTGAATTGGACCAGGTGTAGCATTTCTTGCACATAGAATGAAAGAGTAAAATTTTTGATGGATTCCATCATTTTTGAGGAGCATATGCTTTTTGGCTGGCTTGGAGGAATGTTGACAATATTGTTTACTTGTATTTTCTGTGGCAAAGTTGCTAGTTTCAAACAACAAAATTTTGCTTAGAGTTGTCTTAGTTTGCTTCTCTCCAGAGCAGCTCCTGTTTCTGTGTCTTTTAATTTATTTTATTTTCCCTGTCTGTTCTTAGTAATTTTTTCTAGTGTTCTTCCCAAGATCACTTTTGCCTCAATGGCTTTGAAAATTTTTGGGTTTTAGTGTCACGTGTAAAAATGATTTGCAACTATTGTTGAGAATTTGTATATATCTATTTTGCAAACCAAAATTTTTTTATTTTTGATTTCTTTTACTTGGTTTTTAACTTTATGAAGGCATGGTGTTAAAACTATTTTGGTGTACAGTGCCTACACTTGACCTTAGCTGAATGACTGAGAAAATTTAATACATCTGAGTAGAATTAGTATGCCATTTAAGTCTAGAGTTATTTTTGGTCCTTTTTTGAGTTCCAAATTTGTGTTTTGTGATACAATCTAGGCTTTATGAGAATTCTATGAACAAATGACTGGTAAGTTGAAGTTGAAAGATGGAAAAAGAACTGAGTGCATGAGAAATGGGAGGGGGCACAGATGTGTCCTACAGATATTTTGATTTTTGTTTACGTTCAATGTTAAATGTTCTTTTTATGCCCCAGCCAGATCTATTCATTGGATGTCAAATAACCTAATGCCACACATGAAGTGCCAGAAGCTTGTTTAGCTACCTTCTTCCTGTGAGTAGAAATCTTGTACCAGTTTTTTCTTCATATTTACATCATTACTTTAGGTAAGAATTGCTTAGCGTGGTAATTGTAGTTTTGCTATTTCAAATCTTCAGTTTGGTCTCTCAGTTATGAGTTAAAAGCTGTTGAATTTTGTATTGCTTGCTAATTTTTTATTTTTACCTTCAAGTTTGTTTACTCTGAATTTGATTTTCAATGGAGTGGTAGTCATGTAAGTATTTTACATAAGCAAGATTAGCAGCAACCTCAATGAGATGGTTATGGTTTATAGTGTCCAGAAAGTTTTTGGCAATGGTGCCGAACATGATGAAGAGCACTTCCTATTCATATTTATAAAGCCAAACAAGCTTACTATATTGTGCTTCACTCCATCACATATTCACAAGGTATGATGGTGCTTTCTACCTCTTCTTTTTTTTGTCGGTATTGGAATAGTCGGGATGCTCTGTTCATGCCTGAAGAAATTATCTGGATCAACTTTGTTCTTCACTTTTACCAATCTGTTGAAGTTGTTCTTGAAGTATTTGCTTCCCCAGATACTTGCCTGTATGTAGCTGCTGTTATTTTTGTTTGTACCCAAATCAAGATCCCTGTAATTGACATATGCTTCTCTCGGGAACTTTGAAACATAAGTAGCCATGTAATTGTAGAGCTTCCTGATCCAATCCATGTGCTTTGCTGCTGACTCTTTATCTGCTTCTCCCCATATCGTTAGGTACTGTATTTTGAATAGTACACCTTTTCTATGAGGGAAAGGGATTTCAGATTCTGAAATCTTGCTCATCATTCCCCCATAAGGATTCCATATCATCATTGGAATGTCTTCTTCCAGTAGCCTCTTCCAGAGCCCGTTGAGGCCATTTTCAGGAATTGGTTGCTTCACAAAATCTGATTTGGCCTTGAAATAGTTCTTGAAAGACGACTTCCCTTGCAGGAGAACCTCAGGAGGGACGCTGCTTGGGTACCCAGCAATGTAAAGCACTGATTCCAGCCAGCTCATTTCAGTGCAGTTGTTTCTCTGTAAACCCAATTCAGGGAAGCCCTTGTTCATAACTTGGAGAAGCCTATCAGTATTACCAAGAAAGAGGGCATTGTAGGAAGTCCTAACAGTCCTTTCACCTTTCTTGGCGCCGTCGGCCACTTGTATGGCGACTCTAATGAAGAGATCTTCATCAAGCTTATCTGCAACTTGTTGCCATTTATAGAGGATCTTTGTTGCACCTTCTTCTAAGGTCTTTGGAACTGTGAAAACTGTCACTTTGGCTGGCACAGGAACCAGCCTTAGTTTCCAGGACAGAATGATTCCAAAGCTTGCTCCTCCCCCTCCTCTGATGGCCCAGAATAGGTCTTCTCCCATGGATTCTCTATCAAGAATTCTCCCACTAGCATCAACAATTCTGGCATCAACAACATTGTCAGCTCCAAGGCCATATTTTCTCATCATTGAACCGTATGCCCCTCCTGTAATGTGTCCGCCAATGCCTAAGCTGGTGCAAAGGCCACCTGGGAAGCCATGGGTTTTGCTTTTCTCAGCAATTCTGTAGTAAACTTCACCAACAGTTGCCCCTGCCTCTACCCAGGCACTGTTATCTTCTATGTCAACACTGATGGACCGGAGCTTGGCTAGGTCGATGATGATGAATGAGGATTCCACTTCTGATACGTAAGAGAGGCCTTCATAGTCGTGGCCTCCGCTCCGGACTCTGATGTGAATCCCAAGCTGTTTTGAGCAAATAACAGCCGCCTGGACATGGGACTCTAGCGAAGGTGTGAAGATCAGCTCTGGCTTTGGCACAGAAGGCTCCAAGTACCTGAGGTTCTGGGCTGAAGATTGCAGGATGGAAGAAAATGAGGAGTTGTTTGGTGTGTAAAAGGCCGCGGAGAGTGGCCCAGAAAGCTCGGAGTTCAGCGCTAGACACTGGTAAAAATCATCTAGAACCGAGCCTGAATCAGCAGCCCATGGAGCTGATAGCAAGAGCACTAGCAAACAAAACATGGTAGGGCTCGAAGAATTCATTATTCTCAGAGTTTCATGTTTCTCAGGCTTGTGTACAAGCAGGAGCGAGTTTGTGTTATTTATAGGCTACGATGGTGCGTGTTGATGACTTTGCATGGGGTAATGCAAACGTCAGGGTCAAAGATGTGAACCCTTCTGGGTAAGTGCCAAACAAATCATTGAACTCTAGAAATTAAGCCATTTTAGATGTGTTGGATCAATTTCGACCTCTACGCTATTAGAGATGGTATTGGACAATGACTTTGCTCAAGAAAGTGGCAAGAAAATACACAGCAATGTAGTGATTTGAACTTCCTTCGAGAGGTATTGTCTGAAGAGTTATATTACCTTAAGTGGTGTTAAAAAAAGATTTACTTTTACAATTATTTACTTTTTGCCAGGCCTCTAAAAAGAGGCCCATGCTCTTGAATTCATCCAGGTGGCCATGAAATCGTTTTAGCAGTTTGAGCAAAGTCTAGATTCATGTGGTAGGTGGAGCGAGATAGAATGGCCGGTGCGTGCGCGTGCCATATTAGTGGGAACGTAGCAACGTCCACATGTAGTTGATGCCATTGTATGTTAGCCATTACCTTGCGAACCAGGTTCGTACTTTTGATTTTATTTATTTATTATTTTTTATGATCCAAGTGTTCAAACTTCGCTCGCCTAACTCTAGAGCGGACTAATTTTTATCTTTGGTTCCATCTTCAAGTAAATTAAATATGATTGCACGTTTATATACTTTTAAGCGGTCATTTTTCAATATTTGTATCTTTATTAAGAGTTGATTTCTTGTTACTTAAAAAAAAAAAAAAATTTTTTATCACTCACATCACGTTACGTCACGTCATGCGCTGTGGCTTTCTTTGATTCTATTGCTTGGAAGAAGAGAGTATTGAGATATTGATACTATTGAATTGACTCTTATCGGTCTTGGAAATGGGTCCAATGCCAAGTGCCGAGCAATTATTTCACCCTTTAAAACTACCAAAACAAGAGCTGGGTGGGGTTGGGAGTGGGCGTGCTTGTTTCTCTCCCTTTTTCAACGATCATAATTTTCAATTTTAAGTTGGAGACTTCCAAAATTCTTTTGGTAGAAGCATGGTCGTAGTTATATCCGATTTTACTTTTGTTTTACAAAATAATGTTTTTACAATTGTAACTTGTGGGGGTTTAAATTATGACAATTAATTTCACCATTACTAATAAGATTTTTTTTTTTTATATTTTCACTTAAAAAAAATGTCTTATCCCATGAAAGGAACATTAGCTTCCAAGATTGGTCGATGTTGACAGATTGCAGCTCAATACCTAACATTGAGTTGGAAATTCAACTGTTGAGACATCGACACTACGCACAATCATCTCATATATATGGAGGGGGATGGAGTATTGCAATTTGGATCCCATCAATGCCTATGCCACCTTAGTGTCCACTTAGCAAAACAACACTGTTGACTCTGCCACCACCTAAGATGATGCATCGCGGACACACACACACACACACACATACATGTATGCCATGAGAGTAAAATAATGGGACATTTTTGCAATTATAAAATAATTTGGTGAGTAGTTTCTTTCTTTTCTTTTTTTAATTATGTGATAACGTGTGTGTGTTTTTTTTTTAATTTATGAGGAGAAATATTGGTTCATATGGTAAAATTGATTTTTTATAATATAAAGATCACATAATTAAGTTGTAGAAATATCGTTTTTGCAAGTAGGGAAAGAGTGAGTATAAATGTAACCCTCCCTTATCTTTATAAAGTGGGGAGATCTTGTGCATTGAGAATGTTCTCATTTTCAATTATCATTTCATATAAAATTCTTATTATCTTTCAATATCTATCTTACTTGTACAAATATTCAAAGCTAAAGAAGGAGGAAAGTAAAACCATATTATAGCAGTGTATATTTGTAAAAATATGATTGTTACCTTTTATTTATTCTTTGGTATTAATAAGAATTAGGAATTGTTGTTATTTGAGTGTGTGGTAAGTTAATTCAACTACAATTAGATAAATACATAAAAACCACACTACAATCCCTTGTTAGCAAATTTGTGCCTTCAGTACTCTTCTTTTATTTTAGTGACATGATGATGATGATGATGATTCAAATAGAATTTCTATAAGATCACTTCCCACAAAGGAGAAGATGTATTTTTATTAGGAAAGCAACAACAAATTGCTAAGTGGATGCTCCATGAGGTACAGTGCGCCTATTAATCTTTCATAAAGACAATAGATTCCTTTGAAAGAACAACGATAATGAGCATTGGCAACCCAACCCCAGCCTATATATAGCTAAGTGGGCTGCTTGAGAAAAAGCAGCAACTGCACTTAATTAGTTGAAGATTCCAATCTATTACTACCGGCTTATATTAAGACTTGCCAAGTGATATCTTACTCACAACCCATTTTCATCACCACAAGCATGACTAAAAATACTTGCCATTATTATTTTAAGAGCTAAATAGTTGAAGTTAATCTTATGAAAATAATAATGTGTATATATACACATAATTAACTTTTCATCAACTCTATATTGTGTAAAAAAAAATTCCTAAATTGAAGTACTTCAATTGATATCATTCCTTTGTTGTTTTACCTATATCTTCTTAGTGGTTTAGCTTCATTATTATTATTATTTTTTTATATTTTTTAGAATTGAGTGTCAAATAAATTATTGTATCTTAATCAGAAGAACATTCCATCATTATATTTAAAAAAATATATATAAATCACTGTATTTTTAGATTTAGAATTAATTTGGTTATTGTACTTTAAAGAGTGTCAAATTAAGGAACTGTAATTTTAGATTTAGGCCATATTAGCTGATATCTTCTTAATGCTATCTAACAACATTTTAATTTTATTAATAGCCTCAACTCTATTCCAATAAAAATAATCCCACACAATTGCAGAATCCAAATTTAAATCCCAAATTCATATTTGAATAATTTCACATAATTTTAATTTGTGTCTTTTTAAAAATACAAAGACTGATTTCACCTTAAATCTTAAAGTACATTAATCTATTTAATTATTTTTAAAATATAATAACTAATTTAATTATAAAACCGAGAACTTACAACTATACCTTACTTGTTAAGATTATTTATTTGATGTTTCACTTATTTTGAATTATTTATTTATTTTTTGTGGTAAGTTATCTCTATCCCAGTGGTAAATTGGGTTGTGGGTCAGGGTGGATTCTAACTAATTATCTTTATCACTATTATTTTTTTACTTTCTCAAAATAATAAATATCTATAATAACATATTAATACTGTCACGGGTTATCTCGGAATCTTAATTTTGAGATTCACATTTTGGTGTTGATACATCGAGATTTGTATTTCAGGAGCTACACTTGGGATGACGTCCCTTTGCTTTCGGGAGCTACACTTGCAATAGAGTGAGGTGGGACTAGGTCATCTAATTTGGCCTTTGAAGCTCTAAGTTAATAAAAAAAAGATAGTTGAGAAATAAATTTGAGTCAAATATAGTATTTAAGTGAGATTCCTTGTTTTAATAGGGCAATTAGAGACAGATCGAAATCCTTAGGCTCATTTCCAGCAAATTTTGAAAGGATTCCCCATACCTAAGAAGGATGAAGTCGATTATCCTTCTCAATTGCCCCAAATCTTTCGAGATTTGGATCCAAATCTTCATCTTGATGTTAATAAGTCTCCCTCGAGTGGCTTAAGATAAAGACATGTGGTAAGTTTAGACTAATTTCCTTGAAAGGGAGGTGTGGCCAGTTTAAACTAATTTGTCTAAATGGACATTTCAATAATTTTACAATATAATAAGGTGATGATAATTTTTTTTTTTATATAGAATTTTCATTAAAAGTAAGATGAAGCATTAATGGTCTCTCTAAAAGAGCTACAACAAGAGCCATGCCATATTTTGAAGATAGCTCTCTACCTAACACTGCGCTGGTAGTAATTATGAAAACAAAAAACAACTTACATATTATAATAATTTATCAACGTTTAAAATCATAAAAGAAGGTAGAAAAATTCTATTTGTAGCCACTAATTTTATTCTCCACAACCACGTTTCAATATACTTGAAATATTTTCATTTAAAAACCTATTTTTACCCTCAATATTGCAACCGCTTTCTCCCTCAATGAATTGCCCACCAACCATATGTAGCCGCCCATTCATGCTGGAGACGATGCGACGAAGAACACCAGATACCATGCGACAAAAAAAAAGAAAGTACAAAAGTAGAAGAACGCATACACAGATACACATATATATACATCACACAGACACACATATATACACATCTTCGCATGCGGGTACACACATATATACACACACACAAACATTGGATAATCAGAGGTCGGGGAAGCGGTCGGAGATCATTGGGGAAGTGGCCATGGCGACGGCCATGCCCGTCGGCAACGACCCCTTTCATAGCCCCCTGAACCTTGGGGTTCAAGGGGCAAGGCCCAAAACCCGATGTTGTGGCGTGATGATAGTGGTTGTGATGTCAGCTTTGATTTTGCAGAGGCCACCCACACCCACACCTACACAGGCTTTTTCTGATTTTGCAGTCTTCTACTTCTTATAAACAGGGGTGGATGCAGGCATGAGCTGCAGCTCACAATTAAAAATATTTTTTTAATATTAAAAATTATTTTTTATTATTAAAAAATAATAAATTTTACTAATAATTCATTTAAAAATTTTTTTAGCCCACCCCAAAATTTGTGATGTGTAATTTTATATCTTAAAAAAAAATTTTAGTCTCCCCCTACGTAAATTTCTAGATCTGCCCTTGCTTATAAAGCTTGTTTTCGTTGCAAACACTAGTCGATGATTCAAGTTGTTAGGGTTTGAGGATGTGTTTTAGGGATGGCTGTATGAGAATAACTGTGGTGTGATGATAATAGAAGAGGATATTTTTAAAAAATATTAGTTATAAAAATTTATTAACGTGACTGCAAAGAATAAAAGAAGAAAAATGAGATTTTACTAATTACGAAAAGCAAAAAAAAAATTGACTGGAAATAAAATTTTTGAAGAAGGTATAGATGACAATGGAACTCTCCATGTATTGCGCTTTGTGCCTTAATGTAAGAGTCATGCTACATGTACATCATTTTTGTACATCTTGAGTTATACAAGGTGTATCAATGACAAAAATACCCTGCGCCTCTCCATATGCCTCACGCGCCTCAGAGGGATATTTTTGTCATTGATATACCTTTGTGTAGTCTAAAGTGTACACAAAGGTGTACCAATAGCATTTTCCTTAATGTAATGGGGGCAGAGGACTTAAACTGGAATCCCTCAATATGCTCCATTCTCCATTAATAATGAAAACTTTTTTTTAAGAAGAATAATACATTAAATCTATTCTCAAATTCTAACAATAATTATATAAAAAAAATTACTGAACTCTAGAGCCCTGTCCTCTATAAATAGAAAATTACGATCCTTTGTCTAATTGAGAATTATCATATATTTATGAGAGAGAAGAGGGAGAGAGGGTGAAGAAATATCTAGTAATTAAAAATACGTAAATCTTTTCCCCCCGTTATTCTGGTCAATAAATGTCTGCCCCAAAATTGTCATTTAGTTATGTATTTTAAATTCAGCACAAGAAAAATATATGGAAGAAAGTTTAGGATGCCGTCCACGGGCGTAGCACGGGGAGGTGTGGGAACAGAAGAAGTCTGGCTGGTGGAAGCAATGAGCAGAGGCTGAGCAGTGACCGACCGACAGACAGACCACGGGAGGAGGCGGGCGACTGCACATGCACATATTCCGGATTACTTAATAAAATAGTGACTTTGAATGGTTCTCAAGGCTAGAATGGTAATTAAACATCTCTTGATAAATTCGAACTTTCATGGTTTTGTTGTTTTCATCTTCTGCTGCCGGCATTGGGGGCAAAGGTTTAATAGGACTCATCCATCATCCTTGTCTCCATTCTCCATACCAAAAAAAACGTTTGGTTTGGAATTCACTGCTTCCCAAATTCAAGAAAAAAATTTCAAATCGAACAAAGATGAATTTTTAGATAACCCAAAAAACTAAAAAATAAACCAGATGAGTCTATAATGATGATTATTATTATATATATATATATATATTTAATCAAGCCCAATAGTGTAGTGTAGTGTACCACTCGATTATTCTAAGTAATAGGATAATTATTATTTTTTTAATAATGTAATCGTATCAAATGTCAATGATACAGAAGAATTACAGACAAGGCCATGCCCGAGACGACAGTTAAACAGAAACCCACAAAGCTCACTCCTCCGCCGCCTCTCTCCGCTCCAGCTCCACTTTCTTCTTCATGACCGAAATGGCGGTATACTCTGCTCGTTCCAGAAGAAATTCTCCGGATCAACCATCGTCTTCACCTTCACCAGTCTGTCGAAATTCCTATTGAAATACTTCACCCCGTACACCCTCCCTTCTCTGTAACGATCCTTGCCGTTGTCGTTGACCCCAATGTCCAGATCCCTGTAGTTCAGAAACGCTGATCTAGGGTTCTTCGACACGAATGGTGTCATGAAGCTGTACAGCTCTCTGGTTTGCCCCACGTAGTTCTTCTCCGCCTCGGCGCCTGCCTCTTTCCAGTTGACGGAATACTGGATCTTGAATTTGTTGCCGGCGCGGTGGGGGAACGGCGTCGCCCACGCAGGAATCTCGCTCATTCGGCCGCCGTACGGGTTGAAGACCAACCCGGTTTTCCCCAATTCAATCATCTTCTTCCAGATTGATTCCAACCCGGCCTTGGAAATTGGGGCCTGGACATAATCCGATTTCCGCTTCTGAAACTGGAGCGCGTCGTAGGTTCTGTTGAGCAAGACTTTCGGCGAAGTTTTGTTGTCATAATTCGCCCAGTAAAGCACCGATTCGATCCAGTTCATTTCTTTACAGTCCTCTTTCTTCAGTCCCAGCTCGGGAAAATCTTTGTTGATCACTTCCAGGAGCCTGTTTGTAGGATCAAACTAAACGAATCAGGACCTATTTATTATGGGTGTCGGGTAGAATGAGAGAAACCAAAACCAAAATCAAACTCTAACTCAAACTCAAATGGAGGATAAAATTGATCAAAAATTAAAGATAAATGCTACCTAAGATCTAGAATACGCCCACAGCAATAGAGGGCGTGTGATTATCTAATCTAAAATAATCAAGATTGAAATTGCTTTTAATTTTGAGAATTTGTATTGGGCCTCATTTAAAACTACACTTTAGATTAAGATCGAGGGAGGCGAGGGGTGCCCAAAATCTTTTTTCTTTTTGTCCGTAGAGGAACAGAAGTTTGGGGGGGGGGGGGGGGGGGGTGGGGGGAGCGAGGGAGGGAATCAGAGTTCCCTTCATGTTCGTATTAAACATCCAAATAATTAATTTTTAGTGACGGGAATCACGATGAGTACACAATCTGTGGTTGTGCGGGATCGATCTTACCTGTTGGAATCACCCAGAAACATGGCTATGAAAGATGCTCTAATGGTCTTCTGATTCTTCTTCTCCTTGCTAGTGATCGGTTGCAGAAGAAGCCTGATGAAAAGATCATTATCAATCTTATCCGCAACGAACTGCCATTTAAAGACAACCTCCGTCGCGTTCTGTTCCAGTGTCTTCTCAACCCGGAACACTGTCACCGTCTCCGGCACCGGAACCAGCCCAAGTTTATAGGCCAAAACAACCCCAAAACTGGCGCCGCCGCCGCCTTTTATGGCCCAAAACAGGTCTTCTCCCATGGCCTCTCTGTCCAAAACTCTGCCTTTAACGTCCACTAACTGGGCGTCTAGCACGTGGTCCACAGCCAGGCCGTACTTCCGGAGCATATTCCCGTACCCGCCGCCGCTAATGTGGCCGCCGATGCCGACAGTCGGGCAAACGCCGGCGGGGAAACCGTACGTATTGCTGGTGGACGCTAATTTGTAGTAGAGCTCGCCGAGAGTGGCGCCGGCCTGGACCCAGGCGGTGCCGGATTTCGGGTCGATCGAAATCGAACGGAGATTGAACATATCGAGGATGACGAAGGGCACGTCAGAGACGTAGGAGATTCCTTCGTAGTCGTGGCCGCCGCTTCGGATTTTGAGCTGAATTCCGATGCTTTTGGCGCATAGCACGGCTGCCTGGACGTGGGTCTGGTCCGTCGGCGTGACGATGACCGCCGGTTTGGGCGTGGATGAGGTGTTGAACCGCTCGTTCCGAATGTAGGATTGAAGCACAGTGATGAATGATTGGTTCTTGGGGCTGTAGAGTATCGAAGAGATTTGACTTGGTGGGATTGAGTGATTTGATAAACAATAGACGAAAGATTCATAGACTGAATGTGAATCTGAATCCGCCCATAAAAGCGGGAAAAAGATCAACATCATCATCAGAAGAAAGTGTGGATGAAACGGCATTGGTGAAGATGGAGTTCCTTTCTTATCCATTTTCTCTGGGTACAAAGTTGTTAAGTAGGTTTCAAGGGTTATATATAGAATGCGAGAACAATCGCCGTAATGTGCGTTTGACTAGAAAGTTAAACGAAGAAATTTAACGAAACAGGAAGAACAGCATGCACGATTGTGATGTTTAATTGGGTTAACATGTTAAAAAGAAGCTCGAATAATCAATCACAGATTAGTTGGTCAGATCAACTGAGTTTTCTTAAGGTAAAGCATGCAATTAATTGTGTCTTTTTCATATAATAATATAATGTATTATCATTTCTTTCCAGGAAAGTAAGATGGTTCTGTGGGAAAGAGAAGCCCACAGGGAGGATTAGAGAGACGGACTGATAGCTTTTTTAAGCGCGTGAAGAAGATTCTTTTTGTCTTTTATTTCTAGACGGCATGGCAAATATCTACGGTCTTGAGTCTTCCAAATTGCAGCGCAGGCACCGGGAAACTCTTACATCAAAAGAGTGATCGAAGTTGACATGAACACATTGACTTGGATAAAGAAAGATAGAAAGGTCGATTGTGATTAGTTCTGATCAAAAGTTGGAACGGGTCTTGATTGTGAGCGGGTTACGACTTACGACTTGAGGCGTTAGCAATATAGTCTATGCGATTAATCTACCAGAGAGTTGAATATCGAAGGATTAAGTTTAGTAATTTTTATATTTGTGGGTCCTAAAGGAATTCAATTAAATTCTATTTAGTAAAGTTGAAAGTTCAATGAAAATACGGTTGGTATTTATATTTTTAAAAATAATAAAATTTTCAATAACCTTTAAAATTTTATAACATTTTATTTTGTTGTTTATTTTTTAAATTCTCTCTTTAGTTATCTCTCGTATATAAAAACTCGATTTTCTCTCTTCTTATCTTTTGTGCCGACCGCAATATAACAACTCTCTCCTCCTTTTTTTTCTCTTTTTGGGTCAGTTCTTACCTCCCCTTTTCTCTTGTGATGATGTTGAAGCCAATATGGTTGGGATTTGAATTCTAAAGAGAACATGGTTGGGATTTGAATTCTATGGCGAGAATAAGAGGAGAGATGAAGTGACAAAAAGATAAAGAAAAAGAGTGAAACGGGATGGTATTGGTTTAGTGGTCCAATCCAATTGGGGGGGGGGGGGGGGGGGGGGGGGGGGGGGGGGTATATTATTGAATAAAAGAGGATTTTATATATTTTGAAAGTGCTGACTATAATATTATATATTTTACTCATAAAAAAATATATATACGCTATAGTTAATTAGTAAATGTTGATGCCAAAAGAAATGAAAAGATTTGAACTTTTAATCTTGTCATGAGATCATCGTCATCACTAAATCCACTTTAATAGCTGGGCTGGCTCGATCTCGGCCCATGGCCCAGTCTCGTCTCTTGACCCAATCACGGCCCTTGCCTCAATCTAGCCCTAGGCTCGCAGCTCGATCTTGGCCCCCAGTAGCATCATTACATCCGTATGTTAGGTACTCGCGCGTCCGTTCAAGATCTCATCCTTATTAATGGCAGATCACATCCTCATTAATAGCGAATCCCATCCACATTAATAAGAGTCTCGTCGACACCATGCTATTGCCTGAGAGCCTCCATTGGAATTGGATACCTAGTCCCATCACCCTACAAACACATGACACATGCATGTAGGGGGGCCCTTATCTCCTCCTATATGAACAAGCTCTTTTCAGAGTCAATGTATGTTTTCTTTCTAGCCTACTGATATTTTGTTATTTTTCTCTTTTATTTACTTGAGCATTAGAGTGCTTGTAGGTACCGGTCGCCCCTCAACTGATCGATCGCCGGAGCCCTTCCCTTATCGTTGTAGGCTCGCCTCTAACCATTCTTTTGGCTAGGAAGGAACATCTGTCGCCCACCGTGGGGCCTGATAAAGTTTACCTATCCCATAATCTCACTAGAGCCTTTTAAGCCAATCCTATCACCTTACCATGGTGCGAATCAAGAGTGTCTCTATCTAAGAGCCAAACACCATCAACCACCTTCCACAAACCCGACTGTCGTGGAGGTCCTCCTCCAGATGTCCAACAACTTCAATACCAAGTCGTCGAGTTAACGTGAAATTAGCAGCGTGACTAACGTAGCGAATGATTTGACTATGACGCAGAAAGTAGTCGCCACTAACACCATCAAGCTTACCCCTATTCTCCCGCCTTCCACGTCCTTGTATTCCTCAAGCCATCATTTCTCGGAATTCATCATGATCGTTCCTTTGCCGGATGGCTTCTTCCTCCCCGATACCTTAGAGACATACGACGACACTATTGATCTTTAGGAACACCTTATTATGTTCAAGCTAGGAGATTACAACCTCTTGCTTAGACAAGCAATGTAACACCTCTCTTTTCTCTTATCGAGTGTGTCACTATGCTGGGGCCCAAAATATACATAAATTATTTTTTTCTTTCTTTCTCGGTACATAACTTAAACCTTAAATACCGAATTCCAAATAAAACCCCCAGCAAATCATTCATAATATGCAGAAATAATAATCGAAATCTGATATGGTAGGTAATCAATTTACTTTATTTATAACATAAGAATCCGTATCATGTTTAACATCATATCCTCAATATTGAAATACATAAATACATGGAGATTTCATAATATTCAAACAAGGCTAATCATCAATAAAACATCAGCTAAAACAGATTCGAGTTATCTCGCTGAATCCATCGGCCACGCCATCACGTGCCGTTATATCTCAACCTGCTCATTGCTTGAGCTGCAAGTCTAAACTGGAATGTTGAATGTTCCAGGGGCATAACCCATTAGAAGATGGAACTTCTAGTGAGTGTCTAAAAACATATATATGAATGTATGATGCGTTAACATGAACAACATGTGCCTTTAATGTAACTTCCCAGCCCATCAGCTCGGTACGAAATCCTAGGCAAATCTCGAATCTCTGCAAGATAAGCCTAACGTTATTCCATCATTGCCCTAGGGGAATTATGGCTACACTTTAGGGGCGACATCCTATTCCCATGCACAAATATCAATGTGACAATAATATCGTGCCATGCAATTATCACGACTTTCCATATAATATGACAAAATGAATATTGCATTCATAACAACATGCATATATAACAAACATGTCATGAATATAAGTTCTTATGAGAAAACCAGTCACGAAACCATAGTTAGGATAGGAAAACTCACATTTGCCCGAAGATCAAGACACCTCGAAAAGTGCGCATCGCCTCGATATGCGTGCTCGACCTCGATTCTTGTGTCAACTCTCAAAAGTTGCACCAATCACATCATCTCAATCACCTCAATTATCAAAATGATATTTAATCACTAAATATCCTCAATATTCCATTTATTTCATTTTCCCTTCATTTTCTCTCATTTTTCCTTTCCAAAAATCCCAACAAATACATCAGGACTATGTTCTCAAATCTAATTTCACAACAATTCATTATAGGCTATGAACTTCAAGGGAAAAATACTGGACTTACCCGGATGGTGCGTTTTTATGCAAAACGAGGCTCTTTGATGCTAAAACTGATACATCGGGAAATCTAAATCTTTTTGCATGAACCCCCTGTAAAATAATTTTCCCGATTTTTAGAAATTTTTCCCAAATTTTTCGTAGGCTCCACGTGCCTGCACGAGCCTAAGGCGAGTAATGCAGGTGAAAAATCGCGCATGACCGGCACGCACCGGTCGTCTTCTCGGCCGACGATCAGAGATGACTCAACCAGATTCTTCCTCCTTCTTTGTCGATCACGATGGCATGACTAGTGCCTCGAAAGGAGCTCCCGAAGTACCTCAACCGGAGGCTTAAAGCCTCAATTTCGGCGTCCGTTTCCAACTCTGGCGACCTCTCGAAACACCCTCAAACCTTAAGAAAAATGCATGAAACTTACCAGAAATGATCTACATCTCATGGGCTTCAAAAGCCCCTTATTTTGGAACTCCAATTCGTTCGATTTCGGTCTTAATTTGAAGCTTTTTCTTCCCCAATTTTCAGCCATCGCGAAACCCCTATTTATAGGCATTGTCGATGCTTTAAATGCCTAAGATTAGCTAGCCCATTGCCTTAGGAGTCTCCACCTCCCCTAGATCAGCCTGGAAACGATCCTTGTCGACCAAAATGGCCATTTGCAGGCACGATAATTCTGACCAGCTTTCTGGTCGGATTTTTCTTTAAATTCTAGCCACTACGGTGGCCTTTGTCAGCTAATGATCACACCTACATGATCTCTGACCACCCCTCGTGCTAGCCCAGTGCTTTAGATGGCCAAAATCGTCCATGGCCGACCGGCCATGTGCTGGTCAGTCTCTCTTTGCTAGCTTTTTCATTTTTTTGCACTTTGACCCCTCAACTTTTGGCCTTTATTTTTTGACCCCTTTTTCTTAGCCCCTAAACTTTCCAATATTTCATTTAGGACACTCAAGTCCTAAAACGTTCATTTGACCCTTGAAGATTCCGAAAAATCCTCGTTTCGGCCTTCCTCTAGCAATTTAAAAAAATTGTACTTAAGCCCGAATCTTCGTTTTGCCTCTAAACTTCTTTGTTTCTTCCTGAAACCACTAAAGAGTTGTTCCTTATGAAAAAATGAAGCCCCCTCAAGCTTCCGTTGACTTCTCGAAAATTGTCTATAACAATTTGGTATTGCAGCCTAATTGGCAGCTATATTTTAGCTGTATCGAAAATCGTTCCCGATCTAATTTATTTTGGCACCATAAATTCTATCTCGGGGTGCTTGTTAATGCCACGTCATTTTCCTTTGGCATCTCGGCTCCAGGGCACTCCCGGCAGTCGATTCGGTCATTCATACGGTAATAAATTGTCGTTTTACCCTTCATTTATCCTTAAATTCTATTTTTTCCCCAAGATAATTTACCCTTGAGTTCTTTAAAATTTCTCGGGTATTACAAGCAAGCCCTCTAGCACCAAACTAAGTATTTCAATCTCTTGCTTCAATAAGCAAGTCCTCTAGCACAACAAGTTAGGAAAATCAAGAATAATACAAAATGAGAGGATCTAAGAGTAGACACTCTTAGTTACAAGATCTCTCAATATAAATACAAGGCTTGAACAAAATAATATAAATGATAATCAAAACCTTTAGAGAGAAAAATGAAGCACAAATGAAACAATTAAGCTCTTGAAAGAATGAACACTTGTAAGCTTGAAATTAATCCTCTTAGGTTGTCTTGATTCATCCATTTGATCTCTATTTATAGAGCATCTTGAGCCCATTCAAAAATATAGCCGTTGGAGACTTGAACAGTGGAGAATCTAGCCGTTGGAAGTTGTCTGCGATATAAACTGTCAACATTTGATGAAGAACTGTCGACATTTTTTATACAGAAACTGTCAACATTTAGATACAGAGAGCAAGGTTTGAAATTGTCGATAGTTTCTATCAAACTGTCAACATTTTGAAACAAACTATTGACAGTTTGCCAAGATAAAAATTCACTGATTAACTTTACTTTGATGATACAATCCATAACATATTTACATTTCTTTAGTTTAATTAAATGTTCTCATTTTATTTTATTTATCTTTTACCTTCTATTTACTTTAATACATAAATATAAATAAGAAAGTACCCCCTATTTGGATTCAATAAAAATATTTAAAAAAAAAATTCATAACAATAAGAAAATATAATTTGGGTTTTAGTATAAACTCAAGATTTAACAATATTATCACTTCCAAAATACATATTTTCTATTTCTTGAAAAAATCATTTTATCATCAATGAATGTTAACTATTGAAATATCGGGAGATAGTTTTTCAAAATGAAAACATTTTCTTATATGTCTACTTATAAAGTGATAATCTTCCAGACTTAGAAAAATATTGAAATCTTATCAAAAGGAGTTTCGAAACATGATGCATGAACTAAAAGATTTTTTAGATATTTGAATTTCGAGCCAAAACCTTTCATACATGTTTCAAAATATGAAAAACTTATTTTGAAATATGAGATTAAAATAAATGATTTTTCATACTTAAGATTAGATTTTCATCAAACACATTTATGTTCTAGTTGGTCTTTTGTCTTAGAACAATTTTAGCTCTATGGTTACCAAAGATTTCAAAGCTTATTTTGAAATTTTTTTTAGGAGATTCTTTTAAGACTAAATACTTGACTTTGCAAATCTCCAACTGATATAGAAAATCATAAATCATTTTAGTTTTCATTTTAACAAAGCACTACTTGAAATTAATTTTGATTGAAAACCATAAACTTGATTCATGACTTGGGGATCAAAACCAAATGATATTTTTCATCATCAAAACTAATTACAAGTGTAAACCATCAACCTACACTTCCCTCACGACTAGGTTAGAATAAATCCTCGGGGAAGTTTACAACTCAAGAATAATCTTGCTCCTAAACATCTCTGACCAACAGCCTCTCCGTGGTAATGCAGACACTAGCAAGTGGTACGACTACCATCATATGTTAAGGCACACAACCAAAGAATGTGCAGCTCTGAAGGACCAGATTGAGCGCCTGGTCATGAAGGGCCACCTCTGCCAGTACACTTACAGGACGGATTGAAGGTGGTCCCCGCACGGTAATCTGGGTAGGCAAATGAGCCACAACCCTTAGAGGCGACCTCGGAAGACGACAGGCTAAATGCTGGGCCATCCCCGACCAATCAAATACCCGAGGTCATTGACACCATTTTCGAAGGTTTCGCGGAAGGAGGAGATTAGAGCTTTACAAGAAAACGACACCTCTGAGCAGTAATGTCAATAAACAATGTCAAGAGAAAGCCAAGAAAGATGGTCTGATACCTCGTAATCTCCTTTACTGATAGGGATTTTGAGAGGATTGATCAGAACCTCGACGACCCCATGGTGGTCTCGATTGTCGCTGCCAACTTCTTGGTAAAGAAAGTCCTCATCGACCAAGGAAGTTTGGACGATTTGTTGTACCTTTTGACCCTAGGAAGGATGGGAATCTTGGAAGAAAAATTGAAACCATTCCACGAAAATCTATTCGGCTTTTTAGGAGAATAGGTAGGCTTCAAGGGGTACATCGATCTGTTAACTTCATTTGGAACTGCCTATCTCATCAAGATAATTAGTATTTGGTATCTAGTCAGCGACTGCCAAACGCCGTACAATGCACTGCTTGGCCTCTCATCTCTCAACGCTTTGAATGCAGTTGTATCAACTTCCCATTTGGCTATGAAGTTCTCAGTATCAACCACTAAGGTCGAAGTTTTCAACATCGACTAAAAAGAGGCCCGACAGTGTTACCATGATAGCCTTAGGGCTTGAAGCCCCTAACCTGACATAAATGATGAGGGAAACTGAGCTTCCGGTAGCGGTAATAAAGCCACAGATGCTAACCGGCAAGTCCCACACCATAGTGTACATACGACTGAGCTGGACCAACGAGGAGAGCTCTCGGACAACCGTCCCCAGCCTACAGAAGAGCTTCATTCTGTGAGTCTGGGTTCCTGCCCAGAGCAAGTTGCCCGTATCGGTTCCATACTTCTAGAAGAACTAAGAGAGTGACTGATTAACCTATACCAGCAAAACGCTGACCTCTTTACTTGGATGCCTTCCGACATGCCCGAAATTGACCTATTTGTCATCTGCCACAAACTGGCGCTAGATTCGGAGGCTAGATCGATCACCCAAAGAAAAAGAAAGTTAGGAAAAGAAAGGTAGTGCGTGGTTGTTAAAGAAACAACGAAGCTCCTCAAGGCCGGATTCAAGAGAAGTTACGCATACCACGTGGCTCGCCAATGTAGTATGGTAAAGAAATCCTCGGGCAAATGGAGAATGTGTGTTAACTTCACCGACCTGGATAGAACATGCCTGAAGGATTCGTATTTGCTACCCAACATCGACCGACTTGTAGATGAGGCCTCCGGATACAAGTACTTAAACTTTATGGATGCTTACTTCGCCTACAACCAGATCCGAATACGCCTTGGAGACGAAGAGAATTTGTTGTTCATCACAGAGAATGCCAACTTCTGTTATCGAGTCATGCCATTTGGACTAAAGAATGCAAGCGCAACATATCGACGATTGATGAATAAGGTATTTGCCAAACAGATCGGGTGAAATATCGAAGTCTACATAGAAGACATGGTGGCCAAGATGTTAGAAGGCCAGGACCATTGCTTGAACTTGTCCAAAATTTTTGGCCAGCTCCAATAACACAACATGAGGCTCAATCTTGACAAATGTGCTTTCGGCGTATAAGCCGACAAATTCCTTGGCTTCATGTTGACTAGTCGGGGAATCAAACCTGACCTCGACAAATGCAAAGCCATCCTCGAGATGCGTAACCTTGCCAGTGTAAAAGAGGTCAAATGACTAACAGGCCGGCTACCAGCCCTATCCTGCTTTCTCCTAAGGTTGGCAGATTGGGAGAGGCCATTCTTTCAGTGCCTAAAAAAATCAATAGAATTTCAGTGGATGGAATAATGCGAAACTACTTTTCAAGAGCTTAAAGGTCTTTTGGCGGAACCCCCTGTCTTTTCAAAGCCAAAGCCCAGAGAAGTGCTTTTACTCTACCTCTTCGTCACTAATAGTGCTCTTAACACAATATTGGTCAGAGAGGAAGGCAAGTTGCAACGATCAGTATACTTTGTCAGCAGAACCTTTTAGGGAGTCGAGCTATGTTACTAGAAGATTGAAAAGCTAGCCTTAGCATTGGTGACCGTAGCTCGAAAGCTTAGGCCATACTTTTAAAGCCACCAGATCATGGTCCAGACCGATCAACCAATCTAACAGGTGTTTCAAAAGTCAAAACTCTCAGGAAGGATGATCACATAGTCAGTCGAACTCTCCAAATTCCGTATACAATATCAGCCTCGCAAGCACATCAAATCCCAAGTACTGTCTGATTTCTGCTTTGAACTGTCTTCTTCTGATCCAAGCCTGGGGTCTAATCCCTGGATACTGTTTGTCGACAGAGCTTCCAACATCAAGGAGAGCAGAGCCGAGATTACCTTGGAAGGACCCAGTGGGTTGGTGCTCGAATAGTCCCTCCGCTTTGACTTCAAGACAACCAACAACCAAGTAGAATATGAAGCCCTTATAGCTGGGCTAAATTTAGAAAAAGAAATGAGCGTAGCCTGGGTGGTCGCAAGGAACGATTCCTAGTTGGTGATCAATCAAGTTAAGGGCGAATTCCAAATATTCGACTTGGGGGACTGTGGACCTGGTCAAACGCTTCCCCTTCTCTAGCTCGAACGCTCGCTTCTCGAGCATTCAACTTGGTGGGCTGTGGACCATATTAGCCTGATCTGACCTATGGCCCACGACCCAGTCTCGATCTAGGCCCACAGTCCACGACCTAGTCTCGTCCCTTGGCCCAATCTCTGCCCTTAGCCCATGGTCATGAAATCTCGGTCCTTACCTCGATCACGACCCTATGCCTGCAGCTCGATCCTGACCCTATGCCAGCCTGTAGCAGCATCATTACAACCGCATACTGGGTACTCGCACGCTCGTTTATGATTCCATCCTTATTAATGGCAGATCACATCCTCATTAATGGATCTCATTCACATTAATAAGGGTTTCGTCGGTACCATGTTATTGTCTGAAAGTCTCCATCGACACCAGATATCCAGTCCCATCACCCTACAAACACACGACGCATGCATGCAGCCTCCCCTATTCCTATATGAATAAGTTCTCTTCAGATCCAAAGTATGTTCTCTTTCTAACCTACTAATACTCTACTGTTTTACTCCCTTACTCACTTGAGTGTTAGATTGCTTGCATATGCCAGCCGCCCCTCGATGGACCGATCACCGGTATCCGTCCCTTAGCGTTGTAAGCTCGCCTCCGACTATTCCTTTGGCCAAAAAAGAATAATATCCTTTACCAGTGATTGAATAATTAAAAAGACGTAATTTCAAATTTTACATGATATCTTTTTTATAAAGTGTCATCTTAGAAAAATATGAGGATGGTCTCTTTTAACTTAATTAAATGTGTTAAGAGGGCGAACGTTGTTCAATTAAAATTGAATTTTCAAGTTAAATTGATAAATTTTGGCTTTATTTTTTTACTAAATTAATTAATTTCATAGAAAAACTAAAATTTAGTGTATAAGTTTGTATACTAGAATAATGAGATTAGGTTATATTTGAGGTTTGAGTATTCTTTTTTTAAATTATGTGCTATTACTCGTGTTCTTGTCAAATCCGTCCCAGAATTATCACGAGAGAGGTAAATTAGGAATGTGTCTGGGTGACTAGAATTTTTTTATTTTTTTTGAAGTTGTGTTCATTGGCACTTATCAAAGACTACTCCCAGAAAAATGCAAATTTTTTAACTTTTCTCAAAATTGATCCTACATCAAAATTGATCCTACATCCTACACTGACCGCCTCTACCATGACTTTATAACCCCTTCCTTTGCACCCAATTATGGCCCGGGCAGGTTTGGGCATTCTTTATAACTATGGTTTCGCGAATTCAACGTCTAAGATAATCACTGTGGAGTTAAGGTTAACTGAATTTTAAAGATTAAGGGATGGGCATGCGTTAGGTTTGAAAGGACGTCCCCTTTGGTAGTGCCTTGTGGACGCTTTCCTGAGGGCATCGGGGCGGCCAAATTGTGGGCTTCATCCATGGCTAGAATTTGATGGGTAGTGGGCCCATAGTTGGTTGGATAATTTTGCAAGTCGTTTACTTGTCCTTTTTGTTCACCTAATGCTTAATTAGATGCATACTGTGTAATTGAGGTGAAAGCTCAGTGCCAGTGCCATCAAGTCAAGAGTTATATCTTAGATAATATCTTTGTTCAATTAAAGACGATTTAAATAAATTTACATAAGAGAATATTTAAATCTTATATCAAAGTTTTAAGTAAATATCTGTACCTTAAATTATTATGAGAAACGAACTTTTTTTTTTCTTTTCTAATTATAATATAACTAGGCAAAGTGAGGAGCATTCAAAAGTCAAACTTTGAAGCACGGACTAAATTAAATCTAGTACTCCAATTAATGAAGTCTCCTAACCCTAATTTGGTCACACTAAAAGCAAACTGGGCATTTTCCTGCGTATGCCAACAAATTAAAGACAAATTGGGTATCACAGTGAGTGTGGCGTAATTTACGTGATTATAGACGAATTTATGTGATTATTGACTTTGATCACTATTCACTCATGAAAGTAGCGTTTTGACATTTATTTGAGAAATCAGTTTGGGGGTAAACCTTAGTTTTGTCTTATTAATGTAAACATATTAAAGCCGCCGGAAATTGCGTTGCCAGTGAGCTTGGGTAAGACAACAAATTAAATTTACCATATTGTACACATTTTGTTATTGTTACCCTCTTGACCCAAAAAAGGAAGGGCCGGGGCGGACTATATATTAAGATAGTTAAAACAAATTAAATGATTTTTTAAAAAAATTACACGTTACACTTATCATAAAGGGGTCTCAAATCCTTGCATTATTATCAAAATACCCTTAAATTATACGAAGTTGCTATTAAACTCATTTTTGTTTTTGTAAAATAACAATCTTAATTTTTTTTAAATCATCTTATATAAAATTTTCGAGTATTACATGTATTATGAATATAGATATAATCTTATGTCTTTGCCACGGGCCTACGATGGCAAAGACGATCGTAGGGTGCCCCCGGGGCAGGAGGCCAACCATGATAGTTGCAGGAGGGCTCCCAGGTAGGGCAACCCCCATGCATGGGCCTTCTAAAGGGGGAGCCCTTTGCCTTGCCAAGGCTACTACAAGTCGACCACGTGACCTAGCTAGGGTCGTTGTAAACACGCTGGGGAGGGAGGGGTGCGATCTCACATAGAGGTGTCAAAAGGGCCGGGTGGCCCGCAGGTTGCCCGGCCCAGCCCGTGGCCCGTTGGGCCCTTATGGGCTGGGCCCATGAGGCCCTTATGGGCCAGTAAGGCCCTTACTCATTTTTTTTTTAATTTTGTTATTATTTAGTAATTATTGATATTGGATATTAAAAAATTTAATTTCGCAATATATATAAATAATAACCATCAATTAATTTATTTAAAATTTTTAAGTTAAATTTTTTATATATTTAAATTATAAATAAACATTCTCCTTTTTATATGTACATTATTTTTCATATCAATTCACAAGAAAAATTATAAGGCATATAAATTAATGAAATAATATTTAAAACTTAAGAATTAAGATAGAAAATATTTTAAAAAGAAACAAATTAATTTTTATATATGTATATATTATATGTATTATTTTTAAAAAAATTATTTAAAAAAAAAAAAGGGCCCGGCCCGTTAGGCCCTGTGGGCAAAGGGCCCGGCCCAGCCCTCTAGCCCACGGGCTGGCCCTGCCCGGCCCCTTTGTAGGGGGGCCGTGGGCCGGGCCGGGCCCTATCAATGATAAAAGGGCCCGGGCCCGGCCTGGCCCTTTTAGTAAAAGGGCCCGGGCCCGGCCTGGCCCTTTTAGTAAAAGGGCCGGCTCGGCCCGTTTAAAAAGCCTGTGGGCCGACTCGGGCCGGGCCGGGCCGGGCCGGGCCGGGCCGACCCTTTTAACACCTATAATCTCACACCTCCTTAAGGTCCCAAAACATTGCTCTGTGTACTTCTGGAGTTCCGCATAAGTCGCAAATCAAGTTAATTTTAACATTTAAATTTTTTTAAAAAGGATAAAAATAATCTATCAGTGATAAATATTATCTGTAAAAATTTAAATTTTAAAATATTTATAATTATTCTATATTTTTTTTTATAAATAAGTAAAGACATTTATTTCAGAAAAGATATGTTTTTAGTATTGATGGAAATCCTATTCTATAATTTTTAATATTCTCAGTGTCTTGATACAATTAGATTTCACAATCAACTCTTAAATTGAAAATAATCAAGTTTAAAATTCACAAGCAATTTGAATTAGTAATGTTGAGCAAAAATTTTCAATAAATAATTATAAATTAAACCGAACCATTTTACATCGTAAAAAGAAGGAGGAAAATGCATAATTATAATTAAAGCATTCAACACCAATTTTCGATAAAAAAAAAAGTGCAAAATATTGAAGCTGAAAGGTTGCAGGAATAAACTAGAGAAAATCAAACGAATCGGACGAAACCACTTAAGTTGCCAATTCAAGAAATTCTCAAATTTGACCTACAAATCTTTGATGCATGAACAGGTTGTTTTGGCGCCTTCAAAACCTTTTTTTGTATTAAAATGTCAAAAATATCAAAAGAATATTCTTGAACCGTTTTTTCAATTTTAAAAATATTTTAGACCATTTTATAATATTAGAAAAATATCAGTTAACGAAATTGTTAGAGGCAAAATTTTCTTTTTAAATTTATTATTTACTTTTAATTAGTAAGTCATAATTGGTGAATGATAGAACTTTATGTTTATATTTTTTTAAAAGTATTATGAAATTTATGTTTATTTTTAGATTGAATATTAATTTTTTATATTAAAAATTATATCTTTCAAAAAATCTTATATTTTTTTTTATCTATGTTTGTCTCCTAGAATTTTTGTTCTTTACTTTTTTTTTAAAAAATATACTTTCTCTATTTCTATTTAGTATCTATTTTTCATTTCATTGTAATTGTCACTTAGATACAAACTCGTTGATTTGTTTGTTTACAGCAGATTTGGAGATTTGGAATGGCTGGAAAATGGTTCCAAAACCAAGAAAAATGGATCCAAAATAACAAAGATCGATATGTGTAACGATTCGCTATTGGGTCTAGATCTATGTCATTATTTATGTTTTATTTTATTTTTGGGTACATTATATATCTTGGTATTATTAAAAAATAAAAGGGTGGAGATAATTTATGTGACCATGAGTCACAAGTAATGAAAAGAAATATTATGTTAAAAGTCTAGGTGATGGGAAATTAATTTAGGTGTAATTCCTAAAGTAAATTTATGAGATATTGTAGGTTTAACATTTAATGTGTATGTGTGGGTAAATTAGAAATAAAAGGCCCAATAAGTGGAGGTTGAAAATTAAATAAAATGGGTTGAGAATTTAATGAAATATATAGCTT
Organism: Diospyros lotus; assembly: GCF_014633365.1. Classification (NCBI taxonomy): domain Eukaryota; kingdom Viridiplantae; phylum Streptophyta; class Magnoliopsida; order Ericales; family Ebenaceae; genus Diospyros; species Diospyros lotus. The sequence continues at coordinate 12,130,567 of NC_068339.1, read as the reverse complement.
TGGATCTAAGTGATGTGTGGTTTGTGTATTTAATTAAATTCAAATAGAATGAGTTGGACAAAGTGAAAAATAAACCCTTTTGGGCCTAGTCTTAAGTGAGTTGGGCCTATTTATATGAGTTGGATTAATGGGTTGGACTTGAGCTCATTTATAAAATGATGTTTTAAATTTAAAAACAAATACAATGAATTGTAAAATGACAATCAAGGGCTTAATGTCTTTGTGTTGTGTGTGAAAAAGGTAAAGGTGAAGGGAGATTTCATAAATGGGTTGGATAAAGAAAATAGAATAAAAAAAAGAGAAAATGACAAATATCAAAAAGGGGCATGGGATATTTGTGTCTTGTGTGTGTGAGAAAGGGGCATTTTGGGAACAAGAAAAGCAAGAATGAAACCCACACCACTTTTCTCTCTTCCCCCATTCTTCTCTTTTCTTCTCGTTCTTTCTCTCATTCTTCTTCTCCCACGAAATCTTCTTCTTCTTTATTTTCTTCTACTTGTTCCTCCATTTTCATCAAGGTTAAAGCTCCAAGTTGCAACCTATTTGGATATACTCAAAGCAAGTTCTCTTCTCATCTCTTCTCCATTTTTGTGCAAGTTCTTTTTGGTTATTTCTTTTTATTTTGAGCACACTTTATTTCTTCCATTTTTGATAAAATTGGTCTTAATTTCTTTTTGGTTGTAACCTTTTTGTGACATTTCTTGAATATTAATGAATCTGGTTGAGGTTTTCATTTAGGGCTTGATTCCCTCCAAAATCCTTTCAGAAATGACATATTTATTGGTATTAGAGCAATGCAATTAATTGTTGAATTGCACTACATTTTGTCCATGTTTTCATGCATTTTTTCCGTGTTTTCATTTTTGGGTTTTCAAAGGTTGAATTTCTAGTCTTAGAAGGTCAACTTGTCAGCTTTTAAGGGTCGACTTTCACTTCAAAAGTTAACTTTCCTATTTTCAATAATCAACTTTCACCTTTTTAAGAGTTGACTTTTCAATTTTCAAGAGTCGACTTTCAGTGTCCAGAATTTAGTTTTGACTCAAAATTGTGGAAAAATAATCTATATGTAAATCATAATGAGATAGGGGTTGTAATTCATATATTAATTACAACATTTGTTAATTTGTTGATTACATAATCTAAAAATAAGGGTTAAATAGAGCAATGTGTCCATGGGTATATGAAATCGACAAGACTTGCAGTGTTGTATGATGTTATAAATTTTATGGAAATGTCTAAATGTTGCATGATAGATATTTGCGCACCTATTATTTTGCGCGAAAACTATGTTCGTGGATGAGAAAAGAATATCCTATGAGTGTCTGACACGAGTTGAAGTGGCCATAAGCTTGGTAGGCGAGACTCAAATTTTAGTTGCTTGTTAAATTTTTTTCATGATGTATGTATACATGTATGAATGTGATGGCCTTGGGAGTCACGTGGAGCATGTAAAATTCATTATTAACGTATGTGCATAAGTATGGAAATAAATTCATGACACGTGGAATGATCACAACAAAAAAATGGTTGTGAATGTAAACTTATGAGTTGTATCTTATTTATACGTTTTCATAAAGTTATTATTTATTCTATCTTGGTTATCCATACCCTTGATCCTATTTCTCCATGCTTTAAATATATACTTGATAAGTCTTATAGTTCACTTTGTTTACTCTTATATTATTCTAGATAGAGATAAAACAATGATCGGGGGCGAGCCCAATGGAGTTAAAGTCTAGGTTTAGAGGTATACAGAGATATCTTAGACTAGAAGGTCCTTGTTAATAGTTTGGTTTCGATGAGGGCATATTTGTTAGAACAGTAGGTTCTATGGCACACACCAAGAGGGGGGGGTGAATTGGTTATTTTAAAAACTTGGTAGAAATAACTTGAAAAACTTTTTAATACAGGTTGAAGTTTTAATGATTTAAAACGTGAAGCATATAAAATGACAAGAGTGAAACAAGTGAGGAATTAAGGAATGCTTGGAAAGATAAAGATGATTTAAAGAACACAAGCACACAAGAACACCAAGATTTATAGTGGTTCGGCTTAACCCAAGCCTAATCCACTACCTTAGCTCCTCACTAAGGATTTTTCAAACCATCCACTAAAACCCCCTACTTAAACCAAGTAGGTCCTCTAGTCCAAGACTAGGAATTACAAAAACCTCCCACTGAATTGGGCCCTCTAGCTACACAAGCTAGGAAGAAAAAGAAATGTAGAATATGAGAGGATCTAAGAGATGAATCTCTTAGTTACAATGTCTCTCAAGATTAAACAAGGCTTAAATGAATGTATTAACAATAATAGAATAAAGCCTTGGAGAGAAAAGTATAACAATGAAAGCCCAGAACACTGTAAATACAAAGGAATATAAACTGTAAGCTCAAATCAATTCATTCCCATCCATTAGCCTTCTCTTGATCATCTATGACATGTATATATAAGTGTCCCACGAAGTTGAAGAGAAATATAGCCGTTTGGAGCCGTTGGGATTTGAAAAAATAGCCGTTGGAACTTTCTGCAAAAAGAAATAGTCGACAGAAGAAATATATAGTTGACTATTTTTACAACTAAAGCAAGAAATAGTCGACAGACAAAACGAATAGTCGACTATTTTATAACACAAAATTTCAATAGTCGACAGACACATTCCAATAGTCGACAGATGCTGAGATATGAAGAAATTTTTGAAACTTATGAACAAAAATAGTCGACAGATCAAAAGGCATAGTCGACTATTTTTACTCGATAGTCGACAGATGCTAAAATAGTCGACAGATGCTCAAATAGTCGACAGAACATCAAAAATAGTCGACTATTTTGAAGCATAGTCAACAGAAAGAACCTGATAGTCGACTATTCTTTAGAAAAACTTGAATTTTCAATACATCCTTATTCGATTCTTTTAAAACCTCATTTTGATTATCTTGAAAGCAAGTTGAGATTATCAAAAGTATATTTTGAAACAAATCACTCTCAACAAGCAAGTTTTTCAAATCACTCTCAACCATACTCAATATTTCTTCTATAAGTTTTCATATCTTGCTTCAAAGCTTATATACTAAAAATTCATTTTCTCATTCATATAATCCACATAGTAGAAATTGATTTTCATATAAACATTTATCAAAAACATGTTCTAGTTGGTCTTTTGCCTTAGAATTGTTTTGACCAACGATTTTAAGGAGATTCTTTTTAGATCTTAAAACTTGTTTATGCTAATCTCCAACTAATATAAAAGATCATAAATCTTTTTGGTTTTCATTTTAACAATGCACTTGAAATTTATTTTGTTGAAAACCACCACCTTGATTCATGACTTAGGGATTTAATAACATATGTTTTTCATCATCAAAACTAAGCACAAGGGTAGAACATCAATCTCCCCCTTTTTGAGGATGACAAAACTTAAAATCAATTTCACAAATCTCTCCCCCTTTTTGTCATAAATCAAAAAGGCAATACTTAAAAAAAAAATAATAGAAACCTCCTTAAACCAAAAGATAATATCTCTCCCCCTTTTTTAACGTTCCCCCAACGATAGTTTGAAAAACTTCATTTTGAAATAAAAACATTTCAAACGATTTCACAAATCTTAAAATAGATAATCTCCCCCTTAAACCAAAATCTTTTCAATAGAAAGGAATTGGAGATAAACAGAATCAAGTAAAGATAGTTTTCAAAACTAGAGATAGCTCCCCCTTAAGATGACATTGTTAATATCAAACATATATAATTTTTCAGCACGTGTCATATATATAAAAAAAACATTTTTCATGAGATGCCAAAAAAAAATTTTCATACCATATTGCAAACTCATGATCATATCAGAGCCAATCTATATCTTTCAAAGTAATCACTCATATTTAAACAATCAAAGCACTAGATCAAATGCATAGCCATTCATCATATAAGAGGCATATACATTAAATGATCAATATAGGAGTGAAATAAATCATTTCAAGCAAATAGAAAGACTCTCTTTGAAAAAGACTCCCCCTTAAACTTATACGGGAGGTTTTAAGATATAAAGACATTTTTCATATAAAAATAGAATAGTAATTTGTCTCAATTCAAATGATTTTCACAAGAGTAAAATATAACAATGATCATAAATTTGAGGAATGAACCACATGCACTCACATATATATTCAAAGAATAAGTGGTCATCCAAAAACATAAATCTAAACAAGTTATGGCAAATTTAATGCAAGACATATTAAGGATAGGCTTTAAGAACATACATTTGTCTTTTGATAATATTAGCCATACTTGTAATCACATAGGATCATTACATATAGATAACTTCAAGAAGCAAGATGATCCTTTAGCAAATAAAGCGTGATTTTATACTCAAGTATTCATTTGTCACACAAAGATAATCAAGCTATTTCATACAAGAAAAATAGCATTATAAATGATTCAAGACATGAATACTATATGCCATCAAGAATATATCATTTATCAATTTTTTGAGATCTAAGAAATTGGCGGCAAAGCCCTTTGATTTAACCAATGATAGATTTGAAAGACATGAAGGATCTAAACTTCTTTGAATCAAAGGTTTCGAAATAGAATGATATGATGTTTCGAAACTTCTTCAAATAAAATCACTAGAACTCAAGGATTGATAGGGATTTATCTAGAAAATGATTTCCAATAGATTTGGACATGATACCAATTGATATTTTCTTTTTAAGCAAGATTCCTTGAATTTTGGCTAGGGCTATAGCATTTGTATTGGCACATTTGATTTGGAATATTGTGGGGATTTATGCCATAGTCTTTTTCTTCCATCCATAGGATTTGAGCAACTACATATTCACTTTTAGTGAAAGAGAATGGAATGGAAATTCACTTCCTTCTAAACAATGACACTAGGAAATTTCTTATAAATTGTATGAGTCACTAGTGTTCTTTCTAGCTATTTTGCCTCCAAGATGGGATTTCTTAGGATTGGATTGAAATCTAGCATATAGGCAAACACAAAATACAATGTTCATCCTATTAGCTATAAAATATAGCAATGGTCCAATCATATTTCTATATAGCTTATTTCCCACCATTTGGCATTTCACATATTTATCTAGGCTTGATGTACTATTCTTTTGAGATGCAGCTTTTCGAAAATATTAAATTTCTTAAGAAGATATAATGTTTGCTTAGACATAAGGATCCCTTCATCTTCTTTATACTATACTTATCTCAAGTTCCCTTTGCATTAGATTGGCAACTTTGATTCCATAGGGATTTATTTGAAGATGCTGCATAAATCATTTGTAAATTCATAAAATGTCCTTATTATCAGGCTTAGAAACAATGTTTTATCTATTTGTCCTCTTTTAGATTTTCCTCTAGAATAAACTTGCTAGGACTTTCATGTCATGACTTAGGGGCTTGTTTTCAACAATATAGTGCCTTGGAGAGTTTGAGCACATGATTCTCATATTGAGGATTCTTAAGATTGGGAGTTTGTTCCACATACACTTCCTCATTTATAACTATTTGAAGAGGCACTCTTGACATTCTTTTGATGGGATTAAAGGATTTGTGGCATCTAATGCCAACAACATTCTTATGGTTTCTAGACTTGCTATGGAAGCCTAGGTTTCATCATGATCTTTTCTTTCTTCTTGACTATACCCTTAAGATACTAATCTAGCCTCAATTCTAATTTTGTTTATAAGACCCTTTTGGTTACTATGATTGGGTGATCTTTAGGTCTTGGAACCAATTGCATACACCACTTCTTTCAAATTTATTTAGCCCTTCTTGCATAGCCATAAACCAATTTTCATCCATTAGAGCTTCCTTAATATTTTTGGGTTCAATTTGAGAAAGGACAAGCTACATATTTTCTCTCTTGAAAATGATGATTCTCTCTTTTAATGAGCTACATTTTCTTCCTTAAGCATTTAAACATAATATCATTTGATAGATTTGATTCTTTTGATCTAATGAGAAATTTTTCATATTGAGATCATTCTTCTATAGGTTTAGGAGCTTCAACACGAATATCATCAATTATAACTTATATGGGTTTTCTTTTAAGATGAGCCTTGATGAATCCCTATTTAGCATGAGGTGTTAATGGCTTAGATCAAAGGATTTACATACATAACATAATTCTAGCCATTTCTTATAAAGATCTATTTCTCTTTTCAACTACCTCATTTTGTAAAGATGATCTAGCACTAGAAGCATTATGATTAATATTATTTTCCTCACAATAGTGCTTGATTTGATCATTCCAAAATCTCTTAAATGTTACACTTTTAGATGCAAGAGATATTGCCTAGAGTAGTCATCCATAATGACAAGAGTATAATGCTTTTCATCTAGGTTTTGGATTCTCAAAGGTCCAAGAAGATATAGATAGATTAAGGTTAGAGACCTAGAGGTTGAAATTTTATTTGATGGCTTAGATGATATACTTATTATTAGCCTTTTATGGATGCCTCACAAATGTTTTTCATATTCAAGCCTTAGGCACTTTCTCAACAAGATCATGTTTGGATAGATTATAGAAGCATATTCATATTTGCATGACTTAGTCTATTATGTCATAGATAAATATTTGAGATATGAATTATACTAAGCATTTCTCTTATACTAGACAAGAATAAGTCTATGCACAAATTCTATCCTATTTTCTATGATCTTCATTTCCTTTGTTTTGAGACAAAATACTTCACATAAATTGACATTAAAGCATACTGTATGTCTCATTTTTTTTATACATGTAACCTTACAAGAATTAGCATCAATGCATTTATTATGATTCATATCACATAATCGGTAACAATGATCAAGATATGTTTAAGGCCATTTACCACAAACACATTTTTCAGCACATATCAACAAATGTTATTCTCCCCCTTAGTCAATGCATATATCACAACACTATAACTCTCTCTTAATTTTAGAAATCAATATAAGTTTTCAACAAAATCATAAAGCCACACTTATAACTCAAGATCATCAAAACTTATAAACAGAGAGTTTAGGGAAAAAAATATACCACCAAGGATGAAATTCAAATATCTCTTACTCTTGGTTAGTAAGATAAGGAGTGATCTTCTTGTTCACTTCCTCTTTCCTTCATGCTTGATTCATCCATAAAGATTTTCCTTTGTGATATATTTGGATGACAAGCAACCTGCAAAAGGAGATCATCCACAAGCCTTTGGTGCCCAAACCACCTTGGGATCACCACTGTTAGCATAGAGCTCTTCCTTAGGAACCCAAATTTGTTTAAACCTATGTGGACTATTTCTTTCAAAACCTTTGTTTCTAAATTGATACCAATAGCTAGGATGTGAAGCAGAGAATTTATGTTTCCTTTTTATGAAAATTGTTTGCTTCTTATCCTTTTGCACATTCCTCCTAAAATGAGAATTTTTAGGTATCAAAACATGCTTGGATCCTTGGGGTTTAATATTGGAAACAGTATACACCTTAGTTCCCTTAGGAATCCATTTCAAATTAGGTCCAAAATATGATTTCCTTTTTAAAGGACAGTTGTATGCAATGTGACCTAATTTACCACAATAAAAGCATTTAATTTCATGATAGGTGTGTAAATGTGAGCTCTTGGCTTTTGCTCTTGGACTATGAAAAATTTCAACACCTTTGTTATGATTACAAGAATTTGAAATCTCTTCTTTTAAAATGGATTTCTCATTTAATGCACTGTTCGAGGATTTCAATTCAAATTCTTCCAAAGCATTTTCCTTTGAAAATTCTTTATTGGAAACAAGAAAATATTCATTATTTGATCTCAATACTTCCAATTCATTTGACAGCAAGTCTAATTGATCTTGAAGAGTTTTGTTTTTCAAACATAGTTTTTCAAAGTTGGCATGTAAATCATTAAAAGCATTTAACAACTCTTCATTTGAAAAAGTATCATGATCATCATTTTTATCATTCAAAGAACTAGATTCATGATCATTTTCAATATCAATAACAAGAGTAGAAGTAGAGGTTACCTCCTCTTCTTCATTTACCATGAAGCACAGGTTTGAGCTTTTATCACTAGAGATGTGGGAGCTTTCTTTCTCCTCTATTTGTTGATGGTTCAAAGGATTTTCAATCTGTATACTTTCATCAACATTCTCACAACATTTGTTAGAAAGATATAATGAATCAAGAGTGTTTAGAATATCTTTAGCATTGGAGCATTTAGAAACTTTAACATAAATGTCATCACTTAGGGCATGCTGTAAAATATGCATAGCTCTAATATTTAAAGAAAAATTCATTTTATCACGATCATCCCATTCCATCTTTGGTTTTAAAACAAAACCCTTTTCCACTATATACCACAGATAACAATCAATGGATGTCATGAATACACAAATTCTTTTTCTCCAAAAATCATAATAAGAGCCATCAAAATAAGGTGCCACATTTGTAGGATAACCTTCCTTAAGAGCCATGGATCTCTCCTTAGGTTGTTAGACCTTGAAATAGGGAGTTAGGCTCTGATACCAATTGTTAGAACAGTAGGTTCTATGGCACACACCAAGAGGGGGGGGTGAATTGGTTATTTTAAAAACTTGGTAGAAATAACTTGAAAAACTTTTTAATACAGGTTGAAGTTTTAATGATTTAAAACGTGAAGCATATAAAATGACAAGAGTGAAACAAGTGAGGAATTAAGGAATGCTTGGAAAGATAAAGATGATTTAAAGAACACAAGCACACAAGAACACCAAGATTTATAGTGGTTCGGCTTAACCCAAGCCTAATCCACTACCTTAGCTCCTCACTAAGGATTTTTCAAACCATCCACTAAAACCCCCTACTTAAACCAAGTAGGTCCTCTAGTCCAAGACTAGGAATTACAAAAACCTCCCACTGAATTGGGCCCTCTAGCTACACAAGCTAGGAAGAAAAAGAAATGTAGAATATGAGAGGATCTAAGAGATGAATCTCTTAGTTACAATGTCTCTCAAGATTAAACAAGGCTTAAATGAATGTATTAACAATAATAGAATAAAGCCTTGGAGAGAAAAGTATAACAATGAAAGCCCAGAACACTGTAAATACAAAGGAATATAAACTGTAAGCTCAAATCAATTCATTCCCATCCATTAGCCTTCTCTTGATCATCTATGACATGTATATATAAGTGTCCCACGAAGTTGAAGAGAAATATAGCCGTTTGGAGCCGTTGGGATTTGAAAAAATAGCCGTTGGAACTTTCTGCAAAAAGAAATAGTCGACAGAAGAAATATATAGTTGACTATTTTTACAACTAAAGCAAGAAATAGTCGACAGACAAAACGAATAGTCGACTATTTTATAACACAAAATTTCAATAGTCGACAGACACATTCCAATAGTCGACAGATGCTGAGATATGAAGAAATTTTTGAAACTTATGAACAAAAATAGTCGACAGATCAAAAGGCATAGTCGACTATTTTTACTCGATAGTCGACAGATGCTAAAATAGTCGACAGATGCTCAAATAGTCGACAGAACATCAAAAATAGTCGACTATTTTGAAGCATAGTCAACAGAAAGAACCTGATAGTCGACTATTCTTTAGAAAAACTTGAATTTTCAATACATCCTTATTCGATTCTTTTAAAACCTCATTTTGATTATCTTGAAAGCAAGTTGAGATTATCAAAAGTATATTTTGAAACAAATCACTCTCAACAAGCAAGTTTTTCAAATCACTCTCAACCATACTCAATATTTCTTCTATAAGTTTTCATATCTTGCTTCAAAGCTTATATACTAAAAATTCATTTTCTCATTCATATAATCCACATAGTAGAAATTGATTTTCATATAAACATTTATCAAAAACATGTTCTAGTTGGTCTTTTGCCTTAGAATTGTTTTGACCAACGATTTTAAGGAGATTCTTTTTAGATCTTAAAACTTGTTTATGCTAATCTCCAACTAATATAAAAGATCATAAATCTTTTTGGTTTTCATTTTAACAATGCACTTGAAATTTATTTTGTTGAAAACCACCACCTTGATTCATGACTTAGGGATTTAATAACATATGTTTTTCATCATCAAAACTAAGCACAAGGGTAGAACATCAATATTGTGAGGAGATTTTATTTTGTTATTTACATTATTGCCCTTGTATACATTTTGTATAGGCCATGGTGCCAAGATGATGAAACTTGATGATGATGTAACTTTTATTTTACCTTCTACTAAATGTGTCTAAAGTTAGAAGTTTGATGTTGAATTATATTGTTTTGTATCATCTTTGTGATGAGCTCATTTGAAATATATTATGCTAGCGGGAATATCCGGGAATGAGCCTTTACATAACGCATATGCAAGTATGTAAATCCAATCGTAACCAAACAAATGCTCTCCTTTCTCAAATGTTTCCATTTTAAAAAAAAAATGATATATGATTAAGTATTTATATTTTGAGATTGATTATTTTTAATTCATATTGTATCTATTTTTTATGATTTGAATTATAAAATATTTTAAATGTTTTTAACAACTTTTTGTTTTTATATACTTTATTAATATGCATTTAAATCATTTCATAATCCTGCTAAAAACTAAAAGTGCAATTCAGATTGAAAGTATTTTTATTTTTTAATTTTTAATTAAAATATATTTTATATAATCAAAAAATATTTTTATTCACGGCTTAAATTTTTTTCTAATTAATTTCTTATTGTGTGCCCTAAAGTTAGAAGACAGGAAGAATTATTACAACAAAATAGCTCCTCTGCTTCAATAGTAGAGCACATAGTGGAGGGGCCTTATGTATATGAAAATAAAAATAATTGAGATAAAGATAGGAGTTTTAAAAATAATTGTTTCTAGAATTTTTGAATTTTAAAATGATTTTCACATATTAATAATAAATTACTCTTGGACGCATAATAAAAGATCTTATTTTTTTATAATTATGATCTATTTGGATAATTATAGGGTAAATTAGTTTTTTGAGAATTAATTTATAATAACCGAATAGAAAATTAGTATAACACTAAATTATACTTTTTTTATTTAACGTGGAATAATATTATTTAAGTCCATATCATTTAATTAAGGTACCAAATTAAGAGGCTGTAAAATTTGGGGAAAGACAATTCTAAAATGAACAGAATCACACAAACGAGGCTCCAAAAGGACTGCAAAGGTTGGAATTCCTCAATACCTATCCATCATAAGTTGACTGTATATATATATATATATATATATATGAATTTTAAGAGTTATGTAGCATTTTTATAAATTATAATATTGTATTAATTACTTTTAAATAAGTAGCTAATTAGGAGAAAGTATTTTGTTATTAACCTCAAAGAAAGAAAAGAACCAAATCATCACCAAGCCATACCAATAAAGATCAAATTAAGTTGATATTAACTAATCAGAAATATTATTTAGATACTCATGAAATATTTTTTGTGGCACTATTTTATTGATGTATTATACTTTATGTCACATTAATATAAGTGTATGACATTAATATTAATTAGTTTCAGGACAAAAAAAAGAAAAAAAAAAAAAAAAGAACTAAGGTTATAGCAACCAGAGATCTCCAAACTACTTAGATGAATTTTATTCAAAAGAAGCAATTATCGGAGCTTCTGGCCAATTGTAGGAAACGAATGCCTATTTTGAAGCAAAATCACACTGCTGCAGGCGGAATGCTTTGCTCATTCCTGAAGAAATTACTCGGATCCACCTTCCTCTTCACTTCCACCAATCTCTTAAAATTATCCTTGTAATAAGGAAGAGCCCAAGTACTGGCTTGTTCATAGCTTGTGTTTCCCTTGTTGTTCACTCCCAGGTCAAGAATCTCTATAGTTCAAGTACGCCTATATCGGATTCTTCGAAACATAGGCCTCCATCACCTTGTAAAGCCGCCGAATCCATTTCATATTCTTCAGATACTCTTCTCTTCCCTCTTGCTTCCAAACGATCACCCAGTGGATGTTGTAAATAACCCCAGATCGATGAGCGTAAGGCGTCGCCGAATCCGAAATCTCGGCCAGTTCTCCTCCAAACGGGCTGAACAGGGCCTCGGTTCCATCTATCTCGTTCAACATTTTGTAAACAATTTCCAGACATTCTTCTGAAATTGGGGTTAATACGTAGTCCGATTTTCCTTTGAAGTATATCGGATCGTAGGTTCTGTTGAGCAAAATCTCACGCGGGTAACCGTCGAATCCTGCGAAATAGAGAATCGATTAGATCCAGCTCATTTCCAAGCAATCTTGTCGCTCCAAACCCAGCTCTGGGAAGCTTTGTTTCATCAACCTGACGAGCTTCTCAGCCCGGCCGAGGTACAAGGCCACGAACGAGCCTTGCGTTGTCAACCTCCCGAACCCGCTACTAGAATTAGCGGTTGTTATGAACAGCCTCAGCAGGATGTTTTCGTCAAGCTTGTCCGCAATATATTGCCACTGGTGCATAAGCTTGGCCCCGTTTTGCTCTAGGGTTCTGTTCACTGTGAAAACAGTGACGGTTTCCGGAACAGGAAGGAGTTTAATCTGCCATTCGAGAATTACACCAAAGCTCGCCCCTCCGCCGCCTCTGATGGCCCAGAAAAGGTCTTCTCCCATGGCTTTCCCGTCCAGAATTTTGCCATTAACGTCGACTAGTCGAGCGTCAATGATGTTGTCCACGGAAAGGCCGTATTTGCGGGACATCATGCCGTAACCTCCGCCACTGAAGTGGCCGCCGATGCCCACAGTGGGGCAGACTCCGGCTGTGAAGCCGTAAGTATTAGTTTTTTGGAAATGCTGTAATATAGCTCTCCTAGGGTTGCGCCAGATTGGACCCATGCAGTGCCTTTTTCCATGCACGTCGACATCGACTGATCGGAAGTTGAGTAGGTCGACCATGAAGAACTGGGATTCATAGGAAACGTAGGAGAGGCCATCATAGTCATGGCCACCACTACGAACCCTAATGGGCAAGCCGGATTCTTTAGAACAGTAAAGGGTGGCCAGAATTTGGGAGACTTCTAATGGCGTGACAATGACTTTAGGTTTTGGGGTGTGGGGCAAGGCGAACCTTTGGTTCCGTAATGAGGCCTTCAAGACGGATGTATAGTTGGAGTTGTGTGGAGTGTAGATGAGTTTTGCGATTGAGTTTGTGGAGTTTGGGAAGTGAAGGGAAAGGCATTGAAGGAAGTTGTGGACACGGGAATGATGATGAGATGGGGCTGCCATTAATGAGGTAGAGAAGAGGAGGAAAAGAAGTGGAAGCCATGGTGAAGCCATTAGAGTCTTCATTTTTGTGTTAATTGATGATTGATCAATTGACGGTAAATGTGTGGTTATTTATATATGGGATTGCTTGTGCAGCATAAGTTATGTGACTTTTTCAACTTCTGGATTTATTTTTCTCTGCAAAAAATGGGTTAAGAGGGAAAATTCAAATGGGATTTAAATACCATATATATAATATATATATATATATATGTATCTTATAAAACTAAAGAGAACGGACAAGAGCAAGAAAAATAGGAAAAACTCATGAGATGAGAAAATAGAAATTTTCTTTTTTTCCTTATTATCAAACACTACAAGAATTTTGGGATTTAGCGACGGAATTTTTCCGTCGCTAAATCTGAAAATCCGTCACAAAATGTCTTTAGCGACGGACATTTTCCGTCGCTAAAGTCTACGTCGCTAAATTTTTTTTGCGACAAATCCGTCGTTATATTAGCGATGTCTTAGCGTCACTAAGTGTATTTTTAAAAAAAAAATTGCGACGGAATATTTCCGTCGCAATATTTTTTAAAAAAAAATTCTTATTTTTTTATTAGCGACTCAAAATTCCGTCGCTATTATTTTAAAAAATAAAATATTTAAAATATAGCAACAGAATATTCCGCGAGTAGATGCAGTAAGTTGTTCAATAAAAAATCGCATCTCAAACATCTATCGTCGAACATTGCTCAGCTCATGAGCCTGCGAATTTATCTACTTCGCTTGTGAATTTATCTGCTCCGCCTACGAATTTATCTGCTCCGACTGCATTTTTAATTTCTCTGTTATTTCTTGTATAACTGGGTTTTCATTAAGACCAGATGAGACAGAGGATGAGCTGCCAACGTCAGAAAATTTTGATTGGGATAAAGATCCCGTGCCGTAAATCCTCTTCTTCTTATTTTTCCCCCCGGCAGCCTGGATGAATATCTGATCGCAATCTGGCTGCTGAGGCTTCTCAGACCCTTCATTTGGTTGAGTTGCCTGCTCTAGCAACTTTCCATACATTTCCTACAACAGTTTAATGAAGAAAATAGAATAAATCAATTATGAATATTAAAGTTTATGTTAATTATAAAAATGATAATACTTACAATTAAAAAAAACTTACAGCAACACTCGAAGAACGTCTGTCGACATACACCATCTGTCCTTCCTCAGTTTTTTTAGAATGAGTTCGTTCAAACAATTTAATCAGTGTAGGCTCTCTCCCAAACTCATGTGTCTAAAAAAAAAAGATATAAAATTAACCATGTTAATAAAAAAAATTTAAATATTAACAAATTAAATTAATTAAATTTCTCACCATTCGTCTTTTATGCTCTGCTGAAGATATAGAACCCCCAGTATGGCGGGAAGGACCAGCCCCAAGGCCACCTGTCTCACTCAAACGGTTCAACGATGCTTGTGCAGACCGTTTCTTGAAAGCTTCATTTTGTTCCCATTTCTGCATCCAGCTATCCCAAACATCATCTGGCACAAAGATCGGTTTTTCATTGGCATGCCACTTACGAATGTTGTCGATATATCGTTTTGTTGCTTTTTGTGCCCACTCTCTTCTCACTAATGCATCAATTGCAGGATCCCACTGAAAAATTTTCTGTAAAAAAAAAAAAAGATTAAATAATTTAAACATTTCTACATTAATAGTTGAAATATATATATATTATTAATTTGAATTTAATACCGCAAATTCATCCCAATACAAGCCCTTTGTCTCCGAAGGCACTTCTTTCCAAACATGACCTTTCTTATGAAGACGTTTCTTGAAGATTGTCGATATAATATGGGAGATATTAATTGTACGACAAAAGATGCTCCTGTATACAAATAATAATAATTAGTATAAAAATTAATACATGTCATAATGTAAAAAAAAATTAAAGTTACCCATCGCCATCCTGCTCTATAACATGTAATGGTTCAGATGTAAAATGACTGGCAGTCTAGTGAGATGATGGATGTACTGGTGACTCTGTAGGAAGGGTCGATGAAGAAGCAACTGCAGGGGCAGCAACAGGAGATGCTGATGGGAGGGAGGCTGGTGAAATATCCCCCGAAATATGTGGTGCTGCAGTAGATGAAGTGGAAGCAGCAGTAGACCCAGACGAGTTAGGTCTAGAACCACTGCGTCCTGCACGATATCGTTCTCTAACACTTGTCATCTATATATATATTATAACGAAAATGCCGTAAAAAAATTTTCCCGCCCATTTCCACTTTCTATTTCGATATTTTATTATATTTTATTTATTTTTTTGCTTACCCAAAATGAAATTTTTATAAATCATTAATTAAATATAGGTTTGTGGAAAACGTGTAGTTCTTGAAACCTGTAGATGATTTTTTTCATAATTAAATAGTGTTTGGAGAATATATAAACATGTTGGTATATGAAGAGGTAAGATCTAATCAATATTATTAATTTTTAAATATTAACCTAAAATTTTAATTAAAATAAATTACAGAAAAATGAGATTTTTTTAAATCGACAAAAATCTTGAGATATCAGGTAATACCGTCAAATACCGACTACCAAGTAATTTTTTTAAAAAAATAAATTTAATTTTTTATTTTATTTCCTATAATTTACCTCTCATTCTCTCTCAATAAAGCTACTATTCAAAACTTTAAAACCCTTAATTAATTTCAGAACCATGCAAAAAAAATACAAATCTTATATATGTTTAAGTTATTACTTAATTTTGAAAAATAATTAGTTTGTAGGTTATGTTAAATTAGTTATTTAGGTAAAATTGAATTATTTTAAATAAATTATTTAAGTTATTTTGACAAAATTAATATTTGTATAGGCTATTTATATTTATCATATGTTGTCATGTTTTTTTTAAAAATTTTATTATATTTTATATTTTAATTATTTATGTTACTAATTTATTATATGTTGTCATATTATTTATTATTTTGTATAAACTATTTATATTTATCATATGTTAAATTAGTTATTAGTTTGTGAAAAATGTGTAGTTCTTGAAATTTGTAGACTGTAGATAGAATTTATGATTGTGAGGTTGCTAATTTTAAATAAATTCAATATATATGAACTTTCTTGCATCGCACGGGAGGTGAACTAGTACCTATAATGAAATAAATCAATTATTAAAATCAAAATCATTAATAATTAAACATAAATATTTAAATCATAAAATTCACCTCTAATCACTATCATATAAGTCTACATCTGTGTCATTAGATTCTAAGTCGTCATCAGAATCTAATTGAAGAACTTGTTCATCTTCTGATTCAGAGTCATATTCAGAGTCTGATCGCAAGACTTGCTCATCATACGATTCAGACTTATCTTCAGAATCAGATCTCAAAACTTTCTCATCATTCAACTCTAAGGTTTCATCAAATTCTGATTCCATAACTGGCTCATCATTTAAATCAGCGTGGTCACCATCATTCACTATCTCAAGGATTTGGGCATCATCAACTGCGATATCGTGTAGTTCCACATCATCCTCTTAGTAAGGCAACGCTTCACGTGGAAGGGTTGCCTCTTGATTATTAAAAGATTGTGGAACCTCTACTATGAACCTTGGTTTAACTTTTGTTACAACCAACTAATCGCTTTTGTTACGCCTCAAGCTTGGATATTCGCAAAAATATACTTGAATCGCTTGAGAAGCTAATACAAATTGCTCGTTTGTATTCCATTTCTTCTTTTCATTGACCTCGACAATCTTATATGCATGATGAATCTTCACCCCCTCGTTCAAAGTTGGAATAAACCAATCGCCCTTGAACAATACAACTTTCTTGAATGACGATACTGAAGGATACTCGAGCTCGACAATCTCTGTTATCCGACCATAATAGTCCTTCTCGAGATCATCGTAGTTGGATCCTTTAACGCACATGCCACTATTCATAGTGCCTTTATTCGAACCATGGCTAATCGTGTGAAATTTAAATCCATTAACAAAGCAGCCAGGGTACGTTGTAACAGTGTTAAAAGGTCCTTTTGCGAGATCCCTTATGTATGAATTGATCACATTGTTCGTAGGATCGTGAGCCTATTAAATAAGACAGATATATAAGAAATTGAATGGAATTAATATTTTAATTAATCAACTCACATAATTATTGAACCAAGAAGGGAATTCCTTATTTGTTAATTGTTCAATGATGTGGTCGCTAATGCCGAGATTACGTTGCCTTAGCTCAGCATCGTAAATTCTTGAAAAATTAAAAAGAAAAATGAAAATAACTACATTAGACTATTCAATTTAAATATAATTTAGAAATTAACAAGAATTAATTAGCAAAATCTTACTGCAGATACGGTTCAACTTTTGGACAATTCATCAAAATATATCTGTGTGCAACATCATATTCTTCACCGAATAACATTCGTGACTTTTTACATCCAAATGGTCGACAAGGATGCTTGAAAATTGATAACTTCCCTTCCTGGTCATCCTCTTCATTTACAACACCAGCATCGTTACGCGGCACTCGTGTATGCCTTGTAACAACATGGTCCTTAAAGTAATGAGAACACAACAATGACGCTTCTTCCACAACTTATGAATTAGAAATAGAGCCTTCCACTCGAGCTTTATTTCTAACTATTTTTTTCAACTTTCCAAGGTATCTATATAAAATGTATATAGTAATTAGATAAGTGAACTATAAAATAAATATGTTTCTTATAAAATAGGAAAAAAAAATTATCAATCTAATAAATAGTACCTTTCAAACGGATACATCCATCGATATTGAACTAGACCTGCTATCCTTGCTTCATAAGCCAAATGGACTGGAAGATGCTCCATAGAGTCAAAGAAACTTGGAGAGAATATGAGCTCCAACTTACACAAAGTGATGGGGATGTCGTTCTCTAATTTCATCATATGCTCACTTTTAATAGTGGTCGATGTCAAATCTTTGAAGAAAAGACTCAACTCAGTCAATGCCTCCCATACTTTTTGCGGTAGTAATTCTCGAAATGCAACGGGCACCAACCTTTGCATGAACACATGACAATCGTGACTTTTCATCCCAAACAATTTAAGCTTCTTTGTGTCAACACATCTAGCCATGTTCGACACATAGCCATCAGGAAATTTTATATTTTTTACCCACGCACACAAGACAACTTTTTCTTTCTTGTTGAGAGTAAAAGTTGATTGAGTAATGCGGCGACAATATTGATTCAACTCTTCTCTCGACTTCACCGTGTCCTTAGTTTTGCCCGGTACATTCATCACTGTATTGAACACATTTTCTAACACGTTTTTCTCTATATGCATAACATCCAAGTTGTGTCGAATAAGTTGAGTTTTCCAATAAGGCAAATCCCAAAAAATGCTCTTACTTTTCCAACCATTACCATGCATGACTGTTATCCGCATTAGTTTGTGCAGCATTGGGTTGTGTCGCCTTCACTAAACCCAACTCGTCCAAGGAAGCAAGTATCTGAAGTCCAGACAGTACAGGAGGTGATGTTTTTTTTACCAAAGTATTTTTGCGAAATCCATACCTATTCCGTCGATACGGATGATCTCGATGCAAGAATTTTCGATGGTTATCAAACCATGAAATCTTTAGACTCTTTGACAGGTAAAATGTGTCCGAGTGAATCGTGCAATAAGGACATGCCAGCTTTCCTACCGTGCTATACCCCGAGAGCATTGAATATGCAGGAAAATCGCTAATGGTCCACATCAAAGCCGTTCTCAGTTGGAAATTTTGTTTCAATGAGATATCATATGCATGCACACCAACATCCCACAAATGTTTCAACTCTGCAATAAGGGGTTGTAAGAAAACATCAAGTTTTGCCTTAGGATTCTCTAGTCCTGGCACTAGCACCATTAAGAACATTGTTGTATCCTTCATACACATCTAGGGTGATAAATTATACATCGTGACAATGACAGGCCAACAAGAATATTGCTTCCCAGATTGACCAAACGGCTGAAACCCATCAGTACAAAGACCAAGTCTGACATTCCTTTTCTCGGCAGCAAATTCCCTATGAGTCTGGTTAAAATGAATCCACGTAGGGGAATCCGACGGATGACGCATGACGCCATCTTCGACCACATGATCTGCGTGCCACCTCATTTCTGCTGCTGTTGAATTGGATGCATACAATCTCAAAAGCCGAGGAGTTAAAGGAAAATAATGTATCTTTTTATAAGGAACACAAGTTTTTTGTCGTTTGCTACTGTCAGTTTGATCAACTTGCTTGTACCGATTCTCATGACAAAACTTGCAGACTGTTAAATCATTGTCATCACCCCAAAAAATCATACAGTTATTTCTACAACAATCAATTTTCTCAACAGGAAGGCCCAACCCTCGAACCAGTTTTTTAGTACTGTAAAAATTATCAATCACCGTATTAGGTTCAGGAAGAACCTCCTTAAGTAATTCACAAAGTTGATTAAATCCCCTCTCAGATAGATGGTGTTCTGACTTAAAGCTAAGCAATCTAGAAACAAGCGACAACTGCGTATGCTTTCGACAACCAGGATATAACTCTTTTTTTTGCAGCACTAAGCATGTCATAGAATGCTTGAGCTTCCGGATTTGGAGGTTCCTTCTCCATATTCGGATTGAAATCAGGCCCGGTAGCATCCATTACCATAGTCTCAAATAAGTTGCTTGGCTCTGCTTCAAGCGTTAATGCTGAGTAAGACATATCGACCGAATCTACCGTAGCAATAACTTCCCTATGAAGTGTCCACTCATAATACCCCGGTACGAAACCTTTGGTGAGCAAGTGACTTGTCACGGTATCCTGGTCACGAAAAGTCGTGTTCCTACACTTTGGTTGATTACAAAGACATTTAATCTTATTCCCATCCATCCACTCTGGTTGACTCTTAGCAAAATTAACAAACTTCTCAACAGCCTTGATAAATTCCGTAGAAACATAACCATATTCCTTACGCCTGATATACATCCACTGACGATCTGATCTCATTTTTTTCCTGTATCATTAAATAATAAAAAATTACTAAATTATAATTATAATATTTTTTTATTTGAGTTGTTTTAATATTATTCCACTGAACTACTCCTTATAACTCCTCCTTAAAATTTGAAGGTTAGGACCTATCCCATTCGGAAATGAATCGTGATATGACCACTAGCGGACGCATTTACTCACGATACGAAATTTCGGCAGCATCTCAGCACAGTTCTCCAGATGCACGATAAAGATTATGTGTTGATTCATACAAGTTAAACTCAATTTGAGTCAATTGCATGAATCAAAACATATTTCTATATGCAACTGGAGAACAACAAGAAATGCTACTGAATTTTCGTATCATGCATGAGTAAATTAATTCGTATTCGCTGGGCACACAACACGATACCAAATTTCCAGACTGTCCAATTGGACAATTCAGTGATCTCCTCGCTCTATCGAGGAAATCACCGAACGGGAATCTAAGGTTAAGTTCCAACAAATTTAATTAAATACCTAAAAAATATTTAATTAATTATATTTTTTTATTTAATATAATTTTTAGAGAAAATTCGACAAAATCTCTCCTATAAATGGACTACACCCTATAGGATACACATAATCAAATTTACATAATGAATAATTAAATACACAATTAGATACACACATACACATAATCAAATACACTAAATTAACACACATATCTGTATACATAACTTAAACTAAATTAAATTAACACTAAATTAAATTTACACTAAACTAACACTAAACTAAATTAAATTAACACTAAATGAATTTACACTAAATTAAATTAACACACATATCTGTATACATAATCAAATAAACATAATCAAATATACATTAACAGACACGCAACTTTATACATACATAATAAAATAATAAAAATACCCCTCATCAAATCACTTCCACTGCAAACATAAATATGTATGCGTATGGTATCGTACACGAAAACTTCTGGTTTCCACGTTTGTAAAATATTTTTGTTTTTTAAACGTTAAGACTATTTTTATAATTTTAAAAAAAATTATGATCATTTTGTAATTTAAAAATATATTTTTATCTACGAATAGATAAAATATTTTTTTGTCTATCACTCAAAATTTTTATTTTTTTAAAAATGTATTTAAATATATTATAAATTTTATGTTTATTTTTAAATTAAATAATTATTTTTTATTATTGTTATATTAAAAATTATATTTACAAAAAAAATTCTTTTTTTTATTCATGAATTTTATTCACATATTTATTTTTTAAATAATAATTTTTTATTTTCATTTTATATCATACTCATTTTTTATTTTATTTTCATTTTCATACAACATAATATATATATATATATATATATACACTTGACTGAAAACTCGAGAAAAATAAGTGTTAATTATTAAAAATATATATATCAAACTTTATTAATAATTTTATAATATATTTTAAAATTTATTAATTTTTAATTATGTATTAATTCTATAATACTATTAAAATTTACATAATTAATGCTTTTTTATGTATTAATTATTTTTTTTCCCCAAGTTTCTATGCTTGCATAATGAATACTCTTTCGAGGACTTTTGAGAGGATGGGTTTGATAAGGATGTAATCTTGCAATGATATTATGAGAGAAAGTTGACAAATTTTTAAATCTTCCAAGTAAATAAGACACAAAAGTTGACAAATGTACACAAAACATAAAACACTATAAAAAATACATAAAATAATAGGATACTCATAATCAAATGTACATAATGAATAATCAAATACACAATTAGATACACACATAAACATAATCAAATACACTAAATTAACACACATATCTATATACATAAACTAAATTAAATTAAACTAACACTAAATTAAATTAATTTACACTAAACTAACACTAAATTAAATTAAATTAAATTAAACTAACACTAAATTAAATTAATTTACATTAAACTAACACTAAATTAAATTAATTTACACTAAATTAACACTAAATTAATTTAAACTAACACTAAATTAAATTAAACTAACACTAAATTAAATTAACACCAAATACAGAAATGAAGCAAATAAATCTATATATATATATATATATAGAGAGAGAGAGAGAGAGAGAGAGAGAGTACCTTCTGGAAGTGGTGGCGGCGGTGTGGCGGGGGGCGACGACGGTGCGCAGTGCGGCGGCGATCCAGGGACGACGATCTAGGGACGACGACGGTGGCGTGGGTGGGTTACGCGGCAGCGAGAGAGGGAGAGAGACAGAGAGAAGGGGGCGAGCGAGGGGCGGCGACGATGACAGTGTGGGCGAGGGGCGGCGACGATGGCAGTGTGGGAGAGGGGCGGCGACGATGGCAGTGTGGGCGAGGGGCGGCGACGATGGGGTGGGTAGGTTGGCCGCAGGTGAGATAGAGAAAAAGAGGGAGAGAGAGATGCACTGTGGGCGACGATCGTGGGTCGGCCGCGGGTGAGAGAGAGAAAGAGAGAGGAAGAGCGAGAGGCAGTGTGGGAATGAGGGAAAAAGGGGGAGACACTGAGCGAGGGCGAGGGCGAATGCCAGCCGCGAGAAGTGAGAGCGAGGGCGAGGGCGAGGGCGAGGGCGAGAGAGAGGGAGAAGGGGCATGCAGGCGATGTAGAGAAGGAAGAAGAGGGAAAGAGGGATACGGGGGGGCGTCGCTGGGGGTTTTACGGGGGTAAGAGAAGCAGGGGGGAGGGGGGGTTTACGGGGATCAGTGAAAGAGGCGGGTTTCATTAATAAATTATTAAAAAAATTAAAAAATATTATTATTTAATTAATAAAAATTATATTAATGTAAAATTATAATAATGAATAAAATTATTAAAATTATGATAATTATTAAATCATTTTATTAATAATTTATTATAATCATTTAAAATATCATAATAAATTAATTTAAATCATTGCATTTTAAATTAATATTAATTTAAAAAATACTTATATTATAAATCTAATAATTATAATAAATTAATTTGATATGTTATAAATACTATTTTAATAAAAAAATTATTTTATATAAAAAAATTCAAAAATATTGTAACAATATTCTTAATATATTTTGAATGTTGAGTAGTCTTTAATTTTTTAAAAAAGAAAATTTTGATTATTTTCTCTTTCATATTCCTTCATTATTAGGGGTACGTAAATGATCGGTTCAATTATCAAATTAATAAAAAAATCAATAAATTGAATTGAGAAATTAAACTAAATTGACTAGACAGATTAAACCCAATAAACTAAATTAGATAGAAAAAACTAAATATAGATTACATAAACTAAACAGATTCAATAAACCGAACAAACACATAAAAAAAATTAATTAAAATTTAATTAACCGATAAACCAAATAAGCTAAAAAATCAAACAAGCTGAAAAATTGTATAATAGGTCAAAAACGACGTCATTTTATTATCATAAAACCATCATTGTCTTAAAATCCAATCGATTCGATTATTTTTAATTAAAAAATATAATCAAAAACAAAAACTAATTTTTTTAAAAAACATTAATTGAATAGAAGCAAATTTTTTAAAAAATTGATAATTTTTATTAATTTGATTCAATTAATTCGATTATACCGAATTTTAATTAATTTGATTCAATAAAGTAGTAAAAACCAAAAATAAAATTAGAAATCAAAAAACAATACATTTTAAAAACTAACGATATATTGTCATACAAACAAAGAGTTTATATCGAATTTTAATTAATTTGATTCAATAAAGTAGTAAACAACAAATATAAAATTTAAAATTTAAAAAATCATAAATATTTAAAACTAACGATATACTATCATACAAACAAAGAGGTCAAACGATGCATAACAAAACAATGAAGATATAATATTTAATAACATGAGATAATTAAAAAGAAAAATTTATAAAAGTTTTTAATTAAATATACATTAATATATTAAATTTCTTATAGAATTTAATATTTAAATATTTATAAATTAATTAAATAAATAAATAAAAATTAAGGTTAACGACAGATTGAAAAGTTCCATCTTTATATCAGCGATGAACTCAGACAATTCGTCACTAAATTTTTTTATTTATTTTTTGTTATTTGATTCAGTATTAAATTTTCATTTTTTACTTTTAAAATTGGCGACAGAAAAAACTTTCGGTCTCTATATTTGAAAAGCAAAAAAATTACAATTAAAATTTAATTTTTTAGCGACATAAATAGTTTTACGTCGCTAAAAGTAGTGACAGAATATTAAATCTATTGCAAAATTTAATTTATTATTATTTTTAATTTAAACTAATATATTTTTCTTGTTTTAAACTTTAGGGACATAATTTATTTTCATCTCTAATATTTGCGACGGAAGATAAATTTCGTCGCTAAAATTAACGATAGAAATAAATTCCGTCTCTATCTAAAAATGTATTTTTTATTTTTTTATTATTAAAATAAATTCCCGCCTATTGAATTTATTTATTTTTAATATTTTAATTATATAAAAATAATATAACTTATAAAAATAATAATAATAATAATTTAATTGATAAAAATAATGTATTTTAAATAAAATTTTATTATTAAATAATTTAAATAAAATCTTACTGTAATTATCTAAAATATGATAATAAAATAATTTAAATTATTGTATTAATATATTGAAATATTTATTAATAGTTTGCTATATTAAAAAAATTAATTTTTCTATAAATAAAAATTATATTAAACGAAATCTACATAATATTTATAAATTTTTAGGGTAATTTTTGGCTTTCATAAAAAAATTTAAAAAATAAAAATTAAAAACATTAACTGAACTTAAGATTCTCAATTATAGAATAGAACAATACTAATGACAGAACCCATCTGATCAACACAATGGATTTCTGATTGTTGAATTTCATCTATAATTCAAAAACAAAATTAGAAAGGACAAGTGATAAAGAGATATATTTATTTTTTTTCTTGATCAACATTAATGTTTTATATATAACACTTATATCAGATAGTGGCATATGATATTGTTATTAAGTATAAGATACAATATCGTTTATATATTGGCCCTATTTGTTGCAGCTTAATTAAAGAAATTATAGCTTATAACTTTTTAGTTTATAGTTTTTAAAACTTAAAATAAGTTGTGAACTTGTTTGTTGCAACTTCTCAGAAAGATGTACAAGCTGGGGTACCCCAGGTTTGAAAAAGTCAGCTTCTACCCATTCTAAAACCTAGTAGAACTTATAAGTTATAATTCTATAAGTTAAAACAAACAATACATTACCACTTTTTTAAAACTAGAAGTTAAAAATTACAGCTTTTAAGCTACAAAAAACAGGCCCATTATGGTTTTTAAACTTTTTAATTTAGCAAAAAATTCTCATATTTATAAAGAGAAAGAGATTGACAAGATAACTCTTAGACTCCTTTCTATATAATATAATCTCTCAATATTTTTTCATTTTTATGATTTCTAAAATTTAAAATAAAGAAAATTTGAATAATATTATAATTTTTAAACTTTTTATTTATTTTTCAAATATAATATTTGTTTACATTTTGCACACAGTTAATAAATATTATAAATAATTAATTATTATACATTTAATTGATATAGTTAGAATTTAGCAATATTATGATTTTTAATATTAATATATTCATTTAAATTATATAAATTAATTTTTTCATATTCATCTCATGGTTAAATGTATATTTAAATATTCATTCCAAATTTAAATATTTATAAATTAATTAAATAAAACAAATAAAATTTAAAAATTAATGTTAGCGACGGAATATTCAATCAATGGCTAAAAATAAAATTTATTTTTATTTTTTAAATTTAAAATTTTATTTTAATTATTTAAACTAATATTAAAATTAATTTTTTATTTTAAAAGGTTGCGACGGAATTAGTTTCCGTCGCGAACTATAACGACAGAAAAAAGTTCAGTCGCTCTACAAAAATTAATTTTTATGTTTTTTATTATTATTAACATTTAACGACAGAAAATAATTTCCGTTGCTATGTTTAGAGACGGAAATTTTTTACCGTCGCAACATTTTAAAATAAAAAATTAATTTTAATATTAGTTTAAACAATTAAAATAAAATTTTAAATTTAATTTTTTTATTATTAAAACTTAGCGACGAAAATTATTTTTCGTCGTTAAATTTTAATAATAAACAAATTAAATTTAAAATTTTATTTTAATTATTTAAAATAATATTAAAATTAATTTTTTACTTGAAAATGTTGCAACGGTAAAAATTTTCCGTCGCGAAAATTAGTGACAGAGATAATTTTCGTCGTAGATAAAAATTTAATTTTTATTTTTTGATTACAATTAAAATTTAGTGACGGAAAAAACTTTCCGTCGCTATTTTTCGTGACGGATTTTATTTTCCGTTGCAAAAAAAATAATTTTAAAATTTTTTTAGCAACGGAAAAAATTCCGTCGCTAAAATCCGTTGCTAATTGTGGAAAAAAAAATAATCGTAATCCGTCGCAATTCCGTCGTAAAATAGTGAAGGAAATATCTGTCGCTGAAAATCCGTCGCTAAATCCCGAATTTCTTGTAGTGAAAAGTTCTTCTCACAACCTAAAATGCCTCTATTTATAGGCTTACAAGAAAATAAATTCAAAGATCACATGTTACAATTATAATGAAGAGAGTAAATGAGTAGTCATATGTTACAATTATATTGAAGGGAGTAAAGGGGTAGGAGTTTAGAAGATGAATGGACATCCACTTAATCATGGCATTTATAACACTCCCCCTTGGATATCCATTGCACTAATATATGCCTCATTAAAACCTTACTAGGAAAAAATTCAGTGGGAAAAAATCCTAGTGAAGGAAAAAGAGTACATTTATATTGGTGTATAATATGCTTTTACTACAAAAAATCAATGTTTTAGCGACGGGTATATTTTAGTGACGGAATCAGCGACGGAGGTTATACCTGTCGCTGATTAGCGACAGAATTAGCGACGGGTCAAATTTGAATTATTTTATTTTATTTTTATTTTTGAGCGACGGGGTTGAGCTCGTTGCTAAATTTTATTTTTTTTAGTTTTTAGCGACAGGGTTTAGCCCGTCGCTAAATTTTAATTTTTTTTATTTAATTTTATTTTTGTTTTTTAGCGATGGGTGTGAGCCTGTCACTAAATTTAATTTTTTTATTTTTTAGCAACGGGATTGACCCTGTCGCTAAATTTTAATTAATTAATTTATTTTTATTTTTTAGCGACGGGTGTGAGCGCATCGCTAAATTTAATTTTTTTTATTTTTTAGCAACGATGTAACGGCCCAAAATTATTATTTTTGATACATTGATTATGCTTTGACATATTGATGTGTTGGTGCTTTTATTAGTATGGTTAGTATTATAATTATTTTATTAAGGATGTTTTTATTATTATTGTTATTATTATGATCATTATTATTATTAATGTTGTTATTATAGGTAGTGTTATTATTATTACTATCCTCACGGTTATCTTTATTACCACAGATAATATTATTAACATTATTATTATTATTACTATTGCTGTTGTTATTACTTATATGCTAAGCCATGCACAGCCATTGCTGCCCGAAAACCTTCCGAATGCTTCCATTAGCCACAATTCCTAAGCCACTACGTAAAGCCAGTTGAGGCGGTGAGTTTAGAGGAGGAGAGAGGGAGAGAGAGAGAGAGAGAGAGAGAGTGTAGAAGAAGGGAGAAATTCGACTAAGTAGAAAACAGGGGAAGGGAAAATGAAGAAGAAGGCAGCGAACGGAAGAAGAAGAAGGGCAGAGCAAGGAAGGATCGTGGCTGCTGTTCGGCTCCTGCAAACTCTCTCAGGCAAGCCCTCTTCCTCTGCTCGTTTCTATTCTCCGCTTGCGAGCTGCCATCCTCCCTCTTATTGTTGCTCTTTCTTCCTATATAGCTGTGGTATGTACATGTGTATATATAAATATATCATTGCAAGTAGCAGTGGGCTCGACAGATTATACATATGTTGTTATCTTCGGTGTAGCAATTCGGGTAGGCCACTGTGAGGGAGATTTGCTGTTAGTCCCAAGGGAAGCTCGCTGCAGTGGGATGTTTAAATGGGTGTATTTATCCAAGCTTATTTGGTGCAATAGTTGGGTTGTTGTTCGCCTCTATATATATATGCATGCAAGTGGCTGCGAGTAGAGGCCTTTGCCCGAGAGTGAGCCAGACACTTTATCCTCCATCGTTGCTCCTCTAGTGTTTGTGGGTAAATATATATATGTGGGGGTGTGCGCAATGGGTGAGGGTGAGACCGTGATGGCCGAGAGCCTTTGTGCGGCTGCAAGTATACCTATAATATCATGTTTGTGTGTCACTGTAAGTAAGTAAATATATATATACATATATATATGCTCAGGTGCAGAGAGAGGGTGTGTGGGTTTATTCATATGGGTGTGTAAGTGTGTGTGTGTTCATGAATAGGTGCAGCGAACAGAAGCTTAGAGGTTGAGGAAACTCACTGTGCAAGTGTGAGTTGGTGGAGCCGAGATCTGCTGTCTTAAAATGCTGTCCTATTAGCTGTCCCTCCAATCAAAAATGGCCACATCATCAAATTCGACTTCATCAACAGGTCAAGAAGACGACCACGGGCATGAAATGAGACGCCATCTTTGGAAAAACCATTCAGACAAGCTGTTGCGGGCTTTGGTAGAGAATCTCGACTGGATAAAATGTTGACAACGGCGATGGCAGTGCTGATCGGCTTCTTTTTCTAGTGCTGGTGTGGCAGCAACCGTCCTGAAAGAAGGCAAAGGCGGTGCTGCGGCCGACGTTGGCAATTGTGAAGCTGGACCTTGAGGTGGAAGAAGAAGACAGCAAGAAAAAGGTCCGCAGAACAGATTTTAGAAGATGGCGTTACTTGCTGCCGTTAAGTTGGAGATACAACATATTTTTTATTATGTTTAATTATATGATGACGTGGCTATTTCTGATTGGAGGGACAACTAATAGGACAGCATTTTAAGACAGCAGATCTCGGCTCGCCTTGGTGTGGTGTTGCTGGGTTGACGTAGGTGGTAATGATTGGAGCACCCAAGTTTTATATTATAAATTATTAAAGCATTGGAATGCAATATGGGTGTATGGGAGTAGATAAGCATGTATACACATATATATCTATTTTATTGCTAACGTTATCACTATTAATGTTAATATTATTACTACTAATAGCATAATCAATGTTATTATTATTATTGATATTGTTCTCATTCAATGTTCTTATCATTATTTCGTTAACTCTGATACTAATATCAATATTAATAATAATTGAAATATTACAGTTTATATAACTTTGATCGCGTTTGGTCAAATTGAGCTTAAGGCTATCTTTGGAAAGGCAAGTTCTTTATACTCTCATTTTCGATTCTTTCGATGTCAATTTATTTGACCTCCCTTCGTTGGATTTGGCTGTTAATAAATTATGAAATTTAAACGGTGTGTTTAATAATTTAATTTATTAACCTGGTTTTGAGGGTATTAATCGTTGGTTGCCTACGGGGGTTTGTATCACCCCCAAGCCTATGGGAATGATATCGTACTCACCCGAGGCTAGGTTCTTAGCTGTCGGGTATTATTATTAGATTTTTGGTTATTTATTGGCTAGAGTGGTTGGGCAATGGGGGTGAGGGTTAGCTGTTCGGTGATTGTGTGACAGTTGTACAGTCTATTTTAGGCTGTCAGATGGTCTCTCCTGGTCACTGACCGCTGACCGGTGTCAGGCACTGCAGACCTACTCTACCGTTATGTGATTATAGCATGCCTGATTATTTTATTTTCGTTGCATGGTTTGGTATGCACATGGGTACGGGCTGCATGATGGGATCATCATGATTTGGTTATGCTTGATCATGGACATTTTAGATTGGTCAGGTTGCATCCAGCATGGGCATATGCATCGCGTGTGAACTACTACGTGGGCGGAGCATGGCCTGATGCCTGGATGTATGGGCGCCTTGTATCACGTTGATGCTCACTACGCCATTGCATTTCTATGTGCATTGCATGGATACCGGCAGTTTTTAGTTCTTGGACGAGAGTACCTGTAATACCCCGAGAGCCCAGAGAAGTTAGTATATATCGAGGATAGTGTAAGAAAGGAAACAACACCAGCTGGATACCTTTTGGGCTGAAAGTTGGCAAAGAACTCCCAAGTTAAGCGTGCTTGACCTGGGGCAATCCAATGATGGGTGACCCCCTGGGAAGTTCGTGTAGGCCCATCAGGGTAAGTTGTTCCGGTCCTTCCTATCGCTCGATCGGGATGTTACAAATGGTATCAGAGCCGACCCTTGGCGAAAGCGGTCCGATGAGGGCGGGGAGTGGCGCCGGGGCTTGAGGGCCTGTATAAGGAGCGGCTTCTGGCAGGCTTCTAGGATGGCAGCCCCCAAGGAGAGAAGGTCTGGGACCAGTTGTAAGGTCGCATGACGGGGACCTCATGTGCTTAAGGGGGGGAGAATGTAATACCCCGAGAGCCCAGAGAAGTTAGTATATATCGAGGATAGTGTAAGAAAGGAAACAACACCAGCTGGATACCTTTTGGGCTGAAAGTTGGCAAAGAACTCCCAAGTTAAGCGTGCTTGACCTGGGGCAATCCAATGATGGGTGACCCCCTGGGAAGTTCGTGTAGGCCCATCAGGGTAAGTTGTTCCGGTCCTTCCTATCGCTCGATCGGGATGTTACAGTACCGTTCCGAGGGAGCCTATGGCTCGGTTGTCGGGAGTACCGACGGATACGGGTGACGGGAGTACCGACCCGGGATTGCGAGCGCAGGTTTGTTGCGGATATTTATTGCCTTTCAGGGCAGCGGCAGGTTGGTATGGGACTTGGGTGCCAGGTGTCTTGTGTGGGCCCCAAAGGCCGGTATGTGTTTTCATTATGCTATGCTATTGTGTTGTAGCGTCTCATGGCTTGTGTGTGCCTGGGGGTTTATTCTAGGGGAAGTTTATTGGCTTTGTATAGCCTTCAGCCTTTCTTTCCTTACACTTGCTGAGTCTCTCGACTCACCTTGCTTTTCATCATTCCAGGTAGAGGCAACGTGGGCCATGGCACGGGAGTCAGCTTCTAGTGGCAGAGTCAGTATGGTGTACAGGCAGTCCCGTCAATCCCTGTTAACTCTGATGTCTTAGCATGATTTACTTTATTATTCGTACTGTGCCAGGTCTCTTCTCGAGTCTTGTGTATGTTGGCACAAGAGTTTGTGTTTATTTATTTATTTGGTGACCGCTATGCTAGCGGGGTTCCCGTAGTGCATGCATGTGTTTTGCTTCGCTTCCGTTGCTCTCATCCTTGAGTATGCATGTCGGGGTGGTATTTGTCTTGTGTTTATTACTTTTCTCCTCCTCCCCGTAGGCGCTCCCGTTTGGGTAGTCCGGGCGGCTGGAATATCCGTGCGGGGGTACTTACAAACAGGGCTGACCTCGTCACTAAATTTTAATTTTTTTGTTTAATTTTTTTATTTTTTAGTGACGGGGTGACCCCGTTGCTAATTCTGTCACTAAATTCAACTCCAAAATTCAAAATTCAACACGCACCAGGCCCCGTGACCTCCCCTCATGTGCGCCACGTGGTTGTGCCTCTACTTGCTATGTGGCAACGCTGAGATATTACTCCCCCAGCTATTATTCTCAACCTTTCTACCGGATTCGAATCCCCAACCTCTTATGACCAAGTTTTGCGCGCGATCCAGCCGATTTGGAAGACTTCTTATATATAAAATATATTTATAGTATTCTCTTCTAAATATTTCAGAATTATATTTATACACCAAAATTTCTTAATCTTATTTAATAATATTAATTTTAATACTAATGTTAGTAAAGGCAAATGAATATTAATATTAATTTTATTTTATTATTAATTTAATTAAAACTTTATTAATTATTATATTAACAGCAGCGAGCGAACTTGGTAAAAAATTAGGAGAGAAAAAAATTAATTTGGTATATGGAGGGGGAAGTCGTGGATTGAATGGTTATGTTTCACAAGCTGTACATCTTGGAAATTCATTTGTGATAGGTGTAATG
Organism: Diospyros lotus; assembly: GCF_014633365.1. Classification (NCBI taxonomy): domain Eukaryota; kingdom Viridiplantae; phylum Streptophyta; class Magnoliopsida; order Ericales; family Ebenaceae; genus Diospyros; species Diospyros lotus. The sequence goes on along the minus strand of NC_068339.1, from coordinate 12,098,335 downwards.
CCAATCCCTTTAGCTGAACCACATATTTCCGGGATTACACGTGGTCAACTTATAGAAACGACTTCTATGTCTGAGCGCATGGCTTGTAAGATTTATCAGTCAGATGCCTTCATTGCTTTACTAGGAGGTTTTGGAACACTTGAAGAAATCTTTTGTATAATCTCCTGGGCCAAGAGTAATCTCCATACCAAACCCATTGGACTTTTAAATGTTAACCATTTTTTCGATGGGTTACTCTCTTTTCTTGATCAGGCTGTGGATCAACAGTTCATTTCTTGTTCAGCAAGAAAGATTCTCATTTCTGCATCCACCATTGATAAGCTGCTAGAGAAATTACATGCTTATGTTCCACAGTACGATCCTCATGAGCCTCGGATAGACTGGTCTAAGGCAATTAGTAACAAGCGCCAAAGGGGTCCAATTAATTTAGATTTATCACTGTAAGAAATGCTCTTTATTAAGATGGCTGAGTAAGGAGTACTTTTTGTACTCTTGAGACGCATCTAGTTATTGTACACCTTGCAGGATTTTTCTTGGTTGTGTTCTTTAAAAAAAAAAAAAAAAACAAAACTGTGGAATGTTGTTAGCAAAGTCTTTGATAAGGTGGCTGAGTAAGGAGTACTTTTTGTACTCTTGAGACGCATTTTGCTTATCTTATGACTTGCATGAAATTTTTATTTTGGTGTGAAAATATAAATATATATATATATATGGTGTGCTCATTTGTTGTTTAAGTTTTAGTAGTTCACAGCAAATCTATGGACTTGTGGAGTTACAGGTATTCTTAACAACCCTAATTTATTACTGCAATTCAAGTTGGGGGGTGTAAGGTTTAGTTATGAATTATTTGGTTCATATTTAACTGTGAGTTTGCTATTGCTAGTTTGTTGTCTTGTGTGAATTGATTATCTTTATCTGCTCTTATTAAAAAAAAAAATTGTGTTTTAAATAATGCTATTCCTAAAGTTTTGAAGTTATGCACTGATAGCCGGTTAAGTTTGCAATACGAAACATGGATGCATTGATTTCTTATTTGAAAACGTATGTGCATTAGAATAAGTAATTTGCATTCATCGGGGATTCAAAATTTAAAAATTGGTTATCGGTCATAAAGTCAAAGGTAACAGTAATTAGCTGATTAGTACATTGTATGATCCCTCAACAGAAGTGGAGACTATTACCCAAGTAAGTGTTTGAGCCTAATAACCATTAATTCTGAGTGAAATAACACTTACTCTAAATATGCTCTCTTGTTTATCTTATCTTTTCAATGGCTTCAAAATATCAATTCGCTTTGAATGTCTAGTATGATAGCGGATGAATTTGAGTGGTTTCAAACTTCGACTTAGATGACTGAGAAGCATGATAGGGGGATCAATTTCTTTCAGTTTGAGCCTATTAAACCTTTTTCTTTCTTTAAATTAACATCCCTTGCTATCCCATTTGAGCCATTTGTAGTACAATTTCTTTCGTTACTCTCGATTAACCCATAACCATATGAATTTTATCCAACCTGGTATGATTTTGAGAATTAATCTGTCTTTCTATTTTCATATTTAAAGAGAAAAAGAAAAAAAAAAGAGAAAAAAAAAGAAGAAAAAGAAAAAAAAAAGGGGGGGCAAATTCTCTTAGCTATTCAGCATAACTGTTTCAAAATAAATGCTAAAAAAAAAATCCCGACACACCCTTTGCACACTCTACATTTTCTTTGACAACCCGTATTAACCTTATAGCCCCATTACAACCCAGTCTGGTCCCTGTTGATGCTATAAATCATGTGATCTCAGAATTCGAGTTTGGAGTAGGGAATCATGTTTAAATTCAGAAGTTACTCATCTAGAGCATTATTCCAATCATGAAGCTATGTCAATTTCCTTGTTCTTTCATGAAAATACGTTCCTTGTATTTGGGATGGCACCGAGTTTTGAACTTGTTCTGCATTTACTCTTATAACGGTGCACCCCCTTGTGTGTACACCTGAGGAATCCTTTTTATTGGAGAGAAAATCCATAGTAAGATTTGAAGTCAAAACTTCGAGGGAGCAAGTCTGTGTGTTGGTTATCCTAATTTCCATTCCTGAGATTATATGACCTTTAACCAAAAATCTGATTTAGAATGCTAAATTATTTATTCAATTTTATGCATTTCGGTTTCGAATTTGAAATTTTTACATTCATACAGTTATTAAAGCTTGGCATGTGTATAGTCTGATTGCTAAGGGACTAGCAATGTTTAAGTTGGGGGGTATGATTAGTGGTTAATTTTATAAAAAAATTGTTATAATTATACCCTTCTTTTGATCTTAAAAATGGTTTAAATTAGATATTAATATATATTTTATGGTTATATGCAAATTTAAATTGAAAGATGAATGAAATTAAGTTCTAAAGTAAATAATAATAATATATAAAATTATATATAATACATATATATCATTATATGCATGCATGTAATATATATATAATATAATCTAATATATATATGTGCCATGTGTAATACATATATATAATATATAATTTATTAATAACATTAAATTATTTTTATTTTTTTTTAGGCATGAAGAATTCAAGTCCATGAAGAAATCAAACCCTCATATCAAACCCATGAAAAATTAAAGTCCATGAAGAATTCAAGCCCATGAAGAATTAAGGCCCAATTTGAGCAACTCATGGAAGATATTATTTGGAGAAGGCCCAAGGATTATTTTTAATTCTAATAAAGATTAAAAACCAATTTATAGAAATCTATTTTTATTTTTTATGTGAGAGCTTTATTAGGTGTGTTTTTTAGCTAAAATCCATTTAACTATTAGGTGAATATTATAGCTAAAATCCATTTAACTTTATGAGTGCTTTATTAGGTATGTATTTTAGCTAAAATCCATTTAATATTAGGTGTGTATTATAGCTAAAATCCATTTAACTTTAAGTGTGTGAGTGCCCATTAGATATAATTATGTCTAGTTGAATAATTGAAATTGTGTGGTTTGTATTGCATCTTGTGGCCTATAAATAGATCACTTGATTGCATTTATAAGTGTGATTATTATTTTTGAATAAAAGTTTAGTTGTTTTCTTATAATTCTCTCTTTGAGAATTGTTCTTGTTCTTTCTCATTTTCTTTAGTACTTTCTCTTATAATCTTACTTTTTTTTCTTTCTTCTTTTAAATTCTTATGTCATTTATTATTATTTTATTATTCACCGCCTAAATGGCCGGTTAATTTGTGCCTTTAAATTTCTGCAATTTTAATTCTTGTCATTTAATTATTCACCGCCTAAATGGCCGGTTAGTTTATGCCTTTAAATTTCTGCAATTTTAATTCTTGTCATTTAATTATCCACCGCCTAAATGGCCGGTTAGTTTATGCCTTTAAATTTCTTGTCATTTAAATTCTGTTATTTAAATTACGTCATTTAAATTTATGTCAATTAACTTTCAAATAAAAATGAGTAGTTAAATCTAATCTTGGGTTAAGGCAAGGACAGTGTCCAACGCCAATGATTCCAAAAGAAAGCTGCGCTTTAAATAAGTAACATTAATTTAAATTTCAGTATGAGTGTGTATTAATTATTAAAAAATTACTAGGTTTGGATTGGAGCGTAAGTCTAACTTAGAGCTTTCATGCCATGTATGAGAGTTACTAGAACTGGAAACGCTATCATACCTAAACCCAGATGATTAATTTAGTTGTTTTGTGTATTAATTGCAATTGAATTTATGGTGGTTGTTTAAATTAGAATCTCGCATATCATGTATGGGGATTGCTTAACCTAGAACTATCATCATCTCTAATTGCATTTAATAACAAACCCTCATATCTGAAATTAAATTAATGTTGCTAATTTTTTATGCTAAAATTTGGGAATCAACGGGTTGGTACTGAAATTGTCTTAACTCAAGCACTATTCAAATTCATATTTTTACGTTTAATGTTTATTTCAATTTCTGCCTTACTTTATTTTCTAGTATCTGTTGTCTAAAAAAAACTCATAAAAAAATCTTGTTGCCAATTTGTCCATATGCGTGTGCGTGTGTGTGACATTCTTTTTCTTTTGCCATAAATAAATCTCTCAGTGGACGACCTGGATTCATCCAGAAAATATAAATTTAAATTTGGACTACAACTGCACTCGTACACTGGCGAGTATAAACCTCTCACTAAAATAAAAAAAATATAAAAGTTTTATTATGATTTGTTCTTATTATGTTTTAATTGCAGGGTGAGAGTGCAGTCACTTTGTCAAAGTAAAATTGTTTAAGGATCTTCTCTATATAAGTTGATTGATGAATAAAAATTTCATTTGTTAAATGCTCAATTTGCAAACCAAGACAAAATTTTGTTTTTCCAAGGTCTTTCATTTCTAATTCTTTCTTTAAGTATTCCATTGCCTCAGATAGTTTATTCAGAGTTTCAATAATATTTAAGTCATCAACATACACTGCAATAATAATGAACTCTGATCCCGAATTCTTTATAAAGACGCATGGACAAATAGGATCATTTCTATATCTTTCTTTTAATAAATATTCACTCAAACGATTGTACCACATGCGACCAGATTTCTTTAATCCATACAGGGATCTTTGCAATTTAATTGAATACATTTTTCGAGAACTTGAGTTATATGCTTCAGGTATTTTAAATCCTTCAGGGATTTTCATATAAATATCACTATCAAGTGATCCATATAAATAAGCTATAACCAAATCCATTAGACGCATATTAAGCTTTTCATGAATTGTAAAACTGATTAGATATCGAAATGTAATTGCATCTACCACAGGAGAATATGTTTCTTCATAATCAATACCAGGTCTTTGAGAAAACCCTTGTGCAAGAAGTCGAGCTTTATGTCTCACGACTTCATTTTTCTCATTACGTTTTCGCACAAAAACCCATTTGTATCGAACCGGTATTACACCTTCTGGTGTTCGGACTACAGGTCCAAAAACTTCGCGTTTTGTGAGCGAATTTAATTCTGCCTGAATTGCTTCCTTCCATTTTGGCCAATCATTTCTTTGTCGACATTGTTCGATAGAATTTGGTTCAATATCCTCGTTTTCCTTAATAACATCAAGTGCTATGGCATATGCAAAAATGTTGTCAATAACTTGTTCTTTTCGGTTCCATCTTTTTCTTATAAAGACATAATTTATTGAGATCTCATCACTTTCATTATTTTCAGGTACCTGAACCTCTTCTGGGGTCTTTTCATCAATTATGTCCCGAGTCTCGTCGAGAGTACTAAACTCCTTTATTGTGCCATCTTGATCATGTACTTCTTTTCTTTTTCTAGGATTTTTATCCTTGGAACCGATTGGTCTACCATGTTTCAAACGTGTCTTAGATTCATTAGCTACAAGCAATCCTTTAGGGACATTAACTTTTGCAGGAGTATTTATAGCTGGTATATGCGATTTAGTTATTTTTCTTAGGTCAGTAAATGCATCTGGTAATTGATTTGCAATATTTTGAAGATGAACTATTTTTTGAACTTCTAGCTCACATTGATTTGTGTGAGGATCAAAATGAGATAGTGATGATGCATTCCATATAATTTCCTTTTCTAATTATTTTTTATCTCCCCCTAATGCTGGGAAATTTGTCTCATCAAAATGACAGCCAGCAAATCGTGCTGTAAAAACATCACCTGTCATTGGTTCAAGATATTTAATAATTGAGGGAGAATCATATCCCATATATATTCCCAACCTTCTTTGGGGACCCATCTTAGTGCGTTGTGGTGGGGCAATTGGAACAAATACTGCGCAACCAAATATTCTTAGATGGGAAATATCTGGTTCCTGACCAAAAACCAATTGTGATAGGGAGAGCTTATGATATGATGTTGGCCTTATGCGTATAAGTGCCGCTGCATGGAGAATTGCATAACCCCAAGTAGAAATTGAGAGTTTTGTTCTCATGAGTAATGGTATAGCAATTAATTGGAGGCATTTAATAAAAGATTTTCCTAAACCATTTTGTGTATGCACATGAGCAACTGGATGTTCAACAGTTATTCCAACTGACATACAATAATCATTAAAAGTTCGAGATGTAAATTCACCTGCATTATCAAGACGAATTGTCTTGATTGTATAATCTAGAAACTGTGCTCGTAATCTAATCATTTGAGCAAGTAAATTTTGCAAATGCCACATTACGAGTCGATAATAAACAAACATGTGACCATCTAGTGGATGCATCTATCAATATTATAAAATACCTAAATGGTCCACATGGTAGATGAATAGGTCCATATATATCCCCTTAGATACGTTCTAGAAATACAGGTGATTCATTCCGAACTTTAGATGGTGAAGGTCTAATAATCAATTTTTCTTGAGAACAAGCAACATATGAGAATTCATTAGGCAAAAGAATTTTTTAGTTCTTTAATGGATGTCCATGTGAATTCTCAATAATTTTTGGCATCATTATTGACCCGGGATGGCCTAACCAGTCATGCCAAACAACAAAACTTTCTTTATTAATGAACTTCTGGTTCATTGTAGCATGTACTTCAATTGTATTAATGTTTGTATAATACAAACCAAAAGAAAAGGCAGGTAGCTTTTCTAATACACATTTTTTACCAAAGACATTTGATGTAATATAGAGATATTCTATATTATTTTCATTCATAGTCTCAACATGGTATCTATTTTGTTGAATATCTTTGAAACTTAATAAATTTCTTTTTGATTTAGTAGATAATAAAGCATCATTAATAGTGAGTTTCGTTCCTCTAGGCAATAAAATACTCGCTCTTCCGGAGCCTTCAATGATTTTTACATTGTCTGATATTATAGTGACACTAGTTTCCATTATTTTTAAAATTATAAAATGCTTCTTATTTTTCAATATAGTATGTGTTGTGGCTCTATCTGCTAAGCATATATCTTCACAATTGATATTGAGTCCAACAAAAAGAAGTGAAAGATCCATGCTTCTTCATTTTAAAAAAAAATATAATAAGATTCAAGTAAAAGAAAGCAAATTACAAAAGAAACACACCAACAAAAATAAACACACTAATGCTAATGCAACATGAAGATAACAAATTTAGAAATGAACATTTGTATCACCAACTGAAGGGTTAATTTTGCAATAAGAAAAATCATCAATATTTCCGTCAAAAAAATTTGCAACATCCAAGTGTGTTGTCCCCAAAGAGTGAAGGTGATCACCATCAAAATCACCTTGAGATGCAAAGTTTGCTTCAGCATTTTTCCCTTTCTCCTTCAAGAAGGCTTGATAAAGCTCAACCAAATGTTTAGCAGTACGACATGTACGTGACCAATGACCTTTCATTTCACACCTATAACATACACTGTCAGTATGTTTTGAGATTTTATTTTGTGAAATTTTACCGTCTCATGCTTTTCTTCATTAGGTGTAATTTTCTTCAAATTGGAAGTATTATAATGACCACCATGATATCAAAAATTATTTCAACCTCGACCACATCCTCTTTTATGCCCACAACCTCGTCCTTGATTGTTATACATTGTTGCATTCATTTCAGGGAATGGGGTAGAACCAGTAGGACGTGATTCATGATTTTTTTATCAAAAGCTCATTATTTTGTTTAGCCACAAGAAGGCATGCAATCAATTCTGAATATTTTTTAAAACCTCTTTCTCGATATTGCTACTGTAGGAGCACATTTGAGACATGAAACGTGGAGAATGTTTTTTCTAACATATCATCTTCAGTAATATTTTCTTCACGTAATTTCAATTGAGAACTAATTTTAAATATTGCAGAATTATACTCACTTATAGATTTAAAGTCTTGCAATCGTAAGTGCATCCAATCAAAACGAGCTTTTGGGAGAATTACTGTTTTCTAATGGTCATATCTTTCTTTTAAATTTTGCCAAAGAATAAGGGGATCCTTTATCGTGAGATATTCAGATTTTAGTCCCTCAGGAAGATGACGTCGAAGAAATATCATAGCCTTAGCATGGTTTTGGCTAGATGCATCATTTTTATCTTTAATAGTGTCTCCAAGACCCATAGCATCAAGATGGATTTCAGCATCTAGTATCCACGATAAATAATTTTTTTCAGTAATGTCAAGTGCCACAAACTCCAGTTTTGTAAAATTTGCCATGGAGAATACTATCACAAAAAGTAATAATTAGATAAATGGTAAACTGAATTCATACTGACAATGAAAAGAAAATAACTATAGAATAATGAAATAAAATAATAAGAAAATTAATCAACCATACATTATCATCATTTATAGTATACACAATATGATAAGAGAAAAATAGCCATAGGTGAACTATGAACAAAACATGTATAAAATATAAAGAAAAGTTAGAATACTTACCTTGAATTTGTATGCTAGAATAAATAAATTGACAGAGAATCGTGCTGATAACGTCTTATAAAACTAAAGAGAACAAGGACAAGAAAAATAGAAAAAACTCATAAGATGAGAGAATAGAAATTTCCTTTTTTTCCTTGTTATCAAAAGTCATTCTTATAACATAAAATGCCTCTATTTATAGGCCTACAATAAAAGAAATTCAAAGGTCACATGTTACAATTATAATGAAGGGAGTAAAGGAGTAGTCATATGTTGCAATTATAATGAAAGGAGTAAAAGGGTAGAAGTTTAGAAGATGAATGAACATCCACTTAATCATGGTATTTATAACAATGTATGTTTTTCTTTTGTAGCTAGTAGCTTTTGAAATTGGCAATTAATTAAGCATTTTCTTCCATGATTTTCTACAATAGAATTTTTTTTTTTTAAAAACTTAGGTGTTTGGGTTTCGCTCGCCTAATCCTGTATGAGATCGACCTTTCTCTCTGGTTTGATCTCTGGGTAAATCGAATGCAATCACAAACTTATATACTCTCAAATAGACACGCAGTCAATTCTTATAAAATGAGACATTTTTATCTCTATCAAGAGTTGGTCTCCCATTACTTTCAATTTTTTTTTTTTAACTTTACTGCTTGCTCCATATCCTTGTGCATAGAATTGTTTTTTCTTGGGATTACGGCCCCTTGTGGGTGCCCCACATCACCGACCCCAACAAATGGTGCAGGAGATAAATCAGGAAACCTGGTGGTTATTGGTTTCAATCCCGGGCAGCACTATACTTTTTAAAATAAAATTAATAATAAAATAAATTAATCGTGACATTTTAAGTACAAAATATATTTTAAAGTGGCTAATAACACTAAAGATACAATATTTGTGTTTTTCAATAAAGAAGCATAAAGATTACTAGAGAGCTCTAATAAACTTCTAAACAAATTAGGTTCACAGAGTTTAATTTTGGTAATGCAAATTCAAAACTTATCAGGAAAAATCTTTATGTTTAAAATAAAAGTCAATTATTATAATTTAAATGAAGGATTGAGAGACTACACCATTTTGAAAATTTACAAACCACATGAAAAACTAAAAATCAAACTATAACTTCCAACAAACAAAAAAGATATCAATATGCTTTCTTCAAGATTTTGCAAAAAAGACTTATGATATAAATGTTTTATTTTACAAATGTACATTACTAATCATCGGTTGCAAGTCAAAAAAAGCAAAGGATCTAAGTTTCAGGAACTTGAAGGGTTTGAGGTAATTTTTTTATTTATTAAACTCAATTTTCTTACTCAAAAAAGTTACTTACAAAATTTTACATTAAAAAAATTGTTGGATTTCCAGCATCAATTGAAAATATTAAATATTTCAGAATAAAAAATGAAGGACAAAGTGAATCTAGACTAAGACAATGAAGACGAATATAAACAACAAAATAAAAATAAAGAAAAATAATTTACTCAAATTAGATATGTCATATAAGATAGGATATTATAATTTTTATAATTTAATAATTTTTATGAGAAACGTCTAATTAAGAACAATCATATATTTTTACTAGAAAGAGAGGGGGTGAAGAAATATCTAGTAAAAATACGTAATTCTTTTTCCCATTATGCAGGTAAAAAAAAAAATGTATGCCCGAAATTGTCTAAAAGTAAAAAATTTAATTAAATGATTATAGATTCTAATATCCTCATTTAATTATGCATTTTAAATTTAGCACAAGAAAAATATATGGATGAATTGTAGGATGCCTGCCGGGGAGGTGTGGGAACAGAAAAAGTCTGGCAGGTGGAAGCAATGAACACTGAGTAGAGGCCGCTGAGCAGTGACCGACCGACCAGACCACGGGAGGAGGCGGGCGACTGCACATGCACATATTTCGGATTACTTAATAAAATAATGACTTTGAATGGTTCTCAAGGATAGAAATGGTAATTAAACATCTCTTGATAAATTTGTTTGTTCCTTCTAACTTGGAACTTTCATGGTTTTGTTGTTTTCTTCTTCTGCCGGCATTGGGGCAAAGGTTTAATTGGACTCATCCATCATCCTTGTCTCCATTCTCCATACCAAAATACGATTTGTTTAGTTTGGGTTGGTTTGGTTTGGAATTTACTGCTCCCCTAATTCAAGAAAAAAATTTCAAATCAAACAAAGATGAATTTTAAATAATCCAAAAAAACTAAAAAATAAATCAGATGAGTCTATAATGATTATTTTGTATCTATATATATATATATTTAATCAAGCACAATAGTGTAGTGTAGTGTAGTGTGCCACTCGATTATTCTAAGTACTAGGATAATTATTATTTCTTTAATAATGTAATCGTATCAAATGTCAATGATACAGAAGAATTATACAGACAAGGCCATGCCCAAGACGAACAGTTACACTTAGTTTGCCCATGCGTTTTGGGTTGTACCTTTTAAGCTGTTTTGTTTTTAAGTGATATAAACCTTTTAAATTGAGTAATGTTTAAATTAATAATATATTTAAATTATTAGTTAATAGTTATGTATTTAGTTTGAAAAAATTAATAATCTATTAAAATTTGATAACAGATGAAAATAGATATGTTATTAATTGTTGAATAATATAAAATTTTATCATTATATAATAATAAATTATATATAATTATTAAAAAATATATTAATATAATATATTTACATTTTTTATTTTTTATTCAAATTTATTAAAGATTAATATATATACAATATATATATAAACTACGAAAATTGGGACAACAGAGATGGTGACGATCGCTAGGGCGACGACGACAGCGAGGTGTGAATGGCTGAGGCTAGGACGACAGCGAGTTGCGAATGTTGACGGTGATGGGCTGGGGCCATGGCTGGGGCAACAACGATGGTGACAGGCTAGGGAGATGGCGACTGCTGGATATAGGTTTAGTGGCGGGAGATAAGTTGATGCAGAGAATAAAGATGGCGTATGGTTGGAAATAGCTTGAAGTTATAAGGGTAAAATCGTCTTTTACTCGATCAACTCAAATAAGTTAAGATAACGTTTTGAAAAAGCTAAAGCTGGATAGCTTTTGAAAAAAATTGGTATAAGAGCTTTTAAGCTATTTAACTTTTAAACTCTTTAAACCATCTAAACACAGTAAAATAAGTTTGATAAATGGTCAAATCGCATAGCCAAATGAATCGTTAAACACAGACCGACAAAGCTCACTCCTACTTAATTTGGCTAGGTTTTTATTTTTGTAATTTTTAATTTAAGTAGTGTTTAAGCTGGTTATAACGTTTAAATTAGATAGCGTTTAAACTGATAATGTGTTTAAATAAATATACTTTTAAATTATCAGTTAATAGTTATGTATTTGGTTTGAAAGAACTGATAACATATTATAACTTGATAAAAAGATGAAAACAGACATGTTGAATAATGTAAATTTTTATTATTAATTATTGATAAATTATATATAATTATTAAAAATATATTAATACAATATTATTATACAAATTATATATTATATATATAAATGTTTTTTGTTGTTATATATATACATATATACACACATATGATAATAGGAGGAGGGGGGCAACGGGCAGCGGTTGATGGGGCGACGATTGAAAATAGGGAACTTGAATCAGATCGGGGCGACGAATGGTCTGCGACGGAGAAGACAATGGGAGCAATGGTGGGGGAGATAGTTGCCGATGTTGTTGATGGGGGCAATTGCTGGTGAGAAGGAGCAGGTGGGGGCAACGGCGATGGCTGATGGTGGCGACTAAAAGAGTTGAAAAAAAAGAAGAATAAGAAAAAAAAGAAGAAGACGAAGACGACTGCAGCGGAAGACAGAGATTGAAGAAGAGGACATAGATAAAATTAACAAAAAAAAATAGGATAAAGTAAAAAAATACTTAGTCAACCCATTTTAAATAAGTAATATTTTACAAAAACTACCTCTCAATAACTTTTATAAAATGCCGTGGCAGTAGCATTTCTGAGGTGCACCCAAACACCGCACAAATTTTTTTTAACTACTTATAATACAGCTTACAAGCGGTCAAACCGCTTTCCCAAACGAGCCCTCCCCTCCTCCGCCTCCAGCTCCACTTCCTTCTTCATGACCGGAATGGCGGTATACTCTGCTCGTTCCAGAAGAAATTCTCCGGATCAACCATCGTCTTCACCTTCACCAGTCTGTCGAAATTCCTATTGAAATACTTCACCCCGTACACCCTCCCTTCTCTGTAACGATCCTTGCCGTTGTCGGTGACCCCAATGTCCAGATCCCTGTAGTTCAGAAACGCCGATCTAGGGTTCTTCGACACGAATGGTGTCATGAAGCTGTAAAGCTCTCTGGTTTGCCCCACGTAGTTCTTCTCCGCCTCGGCGCCTGCCTCTCTCCAGCTGACGGAATACTGGATCTTGAATTTGTTGCCGGCGCGGTGGGGGAACGGCGTCGCCCACGCAGGAATCTCGCTCATTCGGCCGCCGTACGGGTTGAAGACCAACCCGGTTTTCCCCAATTCAATCATCTTCTTCCAGATCGATTCCAACCCGGCCTTGGAAATTGGGGCCTGGACATAATCCGATTTCCGCTTCTGAAACTGGAGCCCGTCGTAGGTTCTGTTGAGCAAGACTTCCGGCAAAGTTTTGTTGTCGTAATTCGCCCAGTAAAGCACCGATTCGATCCAGTTCATTTCTTTACAGTCCTCTTTCTTCAGTCCCAGCTCGGGAAAATCTTTATTGATCACTTCCAGGAGCCTGTTTGTAGGATCAAAGTAAACGAATCAGGACCTATTTATCATGGGTGTCGGGTAGAATGAGACAAACCAAAATCAAACTCAAACTCAAATGGAGAATAAAATTGATCAAAAATTAAAGATCAATGCTACCTAAGATCTAGAATACGCCCACATCAATAGAGGGCGTGTGATTATCTAATCTAAAATAATCAAGATTTGAAATTGCTTTTAATTTTGAGAATTTGTATTGGGCCTCATTTAAAACTATACTTTAGAGTAAGAGCGAGGGAGGCGAGGGGTGCCCAAAATCTTTTTTCTTTTTGTCCGAAGAGGAACACAAGTTGGGGGAGGGAGGGAAACAGAGCTCCCTTCATGTTCGTATTAAACATCGAAATAATTAATTTTTAGTGCAGGGATCGTGGACCACAGAATAAAATCGAATCACGATGAATACACAATCTGTGGTTGTGCGGGATCGATCTTACCTGTTGGAATCACCCAGAAACATGGCTATGAAAGATGCTCTAATGGTCTTCTGTTTCTTCTTCTCCTTGCTAGTGATCGGTTGCAGAAGAAGCCTGATGAAAAGATCATTATCAATCTTATCCGCAACGAACTGCCATTTAAAGACAACCTCCGTCGCGTTCTGTTCCAGTGTCTTCTCAACCCGGAACACTGTCACTGTCTCCGGCACCGGAACCAGCCCAAGTTTATAGGCCAAAACAACCCCAAAACTGGCGCCGCCGCCGCCTTTTATGGCCCAAAACAGGTCTTCTCCCATGGCCTCTCTATCCAAAACTTTGCCTTTAACGTCCACTAACTGGGCGTCTAGCACGTGGTCCACAGCCAGGCCGTACTTCCGGAGCATATTCCCGTACCCGCCGCCGCTAATGTGGCCGCCGACGCAGACAGTCGGGCAAACGCCGGCAGGGAAACCGTACGTCTTGCTGGTGGACGCTAATTTGTAGTAGAGCTCGCCGAGAGTAGCGCCGGCCTGGACCCAGGCTGTTCCGAATTTCGGGTCGATCGAAATCGAACGGAGATTGAACATATCGAGGATGACGAAGGGCACCTCAGACACGTAGGAGATTCCTTCGAAGTCGTGGCCGCCGCTTCGGATTTTGAGCTGAATTCCGATGATTTTGGCGCACAGCACGGCTGCCTGGACGTGGGTCTGAGCCGTCGGGGTGACGATGACCGCCGGTTTGGGCGTGGATGAGGTGTTGAACCGCTCGTTTCGAATGTAGGATTGAAGCACAGTGATGAATGATTGGTTCTTGGGGCTGTAGAGTATCGAAGAGATTTGACTTGGTGGGATTGAGTGATTTGATAAACAATGGACGAAAGATTCATAGACTGAATGTGAATCCGAATCTGCCCATAAAAGCGGGAAAAAGATCAGAAGAATAAGAAGAAGAAAGTGTGGATGAAACGGCATTGGTGAAGATTGAGTTCCTTTCTTATCCATTTTCTCTGGGTACAAAGTAGTAAAGTAGGTTTCAAGGGTTATATATAGAATGCGAGAACAATCGCCGTAATGTGCGTTTGACTAGAAAGTTAAACGAAGAATTTTAACGAAACAGGAAGAACAGCATGCACGATTGTGATGTTTAGTTGGGTTAACATGTTAAAAAGAAGCTCGAATAATCAATCATAGATTAGGTGGTCAGACCGACTGAGTTTTCTTAAGGTAAAGATGGTTGTGTGGGAAAGAGAAGTCCGCAGGGATTAGAGAGACGGCCGGATAGCTTTTTTAAGCGCGATTCTTTTTGTCTTATTTCTAGACGGCAGACAGATGAATCTGTCCAAATATCTACAGTCTTGAGTCTTCCCAATTGCAGCGCAGGCACCGGGAAACTCTTACATCAAAAGAGTGATCGAAGTTTACATGAACACGTTGACTTGGATAAAGAAAGAAAGAAAGGTTGATTGTGATTAGTTCTGATCAAAAGTTGGGACTAGTCTTGATTGTGTACGGGTTACGACCATTGTTTTAAAAATCGGATCAGATCGGCCGTTCAGACTGATTTTACCTGGAATCAGTGGCCTATTCGATTCGATTTGACATAAAAAGTCAAATATTCTTTAACCCGATCAAAATCCGGTCGGATCGGTGAATCGGGAACCAGGTTGACCTCGATTTTTTTCACCCTCGCACTTATTTTAAAATTTTTAATTTTTAATTAATTCTTTAATAACATATATAACAATTATATATAAAATATTAATTATATATTAGTTAATAATAACATTTCTCATAATAATATATAGAATATTAGTATTTTAAATATATATTAAAATATATATTTAATATATATTATTTAATTATAAAATATATATATGACATCATCCGGTCGGACCACTCCGGCCTAACCGGTTGGACTAACTGACCCGTGACCTAATTAATAGGCCGGTTCGCTCCCCGGTCTGATTTTTAAAACATTGGTTACGACTTACGACTTGAGGTGTTAGCTAGAGTCTAGCGATTAATCCACGAGAGAGTTGAATATCGAAGGATTAAGGAGGAGCCGACCGGCTTTATGTCCTTCTTATGATTTAAGTTCAGTAATTTTTGTATTTGTGGGTCCTAAAGGAATTCAATTAAATTCTATTTAGTAAAGTTGAAGTTCAATGAAAAAATTCTTACTCATATTATTAAATGTTATTTTTTAAATACAATAATAAATTTATAATTACGAAAAAATATTTATCTCTATTATGTGTATTTTTTGGACCACATTGGGTGGGCCGAAAACGGCCCAAAAAGCCAACCCGATTATCCGAAGCCTGGTCAGTCCAAGGTGAATCAAAACCACAGGTCGCTACACCAAATCCAGGCCACGGAATGGGGTGAGCATCGAGTTGCATATCCAGCTTCCTGCGAACTTATTCAACTCGCTCACATGACACTTGCGGGTTTATCGAAAACCCATCACGGCCTGACAAAGAAGAAGTCAACCTTCTCAATTCAAAACAAATCAAATCCTTACAAAAGCGGAATTCATTCCTGACTACGGGAAACTGATAAGGGAACTCAAGTAATGTGATCTTATCTTCAGATTTGGTAGATTATTCAAATTGTAAATACCTCATACTATAAATAAGGTCGAGAAATCATTGTAAAAGGAGAGAGAATTAATAATATATTGTTATTCTGCCGAAATAACCATAAAATAATCGTGGACTAGGCATCATTCTGGCCGAACCACGTAAAACTTTCTTGCGTGCAGTTTGTCATTTGTTTTGCTGGTTTCTTTCTTTTGCATTTGTGTTTATTCTCTCAGTGCGGGCTGACAAACAACAGTCAACCGATTTTGAACGTCGACATTTTGGCGCTAGAAGAAGGGTCCGCTCTAATCGATATCAATTGCAGGAAGAAGAAATACGAGGTGTTCTGAAATGGTGGCTAATCAACATGAAGACCATGTTAACCAACCGTTGGAGGTGTTGCCAGTCGGGGGCTCGGTAGTAACCACTGCAACTACTTCTGTTCCTTTGTTGGCATCTCCCCATGGGTTCCTTGCCAATCCGTGACCACTATCCCCGGGAGAAAGGCGATTCAGGCTTGGCAACAACGTAATGAAGCGCTGGAGAATACAGTCATGCAGCTCGCTGATGCAGTTAGGGCATTGACCTAAACGCAAGTCCACGCCTTCCAAAGGCAGGTGAAGGTCGCTCCACCTGGGGGTGTCCCTCAACCCTGGGGTGTTAGACCTGTTCCAAACGAAAGAGAAGTTAGAGGAACATCACGACGGGCTGAATCAGTGCATTCCTTAAAGTCGCGGTCTCGAAGATTGAAGGAACGACGACGCCGTGATGACGAACTGGAGGTTCACTCCATAGGTCTGAGGGTGAGGGTGAATTGTTATGGAGTTCTCCATGAAGAGGTTCATGAAGGGAATTGACGACATGAAGATTCGCGTCGAGGAGATAGCTCGATCAGGGTCAGTCCGGGTCATACCAAATACCGTAACTCTCCAGATCTTGGGAATAGGAGACGACGTATGCCGCGAGATCGCTATTCGCCAGAGTGAGATAATGGATGGGAGAAACGGTCTCTTACTGGACGATCTTTGGATTAGGACCCCATCGTGGAGGAATTACTATAGAAGGTCCAACAATTAGAAGCGAGACACAGGGTTCATGATCGGAAGGAAGGCCACAGATGGAGGACCTTGTTCTCCAGGAAAATCGAACTAGAGCCTCTCCCTCGCAAATTCAAGATCCGCAATACCCCTCAGTATAATGAAGATGACGATCCATATGACCATCTGGATGCTTTCAACATCCAGATGGATTTTCGAACTTCTAGTTCATTGGTGAAATGCAGTGCCTTCCCTACGACCCTAGGAGATATACCTCGGACTTGGCTCAAGAGTCCCGGTCCTCGCAGTATCTGTACCTAGGAGGAGTGTCAGAGGAAGTTTATTAGTCAGTACAGATCGCTTAGGAGGCAGCTTGCCCCGTCATGTCACCTCGCTACGGTATTCCAACGGTCCAATGAATCCTTGAATGATTACATTGAGAGGTTTAAGCGTGAGGTTAATAATGTTGAGAACCCATCAGACGAGAGTATTTTGACCGTGATATCTGCGGGGTTTCGAAAGGATGGAAAGCTCTATGAGAGCATCTACAAATCCCTTGTGAGAGACCTGGTGAGTTCTACGAATGAGATGTATAGGAGATCAGATGGGATGAGACTTTTGGCTCGAAGAATCTGGGTAACCAAAAAGATGAAGCTGGAAGCACCAATCAGAGCAAGAAGAGAGGTAATGGCGACAATGACAAAGGGGGCCAGGGACGAAATTCTAATGATCAGATCGCTAAGAAAGCGAGGAACGAGCTAAGAGGTGAGTGACCTTCGTGCCAAGGTTGCTATGAGAACTATAGAATTCTGTCTGACGCTCAAGACAGGATCTTCGCTGCTGAGAAGAACAAAGAGGATTTTGGGAGGCCTAATCCCATAAAGACTCCCAACAGATTCAAGGATAAGGACAAGTTATGTGCCTACCACAATGAGGCGGGACACAACACCTTCGAGTGTTGGGCATTGAAGGACATGATTGAGGAATTGATTAGGAGAGGTCGCTTGTGTGATTATGTTGTGCGACCAGGAAATCAGTAGCCCCAGCAGTGAGCTCAACCAGAGCCTCGTCAAGCTCCCGAGCAAGATCAAACACCTGCGGTAAGACCTATTTTTACTATTTATGGTGGGCCTCATATCGCAAGAACTTCTAATAGGTTGCACAAACGTTATGTTCAGGAAACAGATCACTTTCTGCTCACCAGATATGGCAGATAGGAGAGACCATCTAAGAAAGCCAGAGCCGCCCCATAAGACATCGTTTTCGTAGAAAAAGATGTCAGAGATGTGTACTAGCCTCATAATGATGCTCTTGTGATCTGAGCTCGAATTGACAATGTTGAAGTGCAAAGAATTATGGTGGGCATTCTTTATGCCTATGGTTTCGTGAATTCAACGCCTAAGATAATCATTGTGGAGTTAAGGTTAACTGAATTTTAAATATTAAGGAATGGACATGTGTTAGGTTTGAAAGGATGTCCCCTTAGGTAGGTGCCTTGTGGACGTTTATCCTGAGGGCATGGGTAGGGGCGGAGCCACCTGAGTCCCAATGGGGGCAGTTGCTCCCACTGGGCCAATTTTTTTTTTAGAAAAAATATTTTTTATAATGATTTATTATTAAAAATAAAAAAAATATATTATATTTTACTACTAGAAATTAAAAAAAAATAAGCATCGAAGAAAGCAAGTATATAATGGTAAGTAGTAACTATCACAATATTATTTTACAATTTGTTCATAATTTTATTTTTTTACAATGATGATACAAATAAAACTAAGTACTGAAAAAACTGATGAAGCAAAGAAAACAAATATGGAAGAAATTTATATTGAAGAAAATGAACAAATTAACAAACCAAGTATTGAGTAAATTGATGTTATACAACTTCCTACAGATCCCAAGTTAAGAACTACAATAATAAATTACAATGTTAATTTTTAATATCAAATTAGAAGAATCTACTTGTAAAGAGGTCTGTGTTAATCTCGAAATTAAGACGATTCATTTCAACTTGGTTCAATAAATTTGGTAATTGGTTAGAATATAATATAAGTAAAGATGTCGCATTTTGCTTATAGTGTTATATTTTTAAAACAAATAATGTGGAATAAGGAAATAGTGATTCTTTCATGAAAGAAGGGTTCAGTCATTTAAAAAAAGAAGAAGATAGATTTTAAGTTTATATTAGGAATGCTAATAGTGCACATAATTAAACTCGAAATAACTGTGAAATCTTAATGAATTAAGAGTAAAATATTGAAATAGTTTTCTTTAGGCAATTAGAACAAATACTATGTGATTATCGAATTCGTTAAAATGCATCAATTGATTATGTTCGACTTCTTCTACAACAAAAACTAGTCTTTTGTAATTACGACGAGTTTAAAAATTTAAATAATCAATATAATTTTTTTGAACAATTGCAATTTTTAGTATAAAAAGTCGTAAGAAATAATTGTAAAAAAAATTATTTTAATATTATCACTATTATCTTATTTTTAAAATTATATTTTTTGTATTTAATTTCGCCCCATTAGACCAAAATCCTGGCCTCGTGCCTGGGCATGGGGTGGCCAAATTACGGGCTTCATCCATGGCTAGAATTTGATGGAAAATCCTGGCTTCGTGCCTGGGCATGGGGTGGCCAAATTGCGGGCTTCATCCATGGCTAGAATTTGATGGGTAGTGGGCCTATAGTTGGTTGGATAATTTTGCAAGTAGTTTACTGGCGTTTTAGTTCACCTAATGCTTAATTAGGTGCACACTGTGTAATTGAGGTGAAAGCTCAGTGCCAGTGCCATCAAGTCAAGAGTTATATCTTAGATAATATTTTTGTTCAATTAAAGACGATTTAAATAAATTTTCATAAGAGAAGATTTAAATCTTATATCAAAGTTTTAAGTTAATATCTGTACCTTAAATTATTATGAGAAACGAGCTTTTTTGTTTAAAAAAAATAAATTAAATATCAAACTTCCCGCGGTAGGTGATCACAGCAGGCCATGGGCCTGCGATGGCAAGTCATAGGTTGGCAAAGACGATCGTAGGGTGCCCCCGGCAGGCCAGCCATGATAGTTGCAGGGGGGGCTCCCACATAGGGTAACCCTTTGCCCTGCCACGGGCCTACTAAAGGAGGCAGCCCTTTGTAAAATAAGTAAAATACTTATTTGAGAAAAGATATATTTTTAATCTTATTCTATAATTTTCAACGTGTCTTGGTACATTTAGATTTCACAATCAAC
The DNA here is from genome assembly GCF_014633365.1 of Diospyros lotus. Taxonomy (NCBI): domain Eukaryota; kingdom Viridiplantae; phylum Streptophyta; class Magnoliopsida; order Ericales; family Ebenaceae; genus Diospyros; species Diospyros lotus. The sequence goes on along the minus strand of NC_068339.1, from coordinate 12,077,932 downwards.
CCTTAAATTGAAAATAATCAAGTTTAAAATTCGAAACACGACAAGCAATTTGAATTAATAATGTGGAGCAAAAATTTCCAACAAATAATTATAAATTAAACCAACCATTTTACTTCAGGTAAAAAGGATGGAGGAAAACGCATAATTATAATTAATGCATTCAACACCAATTTTCTATAAAAAAAAAAAAAGGTGCAAAATATTGGTTACAGAAATAAACTAGAGAAAATCAAACAAATCGGACGAATCCACTTGCCAATTCAGGAAATTCTCAATTTTGACCTACAAATCTTTGATGCACGAACAGGTTGTTTTGGTGCCTTCAAAACGTTTTTTTGTATTAAAATATCAAAAATATCAAAAGAATATTTTTGAACCATTTTTTTAATTTTAAAAATATTTTAGACCATTTTGTAATATTAAAAAAATATCAGTTAACGAAATTGTTAGAGATAAAATTTTCTTTTTAAATTTATTATTTACTTTTAATTAATAAGTCATAATTCATGAATGATAGAAACTTATGTTTATATTTTTTTAAAAGTACTATGAAAATTATGTTTATTTTTAGATTGAATATTAATTTTTTATATTAAAAATTATATTTTTCAAAAAATCTTATATTTTTTTTATCTATGCATTTACCTAGAATTTTTGTTCTTTACTTCTTAAAAAAATATAATTTCTCTATTTCTATTTAGTATATATTTTTTATTTCATTTCATTGTAATTGTCACTTAGATACAAACTCGTTGATTTGTTTGTTTACAGCTGATTTGGAGATTTGGAATGGCTGGAAAATGGTGCCAAAATCAAGAAAAATGGATCCAAAATAACAAAGATCGATTACGTGTAACGATTCGTTATTGGGTCTATATCATTATTTATGTTTTATTTTATTTTTGGGTGCATTATATATCTTGACATTATTAAAAAATTGAACGGTGGAGGTAATTTATGTGACCATAAGTCGCAAGTAATGAAAAGAAATATTATGTTAAAAGTCTAGGTGATGAGAACCAAGGTTGTTAAAATCGGAATTTTAAGTGGGATCGAAAAAGTGTCCATAAAATCGAATCGTAAAATCGTAAGATTTTAGAGATAATTAAAAATACCCTTCAGTTTTTGTAAATATATGTTTATAATAACATAATTTTGCAGAAAATAATTTAATATCTTTTAATAACCTGATTATTCCTTATTATAGTTCAAAAGATGATACTTCCAAAATATAGTTCAAAAACGAGCAGGTTGGTATAGGCAATTTAGAGGCAAAATATAGGTAATTTAGAGGTAAAATATAGCTTAAAATTCTTTTAGAGGATTCTTTCAACGTCTTCCATTAGATTTATGTTGTATTTTTTTCTTGATTTAACATTGATTAAATCAAGTAAAATCCCAATTTGGGGTTTGGTGGTCCATTAATTAATTACTTGTTTGTCTTGATTTACTTATGCAATCAATGTTAAATCAAGTAAAAATTATAATTTAAATCAAGTAAATTGAAACTTATGCAATTAATGTTAGATGCTATGTGATATTGGAATTTACACAATCAATGTTAAATTAAGTTCCAATTTAGAGGCAAAATATAACAATTCATTGCATAAGTTCCAATGTCAGATGCTATGTGACATTGAGACGTTGGAAACATCCTCTAAATTGCAACTTAAATCAATGAAGGTCTTTGAATCGTAAAATCGTTTGGGAATCTCTAAAGCATAAAATCGTAAAATCGTATATGTAAAATCGAGATTTTATAGGATTTTATCCTAAATTGGATTTTACATGGGATTTGAATCGTTTAGGGGTTTTCAAATCGTAAAATCGTAAAATCGTACACGTAAAATCGGGATTTTAACAACTATGATGAAAACTTAATTTAGGTGTAATTCCTAAAGTAAATTTATGAGATATTGTAAGTTGAACATTTAATGTGTATGTGTGGGTAAATTAGAAATAAAAGGCCCAATAATTAGAGGTTGAAAATTAAATAAAACAGGTTGAGAATTTAGGTTTGTGTATTTAATTAAATTCAAATAGATTGGGTTGGACAAAGTGAAAAATAAACCCATCGGCCTTAAGTGAGTTGGGCCTATTTATATGAGTTGGATTAATGGGTTGGACTTGAGCCCATTTGTAAAATAATGTTTTAAATTTTAAAAAAAATATAATGAATTGTAAAATGACAATCAAGGGCTTAATGTCTTTGTATTGTGTGTGTCAAAAAGGTAAAGGTAAAGGGAGATTTTATAAATGGGTTGGATAGAGAAAATAGAAAAAAAAAAAGAGAGGAGAAAATGACAAATATCAAAAAGGGGTATGGGATATTTGTGTCTTGTGTGTGTGAGAGAGGGGCATTTTGATAAAATGGGTTTTAATTTCTTTTTGGTTGTAACCTTTTTGTGAAATTTCTTGTATATTAATGAATCTTGTTGAGGTTTTTGTTTGGGGCTTGATTCACTTCAAAATCCTTTAAGAAATGGCATATTTATTGGTTATATTAGAGCAATGCAATTAATTGTTGAATTGCATTGCATTTTGTTCGTGTTTTCATTTTTGGGTTTTCAAGGGTTGGCTTTTTAGTCTTAGAGGGTCGATTTGTCAGACTTGAAGGGTCTATTTTCTTATCTTCAAGGGTTGACTTTCATTACTTCAAAAGTCAACTTTCCTGTTTTCAATAGTCGACTTTCACCTTTTCAAGAGTCGACTTTCTAGCTTTCAAAAGTCGACTTTTTGTGTTCAAAATTTATTTTTGACCCAGAATTTATTTTTTACTCAGAGTTGTAGAAAAATAATCTATACATATGTAAATCCTAATGAGATAGGGGTTGTAATTCATATATTAATTACAACATTCGTTTGTTGATTACATAATTTAAAAATAAGGGTGAAATGGAGCAATGTGTCCATGGGTATGAAATTGGCAAGACTCGCAATGTTGCATGATGTTATAAATTGTATGAAAATGTATTAGTGTTGCATGATAGATATTTGCGCACATATTATTTTGCGCGACAGCTATGTTCGTGAGTGAGAAACGAATATCCTTTGAGGGTCTGATGCGGGTTGAGGTGGCCATAAGTCTGATAGGTGAGACTCAAATTTTAGTTGCTTGTTAAATTTTTTTTATAATGTATGTATACATGCACGAATGTGATGTCCTTGGGAGTCACATGGAGCACGTGAAATTCATTATTATTAACGTATGTGCATAAGTATGGAAATGAATTCATGACACGTAAAACAATCACAACAGAAAAAATGGTTGTGAATGTAAACTTATGAGTTGTATCTTATTTATACATTTTCATAGAGTCTTGTGAGTTACTTTGTTTACTTTTATGTTATTCTAGATAGAGATAAAACAATGATTGAGGGCGAGTCTAATAGGGCTAGAGCCCAAGTCTAGAGGTGTATAGAGACATTATAGACTAGAAGGTCCTTGTTAGTAGTTTAGTTTCGATGAGAGCATATTGTGAGGAGATTTTATTTTGTTATTTACATTATTACCCTTGTATACATTTTGTATAGGCCATGGTGCCAAGATGATGAAACTTGATTATGATGTAAAATTTTTATTTTACCTTCTACTAAATGTGTTTAAAGTTAGAAGTTTGATGTTCAATTATATTATTTTGTATCATCTTTGTCATGATCTCATTTGAAATATCTTATGCTAACAGAAATATTAGGAAACCAACCCTTACATGATGCATATTCAAGTATATAAATCCAATTGTAACCAAACAAATGATCTATTTTCTCAAATATTTTCCTTTTTTTTTTAAAAAAAAAATTGGTATATGATTAAGTATTTATATTTTGAGATTGATTATTTTTAGTTCATATTGTATCTATTTTTAATGATTCGAATTATAAAATATTTTAAATGTTTTTTTATATACTTTATTAATATGCATTTAAAACATTTCATAATCCTGCTAAAAAATAAAAAGTGTAATTCAGATTGAAAGTATTTTATTTTTTAATTAAAATATATTTTATATAATCAAAAAATATTTTTATTGGAGGCTTAATTTTTTTTTTATAAATTTCTTATTGTGTGCCCTAAAGTTAGAGGACAGGAAGAATTATTACAATTAATGTTTTAAAAATCGGATCGGAAAGTGAATCGGCCTATTAATTGGGTCACGGGTCAGTTGGTCTGACTAATTAGATTGGAGTGGTCCGACTGAATGATGTCATATATATATTTTATAATTAAATAATATATATATTAAATATATATTTTAATATATATTTAAAATACTAATATTCTATATATTATTATGAAAATGTTATTATTAACTAATATACAATTAATATTTTATATATAATTGAGATATATATAAAATAATGATTACAACAATGATTAGGTGAGAAATGCTGTACGGGCTCGGCCGGTTGGGTCCGGTTTTTAAAACAATGATTACAACAAAATAGCTCCTATGCTTAAATAGTAGAGCACATATATAGTGGAGGGGCATTATGTATATGAAAATAAAAATAATTGAGATAAAGATAAGCATTTTAAAAATAATTGTTTCTAGAATTTTTGAATTTTAAAATTATTTTCACATATTAATAATTAATTACTCTTGGACGCATAATAAAAGATCTTATTTTTTTATAATTATAATCTATTTGGATAATTACAGGGTAAATTAGTTTTTTGACAATTAATTTATAATAACCGAATAGAAAATTAGTATAACACTAAATTATACTTTTTTTATGAGACGTGGAATAACATTATTTAAGTCCATATCATTTAATTAAGGTACCAAATTAAGAGGCTGTAAAATTTGGGGAAAGACAATTCTAAAATGAGTTGTATATATACTTGAGGAAACCCACCCTTTGAACAGAATCACACAGACGAGGTTGCAAAATTAAGTTGGAATTCTTTAATATCTATATATCCATCATATATATATGAATTTTAAGAGTTAAGAAACATTTTTATAAAATAATATTAAACTTTTAAATAGGTATAGCTAATATAGGAGAAAGTATTTTGTGAAGCTCAAAGAAAGAAAAAGAACCAAATCATCACCAAGCCAAACCAATAAAGAACGAAGTTGATATTAACTAATCAGCAATATTATTTAGATACTCATGAAATATTTTTTGTGGCACTATTTTATTGATGTATTATACTTTATCTCCAAATTAATGAGATGAGTTTTATTCAAAAGAAGCAATCATCGGAGCTTCTGGCCAATTGTAGGAAACGAATGCCTATTTTGGAGCAAACTCACACCGCTGCAGGCGGAATGCTTTGCTCATTCCTGAAGAAATTACTCGGATCCACCTTCCTCTTCACTTCCACCAATCTCTTAAAATTATCCTTGTAATAAGGAAGAGCCCAAGTACTGGCTTGTTCATAGCTTGTGTTTCCCTTGTTGTTCACTCCCAGGTCAAGATCTCTATAGTTCAAGTACGCCTGTCTCGGATTCTTCGAAACATAGGGCTCCATCGCCTTATAAAGCCGCCGGATCCATTTCATATGCTTCACATACTCTTCTCTTCCTTCTTGCTTCCAAAAGGTCACCCAGTGGATGTTGTAAATAACCCCAGATCGATGAGCGTAAGGCGTCGCCGAATCGGAAATCTCGGCCAGTTCTCCTCCAAACGGGCTGAAGAGGGCCTCGGTTCCATCTATCTCGTTCAACATTTTGTAAACAATTTCCAGACCTTCTTCTGAAATTGGGGTTAATACGTAGTCCGATTTTCCTTTGAAGTATATCGGATCGTTGGTTCTGTTGAGCAAAATCTCACGCGGGTAACCGTCGAATCCTGCGAAATAGAGAATCGATTCGATCCAGCTCATTTCGAAGCAATCTTGTCGCTCCAAACCCAGCTCCGGGAAGCTTTGTTTCATCAACTCGACGAGCTTCTCAGCCCGGCCGAGGTACAAGGCCACGAACGAGCCTTGCGTTGTCAACTTCCCGAACCCGCTACTAGAGTTAGCGGTTGTTATGAACAGCCTCAGCAGGACGTTTTCGTCAAGCTTGTCCGCAATATATTGCCACTGGTGCATAAGCTTGGCCCCGTTTTGCTCTAGGGTTCTGTTCACTGTGAAAACAGTGACTGTTTCCGGAACAGGAAGGAGTTTAATCTGCCATTCGAGAATTACACCAAAGCTCGCCCCGCCGCCGCCTCTGATGGCCCAGAAAAGGTCTTCTCCCATGGCTTTCCGGTCCAGAATTTTGCCATTAACGTCGACCAGTCGAGCGTCGATGATGTTGTCGACGGAAAGGCCATATTTGCGGGACATCATGCCGTAACCTCCGCCACTGAAGTGGCCGCCGATGCCCACAGTGGGGCAGACTCCGGCTGTGAAGCCGTGAGTATTAGTTTTTTTGGAAATGCTGTAATATAGCTCTCCTAGGGTTGCGCCAGATTGGACCCATGCAGTGCCTTTTTCCACGTCGACATCGACTGATCGGAAGTTGATTAGGTCGACCATGACGAACTGGGATTCATAGGACACGTAGGAGAGGCCCTCATAGTCATGGCCACCGCTACGAACCCTAATAGGCAAGCCGGATTCTTTAGAACAGTATACGGCGGCCTGAATTTGGGAGACTTCTAATGGCGTGACAATGACTTTAGGTTTTGGAGTATGAGGCAAGGCGAACCTTTGGTTCCGTAATGAGGCCTTCAAGACGGATGTATAGTTGGAGTTGTGTGGAGTGTAGATGAGTTTTGCGATGGAGTTTGTGGAGTTTGGGAAGTGAAGGGGAAGGCATTGAAGGAAGTGGTGGACACGGGAATGATGATGAGATGGGGCTGCCATTAATGAGGTAGAGAAGAGGAGGAAAAGAAGTGGAAGCCATGGTGAAGCCATTAGAGTCTTCATTTTTGTGTTAATTGATGATTGATCAATTGACGGTAAATGCGGGGTTATTTATAGATATATTCTGGGATTGCTTGTGCAGCAGAAGTTATGTGACTTTTTCAACTTCTGGGTTTATTTTTCTCTGCAAGAAATGGGTTAAGAGGGAAAATTCAAATGGGATTTAAATACCATATATATAATATATATATATATATGTATGTATACTTTTCTTTTGTAGCTAGTAGCTTTTGAAATTGGCAATTAATTAAGCATTTTCTTGCATGATTTTCTACAATAGAATTGCTTTTTCTGATCTGCAAGAATTAGCTAGGCGAAAAGCGAAAGTACAATGAAACTTCAATTTCGTACTTTTTTTTATGAATTTTCTCTTTCTTGGGATGCCTTTCCTCATAAGGGCTGGTCGCTGAGTCCCACAATTTTTGACGAGAAAGATAAATCTGAATCTGATCCACAGTAATTACGCAGCGAGTGAATTCGAATGAATTTTTTCTTTCTAAACTATAGGACTCGGGAACTTTGTGTTTTAAGCTATTTACACATAAATTATATAAATATATATACATACATATAAAATATCATTCAGTAGATCCTACTGTTTAGATCTGCGCTCAGGAACCTCAGTTTGAAAGTTGCAATCTTTTTTTTTTGGGTATAAAAGTTGCAATCTGTAAGCATTAATTAGTACACGATTTGGGTGTTAGTCAAGGAAAAATGTTTATGTTTTATTGACATTTGGTTTCACGTGGGTGCAGTATTTGTATTTTTTTAATGGCAGATAAACTTTCCCAAGTTTTCAAGTAGGGAATACGAACTAAACACGTACGATTTGGAAGCATGAACACGATGATATCAAGATCTTGGATTTGCTTATTATCCCACGTCTCTTCTTATATAATTTCATTCTTTTTTTGCAGTTATATATATGTAGTCGTGTAAAAATGTTTTTTAATGAGAAATTGTTTGCGGTGAGTCAACCAATTGAATAAAATCCTCCCGCTCACCTGCTTTGTGTCCCTTTCTCATCTTCATCTTCATCTTCTTATGGATATTGGTCATTGCCCACCTCATATATATTTTCCTTCTCAGAGGCTGCTTTTAATGATTTTTTTCACAATTTTAGATAAGATCAAATGTATGTATTTTATTTATTCTCACTCCTACATCACACACTTACGATCTATCAAAGACTTTTCTATGGCCTCAACCTTTCTTTATTTTTATTGAGTCTTTTCCTCGTGTCTCAAGAATCTTTTCATTCAAGTAGTTACCATTATAGCCATAGAACACATTGACTTTCATTAATCTTTTCATTCTTTTTTTTGGGATTTTAAATTATTTATAATGCTCCACTCTTAAAGAGTAGAGTTGAGTATGATCTATATATGTTCATTAGATTGTGTTTTCCTTAGTGAATGAATTTATCTATTAGAGTAAAAAGTTCTCCTTTATCGGGTCCTTACTAGTCCTGTTTCAATTCTTGACTATTTTAACAAAACTTTTTTTTTTTTTTTCTGATGATGAAATATAAGTTAAAATGAAAAATTCTAACTTGTAATTGAAATATAATTGGATGGATTGGTTTGTAATTTTCCTTGATTTGATTTTTTGTTTAAACTGGTAGGAAGGTAGTTGGTAGCAAAAGTAGGTAAGAGGCCTTCTATGGATTGGTTAGACATGTATTGCAACAAATTGACTAGTATATTCGGTTAATTAAATAGTTATTTATCAGATAATTAAACAATTGAGAACTTTTGGGACACGGATTGATAAGATGAATAATAATCACTTAGAAGTTTATTATTTGTATGGACCGACCAATCTAGTCGGTGATTTAACTTAGTGTTTGAAATCATATTGACAAAGGGATCATAATTGGACAATACAAAATTAAATTGGGATATGGTATGAGTTCAAGCCAATTCGATATCAGAGGGCAATTTAGTATTTTTTATTTTTTAGGTAAAAGGCGAGAGTAGTTAATGATGTGAAGCTTTGCAATTGTTTTACATTTTTGGAATTTCCTTCTTTTCACTATTTTCCTCGGCTCTGGCTAGCTAGGGCTGACTGTAAATTTCAATACACACTTGCCAAAAATTTGGGTTTTAGTTAGAATTTTAAAATTATATTCACATATTAATAATAAATTACTCTTGGAGGCATAATAAAAGATCTTATTTTTTATAATTATAATCTATTTGGATAATTATAGGGTAAATTAGTGTTTTGACAATTAATTTATAATAACTGAATAGAAAATTAGTATAACACTAATTATACTTTTTTTATGAGACGTGGAATAACATTATTTAAGTCCATATCATTTAATTAAGGTACCAAATTAAGAGGCTGTAAAATTTGAGGAAAGACAATTCTAAAATGAGTTGTATATATACTCGAGGAAACCCACCCTTTGAAAGATGCAAAACTTCCAACACTCGTGCATGCATTTGCAAGTACGTGTAGCTTTTGACATTTACTGGAAGTAGTAGTCATTTCAACTTTGAACTTTGCTCTAAGTTGGAAATCATGTTAGAATCTGTGAGATTAGTCCAAACAAAACAAAATTATCCATTTAGAAAAGGTAAGGAGGGGTGATTGAGATAATTAATTTCTCCGCCAGAACATATATATATATATTTATAATTTGAATGACTTATATCTATAAAATTTATGAAATATTGGGTATTCTTTTATGAAAATCTTACATTCTTATATTTTGTTTAAATGCAATATTTTTGGAAATTCATATTTTTTTCTAAAATTACCCTTATTTGATTTTTTATTTAAAAATAATAAATTCTTTCTAGTATATAAAATATTAGCCCCACAACCTTTTAGGAAATTAAAAAACGTCATTTTTTTACACATTATGTATAATCTATTGTTGGAGGAGTGTCCCTAGAAAGTTGAAGCAAAAAAGTGGAGATTGTTGGAATTAAATGAAGCTTCAACGGCACTGTTTTGTAAGGGGGCTGGATGATCTTTTAACAACCCTCCTGATTGCTCAAAACGTTGCCGTTTTGGGCCCATGAGTTGGACGGCCAAAACGGCAACCATCCCCTGTCGTTTCATCAAAGCACGTCTTTTGTTCGTTTTGTCATTTAGCCTGCTTCTTCTCTGATCATCAATGCTGCCTTTATACGATTCAATCCCCAACCGTTACTTTTCTCTATTTATCTTCTACAGTGGCCTCGAGATCTGATATGCATAGCCTCTAATTTGTGTTGCCTTTTTAGGGTTTGCGTCCATTCTCTACAATTTTCATTGTCTATGTGTAGGTTTGATATGAATGTTTTTCTCTCTAGGGTTTTGCCTATAATCTGTAGATTTGTTGTTATGGGGCGCCTTTGATTTGAGAGTTGTTTATTTGTACAATGAGTATACGAGAGCGATGTTTGTATATTGAGGCTGTAAACATCTCTTTCCAATAGTGCAGTAAGTTTTTTTGTCGGAACTCAACGTGGATGTAGTCCTCATTAACGGGTGAACCACAGTAAACTTGCTTGTGTTCGGTTTATGCTTTATTTTGCTATTTTGTTAATATGCATGTTCAAGTTTATCGAAGGCTCTGTGTATGCTTTGGCTCTTCTCTGTGTTATGTTTTAAGTAGTGGCTGAAAGTTGTCTCGACCTAACAGTGGTATTAGAGCCATTTCCTTGGTATTCACGGTCCAGGGTTTCAGAGCCTGTGCTATTTCCAAACTCAAGGTCATATTTTTTGTTTTGCTTGTGTTGGTTTGATTTTCCAGGGTTTGCTAAGAATTTCTATCAGTCAAGTGTTTTTATGTGTGAGTCTCTATCAGAGTCTTGGGTTTTAGGGTACATTCGTGCAAAGCGAATGACATCAACCTGATTTGAAATCAATATATTTGACGAAAAAATTGATTTCGGTAGTTGGAAAAAGAAGACGAGAGTTTTTCTCTCTCATCACAAAGTGCTTATTGCACTTGAGTCTGATGACAGAAAATGGTCTGCAGATCAGTTGGCTAGAACTGATGAGGTAAGAGAATAAGCTTACAATATTATTTTCTTGCATCTTGGTGATAGTGTTATCCGTAAAGTTGATGGTATGAATACTCTTATAGACTTATGGAATAAGCTTGAATCAGTATATTATGTTTTATCTGCTCCTAATTTAGTCTATCTAAAGGGTATGTTATTTAACTTTAAAATGAATGTTTCTAAATCTATGGATGAAAACATAGATGAGTTTACCAGACTTGCTTTGTTGTGGAGAAAAACATATCAAGCCTTAGGTGATACTAGTGAGGCTATGATCTTATTAAACTCTTTACCTGATAAATATAATGTTGTCAAGCATTCTTTGCAATATACGAGAATTGTACCTAGCTTAAACTTGGTTATATCTAGAATTAAATCTACGGAGTTAGAGTTAAACACTTCTAAGAAACTTGGTAATAACTTATTTGTTAAAGGAAAGTTTGAAAAGAGAAACAATATGGGTAATGGAGATGAATCTGGGGGGTTTGGGAATAAGGGTAAAAACAAGGAAAAGAAAGATAAACAATAACCTAATTGGAAGTGTTATCATTGTGGGAAAGAGGGACACATTAAGAAATATTGTTATAATCTTTTAAAGAAACAAAAATAAGAGGGTAATGTAACCATAGCTGTAATAACTCTAACACATTAGCTGAAGTTCTCACTGTTTCTAATGCATATATTACTAATGAGTAGATAATAGACTCTGGATGTTCATTCCACATGTGCCCTAATATTACATGGCTTTAAAACTTTAGTAACAAAGAATTTGGCACTATTTACATAGGAAACAACCAATCATGCAGTGTGCAAGGTATATGTGACATAACCTTAAAAATGCATGATAACAAAGTCAGAATGCTCACTAATGTAAGATATGTGCCAGGCTTAAAATGAAATTTAATATCTCTTGGTACATTAGATGAACTAGGCTACTCTTACACTGCTGAAAATGGTTTCATGCATGTTTTTAAAAATAATGACCTAATTCTAACTGGTACTAACACTACAAAAAAACTGGCATTTAGCGGCGATTTTTAACCGCTGCTAAGTGATTTAGCAGCGGTTTTCAAAACCGCCGTTGAACCAGCCGTCGTGGAGCATTTAGCGGCGATTTTGACCAACCGCTGGAATAACCGCCGCAAAATCACTGATTTTGCGGCGATTTTTTTAATTTTAGCGGTGGTTTTAAAAATCGCCGCTAAAATTAAAAAAAATTAAAATTTTTTATTTTAGCGGCGGTTTTTAAACCGCCGCAAAAATTAAAAAAATTAAAATTTTAAAAAAATAAAAATTAAAAAAAATTAAAATTTTAAATTTTAGCGGCGGTTTCTAAAACCGCCGCTAAAATTAAAAAAAATTAAAAAATTTTAATTTTAGCGGCGATTTTTAAAACCGCCGCTAAAATTAAAATAAAATTAAGAATTTTACTCTCTCACCCGCCCGCGCCCACACGGTTGCCCACCGCCCAACCACGTGGCCGCATATCCGCGCACCACGTGGCGAGGCTGGAAAATAAATTTCCAGCCTCCCCCCTTCCCCAGTTTCAAACCCACAACCTCCCATATGCCATTGTATGCTTGAAACCGCCTGATCTACCAACTTCCCTTGTTATATAATTACATATATAAATTATATACCACTATTTTTCAGAATTATATTTTATATTTTTTAATATAGAAAGAAAAACATTAATTAATTTATCATTTTTTAAAAGAATAAAGGAATAAATTAAAAATAAATTAATTGAATTAAATTAACTAAATTAATTTATTAAAAATAAAAAAATTATATATATTTTAAAATTATTAAAATTTTGTTAAATTTATTTTTATTTTTATTTTTTTAAATTAAATTTTTAACTAGTGGTGAACCCGCGTGATATGTGGGAGAGTTTAATTTAAAAATAAAAAAATAAATTTATTATTTTAAATAATTTTAACTAAATTGATAATTATAATTTTTTTAATCTTTAATCATATTGAAAAAATTTAAGTTTACTTAATTATTCACTATTCAATATGCTAATGGAGAACACTTTTAATTCAATATACTTATAATTTTTTTATTATATTATATTTATTTATAAATAAATATTATAAAATCTATAATATTTTCACTTAAAGACGTTCGTTATTTTCTATTTATTATATTATAATTATAAATATAAATTAAAATTCTTAAATATGAGTAAGAATAAGTTTTTTCAATAATAACAAAATTTTAAAAAAATGAATTTTGATTTCTTCCATAGTCGTAAAAATGTGATACCTTAAATATTAATTAGCATTGAAAAACTCTAATACTTGACAACCCTAATAATTGACATTTGGCAAAATACTTTATTTGACTATCATATTTTATTATTATATAAATATACATAGAATAAAGATATAAAAATAATATATTAAATAAATAGATACTTTTCTATGAATTAATTAATAGTTTAAGTTGTCTATTAATATTTCTCATAAAATTCATGCAAATTTAATATAAAACAATTAGCATTGAAAAACTTGTATATTTAAAATTTATTATTAATTTTACATAATTAGTATATATTATTTCGAAACAATTGAAAGATTTAAATTATTAATGCAAATTACAAAATGTAAATTATTAATGTAATAAGTATTAAATGCAAGTTTTGGGGGAAAATTTTATTACTACTTATCATTTCAAAGCAATTGAAATATTTAAATTATTAATGCAAATTATAAAATGCAAATTATTAATTCAATCAGTATTAATTGTAAATCATTAATGCAAGTTTTGGAGGAAAATTTCTTTTTTGAAGACTATCCTATTTTTATATATGTAAAGATGCAAATTACAAAATGTAAATTATTAATGCAATAAGTACTAAACGCAAATCATTAATTTGGGGGAAAATTTTATTACTATTTATTATTTCAAAACAATTGAAAATTTTAAATTATTAATGCAAATCACAAAATACAAATTATTAATGCAATAAGTATTATTTGTAAATCATTAATGCAAGTTTTGGGGGGAAATTTCTTTTTTGAAAACTATCATTCTTTTATATATATAAAGATGCAAATTACAAAATGTAAATTATTAATGCAATAAGTATTAAATGTAAGTCATTAATGCAAATTTTGGGGGGAAATTTCTTTTTTGAAGACTATCCTACTTTTATATATATAAAGATGCAAATTACAAAATGTAAATTATTAATGCAATAAGTACTAAATGCAAATCATTAATTTAGGAGAAAATTTTATTACTATTTATTATTTCAAAATAATTGAAAATTTTAAATTATTAATGCAAATTACAAAATACAAATTATTAATGCAATAAGTATTATTTGTAAATCATTAATGCAAGTTTTGGGGGGAAATTTCTTTTTTGAAAACTATCATTCTTTTATATATATAAAGATGCAAATTACAAAATGTAAATTATTAATGCAATAAGTATTAAATGTAAATCATTAATGCAAATTTTGGGGGGAAATTTCTTTTTTGAAGACTATCCTACTTTTATATATATAAAGATGCAAATTACAAAATGTAAATTATTAATGCAATAAGTACTAAATGCAAATCATTAATTTGAGAGAAAATTTTATTACTATTTATTATTTCAAAATAATTGAAAATTTTAAATTATTAATGCAAATTACAAAATACAAATTATTAATGCAATAAGTATTATTTGTAAATCATTAATGCAAGTTTTGGGGGGAAATTTCTTTTTCGAAAACTATCCTTCTTTTATATATATAAAGATGCAAATTACAAAATGTAAATTATTAATGCAATAAGTATTAAATGTAAATCATTAATGCAAATTTTGGGGAAAAATTTTATTACTACTTATTATTTCAAAGCAATTGAAAATTTTAAATTATTAATGCAAATTATAAAATATAAATTATTAATACAATAAGTATTAATTGTAAATTATTAATGCAAGTTTTGGGGGGAAATTTCTTTTTTGAAAACTAAATTAAATATTTTAATTTAAAAAATCACCGCAAATATTAATTTAAATATTACTACTTTAGTTTAAATATTTTAATTTAAACTAAATTATATTTGCATTAATATTTTAATTATTAATGCAAATATAAATTAAATATGTTTTAAAAAATCGCCGCAAATATTAATTTAATTTTAATTATAAATTATTTAATTATTTTTGAATTTAGCGGCGGTTTTTCAGAAACCGCCGCAAATATTAATTTAATTTTAATTTTAAATTATTTAATAATTTTTGAATTTAGCGGCGGTTTTTCAGAAACCGCCGCTAAATTAAATTTTTTAATGAATTTTGCGGCGGTTTTGAAAACCGTCGCAAATATTAATTTAATTTTAATTTTAAATTATTTAATAATTTTTGAATTTAGCGGCGATTTTTCAGAAACCGCCGCTAAATTAAATTTTTTAACGAATTTTGCGGCGGTTTTGAAAACCGCCGCAAATATTAATTTAATTTTAATTTTAAATTATTTAATAATTTTTGAATTTAGCGGCGGTTTTTCAGAAACCGCCGCTAAATTAAATTTTATTTTTTAATTATTTAATTATTTTCTAAATTTAGTGGTGGTTTTTTGAAAACCGTCGCAAAATTTCATTTTTTGCGGCGATTTTAGAAACCGCCGCTAAAAATCAATTTTTTTGTAGTGTAAGAGGCATGGTTTATTTGTGTTAATTAATGGTTGTTCTCTTCTCCCTATTTCTTTTGCATGCATTGTCAAAACTGATAAGATAGATCTCTGGCATTTGAGACTTGGTCACATGAGCCAGAAAGGTCTACAGGCATTGTCAACTCAAAGTTATCTTAATTCAGTGACTATAGGTTCCCTAAACTTCTGTGAGCCTTGTACTCTAGGCAAGCAACACAAACTGAGTTTTCATAAAGGAACTCACTTGACGAAGGCATGCCTAGAATACTTGCATGCAGACCTATAGGGTCCCTCTCAAACACCAACCATTGGTGGCAATAAGTATTTATTATCTATTGTTGATGACTTTACTAGAAAAATGTGGGTGTTTCCTCTTAGGACTAAGGATCGGACATTAGAAAAATTTAAAATATGGAAGACCTTAGTTGAAAACCAAACTGATAAGAGGATTAAAACATTAAGAACAAACAATAGATTAGAATTCTTCAATAGAGAGTTTGATGAGTTCTGCAACACTCATGGCATTACTAGGCACAAAACTGTTAGGAACACACCCCAACAGAATGGGGTTGCTGAAAGAATGAATATAACACTCCTAGAAAATGTAAGATGTCTTCTGTTCACAGCTGGTATGCCAAAAACCTTTTGGGGAGATGCTCTCTCTACTGCTGCCTACCTAATAAATAGAAGCCCCTCCACTGTCTTAAACCTTAAGTGCCCTAAGGAAAAATATATAGGAAGGAAAATGAACTTAGATCATTTGAAAGTTTTTGGGTGTGAAGCCTATGTTCACCAATCAATAGGAAAACTAGACCCAAGGTCCACGAAATGTATATTTGTAGGGTACCAAAATGGAACTAAAGGCTATAGGTCGGATAGGAGTTCAAGAAGAGTGAAAATAATCAAAAGCAGGGATGTTATATTTAATGAAACTGTTTTCCCTTGCAGATTAGAAAATTTAGAGACAGACCCTAAACCTAGTGTCCCTGATGACTCTGTGATAACTGGTAATACTCAGTTTCAGGTGGAACAGCCAGCAGATATGTCTGACCTTCCAACTGCTCCAGATAATCCCAACCTAGATAGTGATCCATCCTCTGACCACGAAAGTGATCATGAGGAGTCAACTAATATCGCTGAGGTTGAGGTGGAGCAACATATGACTCTCCTCAACAAAACTTAAGGGATTATTAGTTAGTTTGTGATAGAAGCAGTAGGACAGTAAGATCTCCTACTAGATATGCATATTCAGACCTTGTTTATTGTGCCTTAGTGGCAGGAATGAAAATGAGACGCAGTGAGCCATCATGCTATGAAGAGGTTGTCAACTCTCATGACTGCTTAAAATGACAGTGTGCAATGGATGAAGAAATTACCTCTTTAATGACCAACAACACTTGAGAATTGGTCCCAAGACCTCATAAACAAAAGATGGTAAGTGTAAATGGTTATTCAAGCTCAAGGAAGATATGTTACCCACTAATCTCTTAAGATTTAAATCTAGATTAGTGGCTAAAGGGTTTACTCAGAGGGAGGGCATAGATTATACTGAGATTTTTCTCCTATTGTTAAATTTAAAACTATACGTATGATGCTTGCCATAGTTGTTCAATATGACTTAGAATTAGAACAACTAGATGTTAAGACTAGATTTTTGCATCCTGATTGGTTTTGTTAGGAGTGAATATGACAGCTGTTTTTACTTTATCCTCTTGGAAATTCCTATTGATCTATTTTTTTTATGTAGATGAAATTTTGTTGATTAGCAAATCTAAGTCAAAGATATGTGAATTAAAATCAATGTTGAATACAAACTTTGACATGAAAGACTTAGGACCAGCTAGGAAAGTCTTAGGGGATGGTAATCGAGAAAGACAGAAGTAAAAGTTGTTTAAAAATTCACCAACATGACTATTTGCTTAAGACTGTACAAAAATTTGGCATGTCAAGTTGTAAATATGTAAATACACCTTTGGCTGATCATTTTATCTTGTCTAAAAGCCAATGCCCATTATCTGATTCTGAAAAATTAAAAATGGAAACAATACCATATGCTAATATAATTGGAATCATCATGTATTCTATGATTAATATCAGGCTACACCTTATTTTTTCAATCTCTTTGCTTAGTAGATTTATGTCTAACCCTGCTGGTAAAACTCATTGGGATGCCTTAAAATTCTTATTAAGATATATCAATGGCTCTTTAAATGTTGGTTTAAATTACATGAAAAGATCTGATGCACTTGATCTAGTAGGCTTTGTAGGTTCTAATTTTACAAGAGATAGAGACTCAAGAAAATCCACTACTGCCTATTTCTTTACCTTATGTGGTAATTGTATCAGTTGGAAGTCATAGTTACAGTCTCTGGTTGCACTGTCTTCCACTGAGACAGAATATGTGGCTATGATAGATGCATTTAAGGAAACCATTTGGCTTCAAGGTCTCTTGAAAGAAATTCAGATATTACGAGGTAAGGTTGTGGTGTTTTCTGATAGCTAAAGTGCTATCCACTTGAATAAAAATCCAGTATACCATGAAAGAATAAAGCATATGGATGTGAAATAGTACTATGTAAGGGATCAGGTGGCCAAAGGTATTGTAAACATTCAAAAGGTCCTTATTGAAAATAATCCGACAAATATGAGAACAAAAATTGTGACTGCAGTTAAGTTCAAATATTGTTTGGGCTTACTGCATGTCGAATTTGGTTAAATGAACAACCAACAAGAGTAATGATGGCAAGGATTGTAACATGCTGCACTATTGTTGGAGTGTCCATGGAAAGTTGAAGCTTCAAGGTGGAGATTGTTAGAATTAAATGAAGCTTCAACAGCATCGTTTTGCATGGGGTTGGATGGTCTTTTGGCAACCCTCCTGGTTGCTCAAAACGTTGCCGTTTTGGGCCCATGAGCTGGACGGCCAAAACGACAACCATCACCTATTGTTTCATCAAAGCACACTTTATCTTTATTTTGTTGTTTAGCCTGCTTCTTTCCCAATCGTCGATGTTGCCTTTATGCGATTCAATCTCCATCGCTGCTTTTATTTATTTATCTTCTACAGTGGCCTCGAGATTTGATATGCACAACCTTCGATTTGTATTGCTTCTTAAGGGCTTGCTTCCATGCTCTGCAATTTTCATTCTATTGGTATAGGTTTGATATGAATGTTTTTCTCTCTAGGATTTTGCCTATAATCTGTAGATTTGTGGTTATAGGGCGCCTTTGATTTGAAAGTTGTTTATTTGTACAGTGAGTATACGAGAGTGAGGTTTGTATATTAAGGCTGTAAACATCTCTTTCCAATAGTGTAGTGAATTCTTTTTGTCGGAGTTCAACGTGGACGTAGCCCTCATTAATGGGTGAACCATGATAAACTTGCTTGTTTTCGATTTATGTTTTATTTTGTTATTATGTTCATATGCATGTTTAAGTTTATCGGATGCTTTGTGTATGTTTTGGCTCTTCTCTGTGTTCTGTTTTAAATAGTGGCTGAAAGTTGTCTCGACCTAACAGGCCAATTATAGGAAACGAATGCCTATTTTGGAGCAAAATCACACTGCTGCAGGCGGAATGCTTTGCTCATTCCTGAAGAAATTACTCGATCGGATCGGATCCACCTTCGTCTTGATCACTCCCACCAATCTCTTGAAATTATCTTTATAATGGCGAAGAGCCCAAGTACTGGCTTGTTCAGCATCATATTGGTTTTCTTAATCATGTAAAATGATGACTGGATTTTGGGCAGATTGTTATGATTAATTTTGCAATGCCTTAGGTTATTTTTTATGTATAAAGAAAAGTATGACTTTAATTAGTAACACACTGTTGTTCCAAAAGTAATGAAAACTACTAAACTATTCAAAGTTAGTGTAGGCACCCCCGCCCGGATATCCCAATCGCCCGGTCAATCCGAACGAGAACGCCTACATAAGAGAAGAGAAACAAACACAAGACAAAAATACCCTGGCATGCATACATACGAAAAATACAACAGCGGAAACAAAATAATATACATGCACGCCTACAAGTACCCTGCTGGAATAGCAGTCAAGGAGTATATAAAAATATACAGACACCTGTGCCAACGATAAAAGATACAAGGAACAACCGGGCACAGTAAAAAATGAGAGTCAAAACTCTTAACAAAACATCAGAGAAAACGGGGGCAGCTAACTGTACACCCTACCGACACGGCTGGCTGCTAGGTGGCACGGTCCTCGCCCTCGACTTTAGCCTTACCCTTACCTGGAATGATGGAAAGCAAGGTGAGTCGCAAGACTCAGCAAGTTTATATAATAAGGAAGGCTGTAAACGAAACAGAAGAGAAGATCACCCCAAATATAAACCCACATGTACACACAAGTCATGTGACGCAACAACGCAACAGTGCCGCATAATAAAACATATACCGGTCCTTGGGGCCCACACAGAACACCTGGCACCCAAGTCCCATACCAACCTGCCGCTGCCTTGAAAGGCAACATAAATCACCACAAACCTGTGCGCACTGTCCCGGGTCGGTACTCCCGTCACCCGTATCCCTGTCGGTACTCCCGACAGCCGAGCCAAAGGCTCCCTCGGAACGGTACTCTCGTCCGAGAACTAATAACTACCAGTAACCATGCAATGCATATAAAATGCAAGGCGTAATGAGCACCAACGTGATACAAGGCGCCCATACATCCAGGCATCAAGCCATGCTCCGCCCACGTAGTAAATCACACGCGATGCATATGCCCGTGCTGGATGCAACCTGACCAATCTAAAATGTCCGTGATCAAGCATAACCAAATCATGATGATCCCATCATGCAGCCCGAACCCATGTGCATACCAAACCATGCAACAAAAATGAAATAATCAGGCATGCTATAATCACATAACGGTAGAGTAGGTTAGCAGTGCCTGACACCGGTCAGCGGTTAGTGACCAGGAGAGACCATCTGACGGCCTAAAATAGACCATACAACAGTTTCACCGTCACCGAACGGCTAACCCTTGCCCCCACTGCCCAACCGCTCTAGCCAATAAATAACCGAAAATCCATAATAATACCCGACAGCTAAGAACCTAGCCCCAGGTGAGTACGACATCATTCCCATAGGATTGGGGGTGATACAAACCCCCGTAGGCAACCAACGATTAATACCCTCGAAACCAGGTTAATAAATTAAATTATTAAACACACCGTTTAAATTCCATAATTTATTAACAGCCAAATCTAACGAAGGGAGGCCAAATAAATTGACATCGAAAGAATCGACAAAAATCAAATTATTTATATTTACGGGCGTTACAAATCCTCCCCCCCTTAAAAGAATTTCGTCCTCGAAATTCGTACCTGGCTAGTCAAACAATTGAGGATGAAGTCGCTTCATCTCCTCCTCTAGCTCCCAAGTAGCCTCCTCAGGGGTATGTCGCTACCACTGGACCTTCACATAGGGAATCGTACGGTTACGGAGCACTTTCTCTTTCTGATCCACAATGCTAGCAGGCAACTCGGTATATGACGCATCCTCTTGCACCACGAGAGGATGATAATCAATAACATGCCCGGGATCTGCCACATACTTACGAAGCACAGAAACATGAAAGACATCATGTACGTGGGCTAACTGAGGGGGTAAAGCTAATCGATAAGCCAACGGTCCGACTCGCTCAAATATCTCAAACGGTCCCACATAGCGAGGACTCAACTTACCAGATACTCCAAAGCGTCGAACACCCCTCTTCGGCATAACCCGAAGAAAAACATGATCACCCACCTCAAACTCCAAATCCCGGCGTCGTCTGTCAGCATAACTCTTCTGACGGTCCTGAGCTGCCTTCATCCTAGCCTGAATCAACTGGATCTTCTCTAATGTCTGCTCTACCAACTCCGGTCCAAGCAATGCTCGCTCCCCAATCTCGGTCCAACAAAGCGGTGATCTACATGGTCGCCCGTACAACGCCTCAAATGGTGCCATCCCAATACTGGCCTGGAAGCTATTATTGTAGGCAAACTCCACTAGCGACAAATGGTCATCCCAGCTCCCATAGAAATCCAATACACAGGCGCGGAGCATATCTTCCAAAGTCCGTATGGTCCGCTCCGACTGCCCGTCAGTCTGAGGATGGAAGGCTGTACTGAAAGTCAACTGAGTCCCCATAGCACTCTGCAACGCTTCCCAAAATCGTGAGGTAAATCGAGGATCCCTATCTGACACAATGCTAGCTGGGACTCCGTGCAGTCTCACCACCTCGTCAATATATAACGTGGCCAGTCGATGAATAGGATAGGTTTTCTTGACAGGTAAGAAGTGCGCTGTTTTAGTCAATCGATCGATAATTACCCATATCGAGTCGTACCCCCGGCTGGATCGTGGCAATCCTGAGACAAAATCCATAGCTATGCGCTCCCACTTCCACTCCGGCACAGATAAAGGTCGTAACAATCCTGCGGGCCTCTGGTGCTCAGCCTTAACCTGCTGGCACACTAAACATCGGGATACAAACTCTGCTACGCTCCTCTTCATGCCGCTCCACCAATATTGGCGCCGTAAACCCTGATACATCTTCGTCGCCCCAGGGTGGATAGTATAGGGAGAACGATGAGCTTCCTCTAGGATCCTCTGCCTAATATCACTGTCACTCGGCACACAAATCCGCCCACGAAACAATAGCAAACCATCGTCCCTCTGGCTGTACCCTAATGGCCCAAATCTCTCCATATCAGCCATAATCGCGTCAAGCTCCACATCCTGTCGCTGTCGATCGCGAATCTGATCCTCAAGATCTAAATGGATACTCATGGCAGCACAATAGAGTGTAGGATTGTCTGGTGCCACAGAGATAGTAAGATCGCTCATCTGCTCCAATAAGAACCACTCCTGCACCATCATAGCTGCAGCTGATGCTCCACGACGACTCAATGCATCTGCAACCACATTGGCTTTACCTGGATGATAGAGGATCTCGCAATCATAATCTTTAAGCAACTCTAACCAACGACGTTGTCTCATATTGAGTTCCCTCTGTGAGAAGAGGTACTTAAGACTCTTGTGATCAGTGTAAATCTGGACTCTCTCACCAAAAAGATAATGCCTCCAAATCTTCAAGGCAAACACTACGGCCGCTAACTCCAGATCATGTGTAGGGTAATTCTCTTCGTGCCTTTTCAACTGTCTGGATGCATAAGCATTCACTCGGCCGTCCTGCATCAAAACACATCCCAACCCTGCATACGAAGCATCACTATATACAGTAAATAACTCACCACACCTGGGTATCGTCAGTACTGGCGCCGAAGTCAAACGCCGCTTCAACTCCTGGAAAGACCTCTCACAAGACTCGTCCCAAATAAATCTGACGCCTTTCCTCGTCAACTTCGTCATGGGTGATGCAAGCCGTGCAAAGCCTTCTATGAATTGTCGATAATAACCGGCAAGGCCAAGAAAACTCTGAATCTCCGTCACTGTCATCGGTCTCGGCCAATCCATCACAGCTCTAGTCTTTTCTGGGTCTACTGAGATACCCTCACTTGAGACCACGTGTCCCAAGAATACCACTCGGGTCTGCCAAAACTCACATTTCGAAAACTTGGCATATAACTGCTCCTCTCTGAGTTTCTGCAAAACCACGCTCAGATGTGCCTCGTGTATCTCAAGGCTCGATGAGTAAATTAGGATGTCATCAATGAAAACTATGACAAAAGAGTCCAAATATTCCTTGAATACTCTATTCATCAGATCCATAAATACCGCAGGTGCATTGGTCAGCCCAAATGGCATGACCACAAACTCATAATGGCGGTAACGTGTACGAAATGCGGTCTTCGCAATATCCTCATCTCTGACTCGCACCTGATGATAACCTGACCGCAAGTCTATCTTGGAAAACACTGATGCACCACGCAATTGATCCAGTAAGTCATCCACACGGGGTAAAGGGTACTTATTCTTAATTGTTACCTGATTAAGCTGCCGGTAGTCTATACACAGTCGCATAGACCCATCTTTCTTGCGCACAAAGCCCCCCATGGCGATGTGCTCGGTCGAATAAACCCCCTCTCCAAAAGATCTTGCAACTGCACCTTGAGTTCTTTTAATTCATTAGCAGCCATACGGTAAGGAGTCTTGGAAATAGACTGCGTACCTGGTATCAGATCGACTGCAAAATCAATCTCCCGGTGCGGTGGTAGTCCTGGCAACTCATCTGGGAACACATCTGAAAAGTCTCGCACCACAGGATAGGCAGCCAACTCCTTCTTCTCCCCAGCTATCACGGTTACAAATGCAAAATAAGCTTCACACCCACGTCGTATAAGCCTCTCGGCGTGCATAACTGATATCATTGGCGTAGTCACCACAGGCTTTACACCCCAGTATGTAACAACTGGTCTCTCCGGGTGCTCAAATGAAATTACCTTCCGACGACAATCAACTCGAGCATAGTGCCGTGAGAGCCAATCCATACCCAACAGTAAATCAAAATCCTGAATCGCCAAAACAATAAGATCTCCTAAAAATACCTGGTCATGAATCCCTATCTCGCAATCCCTGACCATCTCACTTCCCAACAATACCATCCCTCCCGGTGTCGAAATAGATAAATCATAAGGTAATGGGGTACACGAGATCGGGATCTTATGCAACAAATGGGGTGCTATGAAAGAGTGGGTAGAACCTGTATCAAATAAAGCACGTACATCGTGACCATGAAGAGAAAGTATACCTTGTACCGTATCACTGCCCTCAGCTGCCTCGGCGGCTGTCACTGCAAACGCTTTCCCTTGCATCTGTACTCTCTCTGTAGGCCCTGGGCGCTGTGCTGCTGGAAGGGGTAGTGGTGCTCCTGGACCCGGTGCCCTAGGTGTAAACTGTCTCTGAGCTGGTCTGGGTCCCACACCTCCCGTCCGTGGCCCTCCAATCTGTGGTGGCTGGGTGCACACGTTCGAACGATGGCCCCTCTGTCCACAACGAAAGAAAATGACATCCTGCCCTGTGGCCGGTGTAGCTGGTGGGGCTGGTGTAGCCGGTCTGGGCCCCTGTGGACAGTCCCTCTTTAAATGTCCCGGCTGACCACAACGATAACACACGTCTCGACGAACATCCCGGCACTGACCCTGGTGTCTCTGTCCGCACTGTCGGCACTGTGGAAGCCCAAAACTCTTACTGCCCGCATCCCACTTCCTTTTCTTACTGCTATTCCCAGCGCCCTTCATGACTGACTGATCTGATCATGCCTCCAATCGGTCCCGCTCCACTGCGTGGGCCCGCTGTATAGCCGTAGGAAAGTCGGGTGCCTCGATACCAGCCATGGCGTGACGAATCTCTGGTCGTAGCCCCATCTGAAACTTGCTGACTCTGCGAGACTCAGGGGTCAATAACTCTGGAGCATAACGAGATAACGCCACAAAATCAGTCTCGTACTGTGTGACTGTCTTGCTTCCCTGTTGTAAGTCAACAAACTCAAACACCTTCTGTTCTCTGACCCAAGCCGGTATATAAGTCTCATTGAATGCCGCGACAAACTGTGCCCATGTCGGGCCTCCATCACCATATCGCTGTCTGGTGGTCTCCCACCATCGTTCGGCGTCTCCTCGCAACAAGAAGGTCCCCAGTCGAACTCTATGGGCCTCTGCACAGCCTATAGATCGTAGATGCTTCTCCACAGCCAATAGCCAATCCTCGGCCTCTGTCGTGTCGGCACCTCCACTAAACTCTGGTGGACGTAGGGCCATAAAGTCTTTAAGTAATGCGGCACCAGAACTGTCCCCTGCTCCCGGTGTACCTGAATGTGACGCCTGGGCCGTAGCGGTCCTACCATCGCGACTGCGCTCCTGACGTAACTGAGATGCCGCCAGTACGTCCACGGCCCGTAGAAGACCTGCCAATGTCTCCTGCATGTCCGAAGGCCCTGGCTGTCTCTCATCTCCTGTATCTGTCGCCTGTACCTCAGGAGTAGGAACAAGGTGCCCTCTACCTCGCATCGGTGGTCTACCACGACCTCGTCCACGGCGTGCGTCCATGAGTCCTACATAACCAAAATTAATTAGAACGCATTTCGAAATTAAGGACACGACCTGACACTCTAACTCTACCTAACAGCCTTGGTGTACAGTTACTTGTCCCCCAAATTGACTCAATGACGCTCTGATACCAACATTGTAGGCACCCCCGCCCGGATATCCCAATCGCCCGGTCTATCCGAACGAGAACGCCTACATAAGAGAAGAGAAACAAACACAAGACAAAAATACCCTGGCATGCATACATACGAAAAATACAACAGCGGAAACAAAATAATATACATGCACGCCTACAAGTACCCTGCTGGAACAGCAGTCAAGGAGTATATAAAAATATACAGACACCTGTGCCAACGATAAAAGATACAAGGAACAACCGGGCACAGTAAAAAATGAGAGTCAAAACTCTTAACAAAACATCAGAGAAAACGGGGGCAGCTAACTGTACACCCTACCGACACGGCTGGCTGCTAGGTGGCACGGTCCTCGCCCTCGACTTTAGCCTTACCCTTACCTGGAATGATGGAAAGCAAGGTGAGTCGCAAGACTCAGCAAGTTTATATAATAAGGAAGGCTGTAAACGAAACAGAAGAGAAGATCACCCCAAATATAAACCCACATGTACACACAAGTCATGTGACGCAACAACGCAACAGTGCCGCATAATAAAACATATACCGGTTCTTGGGGCTCACATAGAACACCTGGCACCCAAGTCCCATACCAACCTGCCGCTGCCTTGAAAGGCAACATAAATCACCACAAACCTGTGCGCACTGTCCCGGGTCGGTACTCCCGTCACCCGTATCCCTGCCGGTACTCCCGACAGCCGAGCCAAAGGCTCCCTCGGAACGGTACTCCCGTCCGAGAACTAATAACTACCAGTAACCATGCAATGCATATAAAATGCAAGGCGTAATGAGCACCAACGTGATACAAGGTGCCCATACATCCAGGCATCAAGCCATGCTCCGCCCACGTAATAAATCACACGCGATGCATATGCCCGTGCTGGATGCAACCTAACCAATCTAAAATGTCCGTGATCAAGCATAACCAAATCATGATGATCCCATCATGCAGCCCGAACCCATGTGCATACCAAACCATGCAACAAAAATGAAATAATCAGGCATGCTATAATCACATAACGGTAGAGTAGGTTAGCAGTGCCTGACACCGGTCAACGGTTAGTGACCAGGAGAGACCATCTGACGGCCTAAAATAGACCATACAACAGTTTCACCGTCACCGAACGGCTAACCCTTGCCCCCACTGCCCAACCGCTCTAGCCAATAAATAACCGAAAATCCATAATAATACCCGACAGCTAAGAACCTAGCCCCGGGTGAGTACGACATCATTCCCATAGGATTGGGGGTGATACAAACCCCCGTAGGCAACCAACGATTAATACCCTCGAAACCAGGTTAATAAATTAAATTATTAAACACACCGTTTAAATTCCATAATTTATTAACAGCCAAATCTAACGAAGGGAGGCCAAATAAATTGACATCGAAAGAATCGACAATGAGAGTATATAGAACTTGCCTTTCCGGAGATAGCCTTAAGCTCAGTTTGACCAAACACAGTCAAAGTTATACAAACTGCAATATTCTAATTATTGACAAAATTAATAAAATTGGGCCCCAAATGAAATTTCAACCACAGAGAATATTAATTACTAGTTTAATTACATACCTGGATAATTAAATCAGAGATTAAACGGAGTTTAATCCGATTTTTGAAGCCCCAAAATCTCAAATTTACGTCGCGCACGCTGCTGGATTTTCTGCAATTTTCCTTACTGTTTGCACGCAAAAAGGACGCCGAAATTGGCTTAAAACTCGGCCAAAAGTGAGCAAGGGAGGGGCCGCCACGTGGCAGCGCGCGGCCAGCCGCTGGGGGAGGCCACCGCCTCACCGAAACGACGTCGTTTCGGACATCTTTGGCTGATTAAAATCAGCCAAAAATCGGCCCTCGCGTACGCCTGCCTGCGGACTCGAAGCCGCGTCCACCGCCTGGCCGTCTCGCGCACGAACCGCCCGCGCCCACGCTCACATCTAACCTATATATAACTTAGGTTATATTTAATGTGATTTTTGCCCCTTTCCGTGAATCACGCCAGCACCCCACAACTTCCATTAATCACACAATCACCCCCTATAATAATTACAGAAATGCCTGAACTTTCTAAAAATCACACAAATTAATTTATTTTAATTTTTTTCTCTTTCCAGAAATTCCCAAATAACAAAATTAACAATCCTAATTTCTTATTTCCATAAAAATCACTTAATTTAATTTTATTTAACCACAACCAATTATTTTACTTTTTCTTTTAATTTAAATTATCCCAAAAATCAAATTATTTATATTTACGGGCGTTACAGTTAGTCTTATGGTAAAATATTATAAATTGTTGTTTTTCCACAATTAAAGCGAGTGGCAGATTTAGGGGGGCTGGCAGGGCCATGGCCCCCTTAAATTCTAAACATTACATTTATATATATATAAATGAAGTTCTTAGAAATTATATATTTTCCTATTAGAAATTGAAGTTCTTTTCATTTCATGAATTGGTCATGTTTCATCCATTTGATTATGTTTGATACTTTGGTCTTAATTTTGGTGTTAGAGAGGTGTTGATTAGCGCTTTAATATCTTTGTGTTTAGCTTGTTATTTAAATTGTATCAATTATATATTAATAAAATCTTCTTCTTAGATTTTAAAAATATAGTTGATTTTACTTACTAAGAAGATAGTAAAGTACCATTTAAATCAAATAAATTTAGTATTACAAAATATTTATTTGTATTTATTACTTATTTTGTTGTCCAAAATTTTATTAGTGTAAATTCGACCCATTACTAGATGACAATTCTAAGGATTGAGAGCTAAAGTGTATAAAGTATAAAGAGTGATCTAAGAATGAACCTATAGAAAATGTCAAATGCGGGAACAAAAAGAAAAGAAAAATTGAAAAGAAAATAAATCAAAGGTCATAAGACTTTGTTCTAAACATATATGATGGAAATTGATTAAGGAGGTAACATTTTAATTAGGAACTAGAAATAAGTTAAGAAAACAAAATCTTTCTAGCAAATGAAATTAAACCAAGTGAGGCTAATTAAACTCACAAGTTAAAAGACTTTTGAAAAAATAATTTCGGGGTCTAGTTATAGGCATGCAAAAATTTTGATTATAATTTTTTTTTTAAGGCAGAGTGGATATAATATTTGAGATTTTAAAGGTAATTTGGGAAAGTGGAGTTATTATTTTTCAGAGAAACAAAAATGGCCTTAATCGGTGATTTCTTATGATACAAGGGCATTTAAGTAATATTGCAAGGCTTTAGACCCCTTTATGTTGAATCAGGGTTACCTTTATAATTTTTCAAGATGTTTCATTAGATATAATTTTTCAAAGTATGGGGCTTTAGTGTAATTTTTCAACAATTTTTAGGGTTTTAGCCTACTTCTCAAAAATTCTCAAACTGAAATCTTAAGTTGCAGCAAACGTTGGTATAATTTACAGAAATATAGTGTAGTATATTAAAAGAAGAGGCTTGGAAATAAGGGGTTAATTGAAATTCACTAAACTTGGGGGTAGAAGTGTAATTTCTCAAAAACCTACAACTTGTTGATGACCCATTGTCAGTGCTAAATACCTAGGATCCGACCTAGTACCGAGGAAGCAAAGCAAAAATGAAGAAGATTGAAGGATTAAGATGGCTTTGGAAGTCAATTTCAACTATAAAAACGTGTTCTTGATCGATGGTTTTTTACACAAAATCAAATTGAATTTTTGTTTGATTAAAAAGGTTATAAGGGTTATTGTGAGGATTTAATAGAGGGTCTTTCTTTTTAGATTTAAGAAATTTTAGTTTGGACACAAATGGAGTGAAAAATGGTGAATTTTTGAAGGGGTACGTAATTTGTGGTATCATTAAAAAACACACCTAGTAGGAAAAAATCAATTTGGTAGGGCACAAAACTAGCAACATTGGTGGTCGTTTATGTCTGGAAAGAAAGAAAGAAAAGAGGAAAAGGAGAAGAAGAGAAAAAAAAAAAAATAGTAAACGACAAAGAAATTAGTGGCTTGCAATAATTGTTGCGTGGAGAGAACTACTAGAGAAGGAGAAGATGATCGGAGATAGTAGCTGATGGGCGCATACATCAAGAGTAACGCATATGTGTAGCATGTGTGAGTAAAAAAAAAGAAAAAAGAAATAGAAAGATGGAGAAATATTTAGAACAAAAACAAGTGTTCAAAAACATTTAAAACTTAGGAAAATATTTTTGAGCATATCAAGGTCACAAATAAGAAGCCAAAAGCTAAGATCCACATAAAAGTTTCTCAATTTTCTTCATATATAATCAAGGTACTTTGTATGAACATTTTGTTTATATAATTGACATAAAAATAGATGATTGTATAGTGTTTGAACATGTTAGTAATTGTTTTTTGAAAAGTCATGGGGATGTGCAACCTCCAGTATTTTTATATTATCAAATTGTTGAAATTTGTTATTTATGTTATGTATCTCATACAAAAATATTTTTGAAATACATAGTTAGCCTCAAATATTTTTTCTTCTATAAAATATATGTATATATGTAATGTGATGAATGATATGCAAAAAAAGAAATTAACTGATGAACGAGTTATGAAAATAATGAATTTGCTAATAGAATTCCAAATTTACTAGCATATTTGTGTTCAATGTTTCGAATTTATATTCTTATTTTGTTGTATCTTGAACAAATTTAGGTTGAAGTTAACTTGGATTTATATGTACATTGTTCATTTGAATTTTATATTTTGTTTAGACTATATATGCACCATGTTAGACTTTGATTAACTGCCATAACTTTGTTTTTTTGAGGTTGTCATCTAAAGGGAGTAAAAGGAAAATTTTGAAAAATTTTAAGATCAAAGTGTAATTATTAAAAAAATTCAAATTCTTGAGATTTCAACACGCTTGAAAAATAGAGTGCTACAAAAAGTGTGAGAATATTTGTCATAATAAAATTTTTAACATCAGTCTGAATTGCCCTAATTATAAAATTATTATCTTTTTTTCAACAGGTTTTTCATTTAAGTCTTGAAGAATCATTTAAGGGCATCCTTTGGGGGTGTTTTTCTTTAATGGTTGCATATATATTCGACAATTGTTGATACAAGGTCCTGCTATTTCAATCACTCTGTATATTATTGATTTAATGAAGTTAAATCATATTTGTTATGGAAATGTTATTTAGATATAAAATTTTGACATTTCATAAACCTCAATACTAATTAATAGTAAGAAAATCACTGGTCATTAATCATTCATTAACTAGTGATTATTCATAATATAACAAATAATCGTGATAATTAATTAATTATTAATATTAAATATCACACAAAATATATATTCAAACTCCGTCCCCGTATAACAATTTATATTTATTGTTGACAATTCCCATCTGACCAATCATAGAACTCATAAATAATTTGGAAGCCCTCCAAGGCCTAACAAGCAAATCCTTTAAAACTACAAACAGGAGACGGACAACTACTAAGAACTTTACTGGAGCATGAAACAGTGTAGCAAAGAAGGAAGAGAACCAAACGCAACACCCAGCCATACCGATAAGAGGGCAAACCTCATCCACCACTTACTTTGCTGAGCTATTAACCAAATAATTAGTTTCCCCCAAAAGAAAATTAAGATTGTAATTTAGTAATAAGTGACAAATATCGAAAATAGTGAGATGAATTTTAATGAACACAGCTGCACAAGAAGGAATCATCAAACTTATCTCTGGCCAACATTATTGGGGGCCTTTTATTTGTCAACAAATGTACATTAATACCACATAGCCCAGGCCCCAAAGAGCGACAATCTTTTCGGCCAATTATAGGAAACAAATGCCTATTTTGCAGCAAAATCACACTGCTGCAGGCGGAATGCTTTGCTCATTCCTGAAGAAGTTACCGGGATCCACCTTCCTCTTCACTTCCACCAATCTCTTAAAATTATCCTTGTAATAGTGAAGAGCCCAAGTACTGGCTTGTTCATAGCTTGTGTTTCCCTTGTTGTTCACTCCCAGGTCAAGATCTCTATAGTTCAAGTACGCCTGTCTCGGATTCTTCGAAACATAAGGCTCCATCGCCTTGTAAAGCCGCCGGCTCCATTTCATATGCTTCACATACTCTTCTCTTCCCTCTTGTTTCCAACTGATCGCCCAGTGGATGTTGTAAATAACCCCAGATCGATGAGCGTAAGGCGTCGCCGAATCCGAAATCTTGGCCAGTTCTCCTCCAAAAGGGCTGAACAGGGCCTCGGTTCCATCTATCTCGTTCAACATTTTGTAAACAATTTCCAGACCTTCTTCTGAAATTGGGGTTACTGCGTAGTCCGATTTTCCTTTGAAGTATTTCAGTTCGTAATTGGTTCTGTTGAGCAAAATCTCATGCGGGTAACCGACGAATCCTGCGAAATAGAGAATCGATTCGATCCAGCTCATTTCGAAGCAATCTTGTCGCTTCAAACCCAGCTCTGGGAAGCTTTCTTTCATCAACTCGACGAGCTTGTCAGCCCGGCCGAGGTACAAGGCCACGAACGAGCCTTGCGTTGTCAACTTCCCGAACCCGCGACTAGAGTTAGCGGTTCTTATGAACAGCCGCAGCAGGATGTTTTCGTCAAGCTTGTCCGCAATATATTGCCACTGGTGCATAAGCTTGGCCCCGTTTTGCTCTAGGGTTCTGTTCACTGTGAAAACAGTGACGGTTTCCGGAACAGGAAGGAGTTTAATCTGCCATTCGAGAATTACACCAAAGCTCGCCCCGCCGCCGCCTCTGATGGCCCAGAAAAGGTCTTCTCCCATGGCTTTCCGGTCCAGAATTTTGCCATTAACGTCGACCAGTCGAGCGTCGATGATGTTGTCGACCGAAAGGCCGTATTTGCGCGATATCATGCCGTAACCTCCGCCACTGAAGTGGCCGCCGATGCCCACAGTGGGGCAGACTCCGGCTGTGAAGCCGTACGTACTAGTTCTTTTGGAAATGCTGTAATATAGCTCCCCTAGGGTCGCGCCAGATTGGACCCATGCAGTGCCTTTTTCCACGTTGACATCGACTGATCGGAAGTTGATTAGGTCGACCATGACGAACTGGGATTCATAGGACACGTAGGAGAGGCCCTCATAGTCATGGCCACCGCTACGAACCCTAATAGGCAAGCCGGATTCTTTAGAACAGTATACGGCGGCCTGAATTTGGGTGACTTCTAATGGCGTGACAATGACTTTAGGTTTTGGGGTGTGGGGCAAGGCGAACCTTTGGTTCCATAATGAGGCCTTCAAGACGGATGTATAGTTGGAGTTGTGTGGAGTGTAGATGAGTTTGGCGATTGAGTTTGTGGAGTTTGGGCAGTGAAGGGAAAGGCATTGAAGGAAGTCGTGGACACGGGAATGATGATGAGATGGGGCTGCCATTATTGAGGTAGAGAAGAGGAGGAGAAGAAGTGGAAGCAATGGTGAAGCCATTAGAGTCTTCATTTTTGTGTTAATTGATGATTCAATTGAGGATAAATGTGGGGTTATTTATAGATATATTCTGGGATTTCTTGTGCAGCAGAAGTTATATGTGACTTTTCCAACTTCTGGATTTATTTTTCTCTGCAAGAAATGGGTGAAGAGGTAAAATTCAAATGGGATTTAAATACCATATATATAATATATATATGTGTACTTTTCTTTTGTGGCTAGTATGTCTTGAAATTGGCAATTAATTAAGCATTTTCTTGCATGATTTTCTACAGTAGAATTGCTTTTTCTGATCTGCTAGAAGTAGTCGAAATGAGAAAATTCAACGAAACTTCAATTCCGTACTTTTCTTATGAATAGGACCTGGTAACATGTGTTTTAAGCTATTTACACAAAAATTATATAAATATATATATATATATATATACACATATAAAATATCATTTAGTAGATCCTACTGTTTAGGTCTGCGCTAAGGAACCTGTCACTTTGAAAGTTGCAATCTTTATGTTTTGCGGGTACAAAAGTTGCAATCTTTAAGCATTAATTAGTACACGATTTGGGTGTTAGTCAAGGAAAAATGATTATGTTATATTGACATTTGGTTTCACGTGCAGAAAATTGCTATCATCTAACGCATGGACGTTTCGTGTGGGTGCAGTATTTGTATTTTTTTAATGGCAGATTAACTTTCCCAAGTTTTCAAGTAGTGAATACGAAATAAACATGAACATGATGATATCAAGATCTTGGATTTGCTTCTTATCCCACGTCTCTTCTTAATTATATAATTTCTTCTTTTTTGGTTTCTGGTTTTGCAGTTATATGTAGTCTTGAGTAAAAATGGTTTTTAATGAGAAATTGTGTGTGGTGAGGCAACCAATTGAGTGAAATCCTGCCACTCACCTGCTTCGTGTCTCCTTCCAATCGTTTTTATGGATATTGGTCATTGCACACCTCATATATGTTCTCCTGCTCAGA
Organism: Diospyros lotus; assembly: GCF_014633365.1. Classification (NCBI taxonomy): domain Eukaryota; kingdom Viridiplantae; phylum Streptophyta; class Magnoliopsida; order Ericales; family Ebenaceae; genus Diospyros; species Diospyros lotus. The sequence goes on along the minus strand of NC_068339.1, from coordinate 12,043,872 downwards.
GGCTGCTTTTAATGATTTTTTTACAATTTTAGATAAGATCAAATGTATTATTTAATTCTCATTCCTACATCACACACTTACGATCTATCAAAGACTTTTTTATGGCCTTATGAACTTCCTACAACCTACCTTTATTTTTATTGAGTCTTTTCCTTGTGTCTCAAGAATCTTTTCATTCATGTAGATGTAGCTACTATTATAGCCATAGAACACATTGACTAACACGGTAACACCCTAAATTGCCTAAATTGATGTCAAGCAATTGCCTAAATTTTTGTACCCGAAAAACATTTTACACTACTATTTTACAATACAATTGCTATTATCAAAAATTTTCCTTAGCGAACGAACTTATCTATTAAGAGTAAAAAGCGAACAAAATTATCTATTACGCGTAAAAAGTTCTCCCTAAATTTTTGTAGTGTAAAATGTTTGATGTCTACTAAGCTTCTCGTTTTGTTTATTGTTTTTACGTTAATTTTGATACAGTTAATTAATTGTAATAGATTTCTTGTTTATTGTAGAGTTATTATTTTATAAGTTTATCTTTTGTATTGATTGTTACTATGGAGTTTTGAAAAAATAATTTTGTTTTCCTTGAATTATAAAGAGAAATTATTTTCAACCAAACTTTTTTTTTTCTCATGATGAAAATATAAATTAAAATGAAAAATTAGAACATGTAATTGAAATATAATTGGATGGGTTGGTTTATAATTTTCTTTGATTTGATTTTTTGTTTAAACTTGCCAGGGAGGTGTAGTTGGTCGCAAAAGTAGGTAAGAGGCCTTCCATGGTATTGCCTGTATCCAGGGTCGCAGAGTGAATAAATTAAATCATTTTCACATTGTGGAATTCATGCATATGTATAAGCTTAGACTTCTATTGCAACAAATTGACTATTATGTTCAGTTAATTAATTAAATAGTTATTTATCAGATAAATAATTTAGAACTTTTTGTGCCCGGATTAATAAGATGAATAATAATCACTTAAAAATTTATTATTTGTATGGACCAACCGATCTAGTCGATCAGTGGAGGTTATTTAACTAAACGTCTGAAATTATGTTCACAAGGGGATTATAAATTAGACTATACAAAATTAAATTGGGTTATGTTATGAATTCAATCCAATTGGTTATTGCAGAGCAATTTGATACTTTTCATATTTCTGGGTAAAAGATTCGTAACTAAGCACAATCATCGTTCTTATCTTATCAATGACACACCATTTTATTTTCTTTTACAAGGAAGAAGATAAAACTTGTCAGACCGTCAAGCAAACATTAGGTTTTGTCCAAACCTCATTTTCAAAAGGGAACTTTCCTTTTTTTTTTTTTTTGGAACACCTACTCCTATGATTTGAAATTATTTGAAGTGGGTGGGTACGTGTTCGTTGTTTCGTTCCCAACTCAATTTTATTCCTTGTACGTAGTTGCTTGTCTCGTGGCCTAATCCATCTCATTATTGGGTTTGAAGATTGATTAACTGATTGTTTTGTCTTATTTATTATGCAACTAATATTATTTTATGGCTACATTACCATCAGTTTGACTCATCATTCGTCGTTAATTGCATCTTATCTGAAATAAGTTAAAAGAGTTGATAACACTCCCTTTATGACGTGAACTTCCAAATATCACATATCAGAGCAAATACCAAGCCGTAACTGGCCCAGATCTCTGACCCAGCCTACGGGCCTACACCAAAGATTAAGCCCCCATTATGTTTTTCTTTTTTTTTTTTAAATCTAGCCTACCCGACGCTGCCGGCAGCTAAAAGAGTGGCTTGTCGCCCCACTGTATTGAGGCCGAAGGCCGTCACTAGTCTGGAGATTGAGGAACGAAGGGAAAGACGGCGAATGAAATCCTCATGAGCATGATGGGGTGAAGAAGCCGCAGATGCAGATGAAATTGAGAATAGGAGAAAGAGAAGTGAAGCCAATGTACGTAGCCATTAATTAATGGAGTCTTCATATGGAGTTGCATGGATATATGAAATTAAGAGAGATAGTGATACAGATGCTAATATATTATTATTTATATCCTTTTCTAAGGCTGCTTTTTCTAGCTTGTATCTATCTACAGAAACATGTAGGCTTAATTACATACTTTCTGGGGAGGTATGTGATTCTATGGGAAAGAGAGGCAGCCCACAGCAATACCAAGACTGCCGCACATATGGCTGTTTTGTTTGTCTTGAGACGGGTGAAGATGGAAGATTCTATTTGTTTCTGGAAGAAGTTAATTTAATTTGATTCTATGATCAGATTTATTTATTTATTTGTTTTTTCTGATTAGGATTTTTTTTGGGTAAATAATTAATTAGTGGTGTTTACTTGTCAATAGTTGGATGATGAGGCTTTGCTGTCTTGGGGGCGGTTCTAACATAGTTTATCGCGTTAAGCAATTAATAATAAATTATAATGACATCAAAGAGTAGTTTAGAATTAAAATTAAATGAAAAATTAAAACCCCAATTGATAAAATTAAAAATTGAGTCTACAATTGAAAATTATGTAAAAGTTGAGTTTTTTTTTTTTATAATTTATTCTTTTTTACTAGATAATAAGTTATAAATAGCACCTTAATTAGCTAGAAAGATCTTTAATTATTGTAGACTGATCGTTATATATCATCTCCTCTATCTTTCTCCTGTCTTAAGGATTCTCCAATTAGTTAATGGTTTAGTAGCCCATGGCATTTTTTTCAGAGTAAGACAAATCTTGTTGATCATTTTCATTCTCTTAAAACCTCAAAAGTTATTTATCACAACTCTATTCATGAACTTTTATCTACTATGCTTGACCATTAACGAGTTAGTTGACTATAGTAGATGCTCTTAGAATTACTAAAATTTATTTTGATAAATATATAGTTTGTCAATTAATTAAAACTTAATTCACTTGTAGCTTATAAACACACATTTCAAGTTTAATTATTGATTGGATCACATTTTGAGCTTAATTATTTATACCAATTTGATTAACAAATTATCTAGAGATTGTTTGTTCAAGATATTTCACAATGAAATAATTATGTTATTAGGGTTTGACCAATCAATTATTTAAAGATTTTTTTGAAAGTTTTGTTGACAATATTTTTTTTTTTCATTTTTCAGCTGTACGTTCAACATCGTTTTACTAAAGGTGGAAGCCCCCCGGTTCATCAAATGGTCAACAATTCTATTAAGTCATAAATTGAAGTTTATGGGTAACATTACATAAAATGTTAATCAAATCAATAACTTTTTATTGAGCGAACAGTCACGAATTATTGAGATCAAATTACATGAATTAATAATCAATTATGTAGTGATACCACCGACCACTTATTTCATTTGAACAACATATATGTAATAAATTAAACGTTAACACAATCTTCAATCCTAGCTAGCTATAGTTAATATTTTCCTTTTTATTCTACCAGCAGCATCGAATATCGATCAATCATGCTAAGACTGGAATGCTTTGTTCATTCCTGAAGAAGTTACTGGGATCAACCTTCGTCTTCACCTGAGCCAATCTTCTAAAGTTGTTACTGAAATACCTAATGCCCCAAATGCTGGCTTGTGCGTAGCTAGTATAATTGCCTTTGCCGTTCACTCCCAAGTCAAGATCTCTGTAATTCAGATATGCAGCTCTCGGGGATTTGGAAACATAAGGAGCCATCTCCTTGTAAAGCTTTCTCATCCATTTCATATGCCTGTTAAACGCTTCTGCTCCTTCTTGTTCCCAGACCGCAGCGTAGTGGATGTTGCATAAAGTGCCAGATCTGTGAGGAAACGGTGTATCGGATTCCGAAACCTCACTTATTCTTCCACCATATGGGCTGAATAAAACTTCGGATGTTTCCAAGTTTCCTTCATTAATCATTTTGTATATCACGTTCAAGCCTTTTTCAGAAATGGGTTCTGTGAGATAGTCCGATTTTCCTTTGAAATAGGCCAGTGAGGATGTCCTGTTCAACAAAATTTCGAGGGATTCCCCGCTGTATCCTGCGAAATAGAGTATCGACTCGATCCAGCTCATTTCGGTGCAGTCTTCTCTCGCTAAACCCAGCTCGGGGAAGCTTTCTTGCATCAATGGCAGGAGCTTTTCGATTCCGCCAAGGTACATGGAAACGAACGATGCCTGGATTGATTTCTTTCCATCTTGACTGGAATTCGTGCCGCTTATGTAGAGTCTGATTAAAAGATCATCGTCAACCTTGTCTGCGATGTTTTGCCACCTGTCTATGAGTTGGGTTGCATTCTGTTCTGAGCTTCGGTTTACGGTAAAAACAGTGACGTTTTTTGGAACAGGAACTAGGTTTATTTTCCAGGAAAGAATGACACCGAAGCTAGCACCTCCACCTCCTCTAATGGCCCAGAAAAGGTCTTCTCCCATGGCTTTTCTGTCGAGAATTCGGCCATTAACATCGATCAATCGAGCATCGATGATGTTATCGATAGCCAGGCCGTGTTTACGCGAGATCATGCCATAGCCTCCCCCGCTGAAGTGTCCTCCCACTCCAACTGTGGGGCAAACTCCGGCAGGGAAGGCAAGAGTTTTGCTTTTCTCGGCGATTCGGTAATAAAGCCGGCCAAGAGTTGTGCCGACTTGAACCCATGCAGTTCTGTTTTCAACATCCACATCGACAGAATCGAAGTTTTGTAGATCAATGACCGCGTATGGAGATTCATGGGAAACATAGGAGAGACCTTCATAGTCATGCCCCCCACTTCGAACCCTAATTGGCAAGCCAGTTTGTTTAGAGCAGTGAATGGCTGCCTGGATTTCGGATTCGTGCAATGGTGTAACAATCACTACAGGTTTCGGGGTTTTGGGTAAAGTGAATCGGAGGTTCCTTACCGAAGATTCCAATACAGACTCATAGGATTGATTGTGTGGAGTGTAAACTAGCTTGGAGATTGAGTTGGAGTTTGAGGAATGAAGGGAAAGACAGTGAATGAAATCGTCATGAGCATGAGGTGAAGAAGCTGCTGATGAAATTGAGAATAGGAGGAAGAGAAGTGGAAGCAATGTAGCCATTGGAGTCATCATCTTGAGTTGCATGGATATGCATATGAACTTGAAGGAAATAAAGATCCTGATATTTATGGGCCTTTTGAGGCAGCTTGTGGGTCACAAGTGGTTTGATTTTTCTTGGATATCTATAGATTGTGTTCCCCCACAAGAAAAATTGGGGAGAAACGAGAATGTTCAAAATGAAATAACCCTACTTTTGGGACACTTCAAATTTGGCAACTAGCTATTTGTGTCGATATATATATATATATATATATTAATTTTAATGAAAGGTGATAAAAATTTTGACGGTTGGGACCACCAATTATATATACCATCTCTTGTGTCCAAGTGTGTTTCGGCTATACAATGGATATTTTTAATAAGGTAAAGGCGTATGACATTATATATTAAGAAAAAGCTTTAGTAAGGGGGTTATAGGTGGCCAGACCATATGATGTTATTAGACCAAATTTTTATATAAAGAGACATGTAAATACACAATTGATGCATCTATGATTATCTCATAACCCGACCTGAGTGAGCTTCCCATCTCATTTTATTTATGTCGGACAAATATTATGTTTCCCAGCGCGAACAACAACATAACATTCTTAATAATTATCTTAGTCTATTATCGAAAAATCTCATCCATCATTAATTAATCATATTCTTGAGTTTTCTCCTATATATTTTGCATGCTAAAGAATCAAGATTTGGATTCGATAATATATGTTTAAGAAAGAAAAAAAAATAATGAAATATATAGTTCACTTTTATAAAATTATTATTGTTATCACACAGGATTTTATATATTTTATTGCAAAATGATGCTAGAATTGTTTCACGCTGGCGTCGCGCCCTAGTCCCGCAAGCGCACAGCATTTCTCTTTAGTTTCGCCTTTTCAATTTCTCTGGTTGCGTTGATATGCTGATATGGTGAAAATGGCATCCACGTCAATAGGTGGTAGTGTTCAAAGGATGAAAAACGTCAAGCTACGTCAGCCCACATGTCAGCAGGAAAGAATAGTTGACGTTGGGGTAGACAAACACAAAGTAATATTCGTGCTCTCCTTGTGTGGCTGCCGATCGATGAGGAAGCTTAGCTCAGGAAGATTTGTCAAAAACTGGCCAACATGTCATTGATGTTGCGTGCATCCATGCCGATGAGTTAACTTGCATTGAAAGCAAATGTGTACTATTCTTAAACTTTTTGGATAAACATTTTCCTGTCATTTTATGTAAATTACGTATATCAAATAAGTCAATTAATAGTGATTATGCTCATATATTAGGAAAGATGATTGATACTTGTTAGCCAGGGTAAGAAGAATATTCATTTAATCACTAAATTAAACTATTGGCTCATTTTTTTGAAAAAATATATTTAAGTATACCAAAATATATCCGTGTATTTTCTCATTTCTAGTTGTTTTGACTATTGAAACTAATGTTAAACCCGTGCGATACACAGAATGTGTAACTAAAATAGATTTATAAATTTTAACATAAAAAATTAAACTCGCTATTTTAGATAATCGCATAATCGATAATTACAGTTTTCTTTCTTTTAATACTCAATATTTTATCAAAATTTAAGTTTAATTAATTATTCGCTATTTAATGTACTAATAGAGAACACACTTAATTCAATATATCGTCTTTTAATATGCTAAATAATAATTAACATATTAAGTAAGTTGTCACATTGTCTCACTTGCCCTTTCCAAGATTCATGGCACTTAGCATTGTCTTTGTCAATAACCTCTTCAATTATATATTTAATAAAATTAAAAAAAATTATTATTTATAAAGACATAAATAATTGCATGATCAGTTTTATACTTATCAAACAATTCATATTCGTCAAGTTCAACTACACTCAAAATATTAACAAATGATCACCTAAGGATAAAATTTTGTATTAGAAAACTTTAATCCATAACATCTACAACAGTAGTCTTTAACATTAAATTTAGCTTGTATTTATGACTTGTAGTCTTGTATTTCATATTGTTATATATAAGTATAAAATTGGGCATAAAATACAATTGTCATTCGCAAATCAATATTTTGAAAGACCGAACCAATTAATGCTTGATAACATGAATTTTTCCACCCTATAAATTTGATAGCAAAATCTATATAAATAATTAACAATAAATTTATAAAAGAAAAAAAAAAACGTGTTCATCCATAAAAATCATCTTAATGGCAATGTTATAAGTTTTTAACTTATCTTCAAAGTATAAAATCTCCTAAAGTCTCACAACTCGAACGTTTAATGTCCATATTTTGAAAAATTACTTTAAAAAGATTTTTATTAAATTACATAACGTTATATAAAATGAAAAATCTTGACATAAACTTTTTATTTATACACAAAAGCTATTACATTGGAACAACAAATCATTAAATATTTACATTAAATTAAATGTAATGATTAATTAATTATTAAAGTAAAATTATTTATTATATTATATATTTATTTATAAATTATAAATATAAATTAAAACTCCTAAACGTAAGGAAGTATTTCTGTAAGCACCCCGCCCGGATATCCCCAGCCACCCGGATTACCCGAACGGGAGCGCCTACGGGAGAAGAAAAGTAATAAACACCAGACAAAGACCACCCCGGCATGCATACGTGAAAATAAGAACAGCGGAAGCAAAGCTCAAGACATGCATGCACTATGGGTACCCCGCTAACACAGCGGTCAAAAGATAAATAAACAAACACAAACTCCTGTGCTGACATACACAAGACTCGAGAAAACACCTGGCACAGTACGAAATAATAGAGCAAATTCTACTTAGACATCAGAGTGGATAGGGATTGACGAGACTGCCTGCACACCACACCGACTCTGTCATTAAAGCTGACTCCCTTGCTATGGCCCACGCCGCCACTACCTGGAATGATGGAAAGCAAGGTGAGTCGAGAGACTCAGCAAGCATAAAGAAAGAAAGGCTGAAGGATGAACATAACCAGAAAACTCTCCCCAAAATAAACCCCCAGGTACACACAAGCTATGAGACACTACAACACAACAGCTCAATAGCATAACAAAATAAAAACACATACCGGTCCTTGGGGCCCACATAAGACACTTGGCACCCAAGTCCCATACCAACCTGCCGCTGCCCTGAAAGGCAACAAATATCTGCAACAAACCTGCGCGCGCTGTCACAGGCCGGTACTCCCGTCACCTGTATCCGTCGGTACTCCCGACAACCGAGCCAAAGGCTCCCTCGGAACGGTACTCCCGTCCGAGAACTAAATACTACCAGTATCCATGCAATGCACATAAGAATGTAATGGCGTAATGAGCATCAACGTGATACAAGGCGCCCATACATCCAGGCATCAGGCCATGCTCCGCCCACATAGTAAACCACACGCCATGCATATGCTCGCGGTGGATGCAACCTAACCAAACTAGAATGTCCGTGTTCAAGCATACTCAATAAATGGATATCCCAATATGCATCCCGTACCCATGTGCATATCAAATCATGAACAGTAATACAATGTATCTAATCATGCAGTAAATCACATACCGGCAGAACTAGTCAGCAATGCCCGGCACCGGTCAACGGCTAGTGACTAGGGGTGTCCACCCGACGGTCCACATCAAGGCCGTACCATAGTCTACCCCAACGTCACCAACAACCGACCCCTGCCCCACTGCTCGATAGCTCTAACCGAACCATAAATAAATCTGAGAAAGATCGTAAATAAAACCCGCACGACTAGGAACCTAGTTCCCCAACTGGATTCAGCATCATTCCGAAAGGAATGGGGGCAGTACAAACCCCCTTAGGCTCACAACAAATAAAATTATAGAAGCCTCATATTTAATTTAAATTAAAACAAATGAATAATAGTTCAACCAATAAGGCAAGGTGCCGAATTAAAGTAAGGGAGGTGATAAAATACAGGAAATCACGGGGTCTTTCACAGGAATTAAAGAACACGAGAAGAGGGTTAGGAGCTTGCCTTTACACGGCCGTTTTTGACCCTTCTTGCGCTCCCGCTGCGAAGTAAAACGTTTCCTGATAATTAATAAAATCATAAGTCCCAATTATATATTATCAATAAACATATACTCCACTTATATATATTATTAAACCCATTCTCTTACATTCGCGACACCCCACAACTCACTGCTACCTCATCCATAATATATTTATATACATATATAACACCCCTTTGCTTATCACCTCATCAAGTCTAATTCAATTACTGCCCACACTCCACAACTAAATGGCCGCTAAAACTCACACCTCCACACACACACACACACACACATATATATATATATATATACTTACACACAGTGCTATTCACCCACCCGATTCACTGCGTTTATATTTATATATATATATATATATATCGGCACACTCTCACAGCAACACACCCACTCTCACAGACAAAATAATATAAATTCTCACGCACACAGTGCCCACTCTTGCACATAGTGCACTAGTATGCATATATATATATATATATATATTTGTACACCAAATTAATACACCAAACACAGCATAATCACCTAAAATTAACAAAATCAAACTTATAATTAAAATCTAACCGTATAAAATTATTAATACATAATAACTTACTTACTCAGCTAACTAAACCACGAAAATTTCTCCTAATTTCCAGCCTCAAAGCGTCTTCTTCTTCTTCCGGAAGCCCTCTGCTTGCTCTCTGGTTTAACCCCAATTTAATCTCAATTTTAGCTTCAATTGAAGCAATTTAAAGCAGCAAAATTTCGGCAGAAAGCATGGCCAATTTGGCCTTAAAATTAGCAAAAACAGAGGCACGTGGAAGCTGCAGCAGGGGCGCATCAGCGCGTGCCACGTGGCAGCCAAGGGCTGCCCACCGCCTTACATGAAATGGCGCCGTTTTGGGTGCCTGAAGCTTAATAAAAATCAACAAACCCCCCCACTGTTTCCTTTAATCACACACACACTCCCACGTTTCTTTTATTCTTTATTTCACTTATACCCCCAGATTTCTAACAATTAATTTCCCACTTCTCAAATACAAATAATTTAATAATCACCTTAATTACAATAATTAATAATTATTAATCATTCCCAAATAATTTAATTAATTACCTTTAATTCTTTATTTTCCTCAAAACCACATAAATAAATATTTCCACTTAAATTCCTAATATCCTCAAACACCGATATTTATAATCATTATTTATATTCAAATTTTGGGATATTACAATTTCTCTTGAAATTTTTAATTTATACCCTTGAAAGTGATTTATGCAATGATAATAAAATATTAAAAATATGAATTTTAACTTATTTTTCTTTCACGATGTATTAATTTTCTTCCATGGTCTTAAAAATACGATATATTAAATCTTAATTAGTATTGAAAAACTCATACATTAGTTTTGAAAATGTGATATCTTCAATCTTAAATAGCATTTTGAAAACCTCATGCATTAGTCTTATATTAAATTAAAACTCGAGGAAGCATGGGTTTCTGATTAAAAACGATTAATTAATTGTTAAAGTAAAATTATTTATTATATTATATATTTATTTATGAATTTATAATAAATATAAATATAAATTAAAACTCGAGGAAGTATGGGTTTTCCAATGTTTAACTAAAAATTCTCTTGAATTTTTTAATTCCTGATATTGAAATTTAATTTTTGCAATGATAACAAAACTTTAAAAATATGAATTTTGACTTATTTTCCTTTCACTGTGCATTAATTTTCTTCCATAGTCTTGAAAATGTGATATCTTATATCCTAATCAGTATCGAAAAACACATGTATTAGTTTTGAAAACGTAATATTTTAAATCTTAATTAGTATTGAAGAATCCATATATTAGTCTTAAAAATGTAATATTTTAAATCTTAATTAGCATTGAAAAATTCATACATTAGTTTTGAAAATAAAGGGAAAATATTTTATATTTTTAAAATTATGAAAGAAAATTAATGCATAGTTACTGATTTATTTAACTATACAAGTTTTCTCGTGGATTACTACCATGCAATGCATGGGTTTGTGGTAAGTTCATCAATGCTAATTAAGATATATTATATTTTCAAAACTAATGTATGAGTTTTCTAATACTAATATATTTATAAATAAATATAATATAATAAATATTTTACTTTAATAATTAATTAATCACTATATTTAATTTAATGCAAGTTTTGGAGGGAAAATATATTACCATTGATTGCCAATCCTACTTTAATATATTAATAAGAATAAGATAGAATTTTTAATTTATACTATTGAAATTTAATTTATGCAATAATAACAAAACATTGAAAGCATGAATTTTGATTTCTTCCATAGTCTTGAAATGTGATATCTTAAATATTAATTAGCATTGAAAAACTCATGCATTTGACTTCCTTAAATATTTTTTTATGAATTTGTTAAGATATCACATTTTCAAGACTATAATAATATAATAAATGGTTTTTTATAATTATTAAAAATAAAATTAATAATTAATTAATCACTACCTTTGTTTTGATGCAAGTTTTGGAGAAAGAAAAATTCATGATTGATAGTCACTTGACAAAATATTTATAAATTTATTTATTTATTATACTATATTTATTTATAAAAAAATATTATAAAATTTATAATATATCCACTCAAAGACGTTTGTTATTTTTTATTTATTATATTATATGTATTTATAAATTTTATAAATATAAATTAAAACTCTTAAATGTGAGGGAGAATAAGTTTTTCAATACATGATTTTTCAATAATGACAAAATTTTAAAAATATGGATTTTGATTTCTTCCATAGTTTTGAAAATGTGATACTTTAAATGTAAGCACTCCCGCCCGAATATCCCCAACCAACCGGACTACCCGAACGGGAGCGCCTACGAAAGGAGAAAGAATGAAACACAAGACAAAAATTATCCTGGCATGCATACACAAGAATGAAAACAACGGAAGCAAAGTTATATACATGCATGCACTACGAGAACATCGCCAGCACAACGGTCACAAGATAAATAAATGACTACAAACTCCTATGCCGATATACAAGAGACTCGAGGAATGACCTGACACAGTAAAAATAATAAAGTAAATTCTACTCAACCCTCAAAGTTGACATGGACTGACGAAACTACTTGTACACCATACCGACTCTATCGCTAGAAATTGACTCCCTTGCCCCTGACCCATGTTGCCACTACCTGGAATGATGGAAAACAAAGTGAGTTGAGAGACTCGGCATGCATAAGGAAAGAAAGGCTTAAGGTTGAGCATATCCAATAAACTATCCCCAGAACACTAACCCCCAAGCAAATACAAGTTATGAGACACCCGACATAACATAAAAGCGTAAATAAAAGCACATATCGGTCATTGAGGCCTATACAAGACACACGACTCTCAAGTCTCATACCAACCTGCCGCTGCTCTAAAAGGCAACATATATCTCTATAAACCTATGTGCGTTGTCCCGGGTCAGTGCTCTCGTCGGTTCTCTTAACACCCGAGCTATAGAATAACCAAGCCATAGGCTCTCTCGGAATAGTCCTCCCATCCTAGACCAGAGTACAACCAGTAACCATGCAATGCACATAAAATGCAATGGCGTAGTGAACATCAATGTGATACACTGGCGCCCATACATCCAAGCATCAGGCCATGCGCCGCCCACATAGTAAATCACACGCGATGCATATGCCTGTGCTGGATGCAACCTAACTAAGCTAGAATGTCTGTGTCCAACTATACTCAATAAATGAATATCCCCACATGCAACTCGTACTCATGTGCATATCAAACCATGAACGGTAATATAATATGTAAGCACCCCCGCCTGGATAGTCCAATCACTCAGACTACCCGAACGGGAGCACTTACAGGAGGAGAAAAAAATGAAATACAAGACAAAAACTACCTTGACATGCATAAACAAGAATTAAAATAATGGAAGCGAAACTATACATACATGCATGCACTATGGGTACCTCACTAGCACAGCAGTCACCAGGTAAATAAATGAATACAGACTCCTGTGTCGACATACACGAGACACGAGAAATGACCTGGCATAGTAAAAAATAATAGAGTAAATCCTACTCAATCATCAGAGTTGACAGGGACTAACGGGACTGCATGTACACCATACCAACTCTGCAGTTAGAAGCTGACTCCCTTGCCCTTGACCCACGCTGCTACTACCTGGAATGATGGAAAGTAAAGTGAGTCGAGAGACTCAGCAAGCATAAAGAAAGAAAGGCTGAGCATATCCAATAAACTATTCCCAGAACACTAACCCCAGGCACACATAAGCCATGAGACGCTCAACACATGCAGTATAAAAGCATAATGAAAGCACATACTGGTCATTGGGGCCCACACAAGACACATGGCACCCAAGTCCCATACCAACCTACCGTTGCCCTGAAAGGCAACATATATCTCCTCTACAAACCTGTGCACACCATCCCGGGTCGGTGCTCCTGACACTCGTGTGCTCATGTCGGTACTCCCGACACCCGAGCCATAGAATAACCGAGTCGAAAGCTCCCTCGGAACGGTCCTCTCGTTTGAGATCAGTGAACTACTAATAACCATGCAATGCACATAAAATGCAATATGGCGTAGTGAGTATCAACGTGATACACTAGCGCTCATACATCCAGGCATTAGGCCATGCTCCGCTCACATAGTAAACCACACGAGATGCACATGCCCATGCTGGATGCAACCTAACCAAACTAGAATGTTCGTGTCCAATCATACTCAATAAATGAATATCCTAACATGCATCCCGTACCCATGTGCATATCAAATCATGAATGATAAAACAATATATCGAATCATATAGTAAATCACATAATGGCAGGGCTAATCAACAGTGTCCGGCATCGGTCAATAGTCAGTGACTAGGAGTGTCCGCCTGACGGTCCACTTCAGAGCCATACAATAGTCTACTCCAACGTCACCAAACAGTCGATCCCTGCCCCATTACTCGATAGCACTAACCGAACCATAAATAAACCCGAGAAAATCATAAATAACCCGCACGTCTAGGAACCTAGTCCCCAAGTTGGGTTCGACATCATTCCAAAAGGAATGGGGACGATACAAACTCCCATAAGTACACAACAAATAAAATTTTAGGACTCCCAGATTTATTTTAAATTAAAACAAATGAATAATGACTCAATAAATAATGCTAGGCACCGATTTAAAGTAAGGGAGGGGATAAAATACGAGAAACCACGGAATCTCTCACGGGAATTAAAGAATAAGAGGAGAGGATTAGGAACTTGCCTTTACACGGCCATTTCTTGCTTTTCTTGCACTCTCGTCGCAAAGTAAAACGTTTCCTAACAATTGATGAAATCATAGTTTTAATTAAATAAATCTATCGTGTAATATAAATAATTTAGCCTATAAAATTCTTAAACATATACCGCTTCTAATAATTTTTACCCATGTAGGCACACCACAAATAAAACCCCAACAAGTCTAATATTTAATTTAAATTAAATCACGCTAATAAAATCTTCATTTCGTATAATTAATACGCGAAATAGAAACGAATTGAGGAAAGACGAGGGGTTCACAAAATGGAAAGAGATCGCAAGGGTAGAGAGAGCTTGCCTCTATTTAGCTGTTTACAACGTTTCCACGCTTGAACACCATGAAATTAATACATGCTGTAAATTAATATAAACTTCCAAAATTAATAAAATTATACCAAAAATTAAATTCTAACCGTACATAATATTTAATACATAATTCTCTACTTACCTAACTAATTAAACCACAATTAAATCTCCTTTAAGCTTGCATTTTCTCTCAAATTCCACCATTTTCATAGCTGTGCGCAAACATCTTCTTCCTCAAATTTTTCCTCCTAAAACCCTTCTGTTCTATGCGCAAAATCGGCCCGAAATGGGCTTAAAATTTTTTAGTAAGGTAAAGGCATATGATATTATATATTAAGAAAAAGCTCTAGTAAGGGGGTTGTAGGTGGCCAGACCATATGATGTTATTGGGAAAATTAGACCAATTTTTTATATAAAGAGACATGTAAATGCACAATTAATATATTTATAATTATTTCAGATTTTTTTTTCCTCGGGTCGAGTTTGTTCGACACAGGCATGTGGGGGAGCCACACCCTCTTTCATTTTGTATGTATCAAATAAAAGTTATATTACTCGACGCGGGCAATATAACATTCTTAATGATTATCTTAACTTATTGTTGAAAAATCTCATCCATCATGCATCATTAACCATATTCTTGAGTTTTCTTCAATATATTTTGCATGCTAAAAAATTAAGATCTGGTTTCGCTAATATATGTTAAAGGAAAAAAAAAAAGACAGTGAAATATATAGTTCACTATTATAAAATTTTGTCTTTTCAATTTCTCTAGTTGCATTGATATGCAGACAGGGGTGGATACATACATGAGCTGTCTTAGGCCTCACAATTAAAAATATTTTTTAATATTAAAAAATATTTTTTTAATATAAAAATTAATTTTTTAATATAAAAATAATAAATTTTATTAATAATTCAGTCAAAAAAAAATTTTCACCCTAAAATTTGTAATATATAATTTTATATCTTAAAAAAAAAATTTAACCTCCCCTATATACATTTCTGGATTCGCCGTGTACCTAGATATGGTGAAAATGGCAAGCACGTCAGTAGCGGGTACTGTTCAAGGATGGAAAACGTCAAGCCACGTCAGCCCACATGTCAGAAGGAAAGAATAGTTGACGTTGGGGTAGGGAGACAAACACAAAGTAATTCGTGTTCTTCTTTTGAGGCTGCCGATCGATGAGGAAGCTTAGCTTATCTTAGCTTGGGAAGATTTGTCAAAAACTGGCCTACTTGTCATTGACAGTCATATGCAAAGCACTGAGATTGTCACAGTATAAAATCGGAGGAGATGACATTGGAATTTGGAGATCTTTCAAAATAAAGGTCAACCATGTCAATTCAGCTGCAGTATTTGCCATGGCTCGATACTCAGCTTCGGTACTTGAACGAGATATAGTATGTTGTTTCTTTGCACACCACGATATGAGATTTTTCCCAAGGAAAGTACAATAGCCTGTGGTGGAGCGTCTAGTGGTAGGACAACCTGCCCTATCTGCGTCAGAAAAAGCACAAAGATCAAGTGTAGTATTTGAAGTAAAATTTAAGCCCAAATGAATGGTTCCCTTAATGTATCGAAGAATACGTCTAACCATTTTTAAATGGACTTCAGTAGGAGCATGCATAAATTGAGATATATAATTAACACTAAAGGAGAGGTCTGGACGTGTAAGAGTGAGATATTGTAAAGCTCCAACAATTCCTCTAAAATGACTTGGATCGTCCAAAGGTCTAGCATTAAGACAATATTTTGTTTTTGTTTCTAGAGGTGTACTCATAGGCTTACAATCAACCATGTTTGTTTTCTCAAGTATGCTAAGAGCATAATGTGACTGTGAGAGGTGAAGTCCAGCAGGTGTTTGAGAAACTTTGATCCCAAGAAAATGATAAACTGACCCCAAGTCTTTCATTGCAAACTCGCAACTGAGAAGCTGAATGAAAGAGCTAACAAGCTCAATAGTAGAACCTGTAAGAAGAATATCATCCACATAGAGAAGCAAAATTAGTGAACCATGATCATAATGAAAAACAAACAACGACGGATCAGCTAAACTGCAAAAAAAAACCATATTTAAGAAGAAAGACACTAAATCGATCAAACCAAGCACGAGGTGCCTGTTTTAGGCCATAGAGAGCACGTTGAAGTTTACAAACATAGGTTGGATATTTTGGATTAGACATTCCTGGCGGTTGATGCATGTATATATCTTCAGAGATCAAACCATGTAGAAAAGCATTTTTTACGTCAAGCTGTCGAATGGGCCATTGTTGAACAAGAGCTATAGTCAGGATCATTCTTATGGCACCCGGTTTGATGACTGGAGAAAATGTTTCTGTGTAGTCAACTCCATCAATTTGATGGTTCCCTTGTGCAACTAAACGGGCTTTGAGACGATCTAGGGAGCCATCAGGTTTAAGCTTTGTCTTGAACACCCAATGTGAGCCAATGACATGCATAGACTCGGAACGTGGAACCAGTTGCCATGTTTGATTTTGATGTAAAGTTGCAAGTTCCTCTTCCATAGCAGCTCTCCAACCTGAATGAGCTAATGCTGACCTGACATTGCTAGGTTCTCGAGGAACAACAAAGGTCGTGGTCATCATAGCATATTTTGGATTTGGTTTAACTACACCAAGTTGAGACCGGGTAACCATAGAATGAGAAGGTTGTCCAGCTGCATTATGCTGCATTGACCCTATGACTTGTAAGGAAAAATCATTAGATAAGGACTGAATTGTAGACTCATTTGTAGAAGGTAGTGATGTGGTGATATCTTCAGGTGGTGGTATTAAAGAAGATTGAACCGAAGATGAGACATTGGGCAAATCAGAACTTTCACCATGTTGTATATCTAGAGGGAAAAATATAGTTGAAGGTAAAGGACTCAAGCATGGTGGAGTAGATGAAGTAGTCCCTGTAGAAGAATCAAAGTTAGTTTGTTCAAGCCAAGTATCAAAAATACTAATAACATGGGTTGAATCATGAGGAATTGTTTTGGAATGGGATTCCTTGTATGGAAAAATCAATTCATCAAAAACCACATGTCGAGAAATAAAAAATTTTTTGCTTGAAGGATGAAAACACTTATAACCTTTATATTTGTCACTGTAGCCTACAAAAACACATGAGACAGTTTTAGGATCAAATTTATGACGACGTGTGTCCCATGTGTAAGGAAAACATTTAGAACCAAAGACTCTAAGTGAAGAATATATAGGATGACTTCCATGCAACAAAAAATATGGAGTTTCAAAATTAATTGCTGAAGATGGCAGACGATTGATAAGATATACTGCTGTAGTGAAGGCTTCTACCCATAGAAACAAGGGAGCACCACAATGAAAAAGCATGGTCATTCCTAGTTCTCTAATAATTCTATGACGTCGTTCAACCATACCTGTCTGCTCAGGAGTATGCGGACATGATATTTGATGAACTATGCCATTTTTCAAAAAATGAGATGTTAATCTAGAGTTAAGAAACTCACCTCCACCATCTGAATGAAAAATTTTGATTTGCTTGTTGAACTGCCTTGCCACGTATTTTTCAAAAATCAAATATGCATCAACAAAGTCAGATTTATGTTGTAGAGGAATAATCCAAGTATATTTAGAAAAATCATCTACTAAACAAGCATAATATCTGAATTTTCCAATAGATAAAACTGGAGCAGGACCCCACAAATCACAATGAATTTTGTCAAAAATAGCAGTACTTGAATGTTCAGAACAAGAGAAAGGTAATCTACTGAGCTTTCCTAACTGACAACTATCACAAACATGCTCAAGTTTAGTAGCTCCTACAACTTCAATTAATCCCTTATTTTTTAATAATTGTAAAGCCGAAAATTGTGGATGTCCTAAACGTTGATGCTAAACTTCTGCTGAACCAGATTTGAAGCGATAAGAAAAATGCAATTCCGGTGAGTTGGAGAGAACATAGAGATCACCCTTGCGTCTCCCTTTTATCACTGTTTGTCCTGTTCCCCGTTCCTTAACACAGAAATCAACATCAGAAAATTCACAATTTACTGGAAATTGAGAAGTTAATTGGCTCACAGACAACAAATTCTTAGTTAAGGCTGGAACTAACATCACATTTTGAAGAGATAAATTGGTTTCATTTTGTTTTATATTTGTGTCACCAATTCCAGCAATAGGCAAAGAAGATCCATCTCCAATAAGTACTGAATCAGATCCCAAATATTTGTGAATACTAAACAACATACCTGGATTACCTGTCATGTGATTAGAGGCTCCAGTGTCAGATGTCCACTCTGTATCCAAAATAGTATTGTCCAGGGTAAGAGCTGCAAGAGCTTGAGGGATTTCTTCATTTTGAGTAGACTTCTTGGGTAACCACCAGCAAATTTTTGCAATATGACCCATTATACCACAATATTGACACCTTTCTTCACGATACAAATCTCTTTCAGCAGGGGTCATACGACGTTCACCAGGAGGTGGAGGACGACGTTGCTTTGTGTTGGATACTAAACCATCCGAGTAGTCTCTGTTTTTATTTCTGGGTTGTTGAGCTTGAAAGCCACGCCCAGTTGATGTGAACTGTTGTGAGTTACCACGATACCCTGTGGATGACTGTTGTTGATGGCGCTGATGTTGGCTATAGAATGTTAGTTGAGGAGAGAAATGCCTAGTTGTGATATCTGTATTACCAGAAAACCAGCTTCGTCGTTGGTCCAAACTTTGCAGTTGAGACACTAACTCAATGTAAGTTGGCATAGGAGGCTTCATCATTGCAACAGTAAAAGTCTCATACTGAGGACCGAGACTAGTAAGAAGGTAGAATACCTTTTCTTTATCAAAAACAGGTTTTCCTATGGCTGCAAGATTGTCGCACAAACTTTTGAATGTGCGAATATGTTCAGCAACGGTTTTATCTTTATCTTTACGAAGATATGTCACCTGTTGTCGCAGTGTAAATTCTCGCTCTTGTGAATCTTGTGCATATGAATTTTTTAGAGCTTCCCATACTGAGTATGCTGTTTCTAAGCCAACAACAAGTCCAAGAGCTTCTTCTGAGAGTGTACCAATGATCCATCCACGAAGAAGACGATCAGATTTGCGCCAAGCTTTGAATGAATCTGTCAACGTTGGCACAAAATTTTCTGCATCTGTGTTTGAAGTTGGAGTGGTATATTTGGCAGGAGCTGAATCTGCTGTGGTGAGATGCTCAACTAGATCTTGACTTTCTGCTAAAGCCAAAGCTTGTTCACGCCATAAAGGATAGTTGACTTGAGTGAGTTTGAGGGTAATGAAATTTCCCACATTCAGAGAGAGAGATGTCATGGTGAATAAATTGAAATGATTTGAGTGCTCACAGATGGCTCTGATACCAAGAGAAAAATTGAGCAAGTAAAAGAATAAAATAAAGAGTTCTGTATTTTTGTAACAGAAAACTACCTCAATCACCGTGAGCACTTGCTATACATTGATACTAATTTATAGACTAGCAAACTAAACAACTATAACTTATCAAATAACAACTACCAGCAAAAGATAGCTAACAGCAGAAGCTATCTCATTTGATTAACAGTTTTGAATAAGTCAATAAAACCTATCTTATTTAACTGCTGTAAGTTGATTTTGAATTGTGCAATATCTGCTCATCTTGTTGGACTGCTTCAATCTGATTTTGAATTTGATTCAACCAATTGTGTTATTGATCCATGCGGTATCTTCTTATCTTGTTGAACTATCTTTTGGTTTGAATTTGCTGACTCCAAATCTTCTTGACCACTCAAACTCTCTCCACTGATTTTGAAATTATTTTGAGAACTCACAACCTTATCACTCCAAGATTTTTGGGATTCCTTATTTCTCCTTTGGTTCTCATACTTGCTGCTGTCCTGTGATGTATCGTTAATAGCGTGCATCCATGCCGATGAGTTAACTTGCATTGAAAGCAAATGTGTACTATTCTTAAACTTTTTGGATAAACATTTTCCTGTCATTTTATGTAAATTACGTATATCAAATAAGTCGATTAAAAGTGATTATGCTCATATTAGTAAAGATGATTGGTACTTGTTAGCCAGGGTAAGAAGAATATTCATTTAATCACTGAATTAAACTATTGGCTCTTTTTAAAAAATATATATATTTAAGTACACCAAAGTATATCTGTGTATTTTCTCATTTCTAGTTGTTTTGACTCTTGAAATGTGACTATCCTTAATTAAAAATTGCCCCTTAAACATTATTGGTGTTGGAAAAGAGACTTTTTGATCTTATTTTGTATGCTTTAATGTGTAATAATAAGAAAAATAATAATAGATATAAGTGATTTATGCATAATAAAAGAGTTGGCAAATATTTTCAAGCTGTAAGAACTTCTAGCAAATTGGGGAAGAAATAAATATTTATTTTTTAACTCGTGGCTTTAATTAATTATTTGAAAAATATTTTCTTGTAAAACTTGTGTGTAATAAGTCTTATATTATTACAATGATATATATAGTGGTGATATTTTTGTAAGAATTAAGCATTTGGAGAAATTTCTTTCTTCGACAAAAAGATATCAAACGTGATCTTAAAAGGTGGCTTGACATGGTCCTATAGTCAACAAGAAATCAATTGTCCCTAGGCAATGGTAGGTAATAACTAGCTAATACTGTTTATCTATATATGTTCTTGTTTTGGGAATTCAAATATTTTACCTCACTAGTGCTTAGATCTCAAAATACCAAATTAGAATGAGAACAATAACAAATGACTCTAATATATACGTGCCTTTGGTTGCATAACGTTTGTTGTTTAATTTTAGTTAGTAACGTTCTGGAGCTCCATTTAGATTTTCAGCTTGTTATTTTGGCAGGTTGGTTGGGTGTGGTGTTGAAGGGGATGGATCTGTTAGCAGGGTATCTAAGGTTTGGAAGGATTGGCGGAGTTTTTTGTGCACTATATATGTATGGATGCATGGATGTGTTGGGCACAAGGACTAAACCTTATTAAATAAGATGTTAGTCAAATTAATGACTCTTTTATTCGGCCAACGCATGAACTGTATATAGAAATTACATGAATAATCAATTATCCAGTGATATCAATAGAATGATTAAAACAAATACAATCGCAATGCTTTGTACATTCCTGAAGAAATTAGTCACTGGGAACAACCATGCATTGTCTTTACTTGCGCAACACCAATCTCTTGAAGTTGTTATTGAAATACCTAACGCCCCAACACTGGCTCGTGCGCGCATAGCTAGTATTGCCTGGGTTCACTCCCAAGTCAAGATCTCTGTACGTAATTCAGAATACAGTTACTGGAGAGTTGGAACATATATAATTAGGAGCCATCTCCTTGTAAATATTTCTTCTGACCCATTTCATTTCATATGCCTATATATTCTTCTTCCCAAACCTCCACATATATAATGAATGTTGTATAAATTAGTCCCAGATCAAAAAGGTGTTTCAGATTCCGAAACCTCACTCATTCTTCCACGTAAATACATACTGGCTGAATAAAACTTCGGATGCCCCCACGTTTCGTTCATTAACACTTATTTTGGATGGACAATATAACGATAGAAAAATCATCAATTACATAAATGAACATAAAATTTAATGAGGAAAACCTAAATGGAAAAAAAAAATCACAGTAAAAAAGAATAAAATATCATTATATGATGAAATTAGTATACTAATAGTGATATATCTGCAACTAATTTCATGACATTATGAAATACCTTGAGAGTCCAAGGACAGGTTCAAAAAGGGACTCTAGAAAAGCTAGTATATATATCGATGATAGTAATAAGAAATGAAACAACATCAGTTGGATACTTTTTGCGTTGAATGTAGATAAATAACTCGTGGGTTAAACGTGCTTGAGGTAGGGTAGCTCTAGAATAGATGATCCTTGGAAATATATAGACGTCTTAGGCGAATCCTATATCGGTCATGTAAAGGGGGAGAATTGGGCATATAAGTGTAGAGGATGTTCTACATAGTAACACTTATTTTGGGATTAAATCTCAGAGCGATAAAATCGGAGATCGGTTGTAACTTGTACCAGACAATACGTTGCTACATGGACCCTAGCCATTACACAACGGGATTTTCATTTTAAATTCAATAATATATATGACCAAAAAAATTATCCTGAAAATTCACAAAATCATCTTTTAGTACTACAGACCAACATAATTTTTAATTGCATTTTTAGACATACACTATTTTAAATTTTTTACCAAGTAACAAAAAATTTTAACTTAATAATAACATTATATTTGTAATTTTAATTTTAAAATTATATTTAATAAATAACTAACTCGACAACAATATTATCAACATCCAATTATTATATTTATCGTTAAACTAATCATTTTTTATACCAAACAACCTAGTTGACCTTTTTATTTTAAATTTTAAAAAATACAATACTTTAGAAAACTTGGAATAAAATTTTAAATTAGCTCATGCATTTGTAAATGTGACTCATACACTTATAATTTGTAATTTTTTTAGATTTTTTAATTTCTAATAAAAATTTAACAGAAAATTAAGTTAAAAAATTAAAAAATATGCTTAACAACTAAACTAGACTACAAATTTTTATTTATTTCAATTATGTACTATTGTCTAATTTTCTTAAGATTTGTCTTAATTAAATCTAGAGTCAAAATATCTCATTTAATAGTCAAATTTTTTTATTTGTGTCTACAAGGTTATTTAGCATCTATATTATTAATTATTAATTAATATTAATAGCATCATAAATTTATAATTGAAACTAAATTAAAAATTAAAATTTTATTTAAAATTTAAATTTAACCTCCTTGATATGCCCGGGAGGGCGAAATGGATATGTGATCGAATGTGGGCCCCAATAGAAGACAAATCAAAGTCAAAGGCCAAGGAAGACCTGCTCAGCCGTGCCGGGTGGGAGCCCACTCGGCACAACCGAGTGGCTGAGACCACTCGGTTCTGCCGAGTGGCCGTGACCACTCGATTGCCGAGTGGTTTTCCCGACCACTCGGCCGAACCGAGTGGGGTCCACTCGGCCCAATCGAGTGGAGAGGGTCACTCGGTCGTACCGAGTGATCCCTCCCCGAACTCGGCTTCACCGAGTTGTGGTCACTCGGCATGACCGAGTGACCCTTCAAGATAGCCGATCCAGCCGAATTCCTCCCTTCGCGCCAGACGATGAGCATTGCGATATTTCCGTAATGGGCCGCGAGATTTCCGCTGAGAAAACCGCGACGCCTCTCTCTCTCCTTCACTATAAATACGAAACCCACCTTCATCACGAGGTACGCAACTTTGAGTAATAGAAGTATACTTTTCTTATTTTCTCTCGAGATTCTGACTTAAGCATCAGAGGATTTGCACGGGGACCCCACCCGCGTCCTAACGGTGCTCTTGTTTTGTAGGCCACTCGGTCACCAAGGTCACTCGGTCAAGGCCACTCGTCACCCTCAGGTCACTCGGTCACCAAGGTCACTCGTCATCTCACCAAGGCCACTCGTCATCCTCAGGTCACTCGGTCAAGGCCACTCGTCATCTCACCAAGGCCACTCGTCATCCTTAGGTCACTCGGTCAAGGCCACTCGTCACCCTCAGGTCACTCGGTCACCAAGGCCACTCGGTCATTTTGGGTCACTTGATCATTTTAGGTCACTGATCATTTTGGGCCACCAGATCATCAGCCCTATCAGACTATCAGATCTGGATCTTTATCAGACCCAATTACTTGTCCAGATTTTCATCAGCAAAGATACGACTCCCAAGACTCTTGCGTCTTTCTTCAATTAAAAATAGATTATTATATTTTGACAACAACACTCCTTAAATTTGGGAACCCACACCCCCAATTAAACCCTCCCCTTAAATCTGTGAACCAAACCCCCTGCCCAATTAAACCTTCATCTTTTTATTATTTAACCAAACCCCCACCCCCTTAAACCTGTGAACCAATCCTCCGCCCAATTAAACCCTCCCCTTAAATCTTGAACCCCACCAATTCATTATTAAAAAATTAAAAAATATATATTTAATATTTTTAATTTATAATATATAATTAAAAAAATTAAAAATTAAGTTTTTTTTAATTTCTAATAAGAAATTTAATAGAAAATTAAGTTAAAAAATTAAAAAATATTCTTAATAACTAAACTAAACCACAAATTTGTATTTATTTCAGTTATGTATTATTGTCTAATTTTGTTAAGATTTATCTTAATTAAATTTAAATTCAAAATATCTTGTTTACTAGTAAAAAAAATTTATTTGTACCTACAAAATTATTTAACAGTCATATTATTAATTATTAATTAATATTAATAACATTATAAATTTATAATTAAAATTAAATTAAAAATTAAAATTTTATCCAAAATTTAAATTTAATTCCCTTCTTAAATTTGGGAACTCACACCACCAATTAAACCCTCCCCCTTAAATCTGTGAACCAACCCCCCCTTCCGAGGCCAAATTAAACCCTCCCCTTAAATCTTGAACCCCACACATTCATTATTAAAAAATTAGAAAATATATATTTAATATTTTTAATTTATAGTATATAATTAAAAATTTTATTTATTTTTAATTTCTAATAAGAGATTTAATAGAAAATTAAGTTAAAAAATTAGAAAATATTCTTAACAACTAAACTAAACCACAAATTTTTATTTATTTCAATTATATATTAATATCTAATTTTGTTAAGATTTATCTTAATTAAATTTAAAATCAAAATATCTCATTTAATAGTAAAAAATTATTTGTACTTACAAAATTATTTGACAACAGTATTATTAATTATTAATTATTATTAATAACATCATAAATTTATAATTAAAACTAAATTAAAATTTAAAATTTTATTAAACAACTCCCTTGAACCAAACAACACCCCCCCCCCCCCCCCCACACACACACACACTTAAACCCTTCAACTCTGGCCGTATTCCTACGCGCACCTATTTTATTAAATTTTTTTATTTAAATCACATAATACACAATAATATATACATAATATGTAATAATGTAATAATATATATAAAATATACAACTATATAAATGTAAAATAAACAATAATATACATGTAATAAATATAAATATCAGAAATATTAAGATTAATAATTAATCATTGAACAGAAATATTAATCAAGTAATAAAAAAATATTATAACTTAACAATTAACTAAATAATATCTGTTATCTAAGAAACATTCAATATTGTATTTTAAAGCTAAAATGATTAACAACTAAAAATATAATGTATAAAAAAAATAAATACCTTAAATTCTTAGTGATGTTGATATTTTTTGAATGGATGAAGACTAAATTATAATAAAAAAAAAATATCACTTTTGCGATTCCGATTAGGGTGAGGCAGAGAGAAAATGAGTGTATAATAAGGAGGATAAAGAGGAGATGGAGTTTGAAGAGGAGCGGATGGAAGGGCCTTTATTAATAGAGGGAAAGGATAGGGGAAGTGTCTGGAGAAAGGGCTTAATGAAAGAATCATGCTAGATGTACAACTATTTTGTACATCTTGGTCTACATAAGGGGGTATTATGACTAAATACCTTGCGCCTCACGTGCCTCTATGAGCCTCATGATGGGCTTTTTTGTCATTGATACACCTTTATATAGCCCAAGTAATACACAAAGGTGTACCAATAACATTTTTCTTAATGAAAATGCAGGGGTGGGTGGGGTTCTGCCAAGTGTCAAGGGAAGAGAGGGGGGCGCGTGTATTGGGAAGGGGGGTTTTGGAAGTATCAATGAGGGCATCGGGGAGGGGGCGGGTAAAAGCCCGTCAGAATCAATGACGGGCACCTGCTCGTTGCTAATAAGCAACGAGCAAGTGCCCGCTGCCATTCACGTAGCATCGATTCCCCCCACTCACACTCGCCTGATGCTTGATGTGATATTTTAGAATCAGTGACGGGCAACTGCTCCCGTCGCTAAAGTAGCGTATCGAAATATTAATATTTTTTTTAAATTAATATATAATTTTTGAAATAAATATATTTTTTAACTACTTTAAAATATAATTAATTTATAGATATTTAATTTTATGACATTAACCTATTCAGAAAAAAATAGGAGATAAAGAGAGAAGAAAAAATAAAAATAGTAATAAAAATAAATCACTAAATGTACCTAAAGAACAATGAAAAATTACTTTTAATTAAAATATTTTTCAATAATAGGTAAATTTATTCTTAATTTTAAAATAAGAGGTAAAGAATATTTTTTTTAAATAATTAATAATTTTTATGTTATAAATAATAATTATTATATAAAATATTTTACTAATTAATTTGATTAAAATAAGCGACGGACACATGTCTATCGCTGATTATTAGTGACGAGCAGGTAGCCGTCACCATTCGTGCAACATTGATTCTCCCATACCCTCACCCACTTGACGCTTGATGTGATGTTGAGCAACTACTCTTGTCGTTGAAGTAACGTATCAAAATATTAATAATTTTTTTAAATTAATATATAATTTTTCAAATATATATATTTAACTACTTTTAAATATTATTAATTTATAGATATTTAATTTTATGACATTAAACTAATAAAAAAAAGCTTAGGAGATAGAGAGAGAAGAAAAAATAAAAAAATAGTAATAAAAATAAATTACTAAAAGTACTAAAAGAAGAATGACTGAAAAATGAATAAAATTATTTTTTAATTAAAATATTTTTCAATAATAGGTAAATTTATTCTTAATTTTAAAATAAGAGGTAAAAATTGATTTTTTATTTTTAAATAATTAATAATTTTTATGTCATAAATAATAATAATTATATAAAATATTTTACTAATTATATATATTCTTTAAGCTAAAAATGATAAGTCTCTTAAGAGGAAAATAAAATCAAAAATCATCTACGGCGGGCGATTGCCTGTTGTAGATGGAAGAGAATCAACGATGAGTGATTGTCTGTCATTAAATAATGAATTTTTTAAAATTAATATACTTTTTTTACTATTTTAAAATATAATTTTTTTTATAGATATTTGATTTTGCAACTTCAAATTAATTAGAAAAAAAAAGTATAAGAGATAAAGAAAGAGAAAAAAAAATAGAAATAAAACACTAAGAGTACTTGAAGAACAATGACCAGAAAATGACTAAAATTATTTTTTAATTAAAATATTTTTCAATAGTAGGTAAGTTTGTTCTTAAATGTAAAATGGGAGGTAAAGATTAATTTTTTATTTTTTAAACGATCAATAGTTTTTATGTTATAAAAAATAATTATTATATAAAATATTTTACTAATTAATCCGATTAGAATCAACGACGAACGTGCATGTCGCTGATTATTAGTGACGAGCAGGTGGCCGTCACCATTTGCGTAACATTGATTCCCCATACCCTCACCTACCTACTCGATGCTTGATGTGGTGTTTCAGAATCAACGACAGGCAACTACTCTTGTTGCTGAAGTAATGTATCAAAATATTAATAATTTTTTTAAATTAATATATAATTTTTCAAATATATATATTTAACTATTTTTAAATATTATTAATTTATAGATATTTAATTTTATTACATTAACCTAATTAGAAAAAAAAGCTTAGGAGATAAAGAGAGAAGAAAAAATAAAAAAAATAGTAATAAAAATAAATTACTAAAAGTACTAAAAGAACAATGACTTAAAAATGAATAGAATTAATTTTTAATTAAAATATTTTTCAATAATAGGTAAATTTATTCTTAATTTTAAAATAAGAGGTAAAAATTAATTTTTTATTTTTAAATAATTAATACTTTTTATGTCATAAATAATAATAATTATATAAAATATTTTACTAATTATATATTCTTTAAACTAAAAATGATAAGTCTCTTAAGAGAAAAATAAAATCAAAAATCATCTGCGACGGCCGATTGCCTGTCGCAGATGGAAGAGAATTAGCGACGAATAATTGTCCGTCATTAAATAATAAATTTTTTAAAATTATTATACTTTTTTTTACTATTTTAAAATATAATTTTTTTTTATAGATATTTGATTTTACAACTTCAAATTAATTAGAAAAAAAAAAGTATAAGAGATAGAGAAAGAGAAAAAATATAAAAAAAAGTAATAGAAATAAAATAAGAGTAGTTGAAGAACAATGACTAAAATTATTTTTTAATTAAAATATTTTTCAATAGTAGGTAAGTTTGTTCTTAATTGTAAAATGGGAGGTAAAGATTAATTTTTTATTTTTTAAATGATCAATAGTTTTATGTTATAAATAATAATAATTATATACATTATTTTACTAATTAATTTATAATTTTAAATTATATATATTTTTTAAGGTAAAAATTATTTTTAACAAGTTATATTCTCGGACAAGTCTCAAGCAAAATGAACAATTATCTTTTTAAAAATGCCCTTTGATATAAAGCTCAAAATCCTTTCATTGATTAAAGATTAATTGAAAATAACATTTATATTATTGTTTAAATGAATAAAACAATATAGATAGAATATAGTAGCAAAAAAGACTTTACAATCTTGTTTTTATATTTTCTCTAAAAGATTGAAAATATTATCAAAAATAATTGATCTCTGTTATATAAGTTATATAATTAATTGGAGTGTAGCATAGTAAAACATTTAGTTAGCTAATTAAATATATAATTTTGAGTATGATATTACAATTAAAAATATATACTCGCTAATAGGCATTTCTTACTCCACTACTGATAAAAATTTGTATTTGCTATTGGGAATTATTGTTGAGCCAATTTACTCATATTAATTAAATTTTAATGATTAACAAAAAAAGAATTTTCGATATACAAATTATAAGATTTTTGGTGATTAACAAAAAGAGTATTTTTCTTAAATATATTAATTGTAGTACCGAATTATTTTTTATTCATTAATAAAATATTTTTTTCATAGCATATGTATTGTCAAAAATATTATTTTTTATTAAAACTATTTTTAAATATTTTTTAGATTAATTTATAAAATATTTTTCATAGCATATGCATTATCAAAAATATTATTTTTTATTAAAAGTATTTTTAATATTAATTTATTAAATATTTTTTTATATATCATATGTATTTCAAAAAATATTTTAACAACTAGGTTTATGTGCTTAAGTTTGAACCCAAGACCTTCTGTTTGTCTAAGATCTCCCTTACCAACTGATCTACAAACCCTATTGAGTATTTGAGTGCACATATTAATTTTAATTTATACTAAGTTTTCTATTATAATGGTCAGATTTTTTATTGTTGAAAAAGTGTCCAAAATGACTATAAATACCCCCCAAACTCATTTATTGAGCATCCAAGTGTTTTCATTACATATCCAAAGCAGGCGAAAGCTCTCAAAAACTCTCAAACAAAGCATTCAAGCAATCCAAGACTCTCGAAATATTATTGCACATCCATCAAAGAGCCATAAGGCAAGAGGAGAAAAGTTCTTTAAGTTTTTTACGATAAATTCAAACTTCTCTATTTGAGGTTACAAGTTTATTTATTTAAATATTATTACCTTGTATAATTTATTCTTAATTGCTTATTTGTGTCTAAGTGTGGATAAATTATTTATAACATTTAAATTATTATTGTGAATTGTATAGGTTTCTTAGAATCATTAAAATCTAAGTAAATCTAGTTTCTAAGATAAGTTAAAAAATATTCCATCACTCATTTTGAATTTAATTTGTAATTTCATGTTTCATTAATTTACAACTTAACAACAGAATATTCTATCACTAATTTTGAATTTAATTAAATTTTTTATAAATTCTATTTTTAACTATGAAAATTTTCATTATCAAATCAGATTTTAAATTTAACTTAAATATTTTATGAATTTCACATTAAATTTTTATAAATATTTTGTTTAAGGTTATTTTCAGTAACATTACTAAGTTTCTATGTAAACTTTTAAATTATATAGCATGACATAATCTAATTAATGATGAAATTTAAAACAAGTGAAACGTATCATCTCAACATCATGGATATTAAAAATTCTATCTACATATTATTCAATTAAAAAGATGGGCATCTACTAAAGAATAACATATTACTTAATAATGAAGATCAATATCTTTTAAAAATATATGTATATATGCGGTAAATCTAGATTTTTATTTATGTACTTTTAAGTTTTTTGTTTTTTTGTATAGTCACTTGAATTTTTTTTATTTAATTACATTTCTTTATTTATATATTTAAGTTAATTTAATTTTTATATCTTTATTTTTTAATCAATTTAACCACTTTACGTATAAAAGGAAAAGATAAATACATGTACATAAATATAATCAAAATAACGAAAAGTTTAAGTTGTCACAAAAAAAATATTTAATTAAATTGAGTCAAAAATATAAATTTAGTTGCTAAAATATAAATTTTTTTCTTTTTTTATCGACGAATTTGTTTTGTGGTTAACGTTTTAAATTTTTAATTTATTTTTTTTGGCAATGGATTTATTCCGTTGCTGAAGTTTCTAATTTTTAATTTATTTCTTTTAGTGACGAATAATTTTTTAAATTTTCTTATTTTTATTTTATTTTTTCTTTTTTAGAGACGGACTTCTTCCATTGCTAATGTTTTTAATTTTTAATTTAATTTTTTTTAGCAACGGATATGTTCTGTCTCTAAAATTTTTTATTTTTTATTTATTTTTTTAGTCACGAATTTATTCTTTCGCTAAAGTTTTTTAATTTTTTTAGCGACGAATTTATTCTGTTGTTATAGTTTTTAATTTTTTATTTTTTTAGCGATGAATTTATTCTATTGCTAAAGTTTTTAATTTTTTATTTTATTTTTTTAGTTATGAATTTGTTCTGCTAACTTTTTTATTTTTAATTTATTTATTTCTTTTTCTAGCAACAAATTTCTTTGTTGCTAGTGTTTTTAATTTTATTTTTTTTTAACCACTGCTTTTCCATCACTAAATTCAAAAAATATTAACGACAGAATAAAGCATCCTAAATCCGTCTCAAAAATTTAGTAATGGACATTCATCGTTAATTAGTGACCAATTTTTTTCTGTCATTAATTTTATCACTAAATAATATTTTTCTTGTAGTTGCTCTTAGCCACTTATGATCATTTTTAAAAGTTTTCCTTGCACTTTATACCTTGAAATTCGCAAGAAATCCAATCAGCCTATGACAATTCCCTTTCATATGACCAGCTTTACCATAATGACTGCAAAATTAAATCATTTTTCCCTTTCCTTCTGTTTTCTGTAACTGAAGTTGCCAAAGGTGGTTCAACAAAAGATTGATTTTGCATTGTGAAATACCTCTGTGACTCTTCTCTAAGAACAAAATTGTATGCCTTATCTAATGATGGAAAGGGTTTCATCAGTATAATCTGTGATCTAGTTGCAGCATATGTATCATTTAAACCATTAAGGAATCAAAACACATAATCTTTCTGTCGAAGATCAACAAACTTTTGAAAATAGTCATTATTGTGCTCTCCACAAATGCAATGAGGAACTTCTCAGTTCTTCCCAAATTCCATTGCGTTCAGTAAAGTATCTGTGAGGCAAAACATATAGAAGATTGTAACAGCTATAAATGGAGAATGGATTTGAGAAGCCATACCATGATCAAACTATTGCACCGATTCCATGTTGTGAATAAAGGATCTGTTTAGCCGGAGTATGTGATTGATCCATATTGTGAATTGACAATGCCAAGAGAAATGATCTACTCTAGGAAGCATAATTGCTAGCTGTGAGTTCTAGAGAAATAATCATTGTTCCATGATTAGAGTGATGAAGAAAGAAAGGTGAATTAGGATCGTGTAGTGGAGGAGTCGAAGCTAGATTTGCAGTCACTAACTTAATTAGTTAGAATCGAAATAAAGACATTCAATGGGAAAAAACAACACGGTTAAATTGTTGTCATGTAACAATTTGCTGACAGAAAGCAAATTGAAGCAGAAAGAAGAGATGGAAAGAACATCTTGGATATGAAATGTTGAACAAAGGTTTATATGACCAGCTTGGGTGATCGTGGCAGTGGAACCATTTGGCAAAGAAACAGAAACAGCTGGGGTAAGTGTATACAAGGAGTGAAACAACTGTTTGTCAAAGCACATGTGGTCTGTAGCACCACTGTCTAAAATCCATGAATCAACGATAACAGATTCAAAAGAACAAAAATGAACACGATTAACATTACCAGCACAGTTTAGCATGTTGTTTAGGCTTAAGGATGAACTGTTTGCTCTAGAGAAACTTGAGAAAAGTGTTGACTAAATTGGCTCCCAACTCCTCTCCTTCGATCTTTATATTTGCCACAAGTATGTCCTGATATTCTTCTTGCGTTGCACTCGCTTGAGCTGCAATCCCACGATTAGTTCTATTTTTGTCTCTATTAGACTTATACCAGTCCAGATATCCCACAAGCTTAAAACACTGATCGTTGGTGTGGCCATCACGTTTACAATACACACTGTGACTCTTTGATCCACTTCATTTCTTTTGATCTTGCCGTGAACTAGTGTTGGAATTAGGATTTTTTGCAAACAATGCGAAACATCTCCATCTTCAACAAAGGATAAGACTAAGGGTCCGTTTGGCTAAGCGGTTTGACCACTTTTAAGCTATTAGTATAGCTTTTCCGCTGTCAAGCTTCTTTTATTAAATGTTTGGCAAACTCAAATAACTTAAACGCACAACAGCTAAAACGCTATTTGAATAGTTTTTTCAAAAGTTCCTCCCCCTCAGCTTTTGCAAATCGCTGTGGGAGAAAATGCTACGTTGACCATGGAAATTACTCATTTATCTTCAACCAAAACATCTATTTCCAACCAATATCCTTCATCTTCAACCTCTGCAACCAATTTCCCACTGCCACTGTTGCCCGTCGCCATCCACCTTGCCATCACCCCCATCGTCGCCATCACCCCCATCGTCGCCGTCGCCAAGCTCGGTCGCTGCAAACCGGCTTCTTCACCGCCATCGCAAGCCCAGTTCGGCCGCCTCAGTCCTGCTACCGCCATCGCTGCCTCTACTTCCAGATCCGCCACCGCATGCAGCCCAGCGCCGTCGCATCTCTATTGCTTACTTCACCTCCTCTCGCTATCGTCTCCTGCGCCATCGCCGTCCTCTCCTACGCCGTCGCCCATCTCCTTCTCTGTTGTTGACCTCCTTCTTTAATTCTTCACTGTGTACATATGTATATATATATATATATAAGATGTAATACTATATATTTAGTTCGTATATAACATATATTATATATAGCAATAATTTTATACATAACATATAATATATATTATTTTTAATAAAATATATTTTTTAAGAATCTAATATAATATATATTTAGATTTTTATGAATTAAATCCAAATTTATACATAAAATTTAAAAATTATATATTTTTAATTATGTTTTATAATTTATTAACTATAAGTATTTTAGCTATACATCAATTTAATTTTTTTTAAAAAAAAAATATATTTTTTAAATTTTATCTATATTATTTAATATCATGTCTATTTTAGTCTTTTTGTCAAATTCTAATAGCTTATTAGATTTTACAAACTAAACACATAATTTTACACTAATAGCTTAAAAGCATATTTATCCAAACACATTATCGGTTTAAACGCTATTTAATTTAAACGCTATTACACAACTTAAACACTACCCAGCTTTTCAGCTACCAAAAAAACGCCTAGCCAAACTAAGCCTAATTGTCTCGGTGACTCCACCCTTAAGACCATAGAATAAGCCTTGTTTATAGCTGGTAATGGATCTATAGCAGCGGGATTTAGCTTCATACCTAGTCATGTCCTTCATGTAAACCCATCAGGAACTGCATTAGCTTGTTTCGATTTGTTATTTCAACCATTACTCAAGCCGATCCACAAGTACAATGTGACAGTGGCTCCATTTATGCAAGTTCATCCCAAAGCTTCTTGAGCTTAGTGTAATATACCGATACTGAAGAATTGTCTTGCACAAGAGAAGAAATTTTTCGTTGAATCTGATAAACAATAGGACCATTACTTTCTCCGAATTATTCTGCGATTTCATCCCATAACTTTTTAGATGTGGTAGTACATAGAAAAGCCTCGACTAAATCCTTTGAAATGGAGTTGAGAATCCAAGGTAAAACCATATAATTGCACCTCCGCCAAACCTGAACCAGTTCCGATCCTCCTCAGGTGGTGAAACTCCACCATCAATGTGATAAGATACTGATAATTGAAAGAACTACAAGGCTGGAAATTAACAAAATGAAAAAAAAAGTGGACATTCAAGAGATCCACGCTCTCTCTCTATATTCACCAAAAAATTCCTCCCCTTCTACTCTATTTGCTTCTCCATTTATAGGAATCTGTTGCTCACATGCCCCCCTCTATTTGCTCTTCCCATTCTACCCCTTAACAGAATTTGTTATCTGCACATGCAACAATTCTCTGATTTCAATATCCCTATTCTGCCCTTAATGTTATGGGTTGCCTATCAATACTCCCCCCACGGAACTTACCTTGTCCTCAAGGTGAAAATCAAGGAATTGTTGTAGGGTTCCTAGGTGGTCTAAGACCAACTTGGGCTTGGAGTATGTGAATCTTGTCTTCAATTCGCTGAGTCATTTCCATGGTATTCTTGAGGCCTAAGGGCCTCAACACCCTGATTTTCGCTCGGATCTCTGGTTTAAGCCCATTAACAAAGTGTCCATCCAAAACCACTGGGCATCTCTTCAATGGGTGATGCTAGAGTCTCAAAGTAAATTCGATAGTCTCGGATCGTTCCCCATTGTCAAAGGGCCAAGAATTGCTCCTCCACAGTCCTTTCTTAGGTGGACCTGAATCGGCTCCTTAGCAGCCCTCTAAGCTCCTCCCAATTTCTTACTCACCGCCTCATTTGCTCCCATTGAAACCATGACAGAGCCCCTCCTTCAAAGCATAAGGCTGCCGACTCTAATTTCTCTGCATCGGTTAGCTGATTTACTGTGAAGTAGTGCTCAGTCCTGAAGACTCAGCCATCTGGATCATCTCCCTCAAAGATGGGCATTGCCAGGCGCCTCCCACGATACTCCTACCTTCCGACTCCATCAACCCAGTCGCCCCCTTTGCCACTTCTCCCTTTAATCGCTGGCGTCTCCTCCCTTGACAAGGACAAACTCGCAAGTTGGTCTTTCCCATCTCACTTCCTTTTCCTCTCTCTCTTGCTCATCCCATCGCGCCATTAATAGGTTGAATCGTTCCATCATCTCCGCCATGCTCTTTTCGATATTTTGCACTCTCATAACTTTAGCCATCACCGATTCTAGACCCTCCTATGAACGCACCATATGTCCCTCTAGCTCACCCACTCTTTCAGAAATAGTCCTCCCCATGGATCGATCGTTCTGATATCAAATGATAGGATACTGATAATTGAAAGAACTACAAGGCTGAAAATTAACAAAATAAAAAGAAAGTGGACATTCGAGAGGTCCACACTCTTCCTCTATATTCATCAGAAAATTCCTCCCATTCTACTATATTTGCTTCTCTATTTATAGGAATATGTTGCTCACATGCCCCCCTCTCTTTGCTCTTCCCATTCTACCCGTTAATAGAATTTGTTATCTGCACATGCAACAATTCTCTCATTTTAATATCCCTATTCTGCCCTTAATGTTATGGGCTGCCTATCACAATGAAACCCAGTTTATGCTTCGCTCCCAGAGCTATCTCCATTGCCCTAGACCAAGCTCTGTAATTCATACCGTTCAACGGAAAGGAAACCAACAACAGTCTTGGATGATTAGAGTTGTGAAGATGCATCGGATCTCCTACAGCTTGACTCGTGCCTCTCTTGTCAATTACTCCTTCGGCTCTCTCCATATTATCATCCATTCTAAGGACGACTGTCACAGATCTTGATTAATTGAAGCAAGATATGAATTGAGGCGTACCTTGACCTCTTGAACGAAAGTGACCTGATGGAGCAACCAGGCACTAAGTCCCTGTGTCTAGCCTTGATACCATGAAAACGACAGCAAGACCCACTAAGAGACGGAGCAAACAAAAGAGCGATAGCAGAAGACACCAAGGAGTAAGAAGAAAATCCAGGTAATATTTCACATTTTTGTGTCTTCGTATACATCCATATCTCACCTTTTATAACCTCAAGGCAACGGTTCTAACAGAAAGCTAACAACTTAACACCCTTGAGGGGCAAAGACGAAGGAACATGAAGGGAACTCCACCTTTTGATATGATTTGCTTATATTGCAAAGAATTATGATTCCATTGTAAAATATTTCTCAAATTTTAGGACTCATTTTCATCATTTGCCAACATTTGTCGAGTCAAAATCTATCCCTATATTACGAGCACCTTGGACTTTCCCAACCTAATCTCTGGGGCTTTATGAAAAAACCCTAGTTGCCACAACAAACTCTATCAAAGGTCCTAATTTGTATATTTAAAATGTTATTTTTTATTTATATGATAAGTATATTCTAAAACTCTAACTCTGTCTCTTTTTGAACATGTCACACTTGATCATGGCCAATAAACCTCCGTTTCATAATCTCTTTCTGGATCACTTGTGCATTATCACGTGCAACAAAATAAGATTTAACTTCTATATTTGGCTCCTTAATATTGCTACTTTAGAAAAAGCATTGGGATGATTTTTCCCAGTTGAAGAAGATCGGCTGGAATTTTAGATATATACTAATTGATAGGTAATATTGTAGAGACTGATGGACTTGAAATTAATTGTCCTACCTTACAAGCAATAGATGACAATCTTTTCCTTGCAAGTAAATATATATTTTCCATTCTCTCTCTGGTATATAGACAAAATAATGAGCGAATTGATCAAATCAAGGAGGAAGAAAGCAAGAAGAAAACATCTGGGGATTAACATGAGAAAATAACGACTAATCAAATCAAGGTCTCATATTCAAATTAGGCGTTGTTCAGTGCTTGCTTGAGTAATCAACATTTTTATGATACACATATTTAAGAGTGGGAGATCTGATGATATTGCCTGTTTTACACATTTAAACAATATTAATTAAGAAAAAGGAGGTTAAGAACACACATAATTCATACCAATATCTAGGGCAGTTGGAGGGTAGGCTTTTTATTGTCTTTCATGTCTGATATCAACCTGTCTGAGCATCCGTAAGAATCTTTAATCTTTAGAGAATCACCATATATAAAAAATATTTGAATTGCTGCATCTTTGAAGACACTTACAACAAACTGAAAATCACATGAAATCACTATACAAAATTAATTATGCCAACCGACAAGCTTGTGAGATAGAGATAATTAAGAGAAGGAATATGAAAGAGATCAGGTACAAGAAAACGCAATAAAAATGTTATGCATGGCTCCTCACACGCCATTGATAAAGGCCACCGATTCATCCATGGAACTTTGCGGATGGCAGGCGGGGAGCCAGGCATATACACTACATTTACTTCTCAATGCATGTGTGTGTGTGTGTGTGTGTGTACAATATATATATGTATGTATGTATATGCCTTCAAAAGCTAGAGATCTGCATCACAAAATCTGGTCTTTGGATGAGCAAGCTTCGCTTGCAATGGCGACACTATAAGGCTTTGAAGCATATAATATGTAGAGAAGAAAGTACCAGTTATTATTCATACAGAGAAGATCATAGATAAAGGTATTTATAGATGAAGAGGGTAGCTTGTAGATGAAGCAAAATCACAAGAAAAATGAGTTTTCTCTTAGCACCCAGCGCTATAGTGCTGTCTTTTTGGGTTTTTCCTCCCCACTTTCTGCTTCATAAAAAGCCAATTCAGCTTGAACCAGCACCCACTTTTTCCTACCTTTTTTCTTTTTTTTTTTTGTCTGGAAACTCCATAAAGAAGCTATATGTGGGTGAGAAACGTGAAGCTATCATTCAGAGAAAGAGCATTTCATCTTTTGAATCCTCCTGTCTGGATTACGTAGTTTTCGTACTCTTTTCCATGGATCAAAGTGAAACAGGTGGATTTCTTTTTCTTGTGAGCGTTTGCTTGTCTCCTAGTGCTGTAACATGGATGAGTACTTGTACATTTCTCCATGGCTATAGCACTGTATCAAATACATAATTCTTCATTTCTTATGCAAACCCTTAATATATTTGAAAATAATAATAATTAATTTTTTTATATTTAAAATATTTTTTGACATTCATTAAAGATTATAATTGAGAAAACTAATAAGTTTAGAGTTAGTGGACTAAGTTGAAAAATGAAAGGTTAAATAAATAGGCTTAGAGTTAGTGGGCTAAGTTGAAAAAAAAGAAAGATTAAGTAAATAAGTTTAGAATTAGTAGGTTAAGAAAATTGGTTTAAAATTAATGAACTAAATTAAAGAATAATTTATTCAAAAGAAGATTTAGTGAAAAATAATTAAGGTGACAAAATAATTAAAGATAGTGGGTGAAATAATTGAGAAATTTAGGAGACAAAGACAAATAATTAAAGATTATGGGTAAGATTTAGTGAAAAATAATTAAGAAATGTGACAAAATAATTAAAGATAATGGATGAAATAATTGAGAAATGTGAGAGACAAAGTAGGGTGTGGACAAATAATCAAAAATAATAAGTGAAATAATTGAGAAATGTGGGAGACAAAGTAGGGTATTGACAAATAATTAAAGATTATGAGAGAGATTTAATGAAAAATAATTAGAAATGTGACAAAATAATTAAATATAAGAGTTGAAATAATTGAGAAATATGGGAGATAAAGTAGGGTGTAAATAAATAATCAAAGATAATAGGTGAAATAATAGAGAAATATGGGAGATAAAGTAGTGTGTTGACAAATAATTAAAAATTATGGGAGATATTTAGTGAAAAATAATTAAGAAATGTGACAAAATAATTAAAGATAGTGAGTCACTACAATTATGCCAAGCTTAATTTAACATTCTATAAATAGAGAAAACTTGAAAGGTTTGAGTACTTAAATTAGAAAGAAAAAGGTTATAAGAAAAAATATTTAAGAGTGAGAGAGGGATTTGAAAAAGAGAAAGAAAAAAAATAGGAAAAACAAAATATAGAGAAAAATATCAAAAATTTCTAGAAAAATCCTATAGGCTGAGTTTAGTAGTTCATGTAAAAAATTGTGGCAGAATATGTCATTGGATACGCAAATCGAGACTTCGTCGCAGTATAGAAGAATATTGAATCGCTCCGCGGGAAGGTGAGTTATCTTTGAAAATTTCTTCAAAAATTTCAAAAATATGATAATGATATTTTATAATTTTTGATGATGAAATTGGAAGAGAAATGCATAATTCGTTTTTATTATGGATTTTTTAGGCAATAAATGCTTGAAAATCAAAGAGAAAATGAGAAATAAATAGAACATGGATTCTGAAAATTATGAGAAAATTTTTGGAGCTTAGAAATATTGTTTTAAGAATTATTGTGAAGAGAAATTGAGAAAATTTTATGAGAAAGTATTTATTTCATAATCTTGAGGAAATAATATGAGGAAATGAGAGAAATTAGGAAAATTAGAGAAAATTAGAAATCTGATTTTTTTGAAGTAATTACGATGCCCAGGGTACATCAAGGTTCATAATTGAGTACGATTTAAAGTCCGACGTGAATTTGAGGCAAAATTATGTTAAGGGCAAAATTGTCTTTTTGCAAGGTAAGTGGTACTTCCCAACTGAATTTAATTTTATGGAAATGCTTGGTTTGTAAGTGATTCTATCCAAAACTTGATTTTTAATAAATGATTTTATCATGTTGCTATGTCTTGATGTGAATATGTTCATGTAAATTGCATTTACATGTATTGATGATGAAATATGCATATGTACACGTAGATATTGTTGATCATGCATTCGCATAAGGGTTTGAGAGTACGGGCCGGGACCACTGCTCTTCCAAGGGTGCACCCATACATCTAGATCTGGTAAGGAGGCTACGAAAATGGGAAGTCACAATAAGGTATGGTTGGCTCAAACCGAAATGATATGGAAAATGACATTTTGCATCCATGCACGAAATATGTTTATTGTTCCCTTACTTAGATGATTCATCATCTAACTTTGGGTTTTGCCCTTAGAATATTCAAACGTGCAAATGAAGATTGTATCAGAGACGAGAATGAATGAAGCATGCAATGACACTTAACAAAGTGCATTATGAATTGAATATATCTTATATAGCCCATGTATTTAAGTTCTGTTACTTTGAATTCTGAACGTTTTGAGGAATGATGATGTATAACTGTAAGCACCCCCGCCCGGATATCCCAGCCGCCCGGACTACCCAAACGGGAGCGCCTACGGGAGGAGAAAAGTAATAAACACCAGATAAAGACCACCCCGGCATGCATACACAAAAATAAGAACAGCGGAAGCAAAGCTCAAGACATGCATGCACTACGGGTAACCCCGCTAACACAGTGATCACAACATAAGTAAAAGAATACAAACTCCTGTGCCGACACACACGAGACTCGAGAAAAGACCTGGCACAGTACGAAATAATAGAGTAAATTCTACTTAGACATCAGAGTGGATAGGGATTGACGAGACTACCTGTACACCACATCGACTCTGCCGTTAAAGCTGACTCCCTTACCATGGCTCACGCCGCCACTACCTGGAATGATGG
This sequence comes from Diospyros lotus, assembly GCF_014633365.1. Taxonomy (NCBI): domain Eukaryota; kingdom Viridiplantae; phylum Streptophyta; class Magnoliopsida; order Ericales; family Ebenaceae; genus Diospyros; species Diospyros lotus. The sequence continues at coordinate 12,002,595 of NC_068339.1, read as the reverse complement.
AAAGCAAGGTGAGTCGAGAGACTCAGCAAGTATAAGGAAGAAAAGGCTGAAGGCTACACAAAACCAGAAATCTCACCCCAGAATAACCCCCAGGTACACACAAGCCATGAGACGCTACAACACAACAGCTCAATAGCATAATAAAATAAAAGCACATACCGATCCTTGGGGCCCACATAAGACACTTGGCACCCAAGTCCCATACCAACCTGCCGCTGCCCTGAAATGCAACAAATATCTCCACAAACCTGCGCGAGCAATCTCGGGTCGGTACTCCCGTCACCCGTATCCGTCGGTACTCCCGACAACAGAGCCATAGGCTCCCTCGGAACAGTACTCCAGTCCGAGAACTAAATACTACCAGTATCCATGCAATGCACATAGAAATGCAATGGCATAGTGAGCATCAACGTGATACAAGGCGCCCATACATCCAGGCATCAGGCCATGCTCTGCCCACATAGTAAACCACACACCATGCATATGCCGCGCTGGATGCAACCTAACCAAGCTAGAATGTCCGTGTCCAAGCATACTCAATAAATGAATATCCCAACATGCATCCCGTACCCATGTGCATATCAAATCATGAACAGTAATACAAGGTATCTAATCATGCAGTAAATCACATACCGACAGAGCTAGTCAGCAGTGCCCGGCACCGGTCAACGGCCAGTGACTAGGGGTGTCCACCCGACGGTCCACATCAGGGTCGTACCATAGTCTACCCCAACGTCACCAACAACCGACCCCTGCCCCACTACTCGATAACTCTAACCGAACTATAAATAAATCTGAGAAAAACTGTAAGAAAACCCAATAAAATCATAAATAAACTCTCACGTCTAGGAACCTAGTCCCCAAACTAGTTCAGCATCATTTCCAAAAGGAGTGGGGGTGGTACAAACCCCCATAGGCACTCAACAAATAAACTCTAGAAGTTTCGGATTTAATTTAAATTAAAACAAATGAATAATAATTTAACAAATAAAGTTAGGTGCCGAATTAGAGTAAGGGAGAAGATAAAATACAGGAAATCAAGGGGTCTTTCATGGAAATTGAAGAACACGAGGAGAGGGTGATGAGCTTGCCTGAAACCAGCTGATTCTGACCTCACTCGAGCTCCCGATGCAAATTAAATCATTTTCTAACAAATAACACAATCGGGACCCAAATTAATTAATTTTAATCACAAAAAATTTATAATTTAAACATATCACGCTCTACTAATTTTTACCCACGTACCTGATCACTTCCTTTGCCGAAAAATTCCAAAATCATTTTACTTTTCCTTATTTTCTTTTCTTTCTTCTCTTTTCTTTTCTTCCCTTCCTTTTCTTCTTCTTCTTCTTCCTTTCTTCCTCCTCTCCGCGCCCACTGTTCCTGCGTCTGGCTTCTTCTTCCTTTCTTCTTTCCTCTTCTTCTTCTTCTTCTTCTTCCTGCATCACCTCATCTGCGCCTGCGCGCGTTGCGGCCATGGCCGATGCTGCCCCAGCCGCTGCCTCACGCGGCCGCCGCTGCCGTCCTGCTCGGCTGCCATGGCTGAGCTCTCGGCCAGCTCCCATGGCCGCCGCTCCCTCTCTCAATCTCTCAGCTGCTCACGGATCTCTCTCTCACTCGATCTCCTTCTCTCCATCTCCCTCACCCGATCTCTATCTCTCACTCTCTGCTCACTTTGAAAAATATGGCCACCGGCCATTCCATGGCTTCCACGCACCTGCACACAACCACACAAAATTATATCATATTAATTATTTAATTAAATTTAATTTACACTTTTATTAATTTTGGGATATTACAATAACCCTATGGTTAATGATGATGTAGAATTGATTTATGATTAATGTTAAGATGTTAGATTCGATTCTAACTTCCGCATTTGATGTTTATGATAATTCTCTTTTGAGATAGATGCATGGAAATTTTGGGATAAATATGATAAATGATATAATTTAGCAATAGTTTTTAGGAAAAAAAATTTATTATCCCAAAATTGTTCTGAGTTTTAATGCCCTCAAAAAACGGGACGTTACACCTCTCCTAGGAATCATTTGAAGTAATGTCATCTCAAGAAAATTCCTCACGCTTGAACCCTTGAACTATATGATGCATGACCTCTAAAGCAATAAATTGATGGATACCAAATTTGAACTTGAGACTTCATGTCATCAATAGAACTACCACTTAATATTTTTTCTATTATCTTGTAACAAGAAAAATCAAATTTAGTGATGGAAGAATTCATCGCTAAAATAAGAAAATCCGTCACTAAATTGTTTAGTGACGGAAAAAATATGTCACTAAAATTGGCTTAGTCGGGTGCTTCTAGTGACAGAAGTAGATTTGTGATAGGAAACCCTGTCACAGATCTATGACGATAGCCCCGTCGCTGATTAGCGACAGGATCTGTGAAGTAGGTAGGGGGACACGGAGGGAAGGGGGACGTGGGAGGGGGACACATGGGGGGAATTAAAATAAATAAATAAAATATTGTATTATATAAAATACAAATAATAATAAATTTATATAAAATATTCTATTATAAAATTAAATAATAAAAAATAAACATTATTTATTATAATATTTAATTTTAAAATACAATATTTTATTTTTAAAAATTAAAATATAAAACAATATAAATAATATAAATACTAATAAAAATAACTATTTTATTTATAAAATATAAATATAAAAATCATAAAATATAAATTAATTTTAAAAAATAATAAAATATAAATACACCTAAATCAAATATAGAATAAAAAATTATACTTCTCATTGATCAAGATTATTTCATTGAATCTTTATGACCACTATAAGAAATTCGGGATTTAGCGACGGATATTTAGTGACGGATATTTCCGTCATTATTTTGCGACGGAATCGCGACGGATTACGAATTTTTTTTTTATAGAATTAGCAACGGATTTTAGCGACGAAAAATATTCCATCGCCAAAAAAATAAAAAAATTAATTTTTTTAAGACAGAAATATCCTCCAGTAGCTAAAAATAGCGACGGAAATAATATTCCGTCGTTAAATTTTAATAATAAAAAAAATAAAAATTAAATTTTTATATAGCGACGGAATTTATTTCTTTCACTATATTTAGCAACAGAAAAAAAATACAGTCAAAAATTTTAAAATAAAAAATTAATTTTAATATTAGTTTAAATAATTAAAATAAAATTTTAAATTTAATTTTTTTATTATTAAAATTTACCGACGAAAATAATTTTTTGTTATTAAATTTTAATAATAATAAAAAAAATAAAAATTAAATTTTTAAATAGCGATGGAATTTATTTCTGTCTCTATTTTTAGCGACAGAAAAAAAATTTCGTAGCAACATTTTAAAATAAAAAATTAATTTTAATATTAGTTTAAAGAATTAAAATAAAATTTTAAGATTAATTTTTTTATTATTAAAATTTAGTGACGAAAATACCCTTTTGTCGCTAAAATTAGCGACGGAAAATACCCTTCCGTTGCTAAAATTAGTGATGGAAATAATTTTCCGTCGCTATATTTAAAATAAAAAATTTAAATAAAAAATTATTTTAAATTAACAAATTAAAAAAATTAAAATTAGAGATGGATTATCCAAATCCGTCGCTGCCATTAATTTTTAATTTTTATTTATTTTATTTAATTAATTTATAAATATTTAAATTTGGAATGAATATTTAAATATATAAATATTTAAATTTTATAAAAAATTAAATATACATTTAACCATGAGATGAATATTAAAAAATTAATTTATAAAATTTAAATAAATATATTAATATTAAAATTCATAATATTGCTAAATTCTAACTATATCAATTAAATGTATAATAATTAATTATTTGTAATATTTTTTAACTATGTACAAAATGTAAACAAACACTATAATTGAAAAATAAATAAAAAGTTTAAAAATCATAATATTATTAAATTTTTTTATTTAAATTTTAGAAATCATTAAAATAAAAAAATATTGAGGGATCACATTATATAGAAAGGAGTCTAGGAGTTATCTTGTCAATCTCTTTCTCTTTATAAATATGTGAATTTTTTGCTAAGCTAAAAAGTTTAAAAATCAAGCACATGTTTGTTGCAGCTTAAAAGCTGTAATTTTTAGCTTCTACCTTCAAAAAAGTGATAATGTATTATTTGTTTTAGCTTGTAGAATTATAACTTATAACTTCTACTACCTTTTAGAAAGGGTAGAAGCTGGCTTTTTCAAAACTGGGGTACTACAGCTTCTACATTTTTATGAGAAGTTGCAACAAATAAGTTCACAATTTATTTTAAGTTTTAAAAACTATAATCTAAGAAGTTATAAATTATAATTTATTTAATTAAGTTGCAACAAATGGGGCCAATATATGGACGACATTATGTCTTATACTTGATAACAATATCATATGTCACTATCTAATATAAGTGTTATGTATAAAATATTAATGTTGATCAAGAAAAAAATAAATATATCTATTTATCATTTGTCCTCTCTAATTTTGTCTCTGAGTTATAGATGAAATTCAACAATCTAAAACCCACTATGTTGATCAGATGGGTTTTGCCATTAGTATTTCTATTCTATAATTGAGAATCCTAAGTTCGGTGAATGTTTTGAATTTTTTTTTTTAAATTGTTTTATGAAACTCGAAAATTACCCTAAAAATTTATAGATGTTATGTAGATTTCGTTTAATATAATTTTTATTTATAGAAAAATTAATTTTTTAATATAACAAATTATTAATAAATAATTCAATATATCAAATTAATTTTTTAAATTAATTTTGAAATAAATATTAATTTAAAATAAAATAATTTAAATTATTTTATCATCACATTTTAGATAATTACAGTAAGATTTTAAAAAATGATTTAATAATAAAATTTTATTTAAAATACATTATTTTTATCAATTAAATAATTATTAATATTATTTTTATAATTTATATTATTTTTTATATAATTAAAATATTAAAATAAATAAATTCAAGAGGCGGGAATTTATTTTAATAATAGTTTTAATAATAAAAAATAAAAAATACATTTTTGGATAGAGACATAATTTATTTTCTATCGTTAATTTTAGCGACCAAATTTATCTTCCGTCGCAAATATTAGAGATGGAAATAAATTCTGTCCCTAAAGTTTAAAATAAAAAAAATTAATATTAGTTTAAATTAAAAAAAATAAATTCTGTCACTACTTTTTGCGATGCAAAACTATTTTCATCGCTAAAAAATTAAATTTTAATTGTAATTTTTTTGCTTTTCAAATATAGAGACGGAAAGTTTTTTCCATTGCAAATTTTAAAAATAAAAAATTAAAATTTAATATGGAATTAAATAAGAAAAAATAAATAAATAAATTCAGTGACAGATTGTCCGAGTCCGTTGCTGAAATACAGGCGGAACTTTCAATTCGTCACTAAATTTAATTTTTATTTATTTATTTATTTAATTTATAAATATTTAAATTTATAAATATTAAATTCTATAAGAAATTAAATATATTAATGTATATTTAATTAAATATACATTTAAACATGAGATGAATATAAAAAAATTAATTTATAAAATTTAGATAAATATATTAAATTTAAAAACCATAATATTACTAAATTCTAAATACATCAATTAATATATTTCATGTGCATAAAAATAAAAATAAAACAATATCGAGGGATTACATTATATAGAAAAGAGTTTATGAGCTATCTTATCAATGTTTTATTCTCTATAATTAAGAGAATTATAGAAAAATAAAATAATTAAATGTATAATTAAGTAATTCATAATAAATAATAAATAATAAAATATTTATGTAGCGCTTGTTAAAATGAGCAGGATAAATGAGTATGAAGATAAGTCCGAAATAGTTTTCGGGATAAAATATGGAATAATGGATTTCTCCCTTAATAGTTATACTATAAAAAAACTATGTATAAAACATTAATGTTGAACAAGATCTAATCCATATCTCTCTCTCTTCTTTTGGCAATATTTGTTAAAATTCGATATAACCTATTTGTTTGTATGACAATATATCATTAGTTTTTAAAATGTATTATTTTTTAATTTCTAATTTTATTTTTGGTTTTTACTACTTTATTGAATCAAATTAATTAAAATTCGGTATAATCGAATTAATTGAATCAAATTAATAAAAAATATCATTTTTTTTTAAATTCGCTTCTATTCAATTAATGTTTTTTAAAAAAATTAGTTTTTGTTTTCGATTATATTTTTAGTTAAAAATAATCGAATCGATTGGATTTTAAGATAATGATGTTTTTATGGTAATAAAATAACGTCATTTTTGGCCTATCACACAATTTTTCAGCTTGTTCGATTTTTTAACTTATTTGGTTTATCGGTTAATTAAATTTTAATTAATTTTTTTATGTGTTTGTTTGGTTTATTGAATCGGTTTAGTTTATGTAGTCTATATTTAGTTTTTTCTATTGTTAGTTAATTTAGTTTATTGGGTTTAATCGGTCAAATTAGTTTAGTTTAATTTCTCAATTCAATTTGTTGATTTTTGATTAATTCGATAATTGAACCGATCGTTTACGTACCCCTAACAATGAGGGAAACTCTTTATATATGAAAGAGAAAATAATCAAAATTTTCTTCTTTAAAAAATTAAAGACTACTCAACATTCAAAATATATAAAGAATATTGTTACAACATTTTTGAATTTTTTTTATCTTTTATAATTTTTTTATTAAAGTAGTATTTATAACATATCAAATTAATTTATTATTATTATTAGTATAATATAAGTATTTTTTAATTAATATTAATTTAAAATGCAATGATTTAAATTATTTTATTATGATATTTTAAATGATTATAATAAATTATTAATAAAATTATTTAATAATTATCATAATTTTATCCATTATTAAAATTTTACATTAATATAAATTTTATTAATTAAATAATAATACTAATTATTTTAATAATTTTAACATTATATAAATTATTAATAAATAAAATTTATTCCCGCCTCTTTCCCTCCCCCCGTAAAACCCTGGTTTCCCCCCCTCTTTCCCTTCCCCCCATAAAACCCTGCCCCGCCCCCCTCTCTCCCTCTTTCCCTCTTCTCCTTTCTGCGTACTCTTTCCCTCTTCTCCCTTCTCCGTACCCTCTTTCCCTCTCTCTCATTCGATCTCTCGCGGTTGGCCCTCGCCCTCGCCCTCACTCTCGCTTGTCGCAGCTCTCCCTCGCCCTCGCCCTTGCTCACTAGCTCGACCTCACTGGCTCGCCCTCACCGACTGCCTCGCCCTCGCTCTCGCCTCTCGCAGCTCGCCCTTTCCCTCGCCCTCGCTCACTGGCTCGCCCTCACCGGCTGCCTCGCCCTCGCTCTCGCCTCTCGCAGCTTGCCCTCGCTCACTGGCTCGCCCTCACCCGCTGCCTCGCCCTCTCCCTTGCCTCTGGTGGCTCACCCTCTCCCTCGCCTCTCGGTTGGTAGTTGGGGAGGTTGCATCTCTGGCTACTTGATCTAGCTCTCTAAGTCTTGCTTTCGTTGGGTGACTGGGTTACTCACCACTCTGCATTGACATTGGGACGCTTTGGTTCAGTCTTTTGAGGTTTGGTTCAATCTTTGGTGTTGTATTCCATTCAGGTTCAAATTCAATACTAGTGCCTTGCGTTTGTTTGTTATTTGTTTTAGAAAAATTGTATTTATTTATTTATTTTTTTTGCTGGGTAAAAGAGAAGGTTAAGTTTGGACTAAGAGATGGTCCGTGTGCCATACGAGTATATGCTCTATCCATTGGTCAACCCATTAGTTTGGACATTTTAGTGACCAATCTATTTTCGCTGCACTGAGATGCTGTTTGTGAGATTGGTAGTAGTATTTTCTACCTTGGATTTTGGTGTGAACATTAGTAGTTCTTTTAATCTTAAATCTAGAATAATTTTAATCTTGTGATTTTTGACGCGTTAGGTCCTAAAAGCAGAGAGAGGCTCTTTTGAACCCCATTGGGTCGATGAATATTTAGTCGTAGCTTCCAGGATTGTGGCTAATTGAACCAACCAACCATTCGATTGTAATTCGTAGCTCCCTGGATTTGATGGTCTAGTTTGCCAGTTTCCTATTTGAACTATTTTGGGTGGTGGGTTTGAAAACCCTAGTGGGTTGTTTCTCAAGCTTTTTTTATTTATAGTAGTTGAATTGTAATATTCAGTAGATAAAATAAATATAATAGGAGGAATGAGTTTAGTTTCACTAGGAATGGGTGTTTAAACGGGTCCTAGTACTAGGCACTGGAGTCTTCCCCAATGTTTTTTTTTTATTTCCCCTAATATGGAAAATATTATTGCGGTCCTTTTAAATTATATTGCATTTCTTGATATTTATGTCATGGCTTTTACATTGCGTCCTTTCCTATATTCTTTACAGGGCACCCCCTTCGCAATACACTGCACTCTCTTTAAAATGCATTATTATTGTCTTCATATGCAACCTTAAGTTTACACACTTTTCTTCTCTGCATGGGAGCATCGGAATGTTACTTTTCTGTGTTTCCTAAATGTTTTTGATCTTCAAAAGTCAAGAAACTGAGTGTGTTTCAAGTCCTTTTTGTATTTTTAAAAATATTTTGAAGCTGTTTTGTAATATTAAAAAAATTAAAAATACATTATCGATTTAAAAGTGCAATTTTGTTTTTACGATCACCTTAAAGACCCTCACTGTTATCTTAGTATTTTTATTACATATCAAAGTGCAATTTTGTTTTTATTACATGTCTTTTTTAAAAGTGCAATTTATTTATTTTATAGGATGATTATGAAATATATGATGTGTTGAGAATTGATGATGTTGCATATATTGAAGTGTTATATTTTTGTGTTTTCTTTTTCTTACATAGGGTGTAGTCCATTTATAAGGGAGACTTTGTCGAATTTTCTCTAAAAATTATATTAAATAAAAAATATAATTAATTAAATATTTTTTAGCTATTTAATTAAATTTCTTGGAACTTAACCTTAGATTTCCGTTTGGTGATTTCCTCGATGGAGCGAGGAGATCACTGAGTTGTCCAGTTGGACAGTCTGGAAATTTGGTTTGGTGTTGTGTTGTGTGCCCAGCGAATATGCATTCATTTACTCATGCATGGTATGAAAATTCAGTAGCATTTCACGTTGTTCTCCGGTTGCATATAGGAATATGTTTTGATTCATGCAATTGACTCAAATTGAGTTTAACTTGTATGAATCAGCACATAATCCTTATCGTGCATCTGGAGAACTGTGCTGAGATGCTGCCGAAATTTTGTATCGTGAGTAAATGCGTCTGCTAGTGGTCATATCACGATTCATTTCCGGATAAGATAGGTCCTAACCTTCAAATTTTAAGGAGGAGTTATAAGGAGTGGTTCAGTGGAATAATATTAAAACAACTCAAATAAAAAAATATTGTAATTATAATTTAGTAATTTTTTGTTATTTAATTACCATAGGAAAAAAATGAGATCAGATCGTCAGTGGATGTATATCAGGCGTAAGGAGGATGATTATGTTTCTACAGAATTTATCAAGGGTGTTGAGAAGTTTGTTAATTTTGTTAAGAGTCAACCAGAGTGGATGGATGGGAATAAGATTAAATGTCCCTGTAATCAACGAAAGTGTAGGAACACGGCTTTTCGTGACCAGGAAACCGTGACAAGTCACTTGCTCACCAAAGGTTTCGTACTGGGGTATTACGAGTGGACACTTCATGGGGAAGTTATTGCTATGGTAGATTCGATTGATATGTCTTATTCAGCATCAACGCTTGAAGCAGAGTCTGATTTGAGACTATGGTAATGGATGCTACCGGGCCTGATTTCAATCTGAATATGGAGGAGGAACCTCCAAATCCAGAAGCTCAAACATTCTATGACATGCTTAGTGTTGCAAAAAAAGAGTTATATCCTGGTTGTCGAAAGCATACGCAGTTGTCGCTTGTTGCTAGATTGCTTAGCTTTAAGTCAGAGCACCATCTATCTGAGAGGGGATTTAATCAACTTTGTGAATTACTTAAGGAGGTTCTTCCTGAACCTAATACGGTGATTGATAATTTTTACAGCACTAAAAAACTGGTTCGAGGGTTGGGCCTTCCTGTTGAGAAAATTGATTGTTGTAGAAACAACTGTATGATTTTTTAGGGTGATGACAATGATTTAGCAGTCTGCAAGTTTTGTCACGAGAATCGGTACAAGCAAGTTTATCAAGCTGACAGTAGCAAACAACAAAAAACTTGTGTTTCTCATAAGAAGATGCATTATTTTCCTTTAACTCCTCAGCTTCTGAGATTGTATGCATCCAATTCAACAGCAGCAGAAATGAGATGGCACGCAGATCATGTGGACGAAGATGGTGTCATACATCATCCGTCGGATTCCCCTGCGTGGATTCATTTTAATGAGACTCACAGGGAATTTGCTGTCGAGAAAAGGAATGTCAGACTTGGTCTTTGTACTGATGGGTTTCAACCGTTTGGTCAATCTGGGAAGCAATATTCTTGTTGGCCTGTCATTGTCACGGTGTATAATTTACCACCCTGGATGTGTATGAAGGATACAACAATGTTCTTAACGGTGCTAGTACCAAGACTAAAGAATCCTAAGACAAAACTTGATATTTTCTTACAACCTCTTATTGCAGAGTTGAAACATTTGTGGGATGTTGGTGTGCATGCATATGATATTTCATTGAAACAAAATTTCCAACCGAGAGCGGCTTTGATGTGGACCATTAGTGATTTTCCTGCATATTCAATACTCTCGGGGTATAGCACGACAGGAAAGTTGGCATGTCTTTATTGCACGATTCACTCGGACGCATTTTACCTGTCAAAGAGTCGAAAGATTTCATGGTTTGACAACCATCAAAAATTCTTGCATCGAGATCATCCGTATCGACGGAATAGGTATGGATTCCGCAAAAATACTTTGGTAAAAAAACACCATCTCCTGTACTGTCTGGACCTGAGGTACTTGCTTCCTTGGATGAGTTGGGTTTACTGAAGGCGACAGAACCCAATGCTACACAGACTAATGCGGATAACAGTCATGGTAGTGGTTGGAAGAATAAGAGCATTTTTTGGGATTTGTCTTATTGAAAAACTCAACTTATTCGACACAACTTGGATGTTATGCATATAGAGAAAAACGTGTTTGAAAATGTGTTCAATACAGTGATGAATGTACCGGGCAAAACTAAGGACACGGTGAAGTCGAGAGAAGAGTTGAATCAATATTGTCGCCACATTACTCAACCAACTTTTACTCTGAACAAGAAAGAAAAAGCTGTCCTGTGTGCGTGGGTAAAAAATCTAAAATTTCCTGATGGGTATGTGTTGAACATGGCTAGATGTGTTGACACAAAAAAGTTTAAGTTGTTTGGGATGAAAAGCCACGACTGTCATGTGTTCATGCAAAGGTTGGTGCCCGTTGCATTTCGGGAATTATTACTGCAAAAAGTATGGGAGGCACTGACTGAGTTGAGTCTTTTCTTCAAACATTTGGCATCGACCACCATTAAAAGTGAGCACATGATGAAATTAGAGAACGATATCCCCATCACTTTGTGTAAGTTGGAGCTCATATTCCCTCCAAGCTTCTTTGACTCTATGGAGCATCTTTCAGTCCATTTGGCTTATGAAGTAAGGATAACAAGTTTAGTTCAATATCGATGGATGTATCCGTTTGAAATGCACTATTTATTAGATTGATAATTTTTTTTCTTTCTATTTTATAAGAAACATATTCATTTTGTAGTTTACTTATCTAATTACTATACACATTTTATATAGATACCTTGGAAAGTTGAAGAAAACAGTTAGAAATAAAGCTCGAGTGGAAGGCTCTATTTCTAATTCATACGTTGTGGAAGAAGCGTCATTGTTGTGTTCTCATTACTTTGAGGACCATGTTGTTACAAGGCATACACAAGTGCCGCGCAACGATACTGGTGTTGTAAATGAAGGGGATGACCAAGAGGGAAAGTTATCAATTTTCAAGCATCCTTGTCGACCATTTGGATGTAAAAAGTCACGAATGCTATTCGGTGAAGAATATGATGTTACACACAGATATATTTTGATGAATTGTCCAGAAGTTGAACCGTATCTGCAGTAAGATTTTGCTCATTAATTGTTGTTAATTTCTAAATTATATTTAAATTAAATAGTCTAATGTAGTTATTTTTATTTTTTTATTAATTTTTTAAGAATTTACGATGCTGAGCTAAGGTTACGTAATCTTGGCATTGGCGACCACATCATTGAACAATTAACAAATAAGAAATTCCCTTCTTGGTTCAATAGCTATGTGAGTTGATTAATTAAAATATTAATTCCACTCAATTTCTTATATAATTATTTCTTATATATCTATCTTATTTAATAGGCTAGCGATCCTAGGAACAATGTAACCAATTCATACATAAGGGATCTCGCAAAAAGACCTTTTAACACTGTTACAACCTACCCTGACTGCTTTGTTAATGGATTTAAATTTCACACGATTAACCGTGGTTCGAATAAAGCCACTATGAATAGTGGCATGTGCGTTAAAGGATCCAACTACGATGATCCTGAGAAGGACTATTATGGTTGGATAACAGAGATTGCCGAGCTCGAGTATCCTTCAGTATCGTCATTCATGAAAGTTGTAAGCACCCCCGCCCGGATAGCCTAACTGCCGGGACTACCCGAACGGGAGCGCCTACAGGAGGAGAAAAATAATGAAACAAAAGACAAAGACCACCCCAGCATGCATACACGAAAATAAGAACAGCGGAAGCAAAGCTCAAGACATGCATGCACTATGGGTACCCCGCTAACACAGCGGTCACAAGATAAATAAAAGAATACGAACTCCTGTGCCGACATACACAAGACTCGAGAAAACACCTGGCACAGTACAAAATAATAGAGCAAATTCTACTTAGACATCAGAGTGATAGGGATTGACGAGACTGCCTGTACACCACATCGACTCTGCCGTTAAAGCTGACTCCCTTGCCATGGCTCACGTCGCCACTACCTGGAATGATGGAAAGCAAGGTGAGTCGAGAGACTCAGCAAGCATAAGGAAGAAAAGGCTGAAAGCTATACAAAACCAGAAATCCCACCCCAGAATAAACCCCCAGGTACACACAAGCCATGAGACGCTACAACACAACAGCTCAATAGCATAATAAAATAAAAGCACATACCGGTCCTTGGGGCCCACATAAGACACTTGGCACCCAAGTCCCATACTAACCTGCCGCTGCCCTGAAAGGCAACAAATATCTCCACAAACCTGCGCGCGCAATCCCGGGTCGGTACTCCCGTCACCCGTATCCGTCGGTACTCCCGACAACCGAGCCATAGGCTCCCTCGGAACGGTACTCTCGTCCGAGAACTATATACTACCAGTATCCATGCAATGCACATAGAAATGCAATGGCGTAGTGAGCATCAACGTGATACAAGGCGCCCATACATCCAGGCATCAGGCCATGCTCCGCCCACATAGTAAACCACACACCATGCATATGCCGCGCTGGATGCAACCTAACCAAGCTAGAATGTCCGTGTCCAAGCATAATCAATAAATGAATATCCCAACATGCATCCCGTACCCATGTGCATATCAAATCATGAACAGTAATACAAGGTATCTAATCATGCAGTAAATCACCTACCGGCAGAGCTAGTCAGCAGTGCCCGACACCGGTCAACGGTCAATGACTAGGGGTGTCCACCCGACGATCCTCTTCAGGGCCGTACCGTAGTCTACCCCAACGTCACCAAACGGTTGACCCCTGCCCCACTGCTCAATAGCTCTAACCAAATCATAAGTAAATCCGAGAAAAACCGTAAATAAAACCCGCACGACTAGGAACTTAATTCCCCAACTGGGTTCAGCATCATTCCGAAAGGAATGGGGGCGGTACAAACCCCCGTAGGCTCACAACGAATAAAATTATAGAAGCCCCAGATTTAATTTAAATTAAAACAAATGAATAATAGTTCAACCAATAAAGCAAGGTGCCGAATTAAAGTAAGGGAGGTGATAAAATACAGGAAATCATAGGGTCTTTCACGGGAATTGAAGAACACGAAGAGAGAGTTAGGAGCTTGCCTTTACACGGCCGTTTCTTCTCTTCCTTGCACTCCCGCTACAAAGTAAAACGTTTAATAACGATTAATAAAACCCGTAGCTCGCATTAATTAAATCTAACCGTCTAAAATCTCACATAGGCACACCGTAAATAAAATCCCAATAAATCTCATATTTATTTTAAATTAAATCATTCCTATTACTATTATTACTTACTTAGATAACTCAAATTATACTTATAATCTTTAAGCAACATTTACATAAATATATACATATATATATAAATATATTTAAGCACTTTCAAGAGCACATGGACGTGCTGTTGTCTCCAATTTCATCTTTCAACATTATATATACATATATATAAATATATCACTTCAATTTCTCCCCTCATGAACACACCTAATGAACACACCCATATGAATAAACCCACACCCTCTCTCTGCACCTGTGCATATATATATATTTACTTACTTACAGTGACACACAAACATGATATTATAGGTATACTTGCAGCCGCACAAAGGCTCTCGGCCATCACGGTCTCACCCTCTCCCATTGCGCACACCCCCACATATATATATTTACCCACAAACACTAGAGGAGCAACGATGGAGGATAAAGGGTCCGGCTCACTCTCGGGCAAAGGCCTCTACTCGCAGCCACCCGCATGCATATATATATATATAGGCGAACAACAACCCAACTATTGCACCAAATAAGCTTGGATAAATACACCCATTTAAACATCCCATTGCAGCGAGCTTCCCTTGGGACTAACAGCAAATCTCCCTCACAGTGGCCTACCCGAACTGCTACACCGAAGATAACAACATATGTATAATCTGCCGAGCCCACTGCTACTTGCAACGATATATTTATATATACACATGTACATACCACAGCTATATAGGAAGAAAGAGCAACAATAAGAGGGAGGATGGCAGCTCGCAAGCGGAGAATAGAAACGAGCAGAGGAAGAGGGCTTGCCTGAGAGAGTTTGCAGGAGCCGAACAGCAGCCACGATCCTTCCTTGCTCTGCCCTTCTTCTTCTTCCGTTCGCTGCCTTCTTCTTTATTTTCCCTTCCCCTGTTTTCTACTTAGTCGAATTTCTCCCTTCTTCTACTCTCTCTCTCTCTCTCTCTCTCTCTGTTTCCCCATCTCAGCCAGAAGCTTCAAGAAGCTTCAATGAGAGTCAAAACAAAATATCAAAATTTTTTTGATGCTCAGCTCACGCACCGCCATTCCTTTTAATTAAATCAATTTTATTTAAACTAAATTAATTTTCATTTACTCTTTTGTTATTTTTTTTTTATGGTTATAATATTATCCCTATTATCATTATTATCATTTTCAATTTCTTTTTTCTTGGGATATTACAAAAGTTGTATTGTTCAAGGGCGATTGGTTTATTCCAACTTTGAACGAGGAGGTGAAGATTCATCATGCATATAAGATCGTCGAGGTCAATGAAAAGAAGAAATGGAATACAAACGAACAATTTGTATTAGCTTCTCAAGCGATTCAAGTATATTTTTGCGAATATCCAAGCTTGAGGCGTAACAAAAGCGATTGGTTGGTTGTAACAAAAGTCAAACCAAGGTTCATAGTAGAGGTTCCACAATCTTTTAATAATCAAGAGGCGACTCTTCCACGTGAAGCACTGCCTTACCAAGAGGATGACGTGGAACTACACGATATTGCAGTTGATGATGTCCAAATCCCTGAGACAGTGAATGATGGTGACCACGCTGATTTAAATGATGAGCCAGTTATGGAATCAGAATTTGACGAAGCCCTAGAGTTGAATGATGAGCAAGTTTTGAGATTTGATTCTGAAGATAAGTCTGAATCGTATGATAAGCAAGTCTTGCGATCAGACTCTGAATATGATTCTGAATCAGAGGATGAACAAGTTCTTCAATTAGATTCTGAAGACGACTTAGAATCTAATGACACAGATGTAGACTTATATGATAGTGATTAGAGGTAAATTTTATGACTTAAATACTTATGTTTAATTATTAATGATATTGATTTATTTATTATAGGTATGACAGGTGTTAGAGGACAATATCGTGCAGGATGCAGTAGTTTTAGACCTAACTCTTCTGGGTCCACTGCTGCTTCTACCTCATCTACTACAGCACCACATATTTTGGGGGATGTTTCATCGGCCTCCCTCCCATCAGCATCTCCTGTTGCTGCCCCAACAGTTGCTTCTGCATCGACCCTTCCTACAGAGTCACCAGTACATCCATCATCTCACTCGATTGCTAGTCATTTTACATCTGAATCACTGCATGTTATACAGCAAGATGGCGATGGGTAACTTTAATTTATTTTTATTTATTTTTACATTATGATATGTGTTAGTTTTTATACTAATTATTATTATTTGTATGCAGGAGCATCTTTTGTCGTACAATGAACATCTCCCATATTATATCGACAATCTTCAAGAAACGTCTTCATAAGGAAGGTCATGTTTGGAAAGAAGTGCCTTCGGAGACAAAGGGCTTGTATTGGGATGAATTTGCGGTATTAAATTCAAATTAATAATATATATATATTAACTATTAATGTAGAAATGTTTAAACTATTTAATCTTTTTTTTTTTTTACAGAAAATTTTTCAGTGGGATCCTGCAATTGATGCATTGGTGAGAAGAGAGTGGGCACAAAAAGCAGCTAAGCGATATATCGACAACATTCGTAAGTAGCATGCCAATGGAAAATCGATCTTTGTGTTAGATGATGTTTGGGATAGTTGGATGCAGAAATGGGAACAAGACGAAGCTTTCAAGAAATGGTCAACACAAGCATCGCTGAACCGTTTGAGTGAGACAGGTGGCCCTGGCACTGGTCCTTCCCGCCATACTGGGGGTTTTATATCTTCAGCGGAGCATAAAAGACGAATGGTAAGAGATTTAATTTATTTAATTTGTTAATATTTAAAAAAAATTATTATTAAAATGGTTAATTTTATCACTTTTTTTTTTAGACAAAGGAGTTTGGGAGAGAGCCTACACTAATTGAACTATTTGAACGAACTCATTCTAAAAAAAATGAGGAAGGACAGATGGTGTATGTCGACAGACGTTCTTTAAGTGTCGCTGTAAGTTTTTTAATTGTAAATAATATCATTTTTATAATTAACGTAAAATTTAATATTCATAATTGATTTATTCTATTTTCTTCGTTAAACTGTTGTAGGAAACGTACGGACAGTTGCTAGAGCAAGCAACTCAACAAAATGAGGGGTCTGAGGAGCCTCAGCAGCCAGATTACGATCAAATATTCATCTAGGCTGTCAGGGGAAAAAACAAAAAGAAAAGGATTTATGGCACGGGATCCTTATCCCAATCAAAATTTTCTGATGTTGGCAGCTCATCTTCTGTCTCATCTGGTCTCAATGGAAACCCAGTTATACAAGAAATGATAAAGAAATTAAAATTGTAGGAGGAGCAGATAAATTCACAGGCTCATGAGCTGAATGACGTTCGACGACTGATGTCAAAGATGCGATTTTTGATTGAACAACTTATTGCATCTACTCGTGGCATAGTTCCTTCTTTTTCTTCTTCTTCTTCTCAGCCACAATCGACTTCTCAACCTAACTCTGATGATTATTTAGATGATTAGTTTTTGCAATTATTTTTATATAACGATTAGTATGTAACAAACAATTATTAGTATCTTGTTTGAATGTTAATTTCTATATTATAAATATAAATTTTAGAATATTTATATACTTTGTTTAATAATTAATTATAAATAAATTTACAAATTAAATAATAAATTAAAAAAATATTAATTTTAGCTATATTATAAATATAAATTTTAGAATTTTTATATAATTTGTTTGATAATAATTATAGATAAATTTACAAATTAAATAATAAATTAAAATTAATTTAAAAAATATATTAATTTTAGCGACGAAAATAAATTTTGTCACTAAAATTTTTAAAAAACTTTAATGAATTGCGACGGAATTATTCCATCACAATCAATTTTATGAATTGCGATGGAACAATTCCGTCGCAATAATTTTTTTATATATTTTTTTAAAAAAATTTAATTTATTTTAGCCATAGAAAATTCTGTCGCTAAAATTAATTTTAAAAAAATTCTAAACTAATAGCGACGGAATTTTTCGTAGCTATTATTAATTTAATAAAAAATTTGAAAATTAATAGCGACGGAAAATTCTGTCGCTATTATTAATTTAATAAAAAATTCAAAAATTAATAGCGACTGAAAATTCCGTCGCTATTATTAATTTAATAAAAAATTCGAAAATTAATAGCGACGAAAAATTTCGTCGCTAAAATTAATTTAATAAAAAATTCTAAAACTAATAGCGACGGAGTTTTCCATCGCAAAATTTAAAATATTAGAAATTCCGTTGCTAAAATTAATCTAATAAAAAAATTTAAAAAATAATAGCGATGGAAATTCCGTCGCAATATTTTTAAAAAACTTAAAATATTAAAATATAGCGACAGAATATTTCGTCACTAATAAAAAAATATCTTATTTTCTATTTTTTTTAAAAATATTGCGACTAAAATATTTCGTCGCAATTTTTTGTAAAAATATACTTAGTGAGGGAAATATTTCTGTCGCTAATTTGGCGACGAATCCATCGCAAAAATATTTTAGCGACGAAGACTTTAGCGACGAAAAATGTCTGTCGCTAAATAAATTTAGCGACGGAAATATTCCGTCGCTAAATCCCGAAATTCTTGTTGTGGACCATTTATTTATATCTTTGAATTTGCACTATAAATGTTGAAGGCACTTGATATTAATTGCTAGATTTTTAATTTCATTTTTACTTGATATGACATGTCAAGTATTGTCAAATGTATGATTTTTAATTGTACTAATATTGATGTTCTTCATAAATCTTAATCGATTGATTCATATATATATAATTATAGAATACTACAAACAAAAACAATCTTAATATGGATATTACTCAAAAAACTTGGTGTATCAATTCCAATGATAAAAGAAATTTTTTTAAGAATTTTTATATATTTTTTGAGAAGTGTTTCTTGATTTGTATAGAGAGGATATATCAAAATTACTTAAGTAATATTATGCCCTTTTGGATGCATTTGTTCATATGATCATTGATTAATATATTAATTTAATATTTTTTTTCATGTGTGTATATATTTTTCCTCTAGGATGCGAATGGTCCCACTTATCTCTGCAATCTCATTTAAATTTTAAAATAATAAAAAAATTATTTTGAGATAATGATATGATCCAAATGTTTGCGATGGATTTCTTATTTTGAATCTTTATTCATAAAATTATTGTAACGTTTGTTGTTTGCGATAGATTTGTTGTTTGCGTAGCATGTATGCTCATATCAAATTAAAAAAGTGTCATATGTAATATCACATTTTAGTCTTTTAATCACCAGTATGTGCTGATTTATCAAATGCATTGAAAAAAAGAAAAATAAAGTGAAATAAAAAAAAATTAATTAAGAAATATGCCTGGTTGGTTTCAAATAATTAAATAGGTATTATCAAATATTAATTTATTATCGAGAAAATTAATAATACCTCAACAGATGAGTTTTTTAAATTTTCTATATGATGCATGGTTTTATTTGGACCATAAAATCATTCAATAAAAAATTATTATATAAAAACTTGTATTCAATTATATATAATATTTTTGTCACGTAATTATATTTTGATTAAATGGAGACCCCAATCTACATAAATAATGTTGTGAAAATTTTATTTATGTTGCAGGCTACCCATATCTCATTCTACACTTGTTTTATTTAGAGTAGATAAGATTTTGAATCATATAACTCATGAAATTGATAAATTATTTCTTATTTTCTAATGCACTATTTTATACCAATTTGTTAAGTGGTTCTAATTTATATATATTTTGTACACAATTAACTTAGTGGAAATATTTATATATATTTAGTAAAAAATTTAATAAAATTTTAAATTTTATTTAATTTTTTATTTTTTAGCTATAAAAATATTTCGTCACTAAATAATTTGTAGGCTTGTAGCATATGTAAAAAAGGAGTGTGGAGAGTAAAGTTATGCCCTTGTAGCATTTCGTAAAATTAACATACTTTTGACCCTTCTTTAGTTAAATGTTGTTGGTAATTTGTTTTAATCTTTAAGTCTATCCTTAAGAGTGGAGTGATGATCCAAACGACACTCTTGAGATGTTTTTGTGTATTATAGAAGTTATACTTATATTTGTTTAAATAATTTAAATTTTTAAATTTCTTAAACAATTTAATTTTTTTTAATTATTTAAAGACGAAATATTTCAAGGCTAAATATTCTTAATTTTATTCAATTTTTTTAATTATTTAGCAACGAATAATGAATTTAATTTAATTTTTAATTTTTTAATTATTTAACGACGGAATATCAAATAGCTAAATAAATTTAATTTAATTTTTATTTTTTAATTGTTTAGTGACAAAATATCTGTCACTAAATAAATATTATTTTATTTTTATTTTTTAAATTATTTAACAATGGCTTAACCCATCGCTAAATAAATTTAATTTTAATTTTAATTTTTTAAATTATTTAGCAATGGGTTTATTCGTCGTTTAATAAATTTTATTTTATTTTTTATTTTTTAAATTATTTAGCGACGAGTAATCCCATTACTAAATAATTTCATTTTATTTTTTTAATTATTTAGTGATGGGAAATTCCGTCGTTAAATAATTTTATTTTATTTTTTATTTTTTTTAATTATTACTATATAAATTTTATTTAACTTTTAAAATTTTTTAATTATTTAGTGTCGGGTAATCCCATTGCTAAATAATTTTATTTTTTATTTTTTTAATTATTTAGTAATAGGTAATCTTGTGGCTGAATAATATTTTTTTACTTGTATTTTGTTTAATTATTTAGCAACAAGATTACCCGTCGCTAAATAATTTTGTTTTATTTTTATTTTTTAAATTATTTAGCTATGGGGCAAATCGTCGCTAAATAATTTTATTTTATTTTTTATTTTTAATATTATTTAGCGACAGGTATACTCGTCGCTAAATAAATTTTATTTTATTTTTTATTTTTTAATTATTTTCGCGATGGGTAATCCCGTCGCTAAATAATTTTATTTTTTAATTATTTAGTGACAGGTAATCTTGTAGTTAAATAATTTTATTTTATTTTAATTTTTTTAAACTATTTATTGACTAGTTTCCTTGTCATTAAATAAATTTTATTTTATTTTATAATAATTATTAAATAATTTTATTTTATTTTTTATTTTTTAATTATTTAGTGATGGGTAATTTTCTCGCTAAATAATTTCATTTTATTTGTATTTTTTAAAATTATTTAGTGACGGGTTTACCCGTCGCTAAATTAATTATATTTTATTTTGTAAATTTTTTTATTATCGCTAAATAAATTTTATTTTTTTAATTATTTAGCAACAGAGATAATCCCATCTCTAAATGATTTTATTTTATTTTTTATTTTTTAAATTATTTAGGGACGGGTTTATCCGTTGCTAAATAAATTTTATTTTATTTTTTATTTTTTTAATTATTTGGTGACGGGTAATCCCTTTGCTAAATTTAAAATTTTATAAAAAGTATTAAAAATATTTAGTGAAAAATATTCCGTCGCTAAATTTAAAAAATTTGACGATGAAATTTTCGTCACAAATCCGTTTCAAAATAGTGACCAAAAAATTCCGTTATTAAACCTGTCATTAATTAATGAATTTTTTGTAGCTAGTAGAGTGCGAATTGGCCCCAAGCATTAATTAAGAATATTATCCTAAAATTAAACAGTACTTTCTGTGCTTGCCAGCACAACCACAAGAATCGATTTTATTGATCTCCACCATAAGCTTTAGTGTCTGCATTTAGATTCTCCTTAATTAAGAGGCACCATCACGCTAATAAACTTCTATCTCCTTCAGTTCAGTCTTATATATCTTGTGTCTATAAATGATATATATCCTTCCAGTGTATTTGCAATATTGTTGTCCAGCATATTCAATATAAAGATAGCCAAAGCATAGAGAGGAAAAGGAAAATAAGGTAAAAGAAAAAGTCCATAAGAGGGACGACAGTCAAAGTTTTTGTTGGTGCAGCCACCGCGATGCTTTATATAGGGTTTCTGTCGTCTCTGCAATGCCCCCTGCCTTTGAGGTCCGCCACCGGGATGCTCTCTCTTCAACCCCTTCCTAGGTCACAGGTTAGGTTTTTGTTACATTCCTAATTTTAGAAATAATTAATTTATGAATTTTAAAGTAATTTATTTAGTTATACGTAATTTTGAGAAAATTAACAAATTGCTGAATTGATGGCATGAAATGTCTCGGGACTAGGATATCTAGGAAAGAGAGCATGAGATTGGTGAGTATTTCAAGATGAAATTGATGATGCTGGAAGCAATTAGATCGGAAATAAATTTCAGAATAATTTTTGTATAAGTCCAAATAGATGTCAGTACTAAATGGTCGTAGAGGACTTTCGGGAAGCTGAGGGAACCCTAGGGGTGGTTCGATTTTTCCAAGAAGGCAACCCTGAAGCATTTTTCGGTGGAATAAAGACCTCGTGCGGGCGCAGAGACGAAATCGGCCATATTAAGTAATTTGGAATGATTGATTGTGAGTTTTAAGTAGGGGCGAATACAAATGTGAGCTGTCCCACAAAAAAATTAAAATTCTAATATAAAAGTCTGGCCTAAATTCATTTCAGCTCACCCCTGACTCAGCCCACCCCATTCCAAATTGTTAGATATGTCTCTGGTTTTTAAGTATCTCAATAATTATTAATTTGATGTTAAGGTATACTAGCAATTAAAACAATTTTTAAATGGGATTTTTAATAAATAATTTTTATATTAATATGGTATATTATAAGGATATAATATATTATATATAAAGAATATATATATTGGTAATCGTGGGCGTCAACCAAGGATGAGAATCTATGGTTGACATTGAAATAAATTGCAAGCACATGGAATGGAGTGGAAAGAAAGCATAATATAATATATATAGATAAGATATAATGTATGTGATGTATGCATAGGCGTGTTGCCAAGCTTCTGAGAAGTTCATGGCCGAGAATTGCTCCCTCTTTTCTCGTTGCCACATGGCAGTTTCTGGCATAGCCTTGGCCCCCAAGGATTTACCCCAGCCATGTACATATTTAATTAAATTAAAGAGAAACAGTGGGCTTAACCCACGGTGAAATTGCGCAAGAGGGGCGGCTGGCTGAGTGTAATTGAAAGGGAGCAAGACATGAAGTGAAGGAGAGGAGAGGAAGGGTCCGTGAAGCGAAGTTTGACAATGAATTAGGTTTAATAAGTAATTTAATTAGTTTAATTGAGTTAAATTTATTTTAATTATAGGTTAGGTTGAAGTTTAATTTAATTAATTGGTTTAGTAAGTTAGTTAAATTAGTAAATTAGTCAAACTACTGAATTTAGACATTGGCTAATTAATTAATTACTTAGCCTTATGTATATGTATAATTGTGATAAAGGTGTTGTGGGTACGTTATCGGTTTGTGCAATAGAGTTGATTGCCAAGCATCAAATAATTAAAAGGTAAGGGTTTAATATATTTTGCTTGTAAATTACTTTTGTCATGACTTGCATAAGATGTTGAGGAAGTGTCTACAGGCATGGGGCAATGAATTATTGACCGTGAAGGTCCTAGGACGGGGTCATAGATGAAACTATTATGGGCCATCTTGAGCCTGAGATAGGTGCGGTGGACGGGCTTGCATGCACGCTGCACTTTATTTTTATCTATGATATCATGCTTATTAATTTACTGCGTTGCATATTGCCTTTATTGAGTCCCCAGACTCACCCCCCTTCACTCCCACTAACCCAACAGATGGCTCGGGGTCTAAGAAAGGGAAAGCGGTAGTGGTGGAAGAATCGCAAGTTAACAGTGATTGCGGGCAATGAGGATGTAGGTCATGTACGTGTCGTTTATGTAAATTATATATTCTCTATACTTGACTATGAAAGATGGCTATAATTTAAATAAAATTTGCTTTGGATCAAGTTAAGGTTCCAGCTATGAGTAATTTAAAGAATGTGATATGCTTAACTGTTAAAGTATTTTTATTGAGCATGTTGATAATTAATTTGATTTGTATTTTAAAGGCCTAGTCGGGTAAATTTTCGTTGCCTATGTTCTTGAACCCGAATACTCGACAGTCGGAGGCGACGAAGCCTGGACCCCACCCAGGGCATCCATATTACTTTAATACTTTA
The DNA here is from genome assembly GCF_014633365.1 of Diospyros lotus. Classification (NCBI taxonomy): domain Eukaryota; kingdom Viridiplantae; phylum Streptophyta; class Magnoliopsida; order Ericales; family Ebenaceae; genus Diospyros; species Diospyros lotus. The sequence goes on along the minus strand of NC_068339.1, from coordinate 11,978,203 downwards.
TGATGACGGGGCATAATCGTCCTTCGTGATAGGCTGGGGTTGTAGCCACGTGTTACGATGACACTTGGTAGTGGGGCTGGGGTGTCACAGTTTTTCTCCCCTCTAAGCTCCTACATAATATGATCAACTTCGATTGGTTTCCCCAAACCTTGGTCATGCTTATCTCATCCCTTCGTTTTACGCAAATCATACTCTCTGCCTTAGCCTGTTCCATTGTTGTTCTTCGACCTCTCCCACCGCCTCCATTGTTTTCCCCAAAACCTTGGCCTCCTCTGTAAGGCCCGCTTCCGAATACTCGAAAGAAGGTCCTTACATGGATGATATAGAACAAAACTGAACTCAACTCATTTCATTTCTAGCAGCGGAAATTTAATAAGATTTAATTACATTTCCAATATCTCATAACTCTAGGCTCGATGGCCATACAAAATAATGTGAGGCTCAAATGCCAAAACATAATAAATTTTCACTACTACAAACCTCACCAAATCACTAACTAGGATCTTTAAAGCTAGGACGCGTCTCCGTACACCACTATCCCTGGGTTGCAGTTCTATTGGACTCGCCCCCAATAACCGTCTTTCCTTTACCTGGAATGGCAAAGAAGATCAAGTGAGCCACAAGGCTCAGCAAGTTCGAGAAACAAGGAACAATATATATGATTCAAGAACACGATGACACCAAGAAGAGTAATCAAGGACTCCACAATATATACAAGATTCATAATTCATGAATTATCAATTCAACCCAATATATCATCTCACCATGTATCCCTATGCAAATGTGCATAAAATTTCAATATCATTATTAATTCTCACAGGCTCGCAAGCCATCAATCAATACATGCAAGAGTGCATCATTTCATTATCAATATCAATTTCCCCGGCTCTCAAGCTATAATTCAGTACATGCAAAAGTGCATAATTTCATTATCAATATCAATTTCCCCGGCTCTCAAGCCATAAATCAATGCATGCAAAAGTGCATAAGTTTTATAGAACCTCACAATAAATATGGAGCCAACCTGCCGGGCTATGGCCACCTCGTCCCGTGCCAAGTGCTCTAGGGTACCCTTTCTCCCTCCGCGCAAAATAATAGGTGCGCAAAACATATATATATGAAACCTGTACATGTATGCATCATGTATGCATTTGCCAACCACATGTATTTAAATTCCTGATTCTGCAATATTCATGCTGTTAACATCACTTACCCATACCGGGTATTTCCCCCATCATCAAATAAATTCAACATATCTTACTTCATAATGTTTACCACATTCAAGATGTAATTTATGACACAAAAATGCTTAATGTAATTTACAACACAAGAATACTTCTTTGAGAGATGCTATTTAATATTAAATCTCGATTCACCAGTTGAGGAGTATTATAAATTTAATAACTATTATTCCCATCATATGATTGTTGTGATTTCATTTAACCAGTGATAGTATGCATTTACTTGCATTCATGCTCATAGCTCAAATTCATTATTCGACCCCATGCAATCAAATGACCACACCACGTGAAATTGCTGACCAAACATAATCCTGAAATTTTTCTAAGGTAATGGACCAAATAGAACATTTTTTGAAAATGTCTTCATCTTGAAAAACTAACTCCCGGTAATTTGATTACTAGCATTTATTGTTGTAAAAATGATTTTTAATGAATTTTTCAAGAAACGGAAACTATGTATTTCGATGGCGGTAAAATTGCAAATTCATGGATTTGTACTAAAACCAAAATTCTAACTTTTTATTTTTATGGATTTTGATTTTTTTGATATTTTTATTGAATCCAAATGGGGGGTACTTTCTTATTTACATTTATGTATTAGAGTAAAGAAAAGTAAAATATAAATTAAGGAAAATGCAAACATTTACTTAAGTTAGGGAAAGGTAAATAAACAGGGTGAGAGCTGATAGCTCTCATTCAAAGGCATATGGGACGAGCTCGGGAACAGCTCGGTCTTGAGGTCGCAGCTTACGGAGAGAGCTCAAGAGACCTCAGGGGAAGGACAAGCTAGGCAGGGCATGCTTTAATAAGCTTTTCAAATCTCTGGGGGGTATCAGCTCGTTACGCATATTGAATATAAGTAGTTACAAGTGGGTCTCATATATATAGGCAAACAGTTTATATATATTTTCAGTTGAGGCTTTTGCTGTTTGCTCCAAATACCTTAATAAAATCATTTGAATGGACTGAGCATTTTACATTCAAACACAGCACATATACATATAAGAAGCATTTGGATCAGCAAGCTCATTCAGGGGGTGATACACACAAATATATATAGATATATATACATTGAACACTGCTTCTTTGGATGCAGAACGAACAGAGGTTCTCATCCTCACCTAGCTATATAAAATGCCATTCACGAAGAAAGCTTGGGGTGAAAACAAACCCCATTTTGAGATCGCAAGAAGACCCACAGAGAGATACAAAAGCAAAAGGTTGAACACAATGAGATAAAATGAACACAGTGAGCTAAATGAGCTAAAATGGACACAGCAAGCCAACATGTACGCATTAATCATATTGGCAGAAGGAGATATGTGAAGGAACTTGCACTGAAAATCAAAGGGGAGTGCAAGAAGAACTTGCCTGATAACTTTGCTATGCAGAAAAATCCTCCATTCCTGAAGCTGCTATCAACCCAGACGAAAATACCAGCAACCAGGAGGGGAAATGAAAGATAAGGAGAAGAAGTCTTAGATAGGAAAGGAGAGTACGCACAAGAGAAAAGGTCTCCACTGCAGATGAAACATGAAGAGGGCAATGCGCAGTCTGCACCTGCAACTTTGTCCAAATGACCTGATTGCCTTTCACCTTTACAATGGTCAAATGGAAGACCAAGGGCACTATTGACATTTGATGGCTAATTTATTTTATTATGACTTTCTTTCAAAAATTTCAAATCTCATTCCCCAATTGGGCTCAGCCCATACCTTGGGCCATTCCATGGCCCAACTCATTAATCCAAATGAATTATCATAATCCAAGCCAATTCATAATATAATTAAAAATTTTGAACACATCACAATGGCCCAATTTATTTGGACTTTTCCCACATTGATGGATCCCAATTAAATAGGCTACAAAATTCTTATTTCCACTTACTCTTTATTCCAATAAACAAGGGAGAATATTTTCAACCCTCAATTAATTAAAACAAAAATTTTTGAACCCAAAATAAAATACCCAAAAATGTCTAGACCCCTTGACGGGTCGTTACATCCTCCATTGTTTTTCTTGGCTTCTCTTTATCCAATCCCCTACACTCTTTCTTCTCCCAATCCCTCTCTCCTCCAAACCTTGGCCAACTTTTCCCCTTGCCCATATTTTCACCTAAAACCATGTCCTTTGCTTGCAGCCACCTCCATCGTTGTTCCTCCTCAACTTTCTCTAAACTTGTCAAGTCTTTTCAAACCACTCTACTTGCCTTTGATGGAAGTTGAAACAAAACAATCATAGTTTCAAAATTGTAGAAACAAGAACATAAAATCTTTGAAAATTCCAGCCCTTTCATTCATTCAAATTGCAGAATTTATATAAGTAGAAAATAAAAAACTTTCCTATCTAGTAGCTACGATCACAGAGTGGATGAAATAAATTGAGAAATAACTGCCACTAATAGCCATTATCGTCCACTAAGGTTAGATAATCAAGCAATTAACTTTGACAAAGTCAAATAAGAAAATGACAAAAAATAACAAACGGAAAAACAATAAGTTGGAATTGAAATGCCAACTGTCTAACACTCTTCCTTGGCATTTTGGTGACAGACACCAATTCTTTGTCTCAGGATTTCAAATCTTTCCTTTGACAGTGACTTGGTGAAAATATTAGCAAGCTGGTTCTCCAGTAGAAATTGGAGTGCTCACAGGTTTGTAGTCTTGCATTTTGAACCTATTTAGGATGTCAGAAACATACTTCTACTGGCATATAAAAATCCCATCACTGGACTACATCACTTCCATGCCAAGGAAGTACTTCATGACTCCAATATCATTCATTTCAAATACTATCTTCATTTCATTCTTGAACTTTTGGATTAGTTCAATTTTGCTTCCTGTCATAAGCATGTCATCAACATAAATTGAAACAACTAAGGACTCACCATTAGTGACTCTCACATACAATGTAGCTTTATTTTTACTTCTGCTAAAGCCAAGTTGAATGAGATGATTGTAATGACCCTAAATTGGGTCTAGGTGTTTTTCATATTTAATTTTAACTCAAGGGCATTCTAAATGTGGGTCGAAGTATTTTAACAATTCATTTTGATGGCATGAAATGATTTTAGATTAATATGAAATTTTCTTGGTGCATGTGATCATGAATTTAAGTGTATGGGTCTAATTTCTAAGAATTTGAGAAATTAATGTTTTGGACTCCATTTAAATAATTAAATGTGTTCATGGGTTTATCAAGTGGGTTAAATAAATTGTTGGGTTGGGCTTGGGCCCAATAATAAAAGAGATTTAAATTTTTTTTATGTGAAAAAAAAAGAGAAGAAAAAGAAATTAAAATAAAAATAATTATCAAATGTCAAAAATGCCCCAAAAAGCTTGTCTGTTACAAAAAAAAAAAGGAGGGCAAATCAGTCTTTTGGGATGGGGGAACAGTGCAGTCTAGCAGCCTTTTCTGCTGCATCTTTTATTTTTTTTCAGAGACCATATCCCTACTTTTCAGCACCTATAATATACCCATGTTGCCTACTGTTGCATTGCATCTTCTTCTTCACTCGTTGCTGTGTGTTTTTCTATTGCTGGGGAGTTTTTGCACCTCATGAGGCAAGTTCTCCTCATCTATCTTGACTGTCTTCTATTGAGTTATGTGTGGGAGAAATATATATATATATATGTTTACTACCATTGTTCATTGTTATATTATTTCATACACTTGATCCTGATTCTCAATGAGTGGTGGGTCTCGTTGATGTCTTAAAAGGGGATTTAATCATTCCCATGTCCCTTCAGTGAATGGCATTTAGTTGTGTTTGAATTGATGCTGAATCTTTGCTCATTCTGTATCTATGTAAAAATAAAAATAAATTGTATGTTATAACCGAATGCCTTTTTCCATGAATCATTCGAACCATATACATATATACAACTTCATTTAAATCCTGCATATTCTATTCGGCCACCCATTTATATACCTACATGCATATCTTCATTGGGATGCCCCATGTTTCAGTCAGTCACTTGACCCACTTATATATATAAATATATACGTATACACTCTGTTACATTAGCCATTTCAATGCCCTGCTTCTATTCAGCCACACACTTATTTATATATACATATATTCATGGTATATATATATATATATATGTTCGTAGCAGAGAAGATGAAAATAGCTCTCCATCCCCTTTTCCGTTTCAGCCGAATACCCCGCACCCTGTTCGAACCGCTAATATATATATATATACATACACACACGTATATACACTGTTCGATGTACTGTGCCTATGTGAACCGTGACCCATATTTACATACACCTTCATGCTATTCGAAAACCACCCATGTATTATTTGAATCCTTGCATATATAAACAGCAGCCGTGCATTGCCCCTGTTTCAGCTTATTGGTGACCCGCTTATATATATATATATAAGCATACCCAGTTTGATTGCTTTCCCATCCCAGCTGGCCATTTATATATATATATATATATACATATATACCTACATATAAGCGTGAAAGAATGGCCGGATTAGAGTTTCCTTCCCCTCAGTGTTACATTTGACTACATCTCTAGCCATATTCAATCCACCCATTTATGGGTTCATAAACGTGCACACAGTAGAGAGAGAAAGTAAGGCATTAAAGCCCAAGAAAAAATAGGATTATTAGGTCTTATTTTATTTTAATATATTCATATTATAAAGGTGCAAAAAGTGCAGAAGCTTTTCTTTCTTTCTTTAATTAAATAACATATATATATATAGATATATATATATACACATATGTTAAAGCACCCATGCACCCTCTGTAAGGAATTGAAGTTCAACCCAAATAATATATATATATATATACATAAAATAATTTCTTCTCTTAATAATGTTTGTAAAGCGGAATTTATTTTTATATAGAAGACTTTTTCTAGTTTTTCTTTAATTATATTCATATATATATATTAGAATATATTCTATTTGATTTTGATGTCTTAAATTGAATAGTTCAAATTATATGTATAGAATTATCCATATATAAATGTTTGGTATGCATACAAATAAATTGTAAAGAATTCATTAATTAATTGATTAAACTAATTCATGAGTAAATTATTATATTTCGTGTGCATACTTGATATGAGTGGAAAAACTACTTAGTATTGTGAGATGGGTCTAAAATATATATATATATAACTATGGCATCAGTTTGTGAGATAAAATTCATGATGTTTATATAGATGTGAAAGTAAATACGTGACACATTTCACACACATTCAATATGATCATATTATGTGGCACAATATTATTTATCTTTGCGCACCTAATATTTTGCGCGGAGGGAAAGGGTACCCTAGAGCACCTGGAGCGGGACGAGGTGGCCATAGCCCGGCAGGTTGGCTCCATATTGAATGAGAGTTTTTATTCTCTTGATGCATTTTGGCATATGTTGTTTAATGGCTTACGAGCCTACGAGATTTAATTCTGATACTTAATTTCATATGCTCATTTGCATAGTAATATATGGTGATGTGATGCATTTAAGTTGAAATTTATAAAGTCATAAATTACGAAGCTTGTATAAAATTGTGGAGTTCTTGATTCCTCTTTTGGTGTCACCGTATTCTTGATTCTTGTTCGCTATTCATTGCTTCTCGAACTTGCTGAGCCTTGTGGCTCACTTGATCTTCCTTGCCATTCCAGTTAAAGGGAAGGCCGTTTTCGGGGGCGAGTCCAGTGGGACTAAGGCCCAGGGATAGGGGTGTACGGAGACGCGTCCTAACTTGAAGATCCTATTTAGCATTTTGGTGAGGCTTGATGAAATGATTTTTATTTTGTTAGTTAACATTAGAGCTTCTTAATTGTTTTGCATGGCCTTCGAGCCCCAAACTTATGAGATATTGGAAGTGTAACTGAACCTTAATTTAGTTTTCGCTGCTAGTAATGAATTGAGTTGTTGTTTTATTTATGGTTTGTTCTATATCATCTCTGTGATGACCTCCTTTCGAATATCCTATGCTAGCGGGAATATTCGAGAGTGAGCCCTTACAATGATTGTCCATCCTTTCATACCAGACCCATGGGGCTTGTTTTAGGCCGTACAAAAGCCTTCTTTAGAATATAAACTTGATCCTTTTTTCCAGGAATGGCAAATCCATCTGGCTGCTCTACATAGACATGGCCAAAATTGAACCGGACCGGCGGTTCGAACCGGAACCGGACCGGCGGTTCGAACCGGAACCGGACCCGGAACCGGCCGAACCGGAACCGGAACCGGACCGAACCGGCGAAATTCGGTCCGGTTCCGGTTCAAGGTTCCGGAGAACCGGAACCGCCGGTTCCGCAGAACCGGAACCGGACCGTTGCCCCCCCCCCCCCCCCCCGTGCTCCCCCCCATCCCCGTGCGGCTGTGCCCCCCCTCCCCCAACGGTCCAAAATTGGACCGTTAGCCCCCCCTCCCCCCCCAACGGTCCAAAATTGGACCGTTGGCTGCCACCCCCAGCCAATTTTATTTTATTTTTTTTAAATTTTATAATTCCTATCTATATATACCCCTCCCTCCCCCACTCATTTTTCACACTTTCTCTCTCTCTCTCTCTCTCTCAAGTCTCAAGCTATTATTCTCTCAATTTTGTCTCTCATTTAATATTTCAATTTCAATTTCTTCAATCTTCTCATTTTGTTATTTATCAATTTATTCAATTATATTGTTAATTATTTATTACTTGTTACTATATTATTTTATCATTATTATTTTTTTTATTATCAAACTTTTTTCAAAAAAATGGCAAGTGAAGGTAGAAATTTTGAAAATGTTGAGTTTGAAACTCAAAATTTTCAAACACAAGAGAGTGAAACTCAACAAAAAGGAGGTGGAAAAATTTCTACTTCTGATATTTTTAATATTCATTTCAAGAAAACACCAAAAGGAGATGGTAAATTTGATGTATCTTGTAATTATTGTAATCAGGTATACAAATTCAAGCAAGGAGGTGGATATGGTACTTTCGCCCGACATTTGCAAACAAAGCACCCGCTCAAGGTTGGATTGAGCCGCGATCAAACACAAATATCCGGGTTTGCTACCTCTTCAAACTCTCCTCAATTATTTCATTATAATGAAGCTAATTGTAGGTCTGGTTTAGCTGAAATGGTAGCAATTGATCATTTATCTTTTAGTTTTGGTGAAAAATTAGGTTTTACTCGATTTTGTCAAAACTTTGTTAATCCTAGTTTTAAATCAATTCCTAGAAATACTTTGAAAAGGAATTTGTTAAAATTGTTTAAAAACTCAAAAATTGAATTGATAACATATTTTCAAAACAATAATATTAATGTTTCTATTTGTAGTGATATTTGGAGTGATCATTGGCAAACTCATTCATATATGGGTATTACTTGTCATTGGGTTGATGAAAATTATGTTTTACAAAAAAGAATTCTTGCGTATCGATGTTTTGATGAAAGTCATAATGCTGAAAATATTTGTAGATTAATTCAACAAATTTTACAAGAATATAGATTAGTTAATAGAATTTTTTCAATTTCTTTTGATAATGCATCGGCTAATACTGCTTCTATTAATGAATTGAAAAGAATTTGCCAACCAAATTTTGGTGGAAGATTTTTTCATGTTAGATGTGCATGCCATGTTTTAAATTTATGTGTTCAAGATGGTATTAAGTCACTTAATTCTTATTTAGATCCAATTAGAAATGTTATTTCTTATATTTGGGTACACCCTCGAACTGCAAAAGCATGCGCACATTTTTGCACCTCCAATGGTCAAACCCCAAAACGTTTTTCAAAAGATGTCCCTACTCGTTGGAACTCAACTTTTAAATTACTTAATCAATCTTTTGAATATAAAGATTTATTGTGTTCTTTTGCAGCAAATTATATTCCACAATATCCTATTTTTCCAACTATGTGGAATGTTTGTAGTTCAATTTTGAATATTTTACGAATTTTTAATGATGCTACTCATACACTTAGTAGTGTTTATAAACCAACTTCACATCAATTTTTAATAGAAGCAATGAATGTGGCCGGTGTATTAATGGAAGGAATTAATGTTGAAGAAATTTGTCATGCTGTTTTAGAAATGAGAGAAAAATGGTTACGTTATTATCAATTTATTCCTGAAATTTTTCTTGTTACTATGGTATTTGATCCTAGGTGTAAATTTGATGGTTTAATTGAGTGTTTGTCTAACTATTATTCGTTGTTAGGATTAGAAAATAATGAAGAAATTGATGTGAATATTATAATTTCTAAGGTTAGAACTTTATGCAATCAATTATATGAAGCATATGTTATTGCTCCTAGTAGTGAAGAATCATTTCCATCCATGGCTTCGCATTCCTCTTCCTCCCAACCAATGAAATGGGGTCATAAATTTTTAGATCAAAGGAGGAAAAAACCTAGATCGAGCTCACATTGGGAGTTCGAAACTTATCTAACCACAGTTTTTGAGTTTGGTGATGATACAGGTTTAAATTTTGAAATTTTGGAGTGGTGGAAAAGGCACAAGGAGACATTTTCAACTCTTGCAATTATTGCAAGTCAACTTCTTGCAGTTCCAGCTTCAACTGTAGCCGTTGAACAAACATTCAGTAGTGGAGGCAACATTTTGGACGAAAGAAGATCAAGATTGGCTCCAGAATCATTGGAAGCTCAAGTTTGCCTCGATGATTGGGAAAGAGCTAACATGCGACGTCAAGAAGAACTTATCCATTCATCATCATCTGACGAATGGGTTAATGATGGTTCAACAACGGCGACTTCCGACTCCAATGAAGATGCGTAGGATCCAAGTCCATATTTTATTTTTTTTCACATTTGTAAAAATTAATTACTTGTATTACATTTTTGTTGTAATTATTTTTTAATGAAATTAAGTCTAATTCTATTTTTTATTTTTTATTTTTCACATTTGTAAAAATTAATTACTTGTATTACATACTTGTTTAGTTGTTTTAATTATTTTTAATGAAATTATTACTTATATTTCTTCAATTTTTAGTAGTGTTTTTTTATTAAAAATATGGTTGAGAATATTTATATTTACAATTACATTTAACAATTAAAAATCGAAACCAAACCGAACCGAACAACGGAACAAGGACCAAAATTGAATACAACAATATTTAAAAAAAATTAAAAAAATTCGGTTTGAACCGGAACAGGAACCGTTGACCGAACCGGTCCAAACCGTTGACCGAACCGGCACGAACCGGAACCGGAACCGAACCGTCCCAAACCGCCCTTGGGCGGTTCGGTTCAGGTTCAAAGATTTCTTGAACCGGAACCGGCGGTTCATGAACCGTGGCCATGTCTAGCTCTACATAAATTTCTTCAGCAAGGAATCCATTCAAGAAAGTAGATTTGACATCAAACTGATGAATCTGCTAGGATTTGTGAGCTACAAATGCAAGAAGAAGTTTGATTGTGTCATACCTTGCTACTGGAGTAAAAGTTTCTTGGTAGTCCACACCATACTGTTGAGCATAGCCTTTTACCACAAGTCTTGCTTAGTGTTTGCAAATTGAGCTATCAGGGTTAAGTTTAGTCTTGAAGACCCACTTAACTCCTATTACTTTTTGATTTGTAGGTCTATCAATGAGCTTCCAAGTTCCATTCCTATTGATCATATCTAGTTCAGCTTGCATAGCTCTTCTCCATTCTTGAGAGTCTTGTACTTCAGAATAGCTTGTTGGTTTAGTGATAACCAAGCTACACCTCTGATAGATGTCCTCCAAAGTCCTAGTGCCCTTCACTGGTAAGTCATCTACCAGTTCATCAGCTGCAAGTTGAGGTTGCTCATTAAAGTGGCCGTTGAAAAAGAAATCAGATTGTGCATTCTTTTGATTTTTCCAATCCCAAACTACTGCTTCATCAACCTTCACATTGTTGCACAAGATAATTTTTTTTGTCTGCAAGCAAAAAAATTTGTAGCCTTTAATTGATGACCCATAGCCCATGAAAATGCCCTTTTGAGCTTTGTTGTCCAGCTTGTTTCTTTTTGGCTCTGGTACTTGATAGTAACAAATGCTTCCAAAGATTTTGAGATGTTGCGCAGATGGTTTGTTGCCACACCATGCTTCATATGGTGTCTTGTTCATATGGTATCCAAGAGAATGAAATATTTGTTACCACTTAAAGAGGTTGTTTTCATTAGACCACACACGTCAGTGTGTATGAGTTGAAGTTTCTAACTGCCTCTCCATGCTTGATTTTTTGGAAATGGCAGTTTTACTTGCTTTCCTTGCTGACAAGTATCCCATATTTGAGCATCGTTGTTGATAACAGGCATATCTTCAACTAGCTCTTTCTTGTTCATTATATGTTTTTTTTGATTGAAATGCCCAAACCTCTTGTGCCAAAGGTTTGAAACATTTTGTGTGGTATTGGAAAAGGCACGCTTAGGAGCTTTTCCCCAATCAACAACAAAACTCTTATTTTTCATCTTTACACAAAGTAATTTTTCTCTAAAGGGATAAAAAATGGTGCATTTATGATCCTTAAAGTCGAGTGAGCAGTTTTTTTCAAGCATCTGTCCAACACTTAATAGATTTTGGCTGATGTCAGGGATAAATAAAACATCTGGAATAGTTTTGATACCTGAATTTTTTGAAACCGCTACTGAGCCTCTGCCTTTGACTTCTAGAAATTCTCCATTGCCCACCTTTACTCTGGACTTGTAAGTTTCATCAAGGATTTTGAACATACAAGCATCATTGCACAAATGATGTGTGCAACAATTATCAATGAGCCAAGCATTAGAGGAATCATTAGTTGAGAAGCAAGAAACTATGAAGAGTTGCTTTTCTTGAGCATCTGCTACATCTGTCAGCTGTGCTTTGTTTAGGTTTGGAGTCTTTGTTCTTTGTTTTGTAGACCTTGCTAATGTGCCCCATCTATTTGCAGTTGCCACACACAGCATCAGCTCTCCACTAGCAATATTTTTCAAGTGTGTGGTCTTTTTACAATGTCTGCAGGGTGGAAAATTCTTCTGTTTTGAACCTTCACTACTTCTTCCACTTCCAATTTTGCCCTTATTCTTCTGGTAGATCTATTTCTTTTCTTTTTCAGATTGTTGCTTATGCACAAAAAAAGCAGATTCAGTGACTCTATCTTGTCTTAGAGTCCTTCTTTGCTCTTGTGCTTGAATTGAGCACTCATTAGTTTAGCTAATGAGATGTTGCTAAGGTCCTTGGACTCTTCAAGGGAGGAAATTTTGGATTCAAATCTCTCAGGAAAAGTCACAAGAACTTTCTCCACAATTCTTTTGTCTGCAAAATCTTCAACAAGTAATTTGATGCCATTAACAATCAAAGAGATTCAATTAGCATACTTACTAATTGTTTCATTCTTTTGCATATTCAGAGACTCAAATTGTCTTTTCAGGTTCAACACTGGCATTTGGTGTGTTCTATCATTGCCTTGGTATTCTTCTTTCAACCTGTCCCAAGCCTCATTTGCAATATTACATGCCATAATTCTATAGAAAACACAATATGCCACATAATTCTAAATAAGTGACTTGGCATTGTATTTTTTTGCCTTTTCCCCACTGTTTTGTTTAATTTGAGCTAAAGTGGGATTTGCAGGCAGAGGAGGTATAGGCCTGTTCGCAAACACAATTTCTCAAAGGTCATAGGCTTCCAAAAAAGCTTGCATCTTGATAGACCAAACATGATAGTTTTCACTAGTGAAGATGATAGATGGATTTAAAGGTAGGCTCTTGGACACCATTTCTTTTGGGGGTTAAAAAAAGATTTTTGTTTTGGTCCTGTAAGATCAACTGCTGCTCTGATACCACTGTTGGAAGTTGAAACGGAACAACCATAGTTTTAGAATTGTAAAAACAATAACATAAAATGTTTGAAAATTTCAGCCTTTTCATTCATTCAAACTGTAGAATTTATACAAGTAGAAAATAACAAACTTTCTTATCTAGCAGCCATGATCATAGAGTGGATGAAATAAATTGAGAAATAACTGCCACTAATAACCATTATCGTCTACTAAGCTTAGATAATCAAGCAACTAATTTTGACAAAGTCAAATGAGAAAATAAAAAAAATAACAAACGAAAAAGTAGTAAGTTAGAACTGAAATGTCAACCATCAAACAGACTCTTTCCAAGCCCTGTCTATCAACTTTGGTCAAAAACCCCTCTTGTCATCACTAGTTGTAGCTCAAGGTGCGGCCTTTGTTGGATTTTGATAAATTAGCCGCGGGATCTTAGGATTGAGCTAAAGACTCTTGGTCTACGAATCCCATACCTGGATAGTCCTACAACCGATCATGTGAGCGCATCCCCAACAATGCCAACAGTGAGGTTTGATGCTCTGACTGACTGTGTACGGCCCCAACATTTAGAACCCCTCCCACCAGTCCACTTTCCATCTTCGTGGTCATGGCCTTTCTGGGAGAGTGCGTTGAACTTATAGATAATTATCATCCCTCTTTAAGGTCTCTTAAGCTATTTTACTTAGGCCCCTATATATGCACTATTGTTCATGATCCTTGGACCATCAATGAAAATGTTCATCGGAGTAGATGGATTTTTTTTGTTGGGACAATATTGCATCCATATTTGTTTTCTTACATATTGAGCTTGCTTATTGATGTAGAACGGATGGCTGAATGGATTGAATAAGAGTTGGACCGTAAGGGGCGAAACAGTAATTTGCAGATTTGGCGTATGAGCTCAGAATAGCTATTATAATATGAGTTAAAACAGTATTTTAAGTTAATGTCTATTTTCGTTTTTTCAGTTTTTATGTCTATTTTAGGGTTTTTTTTTTTTCATTTTTCTTGCGTTTTTAGGGTTGCTGGAAGTATTTAGACTATTTTCCTCTTTATTAGAGTCAGCTTTTGAATAAAATTATTCTGTGAGTTTTACTCCAAATTTCTGGTGGATTCCAGTTTTCGTGTTCTTAAGGTTTTCGCTTGAAATTCTTTGTTTCGCGCTCCGTCACTTCTAGACTACTACTGTGTTATTTGTCCCTTCCCATTGTCGTTGAAGGTGATGGGCTAGACTGCTACTGCGTTATTTGTGTTTTTCAGTAGTCTTGACTTGATTGTTTAGTTGCTTTTGGTATTTCTATTGCGCCATTTGTTAGATTCTCTAGATTGCAGCCTGGATTTGGGTTTTGTCAAGCCGCTTGTCTAGGTTGCCCGTTTCAATGTTTTATCTAGTAAAAAGAAAAACTGAGTTTCAGATTGGAATACTCATGAATTGCTCCTCTTGCTTGAACTATTTCTTTCTTGAGATTAATTTCAACTCAGATCTTGCCCCTATTTTCCTCTGAATTAGTCAGCTGCATCTCCCAATCGTGTTAAAAGTGCCTTGTTCATTTCATAAGATTTTAACTTGCACCTAAATCAACTTTAGTTCAGCTTAGGCTTGCACGTCTAACCCAAGTCCTGGGTAAAAATGTATCACCAGCGGCTACCAGCCCATTGCAAAATGGCATGTTGGAAAACTGATTACAAAAAATGTTGCATGCAAATCAATAAAAGAATGATCATTATGTCCCCAAAGAATGAATCTCAAGAAATAAAAAATCCAACATAAAATAGTGAGCTGCTCACTCTTCACCTAGCACACTCTCTCAATCCAAACTTGAAGAACAGCTATAAACAGTATTGAATGTATATGTAGCACAAATATATAATCAATATATGTATCTTTCAGAAGCAGACACTTTTCTGGGTCTTGTATCGGTAGAAAACCTTCTTCTTCTTGCTGGATGGATTCCCAATTGTCAGCACAATTTTCCCAGGTTCATTGTTCCTGAAACTGTTGCGAACCGCTTCTTCATTGCAGTTCATCTTCTTCACCTTCTGAACAATGATGGTGTAAGAGCCCTCATCGCTGGGGACAAATTCCTCCTTGTAGGTCACTTCCCAGCCCAAAACTGTGAGATCCCAGATGAATTTGCTTCCAACCTGTACAGAAACCACATCAAAGGTCAAGTTTTTGTCAAGCATTAAAAAGCCATCTTTACTTGCATAGTAAACAGAGAAACAAAGTGTTTGGTACCTCTGCTGTGGGTATTTCAATGGTGTCTTTTGATCCGCCCTTGATGACAAGTTCCGTGGCTTTGCCATCTTCCAGTGAGAACTCAAAGTCGTTGTCCCTTTTGAGGCCACCATATTTGATGAGAATTTCCTCCACTGGGATGTACCTGTTGAAGTTTTGATCAAGTTTCACGTGTCTTGTTAGGTGACTCTAATACCACTTGATAAGATCTCATTACACATACATCACACAGAAAATAAGAGAGAACACAAAAATTAGAATGGTTTGGTCTCAAGTGCTCTACGTTCCTACAATGAAAAATCCACTCAATCAATATATCTCTTGCTAATTGACTTAGATATGAAGATTCAGGAATGGCACATTAAGAGGAGTTTTACTTGAGCAGGGTCTCGGTGACCTTCCCGGGGCGAGCAACCACAAATTTGCTCTTGGTTCTTTGCGTTATGAAAGGAGATAACAGGGCATTGAAGGCGTAGTACCAGAAAGGGACATTGATGAATATCTACACAACGAAGAAATTTAACTCAGACCCACCAAATTTTTCAACAAAAGCTTCACAGAATCATATCTACCATAGCTGCCAAAAATGAAGTGGGAAAGTGGAAATGCCTTACATTTCTTGCCACAAATTCAGGGTAGTTGTCCTGGAGAAGCCCAACAGCTTGCTTTGTGGCTGCCCTCAGCTCCTTCTTCGATGGGCCCGGCGCGTTCTTGAGATCATTGATCTGAAGCAACGAATTTATACCACCGGGCTTGAAATCAAGCTTCTGGATACCCTTCTCCATCAACTGGAACCTCCATCTCAAGAACAGCTCGCGCTTCTCCTGGCTCCCGAATACCTTCTGGTAGAGCTCCTCACTACCTAGTGCCCCAAAAATGTTGTAACAGATGGGGTGGCCTTCGCGATCAATGCCGCTCATATAGCCAACTGGGGCCAGATCAGCGCCCAAATCCTCATCCAAGATTGAATCAGCCTTGAAGTCCTTCCTCCATTGAAGTGTTTTCTCGAGCATCTGGTATGCATCATTCACCTTGAAGTCCCTAGCCCTCAAAAACTTCAGGAGAAGCACATCTAAACGCTCGGAACCCTTGCTAGGCAAAAGGGGTATTCCCCAAAGCGAAACATCCTTGTCAACTTCACCACTTTCGAGGCCTTTTACAGATTCAACAGCTTCTTCTTCTTCACTTTCTTGGGCTGGTTTCTCCTGTTCTTCTTCATCCTTTTCCTTCACAGGGTTGTCCTCTTCTTTTGCCGTCTCTTCTGGCACAGTTTTCTCCTTCTCTTGGTGCTGCTCTTTCTTGAAGAGATTGTCTCCGATAATGGCCTCTTCGAGCTTGGATTTGAGCTCGTTCAGGGCCTTCTTCTCATGCTCTTTCAGATCAGAGAGAAAGTTGCTCTCCTCCTTGAAGGAAGAACTCTTCTCGACTGCCCTCGCCTTCGATTCTTCCACCTTTAAATCCTCCATTGCGTGTGGTTGCTCCGAGTCAACAACTTCGGCCACCTGGGTTTCCTCGGCTTTAACCTCCACAGTCATCTTGACTTGAATGCAACTGAAGAATGAAAGAGATCACTGAATTTGGGTACAAGAAAATGTCAGAGAATCAAAGTTCAGAAGGAAAATGGGAGGAGAAAATGAAATATAACAAGCCAGAACAACCGACCTTAATTTCAATGCGTGGGTGGTTTGGTGAGCTGAGCAACGGCCATATATTCTGGGGAGACTCACAAGGGGCCCACATAACGGTAACATGTTTGGTCTGGAAGCCAGCGCATGCTGAGGAGAGCCGTTGGGATTCTTTTTCCCGAAGGTCGTGCTAGCCTGGAAGCCAGCAAAATGTGGAGTGGCAGAATCTTTTTTTGATGACAGAACTATCTGAAGTAGCTGTAATTAGACGCGCGTGTCAAAACCTTATTGGATGAGCTCAAATTAGAAACTGTAACCAGGACACGACTATATTGCTTGTTTACTCGAAAATATTGAACCATCATACCAATCATATTGTTTTATAATTTTGTGAATATGATATAATATAATTCAATTAAAAACAATTTACTAAATATGTTGTGTTTATAATTAACACTCTCTTAACTTAAAAAAGTATACAATACCCCTTCTTATAGTGAGAGACAATTACCTATTTTATAAAATTAATGTGATAATTAAAGAAACAAAGACAAATGAAGCAGTCAATACACCAAAGAACAATGGAACAATGGAGGTGGGGAAGCATGTTGTCTATACACACATATATATATATTCATTTAGAATTTTGGACGGTTGTGATTGAAGCAAAATCATCTTACCTAGAGATGAAAAATAATATATTTTTACAGATTTTTAATATAAATAATATCATATTTCTACTTCTAATCTAATTCACTTTTACGGATTTTTTAGTACATTTATATGATTTTTGTAGGTATATCATTTATTTTATAAAACATAAAATCAAATTTAAAAGATACAAAATTTTCTTCTGAACAACTAAGTTTACATTTCTTCATTACAAAATATGAACAGAGAAGACCATTTTATTACAGCGACCTATCTAAATGTTAAGTGCTTAACCATTCTTAATACCTTCACAAGAATCTCCTTCTGATAATAATAATAATAATAATAATAATAATAATAATAATAATAAATAAGGCTCAACACAGTTGAAAATTGTAACTTCAAACTGGCAATATGATGATTTGAAAGTGTGCCAACTGCTAAATTACCACTTTGAATGATAAGAAATTTTGCTAAGATAGTGCAAAAAATTGACCCCTAAACGTATATGTGGATTAGGGTTGGCAAAATGATTTGTGGGGACTTGTTTTATTTTTGTTTTGGTTGAGCGGAATCAAACTTTTTACCCAGAGTTGAAATAAGTTTAAAGAATCCCTAATTATTTTTTAATCTAGATGAGGTGGCCCTCTTTGAAGCATGGAATGGTTCAGAGACTCCATTTTGGGTATTTTCGAATCGTTTCTTGTTTCGAAAACAGTAAAAATGGCCTAAAACATTTTTTAGACTGTTTCTATAATTTGCAAAACATTCTGGGCCATTTCACAAATTATATAAAATGGCCAAAAACAGGTTTTTGGCAACCCAATATCACAAATTCAAAAATTCCCTTTCTTTTTATAGTATTCTTCTTTTTCTTTCAATACTTTGTTTTCGAATCCCAAAGTTTCCTCTTTCGATAGTCAAAGCTTGTTGCTCTTGATGGTCTCTCATCGTCGTTGTTCCCTCGCTTCCAGTAGTCATCTCTTCTTGCTGCTATCTAACCATTCCCTTACCGAAGATCACCATTCCTTGTTGCCAGTCGTTCCTTTTCTCGGTTGCCACCATTTTATCATTTGAATTCTCTCTTTTTCTCTCTAATTTTCTTTACAACAATATCTCTAGAACACTTTTGGATTCACGAATTTTATAAAATTCGACCGCCCAATCTTCAATCCGACCACATTTTCACTATGAAAGTGGTCTAGATCTACGAGGGTGTAAGTCTTTCAGTTTTATTAACTACTTTTGCAACAAGATCCATTAATATATATGTACATAGGCGCATTTGGCAGAAAAATTTAACCTAGATCTACTACAATTTGACATTTGAATCTTGCTAGATTTTGGATATGTTGGTTGTTGAGAGTAAGAGTGTTGGGTGCCTTTGATCATCGAAAACCATTAGCTGCAGTGGCCCATGGCGATTGACAGTGCGCTTTCTATTTTTGCTAAAAACTTAAAAGTCAAACCTACAAAAATTCAATTGTTAAATTTGACTCATTTTTGTGTATGTTACTCCCTTAACTTGATGTTTCTAATAGTTGACTCTAATTATAAATATTGTTGATTATTTAAATACATTGTGAACTTTATATTTATATTTATTTGAATGCATTATATATGAAACTTATATTTATTATTTATATTTGTTTGTATTATGTTTAAACTATTTTTTATATTAAAAATTATATTTACAAAAAAAACTCTTATACATTTTTTTTAATTTACCCCTTGTTTTTATTTTCTAATTATTTAAAAAAATATGAAATGTTTCTTATTTCCTTTTCCATGTAACCTAGGTGGCTCTATTAGGTGGCCCTATCCCACTTTGTCTTGTCCCAATGAGCGAGCTCTCTCTCTCTCTCTCTCTCTCTCTCTCTCTCTCTCTCTCTCTATATATATATATATATATGGATTAATATATAAATACATTATCTATTCTAATAAATGTAAAAAAAATATATAAAAATATAAATAAATATTATCTATCTACATATATTATATATACAAACATATATGTGAATATATATTATATTCTTTATTAATTAAGTAAACAAGTTATTTTAAAATTATGAAACATTGCTAATAAGGTGAATTTTAAAATATTTTATTTTATTTTACTTTAAAATAAAAAATTATACTAATATGATTTTAAATGCATTTTTTTATTTATACATGTATATTTGAGATATACCCCTAATCTAAATTATTTTAAAAACTATTCACATATATAACATGATATTTTAATTTTTTTTAATAGATAAGACATCAAATTTAAAGTGCTTTAATCTTGCACTACACCCTCTTGGGGTGAAAACCCTTGTCGACGAGGTATTGGGGGGATTTGGGGTTGGGGTCGGGGATGGGGATGGGGATGGGCATGGGCCGACCCCATCATTAATGTGGATGGGATCAGTTATAGGGAGAGAGAAATGAGATTTTTTTGTTTTTTGTTTTTTTTTTAGCTGGCTACGTCCATTGTCCACATTTGATGCTTCAATAGGAGACCAAGGAGGAAAAAGAAAAACAATTGGAGAGGAGGTTAATTTCACTCTCCTGAATTTGCACGATATGCAGCTAGCAATTTTAAAGGGTGGTCAATAGATGCACGTAGATTAGAAAAATCACATTGTCTATAATTTCAAGATCAAACTAATAAGTAATAGGAAAATTCTATTTAGAACCTAAAAATTTACTCTTCAAAATCCACGTTCCATCAAAATTTTCAATAATTTTAATATACCTCTTTTACCTCCACAACCCACAGCCAACTCTCTCCTCCGATCACCTCTCATTATCTGCCATCACCTTATATCTCTTATTGCCGGTCATCATCTATATAAATATATATATACACACTCACACACACTTATATATATATATATATACACACAGCATAGCCGCAGCCATGGCAACTACGGCCATGCAACCCAACACATACACATACACTCACACATCTATATAAATATATATATACACACTCACACACACTTATATATATATACACACACACAAGTTCCATGGCTGCGGCCATGGAAACCCTCGCACCTCGCGGTGCGGGGAATTAAGCCTTCCTTGACTGCTAGCAGTCGGGGAAGACTGGTTTTATTTTTTTTATTTTAATTAAATTTGTTTTATTATAATAAAATAAAATAAAAAAATAAAAATTAATATAAATAAATAAATTCTAAATATCTATATTTTAAGGAATTATAAATTAACTAATTTTAAATTTTAAATCATTGTAATTAAGTGTTGAATTTTTAATACTTAAAAAAATTTAAAATTAGTCAATTTATTTTATTGAATTACTTAAAAATACACATATCTAAAAATCCTATCATCATTTGAAATAATTTTTTTAATATATATATATATCTTTACCTAATTCAATAAGATAAATTTAAAAATCCTATCATCATTTAAAATAATTTTTTTAAATATATGTATCTTTATCTAATTCAATAAGATAAATTAATTAATTTAAAAAAAACAATAAGATAAATTAATTAATTTTAAATTTTTTTAAGTATAAAAAATTCAACACCTAATTACAATGATTTAAAATTAATTAATTTATAATTACTTAAAATACAGATATTTAGAATTTATTTATTTATATTAATTTTTATTTTTTATTTTATTTTATTATAATAAAATAAATTTAATTAAAATAAAAAAAAATAAAACCAACCTTTCCCGATTGCTAGCAGTCGAGGAAGGTTTAATTCCCCGCACCATGAGGTGCGGGGGTTTCCATGGCCGTGACCATGGAACTTGTGTGTGTGTGTGTATATATATATATATATATATATAAAAGTGTGTGAGAGTGTGTGTATATATATATTTATATAGGTGTGTGAGTGTATATGTGTGTGTGTGCTGGATTGCATGGCTACGGCTACCATGGCTGTGGCCATGCTGTGTGTGTATATATATATATATATATAAGTGTGTGTGAGTGTGTATATATATATTTATATAGGTGTGTGAGTGTATATGTGTGTGTGTGCTGGGTTGCATGGTCGTGACCATGCTGTGTGTGTATATATATATATAAGTATGTATGAGTGTGTATATATATATTTATATAGGTGACGGCCGGCAATAAGAGATGCAAGATGATGGCCGATAATGAGAGGTGATCGGAGTAGAGGGTTGGTTGTGAGTTGTGGGGGTAAAAGAGGTATATTAAAATTATTGAAAATTTTGATGAGACGTGAGTTTTGAAGAGTAAATTTTTGGATTCTGAATAGAATTTCTCTAAGTAATAATAAGATGAAAGACTACCCTACCCTTCATCTTTTTGAACCCTTAATTTCCTTGAAAGAACTGGTATACATGAGATCATGAAGCTACGTCTACTTATTTATATTCTACTCATCAAGCATACGACCATGGTACGTACTTCCTAGCGAAGAGACGCAACAGAATTTTCTTCTGCATAGATATTCCAGGTTTCACATCTGTATCGATATCTTCATTATTCTTTATCCCACTAGCAGCGTAGAGCTCCCAGTTGAAGCAGCATATAAGATGAGCAAGTGGAAGCTCCACAGTCACAACTCCCAGATGAATACCTGGGCAACTTCTTCGACCAGCGCCGAATGGAATTAGTTCAAAATCTTGTCCTTTGAAATCAATAAAATTGTCAAGAAACCTCTCAGGCAAAAACTTTTTAGGGTCCTCCCAAGATTTGGTGTCAGGGCCCATTTCCGAATATACCCACTAGTATAGGACATCTAAAAGAGAGTCCTTTCAAAATGGATTATAGAAGCAAACATAACCAAAGACTTCATATAATAAACAAGCTCATTTCCAATATGAGCGATAACCATTTTTACAACATTTCTTAAGGCTTTTGAAGCCATACACTTATCAAAATAAACAAAGACGCCATTAATCATACAAAGATAAATAACTTTCGACACCGACATTCCACACAAATCTCAAAATCTTTAGGTCGAGAGAAATCTCTGTACACATCTGCAATCAACTTCATGCCCCACTAAATTCTCATTCTGCTATAGATTTTTCCTTACCTAGAATGACAATAAGCAAACAAGTGAGCCACAAGGCTCAGCAAGCATAAATACAACAAAGGAGATAAGATATATGGATCCTTGAAAGCATACACAAAATAAGAGTCAATGGGAGACTTCTACCCGACATTTAGCACAAAGCTTTGGATCATGCCTTCATCATTATTAATACCTCAATAATTGGTATCTTCTTACTTAGCAACAAAGCACACATGCAACTCACATAGTAATATTTGCACAATTTAAGTGCTGGCATAAAACCCATTTATTTCCATATGTGACTCATAGCACAAAAAACCACCAACTTATGCTCATGCAATTTTATATAATGATAGAAAAATACATGCACCACATTGGCCCTCTAGGCCTCCATATTCATGATAAGAATCCATACATATATATATATATATATCAAATCCATTAGCCACCACAGTGGCAGGAGCATCACCTGCAGGGTTTATGGCCACCTCACCCGCGCCATGCCCTCATTGGGATATCCCGTCTCACACTTACGGAACTTAGCAGCTGCGCAAAAATAATATTAAGAGGCACTAAGATAATGATAGTCATGCATCACACAAGATAAGAAAGTGCTGCGGACATGCTAACCAAAAGCATAACAAAACAACTTCCCAAAACATGATCGTTATGGGTAATATAGAATTAGGAAAGCCTTAAACCACTAAAATAATAACCAAAATATATCATATTATATATCAAATTAAATCCCTTGAAGTCTAGTTTATGACTCTTCAAACGGATCGCAATTCCGAGTTATACATTAAAAGTTATGGCCGAAAAAGCGAAGCATGAGTAGTAGTCAAAGCTGCGGCTGAGTCGACTCGACTTTACCCGAGTTGACTCGCCCAAAATCGAGTCGACTCGGTCCGAGTCGACTTGACCTCCTGGATGAGTCGACTTGGTCGAAAACGCACAAAAAGGGCCAAAAATCCACCAAAAACACTCAAAATGCTCACTAAACACCCCAAAACCATTCCAAAACAACCCATGGCTAATCTCCTAACCCCCAAGTTGCCATTCCATGAAAGAAATATGGGGAAGAACAAGCCCCATGGAGACCCAACAAAAAGACCCATTGACCTCTTTGAAGGAAACTCACATTTAAGAACAGATGAAAGCCAATCATTTAACTCAATCTTTTCAAACGCCATTTGAGGATATGAATATACATAACTTGGAAACTTGCATCAAAATAGAAGAAATGGAGATGAATGCTTGCCTTAAAATGGAGAGACCAAGAAGATGATGAAGACCCTTCAGTTGAGTTTGCTTCCCAACCAACAATGGAAGAAGAAGAGAAGAAAAAGATGAAGAAGATGATGGAGAAGAACTGCCGAGAAAGCCAAGAGAAGAGAGAAGAAGAAGAAGGAAAATTGTAAAAGAAGCAAGAGGGTATGGACACCCTCTCGCCAGCCATCCAAAAACCCACCAAATCCTTATTTTCTTTCTTTTTTTGCCCCCTTACACCACACACACACACATCACTTTATGAAGCCCCTTATAGACTTTTAGCTTTTATTTCCATTTTCCTTATTCCTTTTCTTTTAACCACCAATTTACTCACACAATTAACACACATATATATGTGTATGCAAAGGCCCACTTACAAATGGCCCAAGCCTACTCAAGAGCCCATCCATGCTAGGTCCATAAAATCTTTCAATCCATCACTTTCTTTGGGCTACAAACCCTTGGTTCAAGCCTACTACATAACCACCACACAACACTTTAACAAGCCCTTTTTTGGATTTTGTTAATTTAATTTTCTTTTTTTTTCCTTTCCAATTTCTTTATTCACTTCATTATGCAATTTACAACATTGCCCTTGCCTTTTTCTCTCACCACATACAAAAGATATGCCCTCTTTAGACATTTGCTTCTTATTTCATTTCCTTTCTCTTTTACTTTAATCAAACATTTTACACACAAAATTATATATAATAAAATTCATTATCAATACCCACTTGCTACATGGACCAAGCCCATCTAAATAAAATAGCCTAATTCATACTTGGTCCATTGGATTAACATAGAAAATATTTAACTTATATTAGGCCCAAAGGCCTCAACTCATTTATCATCAAATTTCAAATCCACTTTTATTGGACCTCTCCATTCTTGGCCCACATCCATTAAAGTTAAATTTATCAAGCTTCCACTTTTATTGGGCCTTTTAACCCTTTGCCCAAAACCCATTGCACAATACACATAACTCATATCTTAAATATTCGCCTACACACTATTTCATTTATTTTCATTTTCTCAAAAATAATACTCTCAATAATTACCTCTTTATCAACACCAAAAATATTTATACATTTTCCCCCCACATCTATTTAATTCATATTTACCCAAATTTAGCATTTCACTAATGGGCTCATGGATCACCATGCTTCAAATGCTCAGTTCGACCACTAATATTCTTATAAAATAATTTCATCATTAAATTCGCATAGCGTTTGAAATAAAATATCAATAATACATAGACTCATTAATGAGACGTTACATCTGGGATCTCTACCAATGGCCCAAGCATTCACGTAAACTACAGTTTTCGGATGAACTTTGTAGCCGGCAATAGTGCATGGTTCAATTGTTTCATGTGGAAGTAACAACGGAACTGGAGGGTGCAATCTCAATGTTTCTTTCACCACTGCTTTTAGATAAGGAAGATTTTGCAGATCAGTTTCATGTATAACTCCTTCATCTCCGGCAATGTTTCTTACTTCCTCTTGAATTCTCTTCATGGCCTCTGGATGTTTTACTAGCCGTGTCATTGCCCAGATTAGGGAGATTGCATTTGTGTGCGTACCAGCGGTAAAGATATCCTGATCCAGCAATTACCAAAATATAATATGTTATGAGATGGGATCAAAAATAAATTATGATCAAATCATCAATCACAAATATAAATATAGAATTTTAAGTAAAAAAAAATTTAAATCGAATAAAATTATAAGCAAAAAGACTAAAATATCACTAAGTAAATAATTATTAGTACAAAAGTGATATTGCTATATAAATTTCATGACATTGGGTACCTATTTATAGAGATAAAATTATCTATAGATGTATATAAAAAATTATATTTTGATCAAAAAATATTCATGAAAATATTCCTCCAAATAAAATAAATTTTAATTAAAATCAAATTTCACAACATACTAATCAAAATTAAATTTAAAGTCATAATTATAGTTAAATTAAGAAATTTAATTACTTAATAAAAATTTTAAGTAATAATTATCACAATAATATATACAAGGATTTTGATGCAACCAGCATAAAAGACAGAAGGGGGGGGGGGGGGGGGGGGGGGGGGGGGAAGTAGACCAACCACAAGCATTGCTTTGATGTGATCCATTGAGAGGTCGATTGCAGACAACCCATCGTTGTTTAGCTGAAGTAAGACATCAATGATATCCTTTGTTCCAATCTTACGACTCTTCTAGTCGAGGTGCTCATCAATTACTTCTTGGAAGAATCCGTCCAATGCTCGGAAAGTTCTCTCCAATCGAAATGATCGTCCAGTGAGTTTATCAACCCAACTCATACAAGGAAAATAGTCCGCGAAGAAGAAGCCTCCTGTCAAATTTTGGACTTCATCGAGAACTTCATGAAACCTACTTCTCCCACAACCCCCGTCATCATAGCTCTTTCCAAGAGCAATTTTGCAAATAACCGAGTTTGTGAAAGAAATGAACATCTCACTCAAATTTATGGGTTTTGATTCGGACGTAAACTTATGAATCTTTCTCATCATTTTTGAAACCTCATCTTCTCGAATGGAACGAAAGGATTGAACCCTTTTGGAACTGAAGGTGTGAAGGATGCAAATCTTTCTCATTTCTCTCCAGTTGTCACTGTAAGGCGAAAGGCCAATATCTAAGCCGTTCTAAGATAGCTTCCGGAAGCTAACCATGGGGGGCCTGCCGGCAAACGCAGCATCATGTGTTTTCAAGATCTCTTTGGCCATTTTTGCTGAGGAAACGACAAGAACAGGTAGAGAGCCGAGTTGCATAGACATGAGGGCGCCATATGTCTTGGGGAGTTCCCATAGATGGCGAAAGAGAATCGATTTGTTAAGCTGGTGTATATTTCCAATTAAGGGTAGCTGTGGAGGACCTGGTGGAACATGAATTCCTCCATTTTTCTTCCCTTTTCGGAGGAGGAGAAAAAGAATAATGGTGATCATAGATAAAAGGAGAAGAAACTCCATCGTTTTGTTGGCTCTCACTTTGAAGACTTGGAACCAGCAGGCTAAGGTATATCTATCTATGCATAGGGTTATGGAGAAGGACTTTTACAGATTGGTTTACAAGGGGGAGAAATTGAACATTTTGCCCTTTTGTAAAGTCTCTCTCCCCTCCCAAAATCCGTAGGACGACTAACATCTCTCTACAATATCTCTCTCTCTCTTTTACTCTCTCAAGAACAGCTCTGTAAATCACTGAACAACACCGTCATAAAATTCATTAATATTTTGAGCAATTTTAATTTCCAAATTACATTGTTCGAATCCTTAAATCTCCTTTTAAGGGGATACTTATGTATGCATAAATATACAATAAATTAACTTATTCCTAAATTTTGAAGACACCAAATTTGATAAACAAATTCCTAATAAGTAAAAAGATCAAGAAAAAGAAATGGACAACAAACAATGAGCTATTTTCTTTTTTTGTTGAAAAAAATAATATTGAAGAATATTGTAATATCCTGCATCGAGTGATAGAAAAGACCAAAACAACTTATTTTGATGTGCTTATGCGAACTTTCCAGTAGGTCACCCATCTTTGAACTTCCCCATCTTAAACATGCTTAATCCGGGAGTTATTTGCCTACATTCAGTTCAAAAGGTATCTAGTTGGTGTTTTTTCATTTCTTACACTATTCTCGATATATACTAATTTCTCTAAGCTCTCGAGGTATTACATTCTCCCCCCTTTAAGCACATGATGTAATACCCTAAGTTATTACGAATAAAATTAATACTATACTTAGTTATACTTTTATTTAGATGATGCTTATATGATATATTTAATTAGCTTAATATGATATATAATTAAGTTATTAAAGTGTGCTTATTATATAAGTATGTCAATATGTAAAATATAAATAAATATATATGTAAATGAAAATAATATGATTTAAGATTACTATGATTTATGACAAAAATTATATATAAGTATAAGTATATATAAGTATATATGCATGTATGTATGTATGTATGTCGTGTGTATATATGGTATATATATGTATATATATATATAAAAAAAATCCGAAAAATCCAGAATTTGCAGAGCAGCGCTCATGGCCGCCTGCAAATTGATTTTTCAGGGCAAGGGAGGGGTTTTTAATGACGAAGTGACCTAGGTATGGCCTCTAGGACGTGTGGCCGACGGTGGGGAAGCGAGGCACGTCGAAATTGGGCTATAAATAGCCAAGTCGTGCAAGCCCCATGCATCCGAAAATTTTAATTCATAGATCAGCCGATTGGGAGAGAATTTGAGAGATTTGAGTGTGGGGTTTTGATTTTCAAGTCGTGGGCATCATTTCTGGTCATTTTGGTGGCCAATGGAGCAAAGAGGCGAATCAAGCTTCGCCGGAAAACACACAGCTCGCCGGAGCCAAGGCTTCGACAGACAAATCGAGGTA
This sequence comes from Diospyros lotus, assembly GCF_014633365.1. Taxonomy (NCBI): domain Eukaryota; kingdom Viridiplantae; phylum Streptophyta; class Magnoliopsida; order Ericales; family Ebenaceae; genus Diospyros; species Diospyros lotus. The sequence goes on along the minus strand of NC_068339.1, from coordinate 11,949,961 downwards.
TGTTCGGTCATTTTTTTCAAAAATTTGATGCTATATTTGGGTTCGGGAGGTCGAAATGAAGGGGAATGGAAGCTTCGTTTGAAGCTTTGAAGCCTAGAGGGGCCGTCGGCGACCAAAGGGCTGCTGGAGAAGAAACCAGCACGGACGTGTGGACTGCACGCGCCCACGAGTAGGAAGACCACGCGCCCGTCAGTAAAAAAAAAAAAAAGAGTGTAAATAAAAGAAATAAAATTTTGAAATTTTTTTATTAAATCCGAAATATTGTTTATGATTTATTTAGTGTAGAATTTTCTTGAAATGCTAAATTTATTAATTAATTAAGTAGATTTTTCTATTATGGAAATAAAGAAAAAATAGGATTTTAATTCAAAAAATTTCAAGAAAATTTTAGAGTGTTAGAAGTATTATTTAAGAAATATTAGTGAAAATAAATTGAATAAAATGAAAGATTAGATAATTATTATGTAATAATTATATATTTAGCTATTAGGAAATAAGGGGAAAATAGGAATTTAAGTTGGAAAATTCCATGAAAATTGCAGAATACTAGAAATATGGTTTGAGGAATATTAGTAAAGAGAACTTAGATTTTTGAAAGTTTAGATAATTTTTTATGCAATTTTTAAGAAAATAGGATTTAGAAATAAAAGAAAAAAATGGCAGAAATTATGAATGATATTCTAAAAAAATAAGTTTAATATTTTTAGGAAATTCTCAAGGACGAGAAGATTAAGAAATAGCCGCTGACACGATTTTCGAGATCGCCACGCCTTTCGAGACAATTTAGTTGTAAGTTTACCGCTTAAACTTAGTACAGTCATAAAATTTGTGAATGCTTTATCATATTGGCATGCAATGATATGAAATCATCACGTAGAGTGCATCAATGACATGATTATGAAATGTATCATTACACATTGATACTGTTGATCACACGCATATGAGGCCGTAGGGAGTACGAACTGGCACCGCTGCCTTATCAAGGGTGCACCCATACACCTCGGCTTTGAAAGAGATGGCCGCTAAAATGATAGGTAGCATGAGGGGTGCAGTTGACACCTACGATGAAAGACATTGCATACACTCGTGACATTGCATTTGGTACCCTTATTTAGATGGTTCATCATCTAACCTGGGTTCGCCCCTGAAACATTCAACGTTCCAGTCGGGACTTATAGTGATGATACCAAGGTTGGAGATGTGTAGAGACATGAGACATCAGGAAACAAAGAAATGTGCCATGATATTAAAATAGATTAAGCATTATGTACATTTGTTGTATTTTAGTAACTTATGTAATAATTTTGTAATAAATGCTATATCCAGTTATACATGTATGTTTTGTTATGAGTAGGTTTGATTCAGCTTCCGCTTTGTATTGATCTCTAGTGTAAACATCTCGTCTAACACTAGATAAGGTCTTAGGAAATTTCAGAAATAATTTTAAAAAAAAAAATGATCCAAATTTCTTAAGGCATAACACGCCCGAGAAGGCGGGTTGTTACACATGACGTTCTCATTATGCGACCTTAATTAGAACTGGTCCCAGATCTTCTTCCCTTAAGGGCTGCCATCCTAAATGTTAGACCCCCACCCAGGTCCCTAAAAAATCAGAGTAGGTGCCCTATTAAAATAGAGACAACCTGATCAAGAAGAACCTGTCATGCATGCTACTGATAAATACCAAGAAAAAACTAATAGAGAAAACTTGTCATCCCGACATATAAAACAAAACCTCAATCTACTACACAACAACTGATCTCTAAGCTTACATAACCCAGGCATGCATAACATACACTACAAGAAAAACGTAATTTAGAGACAGAAAAATCCGTCGCTAAAAATGGCGTCGCTAAATTTCAGCGACGGAAATTTCCGTCTCTAATTAAAAAAATAATAATTTTTTTAAAAAATTAAATATTATTTTAGCGACGAAAAAAGTTTCATCGCTGAATAGCGATGGAAAACTTTCCGTCACTAATAACAATAAAAATTAGAATATTAAAAAAATTAAAAAAAATCATAATTAACGATGGAAACAGTTCCATCGCTGATTAGCGACAGAACTGTTTCCGTCGCTAACTTAAATTTCAAAAAAATTATAGCCCGCTCTGGAAAGTCGCGCACGCTGCCTTGCAGTGCCATGTGGCGCCGCCTTGTGCCGCCACGTGGCGCCCTAGGATAATTTCTCAGTGCAGGTCATCCGTGCGCGCGCGCGCGCACGAACCGTCCGAGCTACGAGCTTTCTTATCCTGTACACTGTATATATTAACTATATACTATACTTACCTGTCAGCCAATTTAATTTTATTTTAAATTAAGTTTATAAATTTTAAATCTTTTAAATTCATAAATTAATACTTAAAAAAATAAATATTGTAAATTTTAACTCAACTAATATACCACTTAAATATTGTAATTAATTTATCTCTTAAATATTTAAGTTTTATTTGATTAAAAATTAGTTTAATACATATTTTTTATTATAAATTTTACAATATCATATCAATTTACATATTTTTGGTTTGTAAATAAAATACATAAAATATGCATTTAATAAATTTTAATATTTATTTAATCTTTGTTTAATACATAATTAATAATTTTTAATTTTTTAATTTTTTTTAATTTGTAACTAGTGGCTAAATTTTTTAATTATTAATTTAATTTTTTGAATTATTTAGCAATTTTATATTTAATTTAAATTTAAGTTTTTATTATTTATTTAATTTTTTATTAATTAGCGACGGAATATCCCGTCGCTAAATATATTTAATTTAATTAAATAAAAAAAATTTAGCGACGGGATTAGTTTCGTCTTAGGGTATTACATTCTCCTCCTCTTAAGCACATGACATCCTCGTCATATGACCTTACAAATGATTTCAAATCTTCTTCTTTTTAGGGGTTGTCATCCTAGAAACCTACCAGAAGCCGCTCCTTATATAGGCCCTCGATCCCCGTCGCCACTCACCCCCTTCATCGAGCCGCTTTTACTAAGGGTCGGCTCTAATACCACCTGTAACATTCCGCATTGAGCAATAGGAAGGACTGAAACAACTTACCATGATGGGTTTACGCGAACTTTCCAGGGGTTATCCATTCTTGAGCTTCTCCAGCTCAAGTACGCTTAACTTAGGAGTTCTTTGCCTACATTTAGTCCAAAAGGTATCCAACTAGTGTTTTTTTTCCTTTTTTACACTATCCTTGATATATACTAACTTCTTTTGGGGTATTACAAACATGGAACTATTTTCAATCTGGAAATTTGAAGAACAATGTAAAAATAATATTGATTGCAATACAAGACTTATCCATAAGCAATGATCAGAGGGAGGTAGATATGAATCGTCAAGCAACAACGGCCTTGTGGTGTCGATCGAAAAAGGGCATCGGTGGCCACTTGAGGTAAATCCATAGAGAGATGGAGAGGGAGAGGTCGGTGACAGAGATGACTAGTGGTTTTGCAGTGGCAATGCCTTCACGGGGAGCTTGGAGGCGGTGGCTATGGCGATATTGGGAGAAGAATAGTGGCGCTACGACTCGCGATCGAGAAAGGGGTCTCAAGAAAGCTAGAGACAGAAGGTGAAGGAAGCAACTCATAGAATAGAGCCTGAAGCACACGACCAGTTGTGTTGTCGTTGTAGGCTACAGGACCAACGAAGATGGGAGTAGTCGAGGGAGGCAGATCAGCTGGAATGATGGCATTGATCCAATAGTGTGTCGGCTTGTCCTACTTTCTTTGTGATTGATGAGAATGGTAGCTTCGTCAGTGGTTGCGAGAAATTTCTAGTGAAATTGTAGGTGGGTAAAGCAAAGAAGAGGGGGGCTTGGTTGATTTCCATTTAGATTCAATTTGTCGCGATAAATTGCTTCACTTTATAAAACCAAAATATCGCTAATTTATTGCGATATTTCACATCTATAAACTAATCTGTAAACTCCCATCTATACAAATAGCATAACTCATATGCATATGCGTCCATGCAGGCATGCTTCTTTTCCATGCTAATCACTACAAAAAAACTAGCATTTAGCGGCGGTTTTGCTAAATCAGCCGTCACGGAGCATTTAACGGCGGTTTTGACCAACCACTGGAATAACCGCCGCAAATCATATTTTTTGCGGCGGTTTTAAACCATCGCAAAATTAGTGATTTAGCGGCAGTTTATAAAATATATAGCGGCGATTTTTCAACTGCCGTGAAAATTATAAAAAATTAAATTTTTTAATTTTAAAGGCGGTTTTTCATTCCCCTCAAAAATTAAAAAACAAAATTAAAAATTTTAATTTCTCCTACCTGCCCACGCCCCCACCCGCTTGGACCCGTCCACCCGCTCGCACCCACTCGCTTGGACCTGCCCACCCGCTTGCGCCCACTCGCTTGGACCCGCCTTCGCCCGCGCAGCCACGTGGCTGCATGTCCCCGCGCCACGTGGCGAGCCCTTCCACAGTTTTGAACCCGTGACCTCCACTATGCACATGTATGCGTGTTACTGTCTAATCTGCCAAGCCCCCTTGTTATATAACCACATATATAAATTATATACCAAAACAACCACTACTTTCTAGAATTATATTTTATATTTTTTAATATAAATTAAAAAAATTAATTAATTTATTATTTTTTAAAAGAGTAAAGGAATAAATTAAAATAAATTAATTGAATTAAATTAACTAAATTAATTGATTAAAAATAAAAAAAATTATATATTTTTTAAAATTTTGTTAAATTTATTTTAATTTTAATTTTTTAAATTAAATTTTTAATTAACTAGTGATGAACCCGTGTGATATATGGGAGAGTTTAATTTAAAAATAAAAAAATAAATTTATTATTTTAAATAATTTCAACAGAATTGATAATTATAATTTTTTTTAATCTTTAATCATGTTGAAAAAATTTAAGTTTACTTAATTATTCACTATTCAATATGCTAATGGAGAACAATTTTAAGTTTACTTAGTTTTGGGGGAAAATTTCTTTTTTCAGGACTATCCTACTTTTATATATATAAAGATGCAAATTACAAAATGTAAACTATTAATGTAACAAGTACTAAATGCAAATCATTAATACAAGTTTTGAGGGAAAATTTTATTACTACTTATTATTACAAAGCAATTAAAAATTTTAAATTATTAATATAAATTACAAAATGTAAATTATTAATACAATAAGTATTAATTACAAATCATTAATTAATACAAGTTTTGGGAGGAATTTTCTTTTTTCAAGACTATCCTACTTTTATATATAAAGATGTAAATTACAAAATATAAATTATTAATGCAACAAGTACTAAATGCAAATCATTAATGCAAGTTTTGGGGAAAATTTTTATTATTACTTATTATTTCAAATCAATTGAAAAATTTAAATTATTAATGCGAATTACAAAATATAAATTATTAATACAATAAATATTAATTACAAATCATTAATGCAAGTTTTGAGGGGAAATTTCTTTTTTCAAGACTATCCTACTTTTATATATATAAAGATGTAAATTACAAAATGTAAATTATTAATACAATAAGTACTAAATGTAAATTATTAATGCAAGTTTTGGGAGAAAATTTTATTACTACTTATTATTTCAAAGCAATTAAAAATTTTAAATTATTAATGCGAATTATAAAATGTAAATTATTAATACAATAAATATTAATTACAAATCATTAATGCAAGTTTTGGGGGAAAATTTCTTTTTTCAAGACTATCATACTTTTATATATATAAAGATGCAAATTACAAAATATAAATTATTAATGCAATAAGTACTAAATGCAAATCATTAATGCAAGTTTTGGGGGAAAATTTTATTACTACTTATTACTTCAAAGCAATTGAAAATTTTAAATTATTAATGCAAATTATAAAATGTAAATTATTAATACAATAAGTATTAACTGTAAATCATTAATTAATGCAAGTTTTGGGAGAAAATTTCTTTTTTCAAAACTATCCTACTTTATATATGTAAAGATTTTGCAATTAATTTAAATTAAAATTTTAATTTCTTTTTAAGATTTTATATTTCTTTTTATTAATTTAATTCAATTTACTTTTAATTTTAAATTATTTAATTATTTTTAAATTTAGCGGCGGTTAAAAACCATTGCTAAATTAAAATTTTTAATGAATTTTGCGACGGTTTTAAAAACTGCCGCAAATGTTAATTTAATTTTAATTATAATTTTTTTTTAATTTAGCGACGATTTTGAATTAAATTTTTTAATTAATTTTACGGCTGTTTTTAAAAATCGCCGCAAATGTTAATTTAATTTTAATTATAAATTATTTAATTTTTTTAATTTAGCAACGATTTTGAAAAACCGTTGCTAAATTAATTTTTTTAATAAATTTTGCAGCGGTTTTCAAAAACCGCCACAAATGTTAATTTAATTTTAGTTTTAAATTATTTAATTATTTTTTTAATTTAGAAAACCCGCCGCTAAATTAAAGTTTTTAATGAATTTTGCGACAGTTTTCAAAAACCAGCGCAAATATTAATTTAATTTTAATTTTAAATTATTTAATTATTTTTTTAATTTAGCGACCGTCGCTAAATTAAATTTTTCATGAATTTTGCAGCGATTTTTCAAAACCGTCGCAAATTTATTTTAATTTTAATTTTGATTTATTTAATTATTTTTTAATTTAGCGACGGTTTCTCAAAAATCGCTACTAAATTTAATTTTATTTTTAATTATTTTCTAAAGTTAGCGACGATTTTTTGAAAACCGCCGTAAAATTGAATGTTTTAATGAATTTTGCGACGATTTTTCAAAATCACCGCAAAAAGTTAAAAAAATCGCCACTAAAATAGTATTAACCGCCGCAAAATTCCATTTTTTGCGACGATTTTAAGAAGTACCGCAAAAAAATTGCTGCTAAAAATCAATTTTTTTGTAGTGAATATTGCTTCCTAGTCAATATTGTTGGCCATTTGTCGATGGAGAATGCTACAATTGCACAATTGTTTAAATAATTGATTTGACAACTCTGCTTCAATTACAATTTTATCCTCCGTTTCAATTACAAATCTACCCCCAATTTGTTACCTACTTCCTTATACTCTCTCTCTTCTTATTCTCGTTCTCGCCGTCATTGTAGTTGTCCCCAACGCAATCGCGCGCTTCCGTCGTCGTTTTCCATCGACGTAATCGCCTCCATTGTCGTTGAAGCTGCTTTTCGCCTCTGCCGTTTCAACCTTCGCCAACGCCTCCATCTCATCTCTTTCTCTCTCATTCCCCCTCACTCTCTCTCTTTCTTCTCGTTCTCAGTGTTGTTCGCCTCCGACACAACCATCGCTACATGCCACCATTCGCTGTTGACGCCTTCATCTCCTTCTCTCTCTCTCTCTTCTTGTTCTCACCATCGTTCTCCTCTCCTATAATTGTTCACGGCTGTTTGCCACCATTGAATAGTAAGAAAGATGTATGTTTATTTTTTATATTTATTTTTTATTATATTGCACTTAATATTTTTAAAGTTTTGACAAAAACATACTCATTTTTAACCTATCATAAATCATAAAAACACTTAACAGATTGTATGAATTGATTATTTTGCTTATAATTTTTAAAAATTTAAACTAACATATATATAAATATATAATATACTTACTGAAAGTATATTTATATATAATTTCGGGTTAGATATATATATATTTTTAAACAAAAGTATATACTAATAGTTTGATACAACTTTATATATAATTTTTGACTTTTTATTTCAAGTAATATAAATAAATAATAACATAAAAATATATAATTATTTATATATAAGATAATTATAAAATGCATAAAATTTTATATTTTGTATGGATGATAAAAGGAAGAAATATAATTATATTATGATGAGTGTAAGAAAATTACAAAATTACAAAATAATTTTTTAAAAATAGCGAGTCAAACTATGCTCTTAAAAGTTTTAACATGTTACAAGTTAAAATTTTTAAAAGTTATAAAATGAGTTTAATTTAATTTAGATAATTTTGTATAATATGTTTGTAGTTTATAGTTGTATTAAAAAAACATATTTATGTATATTTATATATGTAAATCTTTTGTGTAATATATATACTTAATTTCTGTATATTTATATTTAGATAGAATATACATTTTCAGTAAATGACAGCACACGACGGGGAGCAGCAATTAGAGAGGAGAAACTGGGGGCAAGAATGAGAATACCCACATAGAGAGAGAGATAGAGAGAGAGAGAGGAGATGGAGGCGTCAGCGGCTGCTGGAATGAGAAGAGAGAGAGATAGATAAAAAGATGGAGACGTCGACGACGATTTGAACAACGACCATATGCGTTGATGGAGGCCGCTCAACACCAATGAAAGATGACTGCATCAGAGGTGAACAACACCAAGAATGAGAAGAGAGAGAGGGGGGAGGAGAGAGAGAGAAAGAAAGAGAAAGAGAAAGAGAGAGGAGATAGAGGTGTCGGTGATGGCTGGAACGACAAAGGCGAATAACGGCTTCAACGACAACGAAGACGATTGTGTTGATGGCGAATGATGGCGGAAGCGGCTACAATGGTGGTGGTGAGAACAACGATGAGAACAAAAACACAAAGAGGGAGAAAGAGAGAGATAGTATGAGAAAGCAGGTGATAAAGTAGGTAGTAAATGAGGGGGTAGATTTGTAATTGAAATAGATGATAAATTGTAATTGAAGCAGAGTTGTCAAATCAATTATCTAAAGAATTGTGCAAGTCGTATTTTCCATGGACATAATTGGCGGATATTAAGAAACTAGAGCTTTCATCAATATAAATTTTTAAACTCAATGCACATATTATAATTTAGCATATATTAACACCTCATAGATTAGTGAATTCTCTCTTTTTGAAAGATTGAATGTTCAAAAAAAAAAAATCATATTTTTTTCTATTATTTCAATTTCTAATTATTAAACAACTTTAATTATTGTATATATGTAACGTTCTGAAATTTTGGAGATGATTAATGATTATTAATTCTTGTATTTGAAAACATTATGAAATATTTGAGAATTTTAAAAAAAATATTTGTTTATGTTGTTTTGAGGAAATGAGAATTAGAATAATTAATTTAATTGGGAGTATTTATGAAAATAATAAAGTAAATTAATTTTGTGGATTTCTGAAAATTTGGGGTATGAGTGAAATAAGCAAAAATTGGAGTTTGGGGTGTGTGTGAATTTCAGGAATTTTGGGGGTGTTGGTGCAAATTCGAAAAGAGGGCTGAGGGTCTTGTTAAAATCAATTTGGCACACAATATGGTTTAAGGTGAGCACTGGTGCAGACGATCGCGCACGAGGGTGGCAAGGCGAGGGACGCGGGTTCGAGGCCGAAGGGCTGTAAGCGTGCATGAGGAAAATTGCTGGGATTTTTCCAGTGCAAGGAGCCCCCAAAACGACGCCGTTTCGGGGAGAAGGGGTGCCGCGCGGCAGGCGTAGGACGCGCCACGTGATGCATCCTCAGCCGCTCCCTCTCGCCTTGGCCGCCAAGCTTCACTGCTTGGTGTATTTGAGGCAATTTTTTGCCAAATTTTGGCCATTTTAAGGCTAATTTTGTTCGTTCTTGAAGCAGGAGGCAGAGGAGAAAATGAGAGAAAGAAGAGGGAGTGCGGCCGCAACGAAGGAAATTAAGAGATGAGGGAAAATTAAGGAATTTTAGAAGTTATTTTGTGTCTAAAATATTCCGGTACGTGGGTAAAATTGTTATAAGCGCTGTATATTTAACTTATGGGTTTTTCACAATTAGATTATGTGGATTATGCGGTTAGAATTAATTAATTTAAGTTATGATTGTATTAATTGGTAGAAAACGTTTTACTTCGCAGTAAGAGCTCCATAAAGGCAAGAATCGGCTAAGTAAAGGCAAGGTCCTAAACCTCTCCTCGTATCCTTTATTTCCTGTGAGAATTTTCATAGTTTAAATTCTCCCTTAATAATAATTCTCATAATAATAATTTGCGTGGAAACCACCCTAGGACTTATATTTTATTAATGTGTTTATTATTAATGGAATGAGTTAAGCAGTGACGTCTTGGTGTCTTTCATTAAGTCCGTCACGAGGCCTTGTATCGCTCCGCTTTCCTTGAGAATGATGTTGAACTCGTTGGGACTAAATTATTAGAAAGTGGCTATGGTCAAGATTATGGGGTTATGTTGATAATTTATTATGAATGTGGAGATGGTTTCCTGTGTATGAGAAGAGATGAGAACGTGAATGACATGATGGTGTCTATCTTGTCATAGATAAAGTGTGCGAAATGATAAGCTTAAGTGACTAAGTTTAATGTCGTCTATCTGGGTCTAAGGATATGGGATACAAAGTCACTGATTGTCGACCGTGGGTCGTGGCAGTTGATGGCTGGATGTATGGGCACCAATCATCGGCTGTTACGATAAGTGTTAGACGGGCCAGAATGGCTGGTACTGCTAGATTCCCACCTTGCCTTGTGCATAATATGATGTGTGTGTTGCAAGGGATTGGGTTACATCTATTTGAGGGACATGCTTTGTGTGTGTGATGGGATGCGTGAGTAGTTACATGACTCGGTTGGTCTAAGAGCCAACTTGGGTATTCTAGGTGAGCCAGTGCATTTAGAGCATATCGCATATGTGAATTACTATGTGGGCATAGTATGGCCTGATACTTGATTTATGGGGGCTTTGTCATCACGTTTATGCTGTAAAAGCCATTGCATTTTCTATTTGTTGCATTACATGGTGAGAATGTGCGATTTTAAATGATGAGTATAGGTGATGGGTGGCGCTCACCACGGAGCGTATGCCTTGGAAGTGGACCATAATAAGACCCTGGGGTGAGACCCACGGCAACAGTAAAACCTTGGGGGTGATACCCACGGCAACAGATTATGTTGTGAGTGACAGGAATGGACGTGTAAGGGAAATGGCATTATAACCTATAATAAGCTGTTAACAGGTTTGTATGTTGGACTTGCGCGCCAATGTGTGTTTGATGTGGGCCCCAATGACCATTTATGTGGAGTTTACCATATATTTATGCATCTAGGGATAAGGCATGTATTGGACATGGCATGGTATGACGTTGTATTGACATGAATTGCATGAGGTGTTATGAGAAGAGTAATGTCTTTAATCTACAACCTTTTTTTTTATGAGCTTACTGAGTCTTGTGACTCACATTTGCTTTCCATCATTCCAGGCAAGAGTATCATGAGATCACAGGCGCGTTCGACAAAGTTGGGTCCAGATCGTCGAGTCATGATAGCAAGTGCAGAGTCCTCCTGAAACTAGGTCCTAGGTATCATTGTGCTTGTGTTAGAATAATGTTTTATAATTTTGAGATGGATATATATTATGTAAGCCAGGTGGTCTCACAGTATGAATGTTTATGCAAGAATGTTTATGAGATGCTATGTGATTAAAAAGGTATGGTTTTAATAAGGGTGGTGTCTGAGTTTTTAGTTTGTGTTATTGTTCTAAATCACTCAAGTAATGACCCTCTCACGAATTCTCTATATTAGCGTTGGCTCCGGGAGACGGGCCGTTACAATATAGGCATTTTTATAAAATTTTAGTTGGGCAACATTATCCCATATTATTCAAACACAAATATATCATGATGGCTAATTTAAATTATTACGTCAGTCATTCCACTTTCTTCAATTATGCACATACATTTGTCGACTTCTATTCCCTGATTTGTTGATCAGTTCATCAACTCCATTAGACTCACTGTGTTGGGAACAAAGGCCTGCCTTCAAATTTTAAAACTTGGAATTGTCGACAATTTTTGTCATATTTAAGGAGTATTTGACAAGTAATTAAAGAACACTTGTTACTGTTATAATTAATACCCTCTACCTACTTGATTTGCATGTCTTAATTATTATAATATGTATAATTTATTAACGTGATATATTGTTGGTATAGTATGCACACAAGGCCAGACATAGCCATTTATTCAAGGTAAAATTAGTTGCTTTTGTCAGAGTTGTACCCCAAGTGATAAGAGTTAGTGTTGATAAACCCAAAATCTCAAGTTCAAATCTCGTAAATCTACATTCATTCATTATGCTATCCCATAACACCATGAGTCATTTGCTGTTTTGAAATTAAAACCCAAACATTTGGAATCATGCGTTATGGTTGGTAAGTTAATTAAGGAGCAGTTTGGCTGAGTTAAAAATTATTTTAATTTTAAATTGTCCTAAAAGTAAAAAAAATAAAAACCTGGAAAGAACGTATGAAGAAATTTTTTGTTTATATATAATCTCTTTGTCTAATTATTATATCTTGTTTTCTAATTAAAGAAATCTCTTTGAGCATAAAAGAAAGAAAAGAATCATATAAAAACAAAGGTAATACTAGACTTTAATTACATATATATAACTAGGAGAAGATTGGGGGTGTTACGTATGAATAATTAAAAAATGGACTTGTTTTGTTGTTGTGTTGTATTAGTATTTTAAAATAAATAATGGATTTTATTTTGGATCAATAATTGAAACACGACATCGAAGAGTTCAATCTGAATTTGCCCACATAAGACGTATGGATGTTATCCAGAGATGGCCTTCGAGTTGAGTGGGGTCTGTGAATACGGGTCAATGCCAACTACCAAACATCGCCTTCAAAGGCATTATTGTAATTATGGACCATTGAGCTTGACATTAAACATGGCCAGGCACGCGGCCGCCTAACGCCCCCAATAGTAAGAAGGCCCCAAAGTTAAAAAGTCATAACTTATATATGTATATTTTATTTTTTTAATAATAAATATTTTATTAAAAATTAAAATACAATATATATATAATCTAAACCTTGAGTCTTCCCTCCCAGTTCCTCATTCTTGTTTTTAAACGTTGTCGGTCAAATCAGTCTTCAGCTTGAGGCTTTTAAGTTGTTGTGTGTTTGTTCATCTCCCTCACTTCCTCCTCCCCCTTTTCTCTCTCTCTCTCTCTCTCATGTAGAGCTCACTTCAAGCTTCATTATTGCTTGCTTTGCTTCAGCATCTATTAGAGTGTTGTGTTAATTAGTATTACACCGTTAATCTATTATTATTGTGCTATGTATTGAGTTTATTGACAGTACTGTTCAATGTTTGTGTTTGTCGTTCGACATCAACAGTCACTTTTTCGGTGAATTAGTGTTTCTAGGTGAGTTTTAACTCCTCTCTCACTCTTTCTTCTGTTGCAAGTCAAGGTCACACATCGCAAATTGCCTCCCTCGTTTCAGCCTTCAAATTTCAACAACAATCGTCTCTTCGGAATCGGTACACACTTTGATTTCTTTTTAGTTTAACTTTTGTTTTTGGGTGTATTATTTTTTAGGCTTTTTAAGTGTTGTGGTATGAGTGTTTTTTATTAAAGTGTACGTTTTTCGGTGTTCTTTTGTTTCTAGGTGTGTTCTTTTATGTTTTTAGCTTTAATTTGTTTGAAATTGAGTCCAATCCATGATTTAAGTTTAATTTTACAAAGATTATGTCTATTATGATTTAAAACTAAGAATTGATATTTGTCCAATATTTTGTATTTATATTATTCTATGAAATTGAATGCTAATATTCAATTGATTTTCATTCTAGGGGTGTGCATGGTGCAGTCTGGCCAATTTTTGGTCAAGAAAATGTGTCAAACCGCATATGCAGTTTGCACCTATAATCAGATTGAGCGGTTTGATTTGGTGTGGACAAACCACACCGGACCGCACTGCATAATGCGGTGCGGTCTGGTGCGATTTTCGCAGTTTGCTGAAACCTGGTGTTTGGTGCAGTTTGGTTTGGTGCGATTTTTGGTTCCAAAATGATAACAAAAGTGATCTAAAATGGGACTGCTAGTCTACTACAAAAAATGATTTAATTACTTTATATATTTTATTTTTTATTTTAATTACTAATATAATCGGGTGATTCGGTTTGGAATAGAACCGCCAGCACCCCAAACCGCATAAACCGCGATTTGGGTATTTTTCAAACCGCACCGGACCGCGTCCTTGAAAAAACCGCGCGGTTCGGCATGGTCTGGTTTGGCGCGGGCGGTTTCAGCGGTCCACCGATTTTTTTGAACACCCCTAGAGAAAAATCACTTGAAGAGTCTAATTTGAATTTTGGAAAAATTTGGAATTGCTATATACTTGGAGTTTATAAGACTTTCTAGATAATACATTTCTTTTTACTCAATTGCTTAATTTTTATCGCCAAGCTAATATGTCTAATAGAAAATATCCATCAAGGTATAAGAAACTTAAAAAAAAAAAAAAGAATAAATAGTTTGATTAAATCTCAAAAAGGCGCCCTTAAAAAATTTATCACAAGTAATAAGAGAGATCTAAATTGTCAAAGTAATGAAACAACTAAACACACAACTTTAAATGAAATAAGGGATAATAAGATGATAATAGATCAAACTATAGAAAATTATAACGATGAAATCACTACAAAAAATTTGATTTTTAGCGGCGGTTTTTTAGCGGCGGTTTCTAAAACCGCCGCAAAATACTATTTTAGCGGCGGTTTTTTTTACATTTTGCGGCGGTTTTCAAAAAACCGCCGCTAAATTTAGAAAATAATTAAATAATTAAAAAATAAAATTTAATTTAGCGGCGGTTTCTGAAAAACCGCCGCTAAATTCAAAAATTATTAAATAATTTAAAATTAAAATTAAATTAATATTTGCGGCGATTTTCAAAACCGCCGCAAAATTCATTAAAAAATTTAATTTAGCGGCGGTTTCTGAAAAACCGCCGCTAAATTCAAAAATTATTAAATAATTTAAAATTAAAATTAAATTAATATTTGCGGCAGTTTTCAAAACCGCCGCAAAATTCATTAAAATAAATTAATTTTGCGGCGGTTTCTGAAAAACCGTCACTAAATTCAAAAATTATTAAATAATTTAAAATTAAAATTAAATTAATATTTGCGGCGATTTTCAAAACCGCCGCAAAATTCATTAAAAAAATTAATTTAGCGGCGGTTTCTGAAAAACCGCAGCTAAATTTAAAAATAATTAAATAATTTATAATTAAAATTAAATTAATATTTGCGGCGATTTTTCAAAACCGTCGCAAAATTCATTAAAATATTTAATTTAGTTTTCAATAAAGAAATTTCCCCCCAAAACTTGCATTAATAATTTACAATTAATACTTATTGTATTAATAATTTATATTTTATAATTTGCATTAATAATTTAAAATTTTCAATTGCTTTGAAATAATAAGTAGTAATAAAATTTTTCCCCAAAATTTGCATTAATGATTTACATTTAATACTTATTGCATTAATAATTTACATTTTGTAATTTGCATCTTTATATATATAAAAGAATGATAGTTTTCGAAAAAGAAATTTCCCCCCAAAACTTGCATTAATGATTTACAAATAATACTTATTGCATTAATAATTTGTATTTTGTAATTTGCATTAATAATTTAAAATTTTCAATTGTTTTGAAATAATAAATAGTAATAAAATTTTCTCCCAAATTAATGATTTGCATTTAGTACTTATTGCATTGATAATTTATATTTTGTAATTTGCATCTTTATATATATAAAAGTAGGATAGTCTTCAAAAAAGAAATTTCCCCCCAAAATTTGCATTAATGATTTACATTTAATACTTATTGCATTAATAATTTACATTTTGTAATTTACATCTTTATATATATAAAAGAAGGATAGTTTTCAAAAAAGAAATTTCCCCCCAAAACTTGCATTAATGATTTACAAATAATACTTATTGCATTAATAATTTGTATTTTGTAATTTGCATTAATAATTTAAAATTTTCAATTGTTTTGAAATAATAAATAGTAATAAAATTTTCTCCCAAATTAATGATTTGCATTTAGTACTTATTGCATTAATAATTTACATTTTGTAATTTGCATCTTTATATATATAAAAGTAGGATAGTCTTCAAAAAAGAAATTTCCCCCCAAAATTTGCATTAATGATTTACATTTAATACTTATTGCATTAATAATTTACATTTTATAATTTGCATCTTTATATATATAAAAGAAGGATAGTTTTCAAAAAAGAAATTTCCCCCCAAAACTTGCATTAATGATTTACAAATAATACTTATTGCATTAATAATTTGTATTTTGTAATTTGCATTAATAATTTAAAATTTTCAATTGTTTTGAAATAATAAATAGTAATAAAATTTTCTCCCAAATTAATGATTTGCATTTAGTACTTATTGCATTAATAATTTACATTTTGTAATTTGCATCTTTATATATATAAAAGTAGGATAGTCTTCAAAAAAGAATTTTCCCCCCCCAAAACTTGCATTAATAATTTACAAATAATTCTTATTGTATTAATAATTTACATTTTGTAATTTGCATCTTTATATATATAAAAGAAGGATAATTTTCAAAAAAGAAATTTCCCCCCAAAACTTGCATTAATGATTTACAAGTAATACTTATTGCATTAATAATTTGTATTTTGTAATTTGCATTAATAATTTAAAATTTTCAATTGTTTTGAAATAATAAATAGTAATAAAATTTTCCCCCAAATTAATGATTTGCGTTTAGTACTTATTGCATTAATAATTTACATTTTGTAATTTGCATCTTTACATATATAAAAATAGGATAGTCTTCAAAAAAGAAATTTTCCTCAAAAACTTGCATTAATGATTTAAAATTAATACTGATTGAATTAATAATTTGCATTTTGTAATTTGCATTAATAATTTAAATCTTTCAATTGCTTTGAAATGATAACTAGTAATAAAATTTTTCCCCAAAACTTGCATTTAATACTTATTACATTAATAATTTACATTTTGTAATTTGCATTAATAATTTAAATCTTTCAATTGTTTCGAAATAATATATACTAATTATGTAAAATTAATAATAAATTTTAAATATACAAGTTTTTCAATGCTAATTGTTTTCTATTAAATTTGCATGAATTTTATGAGAAATATTAATAGACAACTTAAACTATTAATTAAGTCATAGAAAAGTATCTATTTATTTAATATATTATTTTTATATCTTTATTCTATGTATATTTATATAATAATAAAATATGATAGTGAAATAAAGTATTTTGCCAAATGTCAATTAGTAGGGTTGTCAAGTATTAGAGTTTTTCAATACTAATTAATATTTAAGGTATCACATTTTTAAGCCTATGGAAGAAATCAAAATTCATTTTTTTTAAATTTTGTTATTATTGAAAAAACTTATTCTTACTCATATTTAAGAGTTTTAATTTATATTTATAATTATAATATAATAAATAGAAAATAACGAACGTCTTTAAGTGAAAATATTATAGATTTTATAATATTTATTTATAAATAAATATAATATAATAAAAAAAATTTATAAGTATATTGAATTAAAAGTGTTCTCCATTAGCATATTGAATAGTGAATAATTAAGTAAACTTAAATTTTTTCAATATGATTAAAGATTAAAAAAATTATAATTATCAATTTAGTTAAAATTATTTAAAATAATAAATTTATTTTTTTATTTTTAAATTAAACTCTCCCACATATCACGCGGGTTCACCACTAGTTAAAAATTTAATTTAAAAAAATAAAAATAAAAATGAATTTAACAAAATTTTAATAATTTTAAAATATATATAATTTTTTTATTTTTAATAAATTAATTTAATTCAATTAATTTATTTTTAATTTATTCCTTTATTCTTTTAAAAAATGATAAATTAATTAATATTTTTCTTTCTATATTAAAAAATATAAAATATAATTATGAAAAATAGTGGTATATAATTTATATATGTAATTATATAACAAGGGAAGTTGGTAGATTAGGCGGTTTCAAGCATGCAATGGCATATGGGAGGTTGTGGGTTCGAAACTGGGGAAGGGGGGAGGCTGGAAATTTAATTTCCAGCCTCGCCACGTGGCGCACGGATATGCGGCCACGTGGCTGGGCGGGTGGGCAACCGTGTGGGCGCGGGCGGGTGAGAGAGTAAAATTTTTAATTTTATTTTAATTTTAGCGGCGGTTTTTAAAACCGCCGCTAAAATAAAAAATTTTAAATTTTTTTAATTTTAGCGACGATTTTTAAAACCGCCGCTAAAATTAAAAAAACCGCCGCTAAATCACTGATTTTGCGGCGGTTTTAAAACCGCCGCAAAATCAGTGATTTAGCGGCGGTTATTCCAGCGGTTGGTCAAAACCGCCGCTAAATGCTCCACGACGGCTGGTTCAGCGGCGGTTTTCAAAACCGCCGCTAAATCACTTAGCGGCGGTTAAAAACCGCCGCTAAATGCAAAAAAAACCGCGCTAAATGCCAGTTTTTTTGTAGTGAATCTATGATAATAATATGGTTGGTGAAGAATGTCAAGAAAATATAGAAGAAGAGAAAATTAATGTGGAAACTAAGGATATTGACAATGACCAGAGTAATGTTTTTACTAATATCTATGATCCGAGAAAATGAGAAAATATTGATATTAAGTTAAGAGACTTGTTAGTCGAAAAAGATCCAATTAGAGAAAGTGATTTAGATTTTTCGAAGGATAAAACTTCTAGGTATTTCTCCACTTTTTATCTTATGAGGAAGCTATCAAATGAGAAAACTCGTGATAGGAGATGGTTGGTATATTCAAAGGATTTTGACAAAGTTTATTGCCTTTGTTGCAAACTGTTTGGTACAAGACCTAGTGGAAGCCAATTTGGTAATGAATAAACAAAAGATTGGAAAAATCTTAATATTAAGTTGAAAAGTAAGGGTGTTCGTGGTTCGGTTTGACCAGTTTTAAACTGGTTTGAAACACCAAACCGCAAAGTCGGTTTTGCACCAAATCAAACCGATCAAACTGATCGGTTTGATTTGGTGCGGAAAACCGCACTGAACCGAACCGCAGTTTGCGGTTCGATTTTCGCAGGTTCAGATTTATCCATTTGGCTCAGTCCGGGCCGGGTTGGTCCGGTTTGGGCATGTTCGGTTCGAACCGAACCGGTACTAAATTTCCCGTTTTTGCTTCATTCCCTGTTTACACTGATCTGACTTAATTTAATCCATATGGTCAACGTGAGTACCTTATAATGCAGTTAAAAATAGAATTTAACTCATAATTTAATCCTTGTTTACCAACAACAAATTCCTAATTTACAAACACCACTATTCAATATTCATACCAGGCTACCAGAAACAAAATGGACAACTCATTCTATTCTAACACCAAGTTTTGATACATCAGTCCATAAGTACGCATAGGACCACCATAACCCACCTATGGTTCAGTATTATTCAACAAATCTCCACTGGGCCAACATCATCAATAGGTGCAACCGAATCTATTGCAACCTGCAAAAGCAAATTGCCAGTAAGATAGGGGAATAGAAAATGGCAATGCCATTCATTAATTAATGGAGAAGACAAATATTATAAGAAGTTTTATATCTGGAACATTTACAAAAAGATGAAAAAGACCTAGTTTTGGCTACTGTATTGCCTAAATCTTCAAGTTACCAAACAGCCTCCAACCTAGTATCAAAAATGAAAGTGCTTGTTCCAGCCTAGTATTAATACCATGAGGATTGGGTTAGATCCATGAAAATGTAAACTATGGATGCCAAATTATACACCATATATCAACAATAATAAACCATATATCAATACCTGCTCCAAAGTCTTCAACTTCATCACTAATCAAGGCTGAGAAAATTTTTTGTCATAACGAACTTATCTGCAATATTAAGGAGAACAATAAAATTAGAAAATTAAAATGTTAAAGTTAATAGTTAATACAAATAAAATAATAAATATGTTTGATGAGTAGATAAAAAATTACCAGATTCAGCAGATTCATAAGTAGCATGCTCTTCTAATACTGGTCTCATATCCAATGGTAAAGATGTAGCTCTCAACCAATTCTGGCAACAAATCAACGCTTCTACCATAGATGGACTCAACGAACTTCGAAAGCAATCAAGCACCCTACCTCCAGTGCTAAAAGCTGACTCAGAAGCTACTATTGACACTTGAATGGAAAGAACATCTTTAGCAATCAGTGATAGGACATGGAACTTTGTCGAAGATACCTTCCACCATGCCAATATATCAAAAGTTTTGTTTCTTATATCCTCATTTGGCTCAGCTAGGTACCTTTCAAGCTCATTTTTCATTTCAATAGCATTATCTTGAAAACATTCCTTCTCAAAATCGGATTTAAACATGTTAACAGTATCATCCTCATCAGGATCCACAACTGGAAACCTTGGTCTAGAAGTTATCCCACCTTGTTCATTTGATTCAATTGATGCATAAAAATTCACTAACTTCCCTAGAGTGCTCTTGATAGAATCCATAATGGTTTGAACTTCATCTCCAGAATAAAGTTTGTGCAAACAAAATGCCATATATTTCATTTTGTACCTAGGATCAAGTACAACTGCCACATAAAGAATCATATTTTGATTTTCAATGTTGCCCCAATACTTATCAAATTTTCTCTTCATGCTAGAAGCCATATCTTTCAAGATTGATTCGTAACATAAACTCCATTTGTTTAGTCTACCAAGCACATTACAAATTTCATGGAAATAATTATTTGCAGTAACATTCAAGGAAGCACTAAATGTGAGGGTAGCATCATAAAAAGTCTTCAAAAACTTACAAAATATTACACAATTCTCCCAATCTGTAGAATTTGGTGGCCCAATATGTTTTTTTCCATTTCTATCCTCTTCACAAAAATATTGAGAATAAAGCAAATCTTCTTCTTCCAGCAAGTTAAATGCATCAACATATTTTAGTGCATGATCCAACATTAAATAGGTGGAGTTCCACCTTGTTGGCACATCCAAACACACAAGAGCCTTCTCTTCTTTACATGTATTCTTCACACAAGTTTTGAATCTTTCCAATCTTGAAGGAGAAGCTCTAACATACCTAACTACATTACGTACAACCATAATAGAGTAATCCAATTCCTTTAAGCCATCACCCACTATCAAATTCAAAATATGAGCCGAACACCTCACGTGTAAAAATTCTCCATCACAAACAGCACTCTTCCAAATCTGTAATCTTTTTCTCATGTGCCCAATAGCCCCATTGTTAGAAGCAGCATTGTCAACTGTGATTGTAAAAACCTTCTCAATCCCCCATTCTTTCAAACATGCCTCAATTATTTTACCAATTGTCTCTCCCTTATGATTTGAAATTTGACAAAAATTCAATATTCTTTTTTGCATTTTCCATTCAGAATCTATAAAATGAGCTGTAAGCACCATATAATTAACATTTTGAATGGAAGTTCATGTATCAGTGGTAAGAGAGACTCTTTGTGAATTCTTAACAAAAAATGACTTCAATTTTTTCTTCTCTTCATTGTAGAGACTAATTATATCCCTAGCAATTGTAATGCGTGAAGGAGGATCAAACTTAGGGCATGCAGTACTACAAAATGATCTAAACCCTTCCTGCTCCACAAACCGAAATGGCAATTCATCAATGACAATCATTTTGGCACATGCCATCCTACAAGCTGCCTGACTAAATCCTGTAGCTACAAGATTACTACCTGATCCACTTCCATCCTCACTGTCACTCTTCTTTAAAAAATGTAAAATCTTTTGCTTCTTATCTTCTAATTTGTAAGGATTCTTCTTACACTGATTGTTTATATGGTTCCAAAGAGTACTTGTCCCATTTCTTCTAGTATCACTTGCATAATCTTTGCCACAATAGTTGCACACAGCTCTAGGCTCAGAATAATCATCCTCATTTTTAGTAAAATGTTCCCATATTTCAGATTGTTGCTTAGGTTTCCTTTTTACAGCTTTGTCCTTAGGTGGCAACGGAGGTTTAGAGCCACTACTTGATTCAATCGTCGTATTAGTCATTTAATTTTCATTGATGTTTCTCACACATTCAGGATCGGTATTACTAGCTGATTCCATCTGCCATTGAAGCAATCAAAAATTTGAGATATTTTCTTGAAAATTAATTATTTGGAATTCACATTAACTAAACCCTAGCTAGGTACAAGTCAACTAAGCAACTTGGATTCATTAATCGACTAAGCAACTCTTCAAACTCAACTATTAGAGACAAATGAACAATTGAGATAAGTAGATAAGTTTATGTTGATCTCATGAGAGTAGAGACTTCTTCTTACTAGGGTATGCATGTATTCAAAAATCAAGAACTTAAGAGAAAATTAGTTACGTTGGAAATTGAATTTAAACAAGGCACTAGACATTCAACACAGCAACATGCAGCTTCATAAAGGATTTGCAAGGATTATTTATATAGGGAAATGATAAGTTTACAGAATACCTATAGAAAAAAAAGTGATGTTATTGAATAATGGAATGGAGACATTCTATAATTATGGAACATTCTGATCATAAGTGTGATTTTTTTTTTTTTAATGTAAAGTGATGTTTTAGAAACAGAAAATTCAACCAAATTAAAGTTTATATTAGAATAAGATTATCTATTTGGATGCTATTAATTAATCTGAAACAAATTTGGCTAAATATATACATTCTACACAATCTCATTTCATATTATTTTGATGATATATATATTATTTGAAAAATTATAAATCAAATGAAAATCAGTTCTATTAATGCAAATATAGGCTATAATAATAATAATAATACAAATATAGACATGTGTCAACATGACCATATTATTGCAGACTGTACACCAAATTAAGGATAAGAATTCTGTAATCTATATATTAAAGCTACTAATTAATTATGGAACTCCCTCATACTGCAAAACATCCATTCAAGTTAGGTAATTAACGTTTTTTCTTGTGCTTTCAGGTCAGGTTCTCACCTCAATCTAGCTCTATTAATATAATTGCAGTCAAGAAATGTAATTAAGAAGTCGAAATTGGCTGTGTAATATACACAAGTGTTTGACAATCTCTAAAGTCATAACACCTATATAAAATTCATCCTAAAGCATTTAAAGTACATTAATTAGATTAAATTAAAATTACACTAGAATTATTTATGTTATTAAAGATATTAATTAAAATTACACTAAAATTAGTTGTTATTGAAACACAATAGCCATCTCCCCTAGTTCTGGTCTTGGACAAAGATGGTTTCTATTCTGTTCAACCCAACTTATTCTGCCAGTCCAAGACTTATGAACAATCCTCTAACAACCTAAATACTAATCATTTAATCTACCTAAAACATTCAATATAATGTGGAGAGAGTCTAACTCAATTGACAAATCGGCGATCGAAAAGGGGGAAGAAGGCGACGGGACTGCTGCAAGGCAACGACGGTGTCAAGAAGTGATACCAGCAACCGGCGAATCGGCTATCGGAAACAATGGGGGAAGAAGGAGATGGGATGCTCGGAGTCAAACTGCTGCGAGGAAACGGTGGCGACGTCAAGATGAGCGTTTGGTCTGCTGCGAAGTGCGACCAGAGCCTGCAACATGGGGGTCGCCACTCGCTGGTAGGTTGGTGCCAATCGCCGGCGATCCGAAGGTCCAAGGGGAGAGAGACTGCGGCGGGTGGGTGGGCTCGGGTTAGGGTTTGGGGGAAAGGGGAGAGAAAGATGAGAGGAAGGAAGGAGGCCGATGACGCCCGGCCCTAGCCATTTTATATTTTTATTTTTTATTTTTTTTAATTATATTATATATATACTCGGGCGGTTCGGTTTTAAACCGAACCGCCGGTCTGCCAAATCGCAAACCGCGCGGTTTGGCAGATTTCCAAACCGAATCGAACCACACATTCAAAAAATTGGCCGGTTCGGTTCGGCCGAAAACCGCAGTCCAGCGGGTTTTTTGAACACTCCTATTGAAAAGTCATGAAATAAGTAAATAACACTTAACATAAATGCTTGGTTTGACTTAGAATTGAGATTTTCTAAGAGTATAGAAATTGATAAGAATGTGCAAGTAAGAATTAGTAAAGAAAAAAAAAAACATTGGAGAAATGTTTTAAAAAGAATCATTGTTGTGGTAAAAGCTCTAGTTAAAAATAATTTGGTATTTCGTAAAACTAATGAAAAGATCTATCATGTGAATAACGAAATTTTTTTAAGTCTTATTGAGATGATGGCTAAATTTGATCCAGTATTACAAGAACATGTCCGGCGTATTCAAAATGGTGAAATTCATAATCATTACTTGGGACATAAAATTCAAAATAAATTGATACAGATGTTAATACATGAAGTCAAGAGTATGATTTTAAATAAAATTAAAGAGGCAAAATATTTTTCCATTATACTTGATTATACTCCAAATTTAAGTCACCGAGAACAAATGTCTCTCACATTAAGGTGTGTGGATATTTTAACTAGTCCAATAATAATTGAAGAATACTTTGTAGGATTTTTAAAAGTAGATGACACTTCTGAAAAATGCCTTTTTAGTGAACTTATAAGAGAAATTAAAAATTTAAATCTTGATATTAGCATTTAGTGATGGAAAAATCCATCGCTGAAGCTTCAAATTTCGTCACTAAAATTGAGGTCGCTAAATTTTAACGACGAAAATTAGTGACATAATTACAACGCTCGTGCTCTGTGGGGGCACAACGTGGCATCGCCTCTGCTAGCCACTTGGCGAGCCCACCAACAACCATGTGGCGGTACTGGAATTATTTTCTAGCATGAGCTATTTTCATGCCTTTCCTAGGGAATGACCCTTGGACCTTTAAACCTCATCCCTGCGCGCGTGACCAGCTAATCTAGAAGACTCCCTGGTTTATCAAGCGCATAAAATATTTTATGGTATTTTTGTTTAAACTTTTCAGAATTACATTTCCTTCACTCATTTTGAATTTAATTTGTAATTTCATGTTTTATTATTTTGCAACTTAACAACAGAATATTCTGTCACTAATTTTGAATTTAATTAAAATTTTTATAGATTCTACATTTAACTATTAAATTTTTCATTATCAAATCAGATTTTAAATTTAATTTAAATATTTCATGAATTTCACATTAAAAATTTTATAGGTTATTTTCAGTAACATTATTAAGTTTTTGTGTAAACTCCTAAATTATATAGCGTGACATTAAAACTCTTGAATTATATAGGTTATTTTCATTAACTTATTTTCAAAATTTTTTGTTATTTAGTTATAGTACCTCTTTATTTATATTTTTAAATTAATTTAATTTTTATATCTATATTTTTAATCAATTTAACTACTTTACTTTGATATGTATAAAAAAATAAATACAAGTACATAAATATAATTAAAATAACGAAAAATTTAAGCATTCACAAAAAAATAAAGTATATTTAATTAAATTGAGTCAAAAATATAAATTTAGTTGCTAAAATGTGAAATTAAAGTATGAATTTCACATTTTATAAATTTAGTTGCTAAAATATTTTTTTTTCCTTTTTTAGTGATCGATATCTTCTGTCGCTCAAGTTTTTTCTTTTTTTAGCTACAGATATTTTTCGTCGTTAAAATTTTTAATTTGTAATTTATTTTTTTTTTATTTCTAGTGACTGATATTTTCCGTCTCTAAATTTTTTTTATTTTTAATTTAAATTTTTCTTTTTTAGTGATGGGTATAACCTGTCTTTAAATTTTACATTTTTTATTTAATTTTTTTCTTTTTTAGCGACGAGTATAACCCCATCACTAAATTTCACATTTTGTATTTAATTTATTTTTCTTTTTTAGCGATGGGTATCATTCCATCGCTAAAATTTAAATTTTTTATTTAATTTTTTTAGCGACGGGTATGACCTCATCGCTAAATTTTAAATTTTTTAGTTTTTAATAACAGGAACGACCCATTCACTAAATTTTACATTTTTATTTTTTTTTATTTTTTGGTGATGGGTATGACCCCGTCGCTAAAGTTTAATTTAATTGTTTTTTCTTTTTTAGTGATGAGATTTTCATCACTAAATTTAGTGACGGGTCTTTCCATCACCAATTTGAAAAGATATTTAAAAATATTAGCGACGGAATTTTCGTTGCTAAAAACTATTTTTCTTGTAATGATAATGGGTCTAACATGAAGGGAAAGTAACAAGGTGTAAAATAGAGATGTTAAAAGGGCTGGCCCGGGTCAGCTCATGGGCTTTTTAAATGGGCTGGACCGACCCATTTACTAAAAGGGTCCAACCCGATCTGACCCTTTTTGCCGTGGGTAGGGACCGACTTGGCCCACGGCCCCCTTGTAGGGGGGCCAAGTCGGGTTGGGCCAGGCCAACCCGTGGGCCTAGCAGGCTTGTGGGCCTTAGCCCACAGGGCCTAGCGGGTTGGGCTCGGTGGGCCTGGCCCACAGGCCCTGGTAAGTCGAGCCCATCAAGCCCACCATTTTTTTCTTTTTTAAATATTTTTTTTAAAAAATAATACATATATAAATATCAAAACAATGCATCTATAAAAATCAATTTTTTTCTTTTTTTTTTCTTTTTAAACAATTTTCTATCTTAAGTTTGAAATATTATTTTATTATTTTATATTTCAAAATTCTATATGCCTTGTAAATTTTCTTGTGAATTGATATGAAAAATAATGCACATATAAAAATGAGTATGTTTATTTATAATTTAAATATATAAAAAAATTAGCTTAAAAATTTTAAATATATTGATGGTTATTATTTATATATATTGCAAAATGTAAATTTTTTAGCATCCAATATCAATAATTAATAAAAAAATAACATAGTTAAAAAAATAAATGAGCAAGGAACATTGGGAATAACATAAGGTCCCAACAAACCAGGTCGGGCTGTGGCCTTAGACGGATTGGGCTGTGGGCCCAAATTCTTTAGCCTGGCCCAACCCCCCTATGGGGGCTGGGCCTAGCCCGACCCGTTTGAACAGTGACGGGCCAGGCCATAGCCTGGCCCATCCCGGGCTGGGCTGCCCGGCTTTTTTGACATCTCTACAAGAAAGACTATTAGAGATAAATTTTAGAGCATTATATATTCCGTGTGGTTGTTATAGTCTTAATTTAGTAATTTCTGATGTTGCTGCCTTTTGTGTTAGAGCTGTATCATTTTTCAGAATTCTATAATACATATATTAATTATTCTCTTTTTCACCTAAGAGATGGAAAATATTAAAGAATAACATATCTAATTTAACTGTCAAATCATTGTCACAAACTCGGTGGGAAAGTCGTATTGAAAGTGTCAAGGTAATTAGATTTCAAGCTTCAGAAATACGTGATGCTTTGTTTGAATTATTAGAAAATAGTGATGATCCCAAAATAAAGAGTGAAACTAGATGTCTTGCAATGTATAAATTAGAGAATTTTGAATTTTTGTTAGACATGACTATTTGGTATGATATTTTGTATGTAGTTAATTCAGTTAGTAAGATTTTTCAAAGTGAAGATATGCATATTGATGTTGTTATAGATCAATTAAAAGGTCTTCTTTCTTTTTTTGAAACTTATAGGGAAAATGGATTTGAATTTGCTATGATTTCTGCCAAATACTTGCAAATGAAAAGAAAGTAAAACCTATATTTCGTGAAAAACATGTGATTTGTAAGAAAAAATAATTTGATGAAAACATCAATGATGATAAAACAGAATCGGCTAAAGAATCCTTTAGAATTGATTATTTTATATACATGATTGATTAAGTCATTTCTTCACTTAGAAATAGGTTTGAGCAATTTGGAATATATGAAAAAAAAAAATTGGATTTCTATACAATTTCAAGAAATTAAAATCAATGGATGAAGATATTTTAAAAGAGTATTGTTTGAATCTTGAAAACGTTCTTAAATTTGATAAACTTTCTGAAATAGATGGTTTACATTTATTTTTAGAATTAAGAGTGTTAAGAGAAACTTTTCAAGAAAAAAAATTAGTCCAATGGAAATTCTTCAATACATCAAAAGAGTCATTTTTTTCCGAATGTATATATTGCTTATAGAATATTGTTAACAATTCTAGTTTTAGTAGCTTCTATAGATAGAAGTTTTTCAAAATTGAAATTAATAAAATCATATTTGAGGTCAACTATGTCTCAAGAAAGATTGAATGGATTAGATATATTATCTATGGAACATAATTTATTAGATAAACTTGATTATGGAGATTTAATTAGCAATTTTGCATCTCAAAATGCAAGAAAAATTTATTTTACATAAAGCTGAATATAGTTCAACACATGTTTGTGGAATGAAAAGTTGCTCATTATTGGTGAATTTTATCTTTTCAATGCTATAAGTTTCATATTTTGTTTTGTTTTCTTCTATAGGAGAATCAAGAATGTATACTTTTTTACTTGATTTGTGTTGACGTTCAATTTTAGTCGACCATGATTCGTTAGGGCCGTAGTGAATGAGTAAATCCAAGATGCAAGGAGGAAGAGAAAAATAGGAATAACACAAAGAATTTTTATGTGATTCGGCCAGAACGATACCTACTCCACAACTATACTCTGATTATTCTTTCAAAGTGACAGTATCTGATTATTCTTTTTGTTTTTTTCTCTACTTTAATGATATTCCTGACCTCTATTTATAATGAGGGGTGTTTACGGTTTGCATAAGATATAAAAAGATGACATAATGGGAGACAAACAGTCCTTATCATTTGCATAAAACCGGTAGTGGGATCCTCATTATGAGGGATATGGCTCGTCTTAGATAAAGTAAGTGGGTCCCTGCCTCTGGCTGTTCAGCAGCTTTGTTGTCTATGCGAGCTAAAGAATTTAGACCAGCGAGCTGAACGGTTAGGCCAGCGAACTGGGAGCTTTATTGGAGGCTCGTTGTAGAGATTACTGGGAGCTTGCTAGAAGCTTTACTAGGAGCTCGCTAGGGGATCGCTTGGTTCTGCGATAAGAGCTCGGATTTCAACGATGTATGAGCTTGCTTTGACGAGATCGCTTGGACCTTCTGGGCTCCAGGCGATTGGGCCGACCCACTGGACTGAGTCTAGCCCATAAGGAGTGGTGCGGGAAATACATACAACACAAGCCCCCCCTCCCCAGCTTGCAGTGCGATCTTCGGACTGGGAGTGGATGCATGCCAGCCATTCCAGCTGTTAATCCACCTTTTAGACTTCTACCCAATCGCTTCAAATCACGTCTTGTTTGCGGCGCGTTTAATGCGCACGTCCCCCCATGACTGCGCATGATTATGCCTGTGGGACCTATACACTATCGTACGACCGACGGATGGGGAGCATACCATAAGCTGTTTTGATCGAACGATTGTGTTCATTCAAGCTGGGCATATAAATAGTGGAGGGTATTACCTTTTTCCCTCTTTCACATCACTTTGAATTTTTTCTTGCTTTTGCCTTCCGCTTTCGAGACTTCCATTGCTACCAGGCTCTCCTGTCCGCGATTGTTCAAGCACCGACCGTCTCTGCTCGGGCCTTGCTGCAAGTTCTCATACTGGCAAGAGGCTCAATGATTGGTAAGTTTGCTATGACCTTTTTTTAAGGCCGTCCGTCGTCGGTTAGCCGTCGATGGCTTATCGGCCTTTTCTGATTCTGTCAGTGGTTCCTCCGTCTTCTGAGGGGATCAATTCGAATCGGTTGGTTGGGTATTCATTGAGCTTTCAAGCTCAATGACTTTAGGATTAGACTTCCATAGAATATCGGGCTTGTAGTCGCAGCCCCTACACCTTAGGCAGCACCCCGTTGCAAAGCGCATGGCTTATGAGATAAGGGGCATCTTTAGGGTGTTTTCAGTTCTTTGGGGTCTGGTTCGCGACCTGCGACCTGACTATCTTTTCTTTTCTTTATAGATGTTCGATTCTATCGAGGGAACTCAAGTTAAAAGTGCTGCAACCACACCATAAGAGAGGACGATACCTCAAACTCAGAAGACTGCCTCGTGATAGAGATGCATAGCCTTGAGGAGACGAGCTCGCAAGTTAGGGAGACTGTAGATGTGTCGTCTTCCGAAACCGATCTGGCCATTAGCGATCAGGTCGCAGAAGGAAGTCTTGGGAGTGAGGCCTTTAAGCGATATCCTTCTAAAGCCAAATTTCACAAGGTGGCGACCTGCGTCCGGGAGTCTCGCCTCCCGAAAGGTTACCTAGTGTACATCCCATCCTCGAGCTGCCATGCGACTTATCTCCTAACTAGCTTTATAACCATTAGTCCCCAGCACTTTGAGTTTGCTTTTAGGCTTCCAATTACACCTTACCTTCTAAACCTTCTGAACGAGCTCAAGCTCGCACCTTTCCAGCTAACTCCAAACTCGTACACCCAACTTACCTCTTTAGTAGTCCTATTCCTCAGGAACAATCTTTCTCCCCATCTCCGAAACTCACCAAATTCCTTTTTTCTTTCAAGAATGCAAAGGACGGGATATACTATTTGGCAGCTTATACTTCTAAATACAAAGCTATTCTTCCCCAGGGTAAGACAAAGGAAAAGTCCAATGTGGGCGATTACAAGTCCAGTTGGTTCTTTATTTCCTGCCCCTCCCTTTCGCCACTAAAGAACTTTAGCTTCGCTCATGTCCTTTTGTCCTTCCATATGTGTTCTGATTCCTTCATTTCGTCGTGTAGATTTCAGAAGTGGAAAGCCAATTTTGTCAGCTGAAGAAATTGAAGTCCTCGAAAAACTTGTTGCTGCAGGAGTGGGCTTGGAGGATCTTGAGCTGACAGATGAACTGCTCAGGGATTACCAGCTTTCCCCTTCTCTTCAGGTTGAGATCGTGAGTGAGGGATCTATCAGGGTCCAAGGCGTAGGGCAGGGGCTGTTCAACTCTCGGCCGAGATCACCTAAGCCGACAGCAACAAAGGATGAGAGAATCAAACCAAAGATATGGTGGATCTCGATCTAGTCAAGATGAGGAGATCTGGGGCCAGATCGGGTGCCACTCCGTCCGCAACTCCGAGCTCGAGCCCGCGAGGCAGGAGGTCGGAGCAGCCGTAACCACGGTCACATCCTCAACAGTAACACTCACATCAACAATAGCAAAGACCTCACCAACAACAGCAAGAACAAAGACCACAAGCCCAACCTCAATAAACGCAACAACAATAGTGTCCTCAACAGCAACCAGAGCAATGAGCTTCTGCCTTTCATGATAGTGGTTCGAGCGGAGCTCGAGGGAAGGAAGTCGTGAGGGACGCTCAGAATGCCCCTGTTGCGGGCTCGAAAATAAGGCCCGATCAGCCGTAGCAGCAGGGGGATAGTAGGAGCAAAAAGGCTAGGGTCCCCGAAAAAGAGATGTCCTTGGAGGCCATGCCGGAAGGCACCTATGTTGGTTGTAACACCCCGTCTTTCTGGGGCGATATGTAACGTAAGATTCCGGGGATATTTTTTTTCCAATCAAAACAATAGAAAATCAACATAAACCGTTCCCCGAAGATCCCGTTACACCTTCTTAGTATATCAACTATGAACCATCAATAAACAAAGACAGGTTCACCAACTCAAATGCGGAAGCTAGATCGAAACCTTAACAGGTCATAACCGAAACCACTTTATTCATAATATAAAGTTAAACCAACGTTTACATGACGTTCTCAAAATAAACAACATAACTAAAAGGACATAATATAAAACATCCCCTAATCGTCGTCACTCCTCGACAATTCCTTTTCCTTTCGCACCGCTGCCTTTACCTAGAACGTTTGAATATCCTAGGGACATAGTCCAAATTAGATGATGAATCATCTAAGTGAGAGTTCAAAACACATTTTTCATGAATGAATGCAAGACATGAAATAAACCAATACACCCAGTAAGCCCTAGCTCAAGAGAATCTCACGCGCTTAACCCCACCACGGGAAAAGAGCAATCTCTCTATAAGCTATGCCACCATACTGACTCAACGACACGATGCGATTCTAGCTTAAGAAGCGCAAGCCAACGCATCTCTCCAGATCGTGCTTCCACTCTAAGCATCGGGGAACCACCATATAATCTCAACTCCAAACTTTCACATGGACCACCTAATCATCCTAGTGCAACTTTCCTGGCCAAATGGCCTGGCACGGAAACAAATGACGCTATCCTGACATGCACACCAGCATCAGATACCCCTATTATTCTATCACGCCCTTGGAGAATTACGGCTACACAATCCAGACAACATCCTAGGCTGATATCCCACATGAACAACATAGTATGGACCACCTAATCGTCCTAGTGCAACTTCCCTAACAAAACGGTCTGGCACGGAAACCAAGGCAACTATCTTGACATGCACACCAACATTAGATACCTTTATTATTTCGTCACGCCTTTGGAGAATTATGGCTACACTATCCAAATAACATCTTAGGTTGACATTCCATACATACACATAAAACTCAAGACAATGCCACATTTCACAATTTAAAGCATCATATAAACGACAGTTTTACAAAATGCAATGTCAATTTCAAAATATTTAGGGACGAACCTCCCTCATAAAACCAACTGTCACCGGTTACCATTTTCATGCAACAAAACCATTTTGCATGAAGTCACAACACATTTAGATAGAACAAACACTAAGTTTTTAGGGTAGAAGCACCCGCAGTAAATCAAGTTTTGGGGGCTAACACTCACCTCGAATGAAATTCAGAACACCATGAATCTTGTGCCCAACCTCGTCTTTTATGCAACTCCTCAAGTATTTTGACCAAACCACCTTATTACACGCCCTCACGCGCTACCCAAGTACTCTGTGCGTGTGATGCTTCGCGTATGCTTAAAAAGCCCTCTATCCACTAAACCCAAAGCACTTTTGTCTAGCACGAACTTTTTACAATTTCGAATGAGAAATCTTTGGCCATGAACCCTTATTTATAGGTTTTGGAAACTTAGCCAGCAAAAAACACATATTCTGCAATCATTTCAAATCTTCCAAAATCTTTTCCAATTATTCCAAAATCTTCTAAGATCTTCTGCAATCATTATAAATCTTCTAAGATATTATATAATCATTACCAAATCTTTTAAGATATTCTGCAATCATTCTAAATCTTATAAAATTTTATATAATCATTTCTAAATCTTCTAAGATCTTCTGTAATCATTGTAAATCTTTCAGGATATTATATAATCATTACCAAATCTTCTAAGATATTCTGCAATCATTCTAAATCTTCTAAGATTTTATATAATAATTGTTATCCAAATCAAATCTTATTCAAATCAAATCTTTATACAAATCAAATCATATCCAACAAAATCTTATTCAATCAAATGTTATCCAAATCTTATCCTTAAAGTCATCATGAGTCTTCATCTTATCTCTAATGTCATCATGAGATTTATCTTTATCTCTAAAGTCATTATGAGGCTTTTCCTGAATCTCCCAAATGCCCCTAGTAAAAAAGTTTCAAGAATTACACTTTAGCCCAAACTTTTGGATAATTACACTTAGACCCTTTTCAACACTGTCCCCGGGCTAATTTTTATTTACATTTTAGTCCCTAAAAATGGACTAATTACGCTAATGCCCTTAATTTTTAGGTAAATTACACTTTTACCCAAACCTAAAAAATTATGATTTTACCCCTGGCTCAGAAATTAAACTTTTATCTCTAAACATCCACAATCCCTTAAAACATTCTATTTCCTCAAGTATTTGAATCTAAAAATCTCGAGTATTATATGCCTTACGATCATTCGATTTTCTCAACCTGGTAGATAGCTGTACCAGAAACTATTCCCGATCCAACTTCTTTTGATGCCTAAAATCATAACTCGTATTACTCGTCATTACCAAACTATTTCCCTTAAAAATCTAGGGTCTAGGGTACTTCCTTTGGTCAATTCGACAATTAGTTAACTAAATTCTCAAATTGATTTTCAGTTTCTTGAACTTATTTGACACTTTTCAATATGGGGTATTACATTCTCTCCCCCTTAAAATAATTTCATCCTCGAAATTAGCAATCTCTAGGGATAAAGTCGTCTTCCATCAGACACTCAAACTTTTTATTTCCCAAAATTTAAATTCCATCTCAAAGCTTTCACATGAACATCACAAATCTCAACTTACCTTAAAATCGCTTGTACTCAAGGCATTATATCAAGTCCTCAAATTATTTTTGTCATCGAAATTAGCTATGCCTCACCTTAAGTCACCTCAAACTTATTGCTTGATCTTTACTTGTGCTAATCTATTCAAGATTTTCTTCTGATATGTTATTTCCTCATTCTTGTAGATATTCATCACCCTATATAACCTCAAGTTTTCGCTAATTTTTCACAATCATCTTTTAATCATGTCATGTAACTATTTCATCAAGAGATCTTAGATCTCATCTCTAAGACATTTTTTGTATTGATTCCTCAAAATAATATCCTTTATCATCAAATTAATGCATATATCCTTTGATCCTCAATATTCTGCATTATCAAACTATTCCTCGCATCCTTTAATCTTCAAAACATCACTCGAAATTAATTGACTATAGCCATGCTTAATCCTCAAGGTAGTATGTCGATGCTTGATCCTCAATCAACTTCTCAACATTTTCTCTTGTTCCTTGCTTAACTACACTTTTACCCACGTAATCTTAATCTTGCTAGTGGTTTGAGTCCTATGCGGTTGTCTTAGGCGTAACCTGTCTACACGTCGCATCTCAAGATCGTACCCAAACTTTTGATCATCGCATGTCTTCTCTACACGCATATACTATTATCTACAAAATTCATATCACCATCCTCCAAATTCATAATGGCTCTACACATATTAAATCACTAAATCACGTACCAAATCGAGGACAACTAAAATTTTCAACTCGAAACTCTTTCGAGGCTGAAGACTACACCTTGGCCATTTCATCCACTAAGTCAATACTAAACCAAATAGTCATGAATCGTTCCCACAAGTCGTTTCCACGAGGTAATCTTACCTTGATTCTCACAATGTCTACCTCGAGATCCCTATCATCGAAATCGATTTTCGGAATCTTTAAACTCCATTCTTGTTGTTGCCAAAATACAACAATTAAAATTTGTGATGTGTGGGGTCCACTCGAGCTTGATGTCGGGTGAAGTTAGGTTGCCGTTAGAGATGCTGTCACGAGGGAGTTCTTCGGTTATTGTTTTCTCCTGGATGGAGCTCTTGGTTTTTCAGAAAGGCGTACACCGTCGCACCTGCTGAGAAGGTCGGTAGGCATCGCATGACTAACGGCCGCGAACTTGCAGCACTGCCGTGAGCGTGTGGCAGGTCGCGAGCTCGCGGCATAGCCTTGCCGCGAGCTTGCGCTATGCCATTGCCGCAAGCTCGCGGCAAGGCCTTCCCGGAACAGGTCTTGTCGCAAGCTTGCGGCAAGGCCTGCCCGTGATGTGCGGCATTGCCGCGAGCATGCCTTTGCCGCGAGCTTGCGACAAGGCCTGCCCGCTAGCTCGCGGCTTTGTGCCACGATCTTTCGGCGCACTGTCGTTAATTAATTAAAATAATATTTCGATTTTTTCCACCCAATTTCTATGGCACAACAATTCTCAAAAACACTAATCGCATCATCCTAAGTTCAATATCCCTAGGATCCTCAATCCAAACTGAATCATTCCTAACTCGATCATTTTTAATTTCCACTAGTACCTTTGAGTCTCCAATCAGGGTTTTTCCTAAGTCTCCAAGGCTTCATGTAATTTTCTCCTAGTAACATCTCATATTCATTTTCATAGTTCAAATCCTTGTCATCTTCCAAGATTTGTCTTAAATCACAAATCTCTATGTCATCAACAATTCCTAAAACTTCAATCGACAATCCCCAAATCTCCAAGTAGGGATTTCGTTCTATGAATTCTCAACTGAAATAACAATTAGTCTCCAAGTCAGACTTTTTCTAAGTCTCCAAATAAAATTTCACTCTAATTAGCGTCTCGTAAATTTCAAACCTTCGCTCTGATACCAATTGTAACACCCCGCCTTCCTGGGGCGATACGTAATGTAAGATTCCGGGGATATTTTTTTTTCCAATCAAAACAATAGAAACTCAACATAAACCATTCCCCGAAGATCCCGTTATACCTTCTTAGTATATCAACTATGAACCATCAATAAACTAAGACAGGTTTACCAACTCAAATGCGGAAGCTAGATCGAAACCTTAACAGGTCATAACTGAAACCACTTTATTCATAATATAGAGTTAAACCAACGTTTACATGACGTTCTCAAAATATACAACATAACTAAAAGGACATAATATAAAACATCCCCTAATCGCCGTCACTCCTCGGCAATTCCTTTTCCTTTCGCACCGCTGCCTTTACCTAGAACGTTTGAATATTCTAGGGACATAGTCCAAATTAGATGATGAATCATCTAAGTGAGAGTTCAAAACACATTTTTCATAAATGAATGCAAGACATGAAATAAACCAATACACCAAGTAAGCCTTAGCCCAAGAGAATCTCACGCGCTTAACCCTACCACGGGAAAGAGCAATCTTTCTATAAGCTATGCCACCATACCAACTCAACGACACGACACAATTCTAGCTTAAGAAGGACAAGCCAACGCATTTTTCCAGATCGCGCTTCCACTCTAAGCATCTGGGAATCACCATACAATCTCAACTCCAAACTTTCACATGGACCACCTAGTCATCCTAGTACAACTTCCCTGGCCAAACGGCCTGGCACGGAAATGAAGGCGGCTATCCTAACATGCACACCAGCATCAGATACCCCTATTATTCCGTCACACCCTTGGAGAATTATAGCTACACTATCCAAACAACATCCTAAACTGACATTCCACATGAACAACACAGTATGGACCACCTAGTCGTCATAGTGCAACTTCCCTAACCAAATGGTCTGGCACGAAAACCAAGGCAACTATCCTGACATGCACACCAACATTAG
This sequence comes from Diospyros lotus, assembly GCF_014633365.1. Classification (NCBI taxonomy): domain Eukaryota; kingdom Viridiplantae; phylum Streptophyta; class Magnoliopsida; order Ericales; family Ebenaceae; genus Diospyros; species Diospyros lotus. The sequence goes on along the minus strand of NC_068339.1, from coordinate 11,913,230 downwards.
ATACCCCTATTATTCCGTCACGCCCTTGGAGAATTATGGCTACACTATCCAGACAACATCTTAGGCTGACATTCCATACGTACACACAAAACTCAAGACAATGCCATATTTCACAATTCAAAGCATCATATAAACAATAGTTTTATAAAATGAAATGCCAATTTCAAAACATTTAGGGACAAACCTCCCTCACAAAACCAATCGTCACCGGTTATCGTTTACATGTAACAAAACCATTTTGCATGAAGTCACAACACATTTAGATAGAACAAACACCAAGTTTTTAGGGTAGAAGCACCCGCAGTAAATCAAGTTTTGGGGGCGAACACTCATCTCGAATGAAACTCAAAACACCTTGAATCTTGTGCCCAACCTTGACTTTTGTGCAACTCTTCAAGTATTTTGACCAAACCACCTTCTTACACGCCCTCACACGCTACCCAAGTGCTTTGCGCGTGTGATGCTTCGCGTCTGCTTAAAAAGCCCTCTATCCACTAAACCCAAAGCACTCTTATCTAGCACGAACTTTTCACAATTTCGAATGAGAAACCTTTGTCCATGCACCCCTATTTATAGGTTTTGGAAACTTAGCCAGCAAGAAACACATATTCTGCAATCATTTCAAATCTTCCAAAATCTTTTCCAATTATTCCAAATTTTCTAAGATCTTCTGCAATCATTGTAAATCTTCCAAGATATTATATAATCATTACCAAATCTTCTAAGATATTCTGCAATCATTCTAAATCTTATAAGATTTTATATAATCATTTCTAAATCTTCTAAGATCTTCTGCAATCATTGTAAATCTTCCAGAATATTATATAATCATTACCAAATCTTCTAAGATATTCTACAATCATTCTAAATTTTCTAAGATTTTATATAATAATTGTTATCCGAATCAAATCTTATTCAAATCAAATCTTTATCAGAATCAAATTATATCCAACAAAATCTTATCTAATTAAATCTTATCCAAATCTTATCCTTAAAGTCATCATGAGTCTTCATCTTATCTCTAATGTTATCATAGATTTCATCCTTATCTCTAAAGTCATTATGAGGCTTTTCCTGAATCTCCCAAATACCCCTAGTAAAAAGGTTTCAAGAATTACAATTTAACCCGAACTTTTGGATAATTGCACTTAGACCCTTTTCAACATGGTCCTCGGGCTAATTTTTATTTTTATTTTAGTCCCTGAAAAATGGACTAATTATGCTAATGTCCCTAATTTTTAGGTAAATTACACTTTTACCCGAACCTCAAAAATTACGATTTTACCCCTGGCTTAAAAATTAAACTTTTATCTCTAAACATCCACAATCCCTTAAAACATTCTATTTCCTCAAGTATTTGAATCTAAAAATCTCGAGTATTACATCTGTTACGATCATTCGGTTTTCTCAACCTAATAGATAGCTGTACCAAAAACTGTTCCCGATCTAACTTCTTTTGTTGTCTAAAGTCATAACTCGTATTACTCGTGATTACCAAACTATTTTCCTTAAAAATCTAGGGTCTAGGGTACTCATTCCGGTCAATTCGGCAATTAGTTAACAAAATTCTCAAATTGATTTTCAGTTTCTTAAACTTACTTAACACTTTGCAATATGGGGTATTACACTGGTGCTCTCCTGGACTGCATGCCCACTCTTTTGGGTGAAGATATGAAGCCCCTAGACAACGGGGGGCTGAAAGGGCTCCCTTCCTAAGACTTCATGGCTCGTCACAGCTTGGTGGTAAGTTATACTTTTTTTTCCTCTTTCACAGCTTTTCCTTGCTGCCATGAAGCTTAGAACGCAACACCTAGACTTCAAAAGACAACTCGAAACGGTGAGCACGTCCCAGGAACGAGAAAAGAAAAGAGGAAGGAGAGAGAGAAGAGAGAGAGAGAAGCAGGAGATGAGGGCGTTGGCAACGGAGGTGAACAATGACTTCAACGGCAACGGAGGCAGTTGCATCGATGGCGAACGATGGCGGAAGCGATTGCGTAGACGATAACTATAATGACGTCGAGAACGAGAACCAGAAAAGAAAGAAATGGGGGAAAGAGAGAGAGAGAGAGTATGAAGAAGAAGGATGAGGAAGTAGGTAGCAAATGGGGGGTAGATTTGTTATTAAAATAGAGGATAAAATTATAATTGAAGCAGAGTTGTCAAATCAATTGTCTAAAAAATTGTGCAAGTAACATTCTCCATGGACATAATTGGCGGATGTTAAGACTAGAGTTTTCATCAATATAAATTTGTAAACTCAATGCACATATTATAAATTAGCATATATTAACACCTTCTAGATTAGTAAATTCTCTCTTTTTGAAAGATTGAACGTTCAAAAAAAAAAAAAAATCATATTTTTTTCTATTATTTCAATTTCTAATTATTAAACAACTTTAATTATTGTATATAGGCATTTTTATAAAATTTTAGTTGTGTAACATTATCCCATATTATTCAAACACAAATATATCATGATGGCTAATTTAAATTGTTACATCAGTCATTCCACTTTCTTCAATTATGCACATACATTTGTCGACATCTATTCCTTGATTTGTACTGATCAGTTCATCAGCTCCATTAGATTCAGTGTATTGGGAACAAAGGCCTGCCTTTAAATTTTAAAACTTGGAATTGACAATTTTTGTCATATTTAAGGAGTATTTGACAAGTAAATTAAGGATGAGGAAGAAAAAAAAATACTTGTTACTGTTATAATTAATACCCTCTATCGACTTGATTTGCCTCCCTCCTCTATGTATTCTCCGCGCATCGCCTCGTTTGTCGCCTCCACCAGCGACGATGCTGGTGGCGAGGTGTGGCGGTTGAGCGAAGAAGACAGAGAGGAGGGAGGCGAGGGCTTTGCAAAACAATCATAGGAGAAGAGAAAGAGGAGAGAGGCGAAGGTGGGTGAGGGCATTTGGTACTTTTTGACCCTATTCGGTAAGCCCGTCTATAAGGGCATCGGGAATGTAGAATTTTCCTAGGGGTTAATACTAAATACCAATTTAGAATTATGAACTTTTAAGTTCTCAAAAATCATCATTCTTTTATGTCTTCTTCTTTCTTCTTAGTCTTTTTTTTTTCTTCATGAATTATTAAAATACTAAACGTTAATTTTAATTCAAATTTTTAATTTTTTTAAAAACAACATCTAACTTATTATTTTGTTTTAATAATAATATATTATCTTTTTTCTCTATCAAAAATTCTCTTTAAACAATCACGTGTTAGGCTTAAATAGATAATTTAAAGAATGAAAAATTATTTAGACACTCAAATTTGATACTTTACATTAATTTATATTTTATATTATGTGTCATATTATTACAAATATATATGTATATAAAATATTAATTTAAAAAATTAATAAAAAAATCAAACTTAAAACATCTAATTAATACCATTTCTCTTATTATTTTGTTAACACAAAGGTCTTATGTTTTTAATACCTCTTTGGCCGTTTTTGCGGAGTAAACCGCGAGAACAGATTCCATAGACGAAGATAGAGAACAGATTTGTCAAGCTAATGTAAGTTTCCAATTAAGGGTAGCTTTGGTGGAACATCAATTCCTCCATTTTTCTTCCATTTCTGGAGAAGGGGAAAGAAAATTGTGAACCATTGAGCTTATGGCTCTCACTGTATATGAAGAGTTGACTGCAAACTGGCTACACTACACATATATAGGGGAGGATCCATTTACACCACACAAGAATTCCATAAGTAATATCTTTATATCAACAATCTTGGTGCCGATTCTGTTCAAGTCATCTGATCAAAGGCATATATTATGGCAATTTTGGACCATTGAGTTTGGTATTAATGTTACATACGTACAAATTACTGAACTTTCTTTGTCTTCATTACCACAAGTGAACTACGACTGAATCTTGAAACTGCATATATATATATATAGATAGATAGATAGATAACTATATACATAGAACATATTTACATAATATACAAATGACTCTCTAATACTTGGTGGCTAAGAGACATAAAGGAGTTTTCTTATGCATAGTTATTCCTGGTCTAACTTCTGTATCAATATCCTCCTTTTTCAACCCAAAAGGGACTTCCCAGTTAAAGGAACGTACAAGATTTGCTAGAGCAAGCTCCACCATAACAACTCCCAAATGAATTCCGGGGCATATTCTTCGTCCAGCACCAAATGGAATCAATTCAAAATTTTGTCCTTTAAAATCAATAGAACTGTTGATGAATCTATTCGGGAGAAACTCTTCTGGGTTCTCCCAAGAATCTGGATCTCTTCCAATTGCCCAAGCATTCACGAAAACTATGGTTTTTGGCTGAATTGTGTAGGGACCGATGGTGCATTGTTGAATTGTTTCATGCGGAACTAACAATGGAGCTGGAGGGTGCAATCTCCATGTTTCTTTCACTATTGCTTCAAGGTAAGGAAGGTGTTGGAGATCAGTTTCATACAGAATTTCTTTCTCCGTGTCAATGTTTCTTACTTCGTCTTGAATTTTTTTCATGGCTTCTGGATTCTTTACTAGCTCTGTCATTATCCAAACCAACGTGACTGCACTTGTGTCTGTCCCAGCAGCAAATATATCCTATTCAATAATCACAAAAAAAAAGCAAAAAGAAATTGAGGAAAAATATAATACAAACCACAAACACTATTTGCCATGCATACATACATATATATTATCAACACTGATATGTTGCCCACGTCAAGCAACCTTATGTATAGAAAACTCCCTGTTTGGTCATCAATGACAGTCACGATAGAGGCGTTCAAGGTTGGGCAACCGAATCACCACTTTGCCAACACCGAGAATTGGACCACCAAGCTATAAAAGAGCCCAACTCGAAATCTGTCCACTCGTCCCAAAAGAGACCGAAACCTCTACACAAAGTAGGGTCCACACAGAATAAGAATCATGAAGATATATTGGTCGTGGCACACCTTACCGACGTCTTCGTCCTCCAAGAGAGAGGCCAAGAATTGGTTAAATAGGCGATGCAAGAGGCATCTCGGATCAGTCAAAATGTCAAACAAGATCCGAGATATGCGATACAAAGTAGCAAGTCGAGCACCGCTGATTGAGAGAAGAAAGTACTGGCCGACAACAAAACAAGCATGGGGGAAAGGAAAACAGTGCCGACAAGAGCATGAGAGAGAGAGAGAGAAATAGTGTGAGTAAGAGTCTCTCAAACAACATATATATATATATATATGTGTGTGTGTGTGTGTGTGTGTGGACAACTAGGGCAAACTGCAAGATGCCCATTTCTCCTCCAAGTGATGGTTAATGGACTTATGACCCGACTTCTATTTTCAATTACCAATAAGTAATGATGTGGACTTGGATTATACTTTAATCACGGGTCGAGACATATGAAGATTAAACCCACTCGAAAAAATAGTCATCGCCATCTTAGGCCTTATTAGGAAATACAAAACTAACAATATATAGCTCGGATAAAATTTTTTGGCAAAGCACATATTAGGGCATATTAATTGTTGCATTAATTATGAACTTGGTTCATGTAAAGAAAATTAAATAAAAAGAAGAGAAAAGTGAACAACCATAAGAACTGCTTTGATGTGATCCATTGAGAGCTTGATTGTGGATGAGCCATCATCTTTTAACTGAAGTAAGACATCAATAATATCCTCTCCTCCAATCTTACCACTCTTTTTATCTATCAGATGCTCATCAATGACTTGTTGCAAGAATCCATCTAATGCCTTGAAAGTTCTCTCAAGCCGAATTGATTGTCCTGTAAGTTTATCAACCCAACTCATACATGGTAAATAGTCTGAGAAGAAGAAGCCTCCTAACATCTCTTCGATTTCGCCAAGAACATCATGAAACCTACTTTTCTCACAGCTCTCGTCATCATAGCTTTTTCCAATAGCAATCCTACAAATAATGGTGTTCGTCAAAGAAAGCAGTATCTCACTCAAATTGATGGGTTTTGAATCAGAGGCAAGCTTGTTAATCTTCTTGATCATTTTTGAAACTTCATCTTCTCGAATGGAACGAAAGGACTGAACTCTCTTGGCACCGAATAGGTGAAGATTGCAAATCTTTCTCATTTCTCTCCAGTTGTCATCAAAAGGTGCAAAAGCTAAATCTAAACCATTATAAGACAGCTTCAGTTGGCCAACCATAGAAGGCCGACCGGCGAACTGAGCGTCATGGGTTTTCAAGAACTGTTTGGCCATCTTTGCTGAGGAAACCACAAGAATGGGTCGAGAACCGAGTTGCAGAGACATGAGGGGGCCATAAATCTTGGAGAGTTGCCATAGATGGCGATAGAGAGCCGATTTGTCAAGCTGGTGCAAGTTTCCAACAAAGGGGAGCCTTGGAGGCCCTGGTGGGAGCTGAAATCTTCCTCCACTTTGCTTTAGTTTTTGGAGGACGAAGAAAACTATAGGGATTGCTAAGAGAAGGAGAAGAAACACTGTCATCTTTCTCTGCAAGAGATATCACGAATTTTCTATATATAATTAAGATATTGATAAAGGATCATGTCGTGGGAGAGTTTGCCTTCTCATCTGGTAATAGTTCTGTAAGAGTCTCTTTCCTATTTTAAAAGAATTTACTCATTGACAAAAAAAAAAAAAAGAAAAAAATATTAACAACTCTTATAAGAAAAATCCCAGCTATTTAAGAGAAATAATTTCATGACTTTATTCATTATGAGTGATCAATATATAAAAAAATATTAATAACTCCTATAATTTATATAGTCATTCGGTGTCCTATAAAATTTCAAGTACATAATATCAAAATAACTTATTAAGTAAAATATCTGTATTATTCGACATCTCTTTGAGTGACTTCCTCAAACCATTAAAAAACTAAGAAATAAGATTGATGTGTCATCAAAAATAAACTTAAGATCTGCACAGGTACGTACATGACAAATCGATAGATAATATAATGCTTTTATTATTAATTAGAGTTTCCATCTTTCACATTTTGTCAACTTTAATAATCAGCAAGGCTCCATAGTCCACATAGACAAAGAGGTTTATTTTTTTGTTTGTTTTTGGTTCTGCCTTTTTATTCTTCTTTCAGGGTGAACTTGGTGACAAATAAATATGAATATCGTTTATGGTACGCCTTTTACCTCTTTTTTCTCCTCTTTCATTGAAAACAATGAATTAAATAATTATTTTTATAATATTATTTAAAAAATAATTAGTAGTACATCTGGAAGAAATAGTGATATTTTTTCACAAAATTATTAACTAATTTTTAAAAATTAATGAATAAATTATATAAAAAATATTTATAATTTATTGAATGTGCAAATTCTGCATATAAATAGAATTAGCGAACAGTGATAATAAAATGAAGCCCTGTAGATCACAATATTTTTATCAAATAATTTCCCTAGTCGACTTGCATTTACCAAAATTAATCTTTGTCTTGGCCATTCAATCCATCCACCACTTGACAATGGACCGGTGGCTGGGTCGGTAGGGCCGCGATCACACATAATTTCAAACATTAAACACAGCAACATTGACTCTTGAAGAGTTAGGATTATCTATTTTTTGTTAAAAATTTATCTATAAGCGACAAAATTAGGCATTAATCAATGGATAGAATCATAGAACCATTTTATTTTAAAAAATTATGATTCTATTCGGGTTGATATGTACAATTGAAAGCCCACGCATTTGAATCTAGTCCAGTTTTCTGCCACATTGAACAAGACTAGCTAGCTCACCAAGCCTTAAGCCCACACATTTGAGTCCAGTCCAGTTTTCTAGCTTTTCCAGACAGCCCAATCTTCTTTTTGGGTTTGTTCTTATTTTAAATTCATGTATAAAACTGGATCGTGCAAGGCAAGGCAAGGTCCCAACTCTGAGTGTACGGAGTTATCATTTTACTCCTACGATCATTTTATCTATTTTACCTTGTTTGTTTCACACTCATCAGGCCTTCGTTTCATTGCAACTTTTTGTTAGTTTTTTTTTTTTTTTTCCTTCTCTACAAAACTTGTCTTAAATCCTTACTTAAAGAGAATGAGATTTGAACCAACCTTCATTCTTGGACAAAAAAATAATTCTTTTGTTGACCAATTCTTCTCTTATATTTTCTCTTCCCTTTTATCTCATTTTTTTCTATATTTTTGAATGAGTCTTCCCACCTATCAATATACTCTCAACATTAACATTCATTTCCTATAAAAATAGTCTCTTATTGCACTTGTAACATAGGAAAAATCATTAGCCATTTCAATCTTTCCTTTTGCCCCTACTTTGTTGGATTCATCTCTAGTTTGTTGCTACTCCTTTTGTCCCCAAAACCGTGAATGCACACAAGATTGGAAGAGTTTATTGTATTATGTGGGATAGCCACCTTAGCCTTTACACCATTTATTGAAGGGTGAAAGTTATCATTTAACCCGATGACGTTTATTGTCACGTCTCAAGCTTCGTACATTTACTGTCCACTCTTGTTGAATTTTTTTCAATACAAAGGAATAGTATTTGGGTTTTGTTATACGTATTTCCTGCATTTCTTATGGGCTGCGCTCAACCCAACAAGCCAGCCCAATCACCTAAGACCCAGTAGGCTCCAAGCTGAGCTCATCGGAGCAGGCTTACGCATCGCTGAAACTCGAGCTCGGACCGCGGGACCAAGCGAGCTCTCGGCGATGCTTCCAGCGAGCTCCCAGCGACTCTTCCAATTCGTTAGCCTAATTGATCAGCTCGCATAACAAGAAGACCATAGACCAGAGAACAGTGGTGGACTAGGTGTTGTCCTAGCTGGGTCGTCCAGGCCTAACCCGATCCCTTCTTCTCGACCCATTTGTTTGGCCCATGCCAATCCCATCCTGGCCCTTGCAACAACATCATTCCAGCCACTTTTAGATTTTCGCGTGCTCACCTCAGTTCCCATCCTCATTAATGACGGATCCCATCCACATTAATGAGGGTCCCGTCGGCACCTTGCTGCCACTTAGGCGCCCCTGCCAGTGCCGCATATTCTGTCCCATTGCTTGCAGACGTACAACGCATGCAAGAGGACATCCCATTCTCCTATATATCAGCCAGCTCTCTTCAGAACCAGGGTATGCTCTCTTTACCAACTTATTGATACTTTGCATCTTTTTACTTGTTTACTTACTTGAGCGTCGGAGTATTTTGCAAGGGCCAACCGGTCGGCGAATCAATAAACCAAATCACACCGCATACCATTCTCCCTTACGGATTGATTACATCAGTGCGGGCTAATGAATCACTGTTGACCAATTCCGAACATCGACATTTTGGCGCTAGAAAGAGGGCCTCGCTCTGATCAATATAAATGCCGAGAACGAGAAACACAAAAAGTTCTGAAGTGATGATCGACCAACCTGCGAATCGTGCTCGCCAACTGCCGGAAGTTTCTCCATTTGGGGGCATAGTTGCATCCCCCTCTATACCTCTGTCGGTTGGATCCGTCCCTGGTGTCCCCACATGGGTTCCCTGCCAATCTGCGGCCCCTACCTTCGGGTTAGAGGCGATGCAAGCCTAGCAGCAGAGCCAAGAAGCATTGGAGAATACTGTAATGTAGCTCATTGATATGGTTAGGGCGCTAGCCCAAACGCAAGTTCAAGCTACCCGAATCCAAGTAGAGATCGGGCCACTCGTTGGAGCCCCTCAGCCTTTAGGTGGAAGGCTTTCTCCAGATAAGAGAGAAGCTAGAAAGGACCTACGGCGAGCTAGATCGGTTCATTCCTTAAACTTGCAGTCTCAAAGGTCGGAAGAATGGTGACGCTATGATGATGAACTGGAGATACATCCCACTGAACGAAGGACAGACGTGAGTCCTTGCGGAGATCACCGTTGAGAGGTGTATGAAGGAAGTCAACGACGCGGGGATCCACGTCGAGTGGATAACTCAGTCAGAGTCAGCCTAAGTTGCGTCGCCCACTGCAATTCACCAAATCATGAAATCAGGAGATGACCTCTTCCGTGAGATCGCTATTTGCTAGAGCAAGACACTGGATGGGAGAGGTGATCTCTCATAGGGCGATCTACGAATCAGGACCTTGTAGTGGAGGAATTACTATAGAGAATCCAATAGTTGGAGGCAAGACATGGGGCACATGATCGAAGAGAAGGCCGGGAAAAGAGGACCCCTTTCTCCAGGGAAATCAAACTGAAGCCCTTCTCCTGCAGATTCAAGGTCCCAAGCATCCCTCAGTACAATAGAGATAGCAACCCATATGACCACCTGGATGCTTTCAACGTCTAGATGGACCAGCAGACTTTTAGCTCATTAACAAAATGCCGAGCTTTCCCTGGAACCTTGGGAGACATGCCTCGGGCATGGTTGAGAAGGCTCCATCCTCGTAGTATCTGTAGTTGGGAGGAGTGTCAGAAGAAATTCATCAACCAATACAGATCGCTTCGGAGATAGCTCGGCCCAACATGTCACCTCGCTACCGTCTTCCAACAGTCCAGCGAGTCCTTAAAGGACTACATAGAGAGTATCAGACGTGAGGTCAATAACGTGGAAAATCGCTCGGACGAGAGTATCTTGATTGCAATCTCTGTTGGACTCCAAAAAGATGGGAAGCTTTACGAGAGCATCTATAAGTCCCCCATAGGGGACCTGAGCGAATTCTACGAGCGAGTTGTGAAGGAGGTCAGGTGGGAGGAGGCTTTTGGTTCAAAAAAGCCAAATGATTAGAAAAAAATGAGCTGAAGGCGCCAACCAGAGCAAGAAGAGAGGTAATGGTGACAATCATAAAGGAGACCAAGGGCGCAGCTCTAATGATCAGGTCGCTAAGAAGGCCAGGAATGAGTGGGGAAGGGAGTGACCTCCACACCAAGGCTGATATGGGAGTTATAATGCCTTATCAGATTCTCATGATAGGATTTTTGCCACTGAAAGGAACAAGGAAGATTTTGGGAAACCTAGCCCCATAAGGACCCCCAGCAAATTCAGAAACAAGGATAAGTTCTGCGTCTGTCATAATGAGGCGGGGCAAGTCACCTCCGAATGTTGGGCGTTAAAAGACATGATTGAAGAGTTAATCAGGAGGGGTCGCTTGCGTGATTACATGGTGTGGCCAAGAAATCAGCAGCCCCAACAGCCAGCACAGCCAGATCCTGAGCCAGACCGAACTCCCATGATAAGGACTATTTTTACCATTCATGGGGGGCCTCATATCGCGGGGACTTCTAATAGATCCCATGAATGGTATGTTTGGGAAACTGGTCACCTTCTGCTCGTTGAGTGTGGCGATCAAGAAGGACCATCCAAGAGAGCCAGAGTGGCCTCAGACGACACTGCTTTCACCAAGGAAGATTCTAGAGACGTGCATTGGCCACACAATGATGCTTTCATGATCCGAGCTTAAATTGACAACATGGAAGTGTGAAGGATTATGGTGGATATGGGCAGTTCAGTGAACGTCATGTATAGGGGTGCTTTGATCAGATGGGACTAGGGTCAGATCAGCTGATAGCATCCCCAGAGCCGCTTTATGGTTTCACCGGCAATGCAGTAATTCCGACAGGACGTATAAGACTCCCACTCACGGTTGGGGAATTAGATTTGCGAGCCATAATAATGGCGGACTTCCTTGTTATCGATAGCCCCTCTGCATACAACATCGTCATAGGGAGGCCTGTCATGAACGACTTGGATATAATTGTCTCAACCAGAGCCCTGGCACTCAAGTTCCTGACTCCAAATGGGACCAGATGCGTAAAAGGCGAGCAGTATTCAGCAAGACGCTGTTATGAGGAGGCATTGAAAATAGGGCTCAAAGGAAAAATGATCAATATGGTCTCTAGAGGGGAAACACGAGTCATCAATAGCAAAAGAGTAAGTCATGACCTGGGCCTGCGCGAGGTGGACTGCAACCGAGCTGCCAACTCGACAGATGAGCTAGAAGACATTGTGGTTAGTGACATCTATGTTAAAAGATGCCTCAAGCTGGGCAAAGGCCTCTCCCTCGAGGTAAAGTCCTAACAGGTTGATTTTCTTAAACCTAATTTAGATGTATTCGCTTGGAACCATGAAGATATGGTGGGAATAAACTGAAATGTGATGCTACATCGACTCAATATCGATCCCAACCATAAGCCAGTTCGCCAGAAGAGGAGATCCACGCATGATGGCTGAGCGTTACGCGGCCTTGAAAGAAGAGATAGACAAACTCTTGGCTAATAAATTTATCAAGGAGACCCATTATTTGACTTGGGTGGAGAACCCAGTCCTTGTGAAGAAAAAGAATGAAAAGTGGAGGACCTGTGTCGACTTCACAGATTTGAACAAGGCCTTCCCAAAGGACAGTTTCTGTAACACCCCGCCTTACACGGGCGCGTTACTATAAGGGAATCCTCGGGAATCTTTTTTCTTTCCAAGTTCATCACGCGCGGTGTATCAAGAACAATCTTTACATGCTTCAACATGCCCGACATTGTCCGCCCATTTTCAATTTGAGTAAATTTGAGTAAATTTTATATTTGTCCGCCCATTTTCAAGCCAATTTTCAAACCTCCTCTCTCTCTCTCAAAACCATCTCTCACTCTGTCTCTCCCCTACTCATTCTCTCTCAAAACCACCCCCCAAACCCATCCCCGCGGGTGCAGCGTTCACCCCCCACACCGCTCTCGCACCTCCGTCGCCGTCAACCCCGCCACCGCTGCTCGCACTGCCGTCGCCCAAAGATGGCGCCACCGCCGTCTCCCCCGCCAACACCGCCCGCTGTCGCCCCCTTGCTTTCACAAGCCGTCTCCCCTGCCAACACCCCAAACACCGCCCGCAATCGCTATCGCCTTCGCCGTCACCTCCCTGACTGCACTCCCACCCTGCAATTAAAACACAAAACAAAACGCAATAAAAATTTTATATTTTTTTCTTTGTTTAGGTGAGAGGTTTATACTCGTCAGTGTACGAGTGCAGTTGTAGTCCAAATTTAAATTTATATTTTCTGAATGAGTCCAGGTCGTCCACTGAGAGATTTATTTATGGCAAAATAAAAAGAATGTCACACAAGCACACACGCATTTGGATAAATTGGCAACAAGGTTTTTTATGGTTTTTTAAACAACAGATACTAGGAAATAAATTAAGGCAATAATTGAAATAAATACTTTAAGTGAGAATATAAAATTGGATAGTACTTGAGTTAAGACAATTTCAGTGCCAACCCGTTGATTCTCAAATTTTAGCATAAAAGATTAGCAACATTAATTTAATTTCAGATATGAGGGTTTGTTATTAAATGCAATTAGAGATAATGATAGTTCTAGGTTAAGCAATCCCCATACATGATATGCGAGATTCTAATTTAAGCAACCACCATAAATTCAATTGCAATTAATACACAAAATAACTAAATTAATCATCCGGGTTTGGGTATGATAGCGTTTCCAGTTCTAGTAACTCTCATACATGGCATGAAAGCTCTAAGTTAGGCTTACGCTCCAATCCAAACCTAGTGATTTCTCAATAATTAAGATACACTCATACTGAAATTTAAATTAATGTTACTTATTTAAAGCGCAGCTTTCTTTGGGAATCATTGGCGTTGGACACTGTCCTTACCTTAACCCAAGATTAGATTTAGCTACTCATTTCCATTTAAAAGTTAATTGACATGAATTTAAACGACGTAATTTAAATAACAGAATTTAAATGACAAGAAATTTTAAAGGCATAAACTAACCGGCCATTTAGGCGGTGGATAATTAAATAACAAGAATTAAAATTACAGTAATTTAAAGGCATAAACTAACCGTCTATTTAGGCGGTGAATAATTAAATAACAGGAATTAAAATTGCAGAAATTTAAAGGCACAAATTAACCGGCCATTTAGGCGGTGAATAATAAAGTAATAATAAATGACATAAGAATTTAAAAGAAGAAAGGAAGGAAGTAAGATCACAAGAGAGAATACTAAAGAAAAGGGGAAAGAACAAGAACAATTCTCAAAGAGAGAATTATAAGGAAACAACTAAACTTTGATTCAAGAATAATAATCACACTTACAAATGCAATCAAGTGATCTATTTATAGGCCACAAGATGCAATACAAACCACACAATTTCAATTATTCAACTAGACATAATTATATCTAATGGGCACTCACACACTTAAAGTTAAATGGATTTTAGCTATAATACACACCTAATATTAAATGGATTTTAGCTAAAATACATACCTAATAAAGCATTCATAAAGTTAAATGGATTTTAGCTATAATATCCACCTAATAGTTAAATGGATTTTAGCTAAAAAACACACCTAATAAAGCTCTCACATAAAAAATAAAAATAGATTTCTATAAATTGGTTTTTAATCTTCATTAGGATTAAAAATAATCCTTGGGTCTTCTCCAAATAATATCTTCCATGGGTTGCTCAAATTGGGTCTTAATTCTTCATGGGCTTGAATTCTTCATGGACTTTAATTTTTCATGGGCTTGATTTCTTCATGGACTTGAATTCTTCATGGACTTTAAGTCTTCATGGACTTTAAGTCTTCATGGGCTTGAATTCTTCATGCATAAAAAAAAATAAAAATAATTTAATGTTATTAATAAATTATATATTATATATATGTATTACACATGGCACATATATATATATATTATATTATATTATATATATATATTACATGCATGCATATAATGATGTATATGTATTATATATAATTTTATATATTATTATTATTATTATTAAATTTTACTTTAAAATTTCATTTCATTCATTTTTCAATTTAAACTTGCATATAACCATAAAATATATATTAATATCTAATTTAAACTATTTTTAAGATCAAAAGAAGGGTATAATTATAACAAATTTTTTATAAAATTAACCACTAATTATACCCCCCAACTTAAACATTGCTAGTCCCTTAGCAATCAGATTATACACCTGCCAAACTTTATTCACAATAACTGTATGAATGTAAAAATTTCTAATTCGAAACCGAAATGCATAAAATTAAATAAATAATTTAGCATTCTAAATCAGATTTTTGGGTTAAAAGTCATACAATCTCAGGAATGGAAATTAGGATAACCAACACACAGACTTACTCCCTCGAAGTTTTGACTTCAAATCTTACTATGGATTTTCTCTCTAATAAAAATGATTCCTCAAGTGTACACACAAGGGGGTGCACCGTTATAAGAGTAAATGCATAACAAGTTCAAAACTCGGTGCCATCCCAAATACAAGGAACGTATTTTCATGAAAGAACAGGGAAATTGACATAGCTTCATGATTGGAATAATGCTCTAGACGAGTAACTTCTGAATTTAAACATGATTCCCTACTCCAAACTCGAATTCTGAGATCACATGATTTATAGCATAAAAAAGGACCAGACTGGGTTGTAATGGGGCTATAAGGTTAATACGGGTTGTCAAAGAAAAGGTAGAGTGTGCAAAGGGTATCGGGATTTTTTTTTTTTTAGCATTTATTTTGAAACAGTTATGCTGAATAACTAAGAGAATTTGCCCCATTTTTTTTCACTTTTTTTTTCTTCTTTTTTTTTTCTCTTTTTTTTTCTTCTTTTTTTTTCTTTTTCTTTTTAAATATGACAATAGATAAACAGACTAATTCCCAAAATCATACCAGGTTGGATAAAATTCATATGGTTATGGGTTAAACAAGGGTAACGAAAGAAATTGTACTACAAATGGCTCAAATGGGCTAACAAGATGTTGATTTAAAGAAAAAAATAGGCTCAAAATGAAAGAAATTGATCCCCCTATCATGCTTCTCAGTCATCTAATTCATAGTTTGAAACCAGTCAAATTCATCCGCTATCATACTAGACATTCAAAGCGAATTGATATTTTGAAGCCATTGAAAAGATAAGATAAACAAGAGAGCATATTTAGAGTAAGTGTTATTTCACTCAGAATTAACGGTTATTAGGCTCAAACACTTGCTTGGGTAATAGTCTCCACTTCTGTTGAGGGATCATACAATGTACTAATCAGCTAATTACTGTTACCTTTGACTTTATGACCGATAACCAATTTCTAAATTTTGAATCCCTGGTGAATGTAAATTACTTATTCTCATGCATAAACGTTTTCAAATGAGAAATCAATGCATTCATGTTTCGTATTGCAAACTTAACCGGCTATCAGTGCATAACTTTAAAGCTTTAGGAATAGCATTATTTAAAACACATAATAATTTTTTTTTTTTATAAGAGCAGATAAAGATAATCAATTCCCACAAGACTACAAACTAGTAATTACAAACTCACAGTTAAATATAAACCAGATGATTCATGACTAGACCTTACACCCCCCAACTTGAATTGCAGTAATAAATCAGGGTTGTTAGGAATACCTGTAACTCCACAAGTCCATAGATTTGCTGTGAACTGCTAAAACTTAAACAACAAATGAGCACACCATATATATATATATTTATATTTTCACACCAAAATAAAAATTTCATGCAAGTCATAAGATAAGCAAAATGCGTCTCAAGAGTATAAAAAGTACTCCTTACTCAGCCATCTTATCAAAGACTTTGCTAACAACATTTCACAGTTTTGTTTTGTTTTTTTTTTTTTTTTTTTTTAAAGAACACAACCAAGAAAAATTCTGCAAGTTGTACAATAACTAGATGCGTCTCAAGAGTACAAAAAGTACTCCTTACTCAGCCATCTTAATAAAGAGCATTTCTTACAGTGATAAATCTAAATTAATCGGACCCCTTTGGCGCTTGTTACTAATTGCCTTAGACCAGTCTATCCGAGGCTCATGAGGATCGTACTGTGGAACATAAGCATGTAATTTCTCTAGCAGCTTATCAATGGTGGATGCAGAAATGAGAATCTTTCTTGCTGAACGAGAAATGAACTGTTGGTCCACAGCCTGATCAAGAAAAGAGAGTAACCCATCGAAAAAATGGTTAACATTTAAAAGTCCAATAGGTTTGGTATGGAGATTACTCTTGGCCCAGGAGATTATACAAAAGATTTCTTCAAGTGTTCCAAAACCTCCTGGTAAAGCACTGAAGGCATCTGACTGATAAATCTTACAAGCCATGCGCTCAGACATAGAAGTCGTTTCTATAAGTTGACCGCGTGTAATCCCGGAAATATGTGGTTCAGCTAAAGGGATTAGCATTATACCTACCACAGATGAATTTCCAAGATGTACAGCTTGTGAAACATACCATTCAATCCACGACTTCCCCCTCCATATACCAAATTAATTTTTTTCTCTCCTAATTTTTTACCAAGTTCGCTCGCTGCAAGTGCGTAACAAATATCGCTCCCAAGTTGAGAGCCACAAAGTACACATATGGTATTGATTCGACGAACTAACTGGCCTTCCATGTTTATTCCTTTTGTATGTCCTGAAAAGAAGTTTGGCGATTAAAAGTAGCTATACAACAATTCAACAAGAAATAAATACAAACAAAAATCATGCGTATGTATAAGTAGTTGTGATTGTGGCTCACATTTTCCTCTGGTTTTACGACCAGAAACGGCTTAAACACTTTCTATGAAGCGGGGATAAGCTTCCCATCCAATTTTCTTATAGATTGGCAAACAGGGTCGTTTTTAGTCAGATTCCCAAGACTATAGCGTTGGTGGTCACTTCTGAACTAGGTCCATAAAGCAAGAAGTTCTCTTTGCACTATTCCACATGGATGCGTCTCAAGAGTCAATCGGATATCATCCAGAGACTCCTTACTCAGTCCATCCTTTATGAAACTAATTTTATCTTCTCGATTTATGGACGTAAACCCCACAGATTTGCATCGTGTGTTACAGGTCCATCGAGCACATTTGTAACAACCATTCACTCTTTTCGCTCTTCTTTTCTTCGCAAAACTACTCTTCCCTAAGCCTGGAAAATGCTTAAAACTAGGTGAAGTTTCACCAGCTAATCGAACTTTTGCTTCGATCAGCCAACGAATATCTTCAGGGATGTTATTAAGCATCAACAACCTAAGTCTTTCACACCTAGCAACATAAATTTTTTTCAAATCATTCTGCGGGAGAGATGGATAGTACTTATGAATTTTTGAGAGATAAAGATCCATTTTTTTTTTTTTTAACTATACTAAGAAGAAAGTAAAGAACTATAAACTTTACAAAAGGGATGAGAGTACCTGATCGGAGAATAACACAAAGGAGAGAAGACTGAGCTCAAGAAGGGTGGCTTGCCTTATATAGATATGGAGTCTCTTATAGAGCAATGACCATCACTATTTTACACTCGGCTCGAGGCATGCCATAATTACAGGGTCAGACTTGGCGTCTCTTTTTCAACGCTTGGTGCCTCATTTTTCAACATTTGGCAGTGTGCCTTATCTTTTATAGGGCAGTGTGATTGCACTGCCCAAGAAAAGATAGCTACCACCAGCGTCAATTCTGTCTCTCTCAATTCAAAATTATTTATTTATTTATTTATTATTATTTTATTGTTTTTTTAAATTTTTTTATTCTTATTCTTATTATTATTATTATTTTTTTTTTTTGATTTTTTTTTAATAAATGTTTTGTTTTAGGGGCCCGATAAAATCATACATACCAAAAAATCAAGTACACCTTATCGAGTCTAACAAAATTATTTGCACAATAAATCAGTTTCAAGCACCAATAAAATCAAGTACACCTTACCCCCAACTTAAATTGCACATTGTCCTCAATCGACAATAAAAGGATAGAAGATAGGCATACCTGGTGGTCTTCAATGCATGAACTCGTATGCAAAAAAAATTTATTTAGACTGCACACAGAGAAACACTATTTGAATCAAAGTTAATTAAGTAATGCAGAAAATGAACAACTTATATATATAATTCTTTATTATTTTATTTTATTTTTATTTTATTTTATTTTATTCTTTTTTTTATTTAATTTTTTTATTTTTTTTATTTTTTTTTCAGATCTATAAACATCCATTTAACCTAAATGGAAAGGTGGTCTTTTAACGTCAGATTCCCAGACGATAGAAAACTTTCCCTACTCATCAGATGATGATGGATCATCCAAATCCACAACTCCTTCATTCTCCTCAACACTACCCTGGTATGGTTTCAACCTATGACCATTGACTGTTAGAAGCTGTCCTGACTCCGGATTTTCTATCTCAAATGCCCCATATCCTGAGATGGACTTGATTACAAAGGGGCCGACCCATCGAGACTTCAATTTTCCTGGGAATAGATGCAATCGAGAATCATACAAGAGTACCCGTTGCCCTACCTGAAAGCTTTTTCGAATGATGTGCCGATCATGTAACTCTTTCATGCGAACCTTGGCCAATCGTGCATTTTCAAATGCTTCATTCCGAATTTCCTCAAGTTCATTCAATTGGAGCTTCCTAGATAAGCCTGCTTCAGTTAGACTCTTGTTGATCTTATGAATTGCCCAATATGCTTTATGCTCAATTTCCACCGGCAGATGACAAGATTTACCGTATACTAGCCTATAGGGAGACATTCCCAAAATTGTTTTGTAAGCTGTCCTGTACGCCCAAAGAGCGTCTACTAGTCTTAAGGACCAATCCTTACGATTAGCAGCAATAGTCTTTTCCAATATGCGCTTAATCTCCCTATTGGCTAGCTCGGCTTGACCATTGGTTTGGGGATGATATGGTGTTGCAACCTTATGCAGTACACCATATTTCTTCATTAATCCTGCCACAACTTTATTACAAAAATGGGAACCCCCATCACTGATGATTGCTCGTGGCATCCCAAATCGACTGAATATGTTTTCTTTCAAAAATTTCACGACAGTCCTATGGTCATTTGTTCTGGCCGGGATTGCTTCTACCCATTTGGACACATAGTCAACAGCAAGTAAGATATATTCATGACCAAATGAATTGACAAATGGGCCCATAAAATCCATACCCCAACAGTCAAAAACTTCTAACACTTGGATCGGATGTAATGGCATCATGTTTCTCCTTGACAGACTTCCTAACCTTTGACATCGATCGCAATTTGAACAGAACTTGTACACATCCTTGAATAGTGTCGGCCAATAAAATCCACTCTGAAAAATTTTTGTAACTGTTTTTTTGACAGAAAAATGGCCTCCACATGCAAGAGTATGACTGAAATTGATGACACTTTGTTGCTCATGATCGGGTATGCATCTACGGGTGATTTGGTCAGGACAATATTTGAAGAGGTAAGGCTCATCCCAAAAGAAGGTTCTGACTTTTCTGAAGAATTTATGCCTATCTTGCTTACTCCAATGGTCTGGGATCAGACCAGTTGCCAAGTAGTTCGCAATGTCGGCATACCAAGGGACAACAGATGATGCACAAATAACATTCACTTTAAACAGTTGCTCATCAGGGAAATTGTCATGAATTGGTTCATCAAATTGTGTGAGATCTTGACTTGGAATCCTTGACAAATGGTCAGCCACCACATTTTCTACTCCCTTCTTGTCTCTGATTTCAATGTTAAACTCTTGCAGGAGTAAGATCCATCGGAGCAGACGGGGTTTTGCATCTTGCTTTGTGAACAAATACTTCAGAGCAGCGTGATCAGTAAAAATGATCACTAGTGACCCTACGAGGTAAGATCGAAACTTGTCCAGGGCAAAGACAACTGCTAGTAACTCTTTCTCTGTAGTGGTGTAATTCTTTTGTGCCTCATTAAGAGTTTTGCTAGCATAATATATCACATGAGGTTTCTTATCCTTCCTCTGCCCTAACACAGCTCCTACCGCGTAATCACTAGTATCGCACATAAGTTCAAACGGGAGGGACCAATCAGGGGACTGAATGATAGGTGCTGAAATGAGTGCATCTTTCAATTTATCAAAAGCATTTTGACAGGCAGGACTCCATTCAAATGGAACATCTTAAGACAACAAATGGAACAAGGGTCTTGTTATGGTGCTAAAGGAAGCAATGAATCTCCTATAAAACCCTGCATGTCCCAAAAAACTTCTGATGTCTTTCACATTCCTAGGGATGGGGAGTTTTTGAATTGTTTCAATTTTTGACCTGTCTACCTCCATCCCCCTAGATGAAACGATGTGCCCCAAGACTATGCCCTGTTTCACCATGAAGTGACATTTTTCCCAATTGAGTATCAGATTTGTTTCCTCACATCTTGCTAAAACCTTTTTCAGATTCTCCAAACAGGCCTCAAAGTTACTTCCATAAACAGAAAAGTCATCCATAAATACTTCAACAATCTACTCAACAATTTCACTGAAAATGCTCATCATACACCTTTGAAAGGTGGCTGGAGCATTGCATAACCCAAATGGCATGCGCCTGTATGCAAATGTCCCAAATGGACATGTGAAAGTTGTCTTCTCTTGATCTTCTAGTGCAATTTCTATCTGATTGTACCCTGAGTAGCCATCTAAGAAACAATAGTAGGCTTGGCCTGCTATTCTCTCCAGAACTTGATCCAAGAAAGGCAAAGGAAAATGATCTTTCCTTGTCACAGAATTGAGCTTTCTATAATCAATGCACATACGCCATCCTGTCTGGATGCGCGTGGGAATCAGTTCATTGTTCTCATTTTTTACAACAGTGACTCCAGACTTTTTGGGTACTACCTGTGTTGGACTTACCCACTTAGAATCAGAGATTGGGTAAATTATTTCAGCATCCAATAGCTTAAGCACTTTTTTTCTGACAACTTCTTTCATGTTGGGATTTAATCTCCTTTGCATTTGCCTAACTGGTTTTGCTCCTTCTTCCAAGAATATCTTATGAGTACAGATCAAAGGGCTAATACCTTGCAAATCTGAAATGGTCCATCCTAATGACTTCCTGTGTGCTTTTAGAACTTCTATCAGTTGTTACTCTTGCTGAGGTGTCAAACTTGAAGAGATCACCACTGGGAATGCTTCCCTTTCTCCTAGAAAGACATACTTCAAATCACTGGGCAATGGCTTTCTCTCATGCGTGGACTGATGGCTATCAGGAGCCATGAGCTTACTGTCCAAGTTCCTTAATGGCTCTAAACCAGGCATCCATGTAGGCTTCTCACTTTCTTTGCTTATGACTTCCACTTCTTTTATTTCTTCGAGATCTTGATTTCCTTCTTTGGGTCTTCTCATGAACTCTTCAAAACAGTCATTGGTCAGTGTTTGGATCAAGTCTACCTCTTCCACTTCACTCTCAGTGTCCTGATGTTTGGCTACCCTGAAGATATTCATTTCTACAGTCATGTTCCCAAAAGATAGCTTTAACACACCATTCCTACAGTTGATGATGGCATTTGATGTGGCAAGGAATGGTCGACCTAAGATGACTGGCACAGGAGGTTGAGGTCCCTGATGCGGCTGGGTGTCCAAAACGATGAAGTCCACTGGAAAGTAGAACTTATCGATTTGTACCAGAACATCCTCCACAATTCCTCGTGGAACTTTGACTGATCGATCAGCCAGCTGAAGGGTCACTCTAGTGGGTTTAAGTTCACCTAATCCCAACTGTTGATACACACTGTATAGCAACAAATTGACACTAGCTCCTAAATCCAAGAGTGCCCGATCAACCTTTTGACTTCCTATGATGCATGGAATGGTTGGACAGCCTGGATCTTTGTATTTGGGAGGAGTTTTCAATTGGAGAATGGCGCTGACTTGTTCAGTCAAGAATGCCTTTTCATGCACATTTGTTTTCCTTTTGACAGTGCACAGATCTTTCAAAAACTTTGCATATGAAGGTGTTTGTTTGATTGCATCCAACAGCGGGATGTTGATTCTCACTTGCTTAAACACTTCATATATATCTGCATTTTGTTGCTCTTTTTTCAAATGATTCAACCTTTGTGGAAAAGGTGGTTTGGGCCTGTATTGAATTTCTTTCTCATCTTCTTTTTGTTTTTCATTTTTCTCAATTTTTTCATTTTTCTCATTTTTCTCATTTTTTTCATTTTTTTCCACGGTGGATTCATGATCTTTTGGTTCTTTTTCTTCATCAACATGTTGGTTTATCCTAGGATCAGTTGGTTTCTCAATTATTCTTCCACTTCTTAGGGCAGTCACTGCTTGCACTTGTTCATGAGTGTTGGTTTCACTATTTGAAGCTTCTACCTGGTTGGTTTGCCTAATTGGGTTAGGATTAGTTTGGGATGGAAACCTCCCGGGTTCTCTCACACTCAATGTTTGTGTTATCTTGGTCAACTGGCTCCTAATGTCTTCTATGGCTCTGTTTGTTTGGTCTTGATTTTTGACAAGCTGAGCAACCTGATTATTGATACCTGTTTGACTTTGGATGAACTGGTGCAAGGTATCTTCCAAAGATCTCCTATGAAGAGGTTGGTAAGTATTGGATGAAGAACCTTGATTTTGTTGGAAGGTATGTTGTTGTGTAGGGAATGGAGGTTGAGAATGATTTCCAGAATCATTTCTCCAAGAAAAATTGGGGTGATTTCTATTATTGGGATGGTATGAATTGTAGTTCTAATTATTCTCATAATAGGCTCCACTCTGATTTTGATTTTGTCTCCCCTCAAAGTTGTGTGAATGATTGTTATTAGTCTGCCCATACAATACCTCCTTGAAAGCAGGTAGGGTAGGACATTCTTCAGTTGAATGATCTGTTGCATCACACACAGCACACTTTACTTCCACTTGATTAACAGATTGCACCTTTTTGGGTTGCATGTTTTCAACTTTCTTTGTTAAAGCAGTTAGTCTTGCATTTAAATCGTCACTCTCACTCAGTTGGTATCTCCCTCTAGGTTGTGGATTTTCTCTTGAATCAAGAGCAGATGTTGGACCAACTTCCCAGTTCCTTGTATTCTCAGCCAATGTGTCAAAGAAGTGGAAAGCTTCTTATGGAGTCTTCTCATAGAATTCTCCATTGCACATTGTAGAAACTAGCATTTTCAATTGGGGAGTGAGTGAATCATGAAAGAAACTGACCACTCTCCATTGCTCAAAAGCATGGTGCGGACAGGTGTGATGAAGGTCTTTAAACCTTTCCCACGCTTGCGCAAAATTCTCATTTGGTTTACATGCAAAGTTCATGATTTGTCTTTGAAGAGTAGCAGTTCTGTTGGCAGGGAAGTATTTTTTTAAGAAAGTTGTTTGCATTTCTCTCCAAGTTCCTATAGATCTAGGTGGGAGAGTGCTTAACCATATTTTTGCCTTATCTTTCAGTGAGAATGGAAAGAGTTTTAATCTTATGACATCCTCATTTGCTGTATGGTCCATGCAAGTGCTACATACTTCCTCAAATTCTTTCATATGAGTATATGGATTTTCAGAATCCATGCCATGAAAAGTTGGCAACAATTGGATTGTGCCAGGTTTGAAGTTAAACCTATGATGATTGATGGGAAGAATAATGCATGAGGGGGTTGTCGGCCTAGGAGGATGAAGATACTCCCTAAGGGGTCTGATCATCTCCTGATCAATGGGATCAGGGTCACCGTGGTCACTACCACGTGCAGACATGTTCTGTGGAAGTGGCATGTTCTCATTGTGTTGAGACATAAGTGACTGATTTTCTACAGTTTTACCTGACCTAAGTATCATACACTATGCACAAATAAAAATAAAGTAAAAAGAAACAGAGTTACCGAATTTATCAGGAGATGCTTCTTCTTATATTTTTTTTTTTTCCTTTTTGTTTTTGCCTCAATCTCCCCGGCAACGGCGCCAAAATTTGACTGCACTCCCACCCTACAATTAAAACACAAAACAAAACACAATAAAAATTTTATATTTTTTTCTTTGTTTAGGTGAGAGGTTTATACTCGTCAGTGTACGAGTGCAGTTGTAGTCCAAATTTAAATTTATATTTTCTGAATGAGTCCAGGTCGTCCACTGAGAGATTTATTTATGGCAAAATAAAAAGAATGTCACACAAGCACACACGCATTTGAATAAATTGGCAACAAGGTTTTTTATGGTTTTTTAAGCAACAAATACTAGGAAATAAATTAAGGCAGTAATTGAAATAAATACTTTAAGTGAGAATATAAAATTGGATAGTACTTGAGTTAAGACAATTTCAGTGCCAACCCGTTGATTCCCAAATTTTAGCATAAAAGATTAGCAACATTAATTTAATTTCAGATATGAGAGTTTGTTATTAAATGCAATTAGAGATGATGATAGTTCTAAGTTAAGCAATCCCCATACATGATATGCGGGATTCTAATTTAAGCAACCACCATAAATTCAATTGCAATTAATACACAAAATAACTAAATTAATCATCCGGGTTTGGGTATGATAGCGTTTCCAGTTCTAGTAACTCTCATACATGGCATGAAAGTTCTAAGTTAGGCTTACGCTCCAATCCAAACCTAGTGATTTCTCAATAATTAAGATACACTCATACTGAAATTTAAATTAATGTTACTTATTTAAAGCGTAGCTTTCTTTGAGAATCATTGGCGTTTGACACTGTCCTTACCTTAACCCAAGATTAGATTTAGCTACTCATTTCCATTTAAAAGTTAATTGACATGAATTTAAACGACGTAATTTAAATAACAGAATTTAAATGACAAGAAATTTTAAATGCATAAACTAACCGGCCATTTAGGCAGTGGATAATTAAATAACAAGAATTAAAATTGCAGTAATTTAAAGGCATAAACTAACCGTCCATTTAGGCGGTGAATAATTAACTAACAAGAATTAAAATTGCAGAAATTTAAAGGCACAAATTAACTGGCCATTTAGGCGGTGAATAATAAAGTAATAATAAATGACATAAGAATTTAAAAGAAGAAAGGAAGGAAGTAAGATCACAAGAGAGAATACTAAAGAAAAGGGGAAAGAACAAGAACAATTCTCAAAGAGAGAATTATAAGGAAACAACTAAACTTTGATTCAAGAATAATAATCACACTTACAAATGCAATCAAGTGATCTATTTATAGGCCACAAGATGCAATACAAACCACACAATTTCAATTATTCAACTAGATATAATTATATCTAATGGGCACTCACACACTTAAAGTTAAATAGATTTTAGCTATAATACACACCTAATATTAAATGGATTTTAGCTAAAATACATACCTAATAAAGCATTCATAAAGTTAAATGGATTTTAGCTATAATATCCACCTAATAGTTAAATGGATTTTAGCTAAAAAGCACACCTAATAAAGCTCTCACATAAAAAATAAAAATAGATTTCTATAAATTGGTTTTTAATCTTCATTAGGATTAAAAATAATCCTTGGGTCTTCTCCAAATAATATCTTCCATGGGTTGCTCAAATTGGGTCTTAATTCTTCATGGGCTTGAATTCTTCATGGACTTTAATTTTTCATGGGCTTGATTTCTTCATGAACTTGAATTCTTCATGGACTTTAAGTCTTCATGGACTTTAAGTTTTCATGGGCTTGAATTCTTCATGCATAAAAAAAAATAAAAATAATTTAATGTTATTAATAAATTATATATTATATATATGTATTACACATGGCACATATATATATTATATTATATTATATATATATATTACATGCATGCATATAATGATGTATATGTATTATATATAATTTTATATATTATTATTATTATTATTAAATTTTACTTTAAGATTTCATTTCATTTATTTTTCAATTTAAACTTGCATATAACCATAAAATATATATTAATATCTAATTTAAACTATTTTTAAGATCAAAAGAAGGGTATAATTATAACAAAATTTTTATAAAATTAACCACTAATCACTCCCCACCGGCCACTGACCACCGTCGCCCGCCCCCCACACCGCCTCTCGCGCTGTCTCGCCCCTACCCGCCATCGCGAACAATTGCCGCCCAAACTTCACCCTCTCTCTCTCTCATACTCGGCCTTGAGGGAGGAACGCGCTACCACTGCTCCCATCACCGTCGCCCAAAGATGGCGTCGTCTCCTCCCAGCGGCGGCCGCGCTGGTCGAACCGCCCAAACTTCACCCACTTTTTTTTTTATTTAAGAAATGTAATTTTAATATAAAAGAAGAGATAATTTTAAGATAGAATTGATACTGTTGCAAAAAAATTGATATTTAAAGTGATTGAGAAAATAAATTATTTAATTACTTGTGTGATCTTATTATATATATATATATATATTAATATTAACATTTTTAATGACAACTATCAAAATTGTTGTTGTTATATCTGATTGCAAAATAAAAAAATTATTGTTATATTTAATTATAAAAAAATAAAAAAATATATCTAAATATATTAGATTTGATCTTAAAAATATTAATTTTACTCCAATCTTATTTTACACTGATTTAAGTAATTTTAGCAAGTTATAATTTTACCAATCTTATTTTACACTGGCTTACACTACTCCAAAATTTTACCAAGTAATTTTACTCCAATCTGATTTAAGTAAAATATTAATCTTATTTTAGACAAATGTTATAATTTTACAAGTAAATAATGTAAATTAAGTAATTTAATTAATACCCTCAAATTGAAGAAAAATTAATAACAGATGAAATAAGTGAAAATAACACAACTAATATTTTTTACTCAATTGTTAAATATACAATCAAAATAAATTATGTTCTTTCATAATTCAAAATAAATTATATTTTTTAATTTTCATTTCAACAGCTAAATCAGCATAAGAAAACAACAGAAGCAAAAAAAATAACAGTAGAAAAAAAGAAAATATATAAATATATATAAATGTATATATGTACATGTAAAAATATAAAAAATATAACTGTATATATAAACGTTGTCTTTTACAGCTTTGATGGGGCCTGACAATGGCAGTCCGAGCGACGCGAGGGGTTGATGGCGGGCGACGATGGTGGGGCCATCCTTGGGCGACAACGGTGCGAGAGTAGTGTGCTGGGAAGGAAGGGACACTGCAACGCTGGGGTTTGAGAAAGAGAATGGGGGGAGATAAAGTGGGTTTGAGAAATGGTGGGAAGGGGGAGGCACTGCAAGGGTTTGAGTGAGAGATAAGGTGGGTTTGAGAGGGGGGAGAAACACTGCAAGTTTGAGAAAGAGAATGGGGGAGAGATAGAATAGGTTTGAGATGGTGGTTTTGAGAGAGAGAGAGAGAGAGAGAGAGAGAGAGAGAGAGAGAGAGTGAAAGTGAAAGAGAAAGAGAATGAGAAGAACTGAGAGTAACAGAGAAAGTTAAAGCTGAGGGTTAATTTGTAATTTTGATTGGAGGGTTAATTTGTAATTTAAAAGGGTTTGTCAATCTGTTAGTCAAGTTGTTCGTCCGTGTAGCATTATCCATTTAAGTATTTAACCAATCTAGCCCGACAATGTTAAATGAACAAATACTTTGACAACTTTGTTGACAATCTTAATTATCATGATATTTTGAAATTAAATTTTGGCAATGATTTGAAAGTAAAATAATTTGAATCCTTGCCCATTTATTTCTCTCTCTCTCTCCTCGAATGACTCAACTTGTTCCCTTTTCTCTCTCCACCAGAGATCTCTCTCTTTCTGTTTCTCCACTACTTGAAAACCTCTAGTGTGACGTCACGGTGTTGCCGTTGTCGATCCTCACTAGCAAGGACCACCATCTTCGCTTCCCATGCATCCCTAACACCGCCGACCTCTCATTCACTTGACCCTTCACCTACTCTGTCTCTCTCACTCTATTTCTCCATTGCATGTCCATCTCCGACATGACGTTGCGGTGTTGCGCCATCAATCCCTTTTTTTCTCTCTCTCTCTCTCTCTCTCTTCTCTCTATTTTTCCCCTTTCTCTTTTTCTTCTTGTTTTCGCCAACGTCTACTATGCTCCTTCTAGTCACCATTTGTCGCCGTTTCAACCGATGTCATTTGCCCTTACCGTTCCAGCCCCCGTCGACTCATCCATCTCATATCTCGCTCTCTCTCTTTCTCTCTAGGTCTTCTTATTCTCACCCGTGACTTATCCTCTCCTATCGCCCAACAAGTTCGACAACATGTATTTCCAGAACTTGCCAAATGGGTTGGGGCTCTTGGTGACGAATCGGGCCCTATTCTCGAGTCCGGTGACAAGGCAATATGTTGAGAAGTTCGCAACCAATCAGAGTGCATTCTTTGAGGCGTTTGGTCGAGCAATGGAGAAGCTAAACTTGTACGGGGTGAAGACTAGATGATCCAAAGAGATTAGTGCAGATGGATGCTACGAATTGAATATTTCATTAATGGGTTTATTTGGGTTATTCTTCTTGTGTTGCTGCTGCTGTTGATGATGGATGGCTTCCTTTGAATCTTTGTTTTTTATTTTATTTTTAATGATGAGTTTATTATATAAGTTGTATACAAAATATCTATGAAAATTAAAAATATTAAGCTTTATCAAGATATATTCATACTGATTTCTTATGGGAGTCATCTTAGTTTTGTGGGTATGTATGTGGCCACTAACTACTTCATCAAGCTCTTCTTGCCCCTCATAATCACTCATTTTATTAATGGATTTGGTTATTGTATTAGTTAGAAAGGAGTTTTGGTAATATACAAGTGTTGTTTATTGTAACACTTACAAATTCATTATGAGAATGTGTGTATGTGGAAATAATGTCGTTGAATTTGTTGTTTCTGTTCTCGCTTGCGACTTTGGGTTAAATATACATATTTTTTAAAATATAGACTAAACATATTCTATCTAAATATAAATATATATAATATATTTTTTAAATATAATTATAAATTAAAAATATATTATACAAAATTATCTAAATCAAATTGAACTCATTTTAAAATTTTAAAAATTTTGGATGTTGAAAATTTTAAGAACATAGTTTACCTTATTATTTTTAAAAAACTTATTTTATAGTTTTGTTTCACTTTTTAAGTTATAAAATGAAAAACAAACTATAAACTATAATATTTATTTTGAATGAAAAGATATATTCATATATCCATCACAATATAATTATATTTCTTCTCTTTATCATTCATACAAAACATAAAAATTTATGTATTTTATAATTATCTTATGTATAAATAATTATGAAAAAATTTTGAGAGTCAAACAGGTTGACAAGTTTACAGAATGGGGGCTAAAAGACTAAAGTGTCATCATTCACATTGCATTGCACTTTTTTCAATGCAATGTGGGTGAGGACATTTTAGTCTTTTAACCCCTATTCTATAAGCCTGTTTGTCAATTTGTCTGACTCTTAGAAGAACTCAATAATTATATATATATATTTATATTATTATTTATTTGTATTACTTAAATTATAAGATAAAAAAGTATGTAAAGTTATATTTAATATTTGGGTATATATATATATATATATATTGATAGTAGTAGTAGCGACTAGAACAGCGGAGGCGACCGGCAATTAAGGTGTTGGCTGCCAATGCGACCGGCAATTAAGGTGTTGGCTGCCATTGCAATGGTAGCAAATGGCAAGAAACAATGAATGGGGACAAGAGACGAGAAGCTGCAAGTGAGAGAGAGAGAAGACCCAAAGAGAGAGAGAGAGAGAAAAAAAAAAAACACTCCAAAAAATCTGTAATTTAGTGATACATTTAGAGACAAAATTTTTCTGTCGCTAATTAGAGACGAAAATTTGGATTTGCGATAAAATATTCCATTGCCAAATTTTTTATTTTTTTTAAAATTTAGCGACAGAATATTCCGTCGCTAAATAATTAAAAAAAATTATTTTATTTTTTATTTTTTAACGAAGAGTAACTCGTTGCTAAATTTTGCATTTTTAGTTAATTTATTTTTTATTTTTTAGCCACGGGTTGCCTCGTTACTAAATTTTGAATTTTGAATTTTTGAATTTTTTATTTTTTAGCGACGGGTGTGACCCCGTCACTAAATTTGTATTTTTATTTTTTAGTGACGAGGGTTGCCTGTAGCTGAATTTTTTATTTTTATTTTTTATTTTTTAGCGACTGGTGTGACCCGTCGCTAAATTTGTATTTTTTATTTATTTTAATTTTATTTTTTAGCGACAGGTGTGACCAGTCGCTAAATTTTCTATTCTTATTTAATTTATTTTTATTTTTTAAATTAAATATAAAATACCAAATTTAGAGACGGGACAGCCCTATCGCTAAAAAAATAAAAATAAATTAAATAAAAATACCAAATTTAGCGACAAGATAACCCCTGTCGCTAAAAAATAAAAATAAATTAAATAAAAATATAAAATTTAACGACAGGGAAAAATATAAAATTTAGCGACGGGATAACCCCATCGCTAAATTTTATATTTTTTATTTAATTAAATTAAATATATTTAGCGACGAAATATTTCGTCGCTAATTAATAAAAAAATTAAATTTAAATTAAATAAAAAATCACTAAATAATTAAAAAAATTAAATTAATAATTAAAAATTTAGCTAGTCGTTATAAACGAAAAAAATAAATTAAAAAATAAATTAAAAAATAACATAAATTAATTATGTATTAAACAAAGATTAAATAAATATTAAAATGTATTAAATGAATATTTTATGTATTTTATTTACAAACCAAAAATATGTAAATTGAGATGATATTGTAAAATTTATAATAACAAATATGTATTAAACTAATTTTAATAAAATAAAACTTAAATATTTAGGAGATAAATTAATTACAACATTTAAATGGTATATTAGTTGAGTTAAAATTTACAATATTTATTTTTGTAAGTATTAATTTATGAATTTAAAAGATTTAAAATTTAAAAACTTAATTTAAAATAAAATTAAAATGACTAGCAGCTAGGTATAGTATATAGTTAATATATGCAGTGTATATCATAAGGAAACTCACAACTCGGACAATTATGCGCGCGCACAGGCGACCAGGGATCGAAACTAAGGAAGGAAAGAATGAATGCACTGGAAAATTATCGCAGTGCTACACGTGACGCCTCAAGGCGACGCCACGTAGCGCTGCAAGGCAGCGCAAGCGCATCCTTCCAGTGCAAGCTATATCATTTTATTTTTAAATTAAAGTCAACGATGGAAATAGTTCTGTCGCTGATTAGCGACGGAATTGTTTCCGTCACTAATTATAATTTATTTTAATTTTTTAAATATTCTAATTTTTATTGTGTATTAGTGACGAAAAGTTTTTCGTCGCTATTCAGCGACAAAACGATTTCCGTCGCTAAAATAATATTTAATTTTTTAAATAAATTTAATTTTTTATTTTTTAATCAGCGATGAAAATTTTCATAGCTAATTTTCCCTTTCGCTGAAATTTAGCGACACCATTTTTAGCGATGGGAAGATGCCCGTCGTTAAATCTGTTGCTAAATTTTTTAGCGATGAATTTTGATGTTTTAGTGATGGATTTTTTCGTCACTAAATTCTGTTTTTCTTGTAGTGGAGAATGGGGAAGAAGTTGGGTGGCTGAAGGTGGATGATAGAATGCAATGGGGAGAGAAAGAGGTTAGAGAGAAAGAGAAATAAAATAGGCAAGGAAGAAGAAGCTTTTAGGCGAGTATTAATTTGAGCTAAAAAGTTAGGGGTAAATTTGTAATTTAAACTGAGGGTACATTTGTAATTTTCTTGGAGTTGTCAAACAAGTTGTCCACCAGGTTGTTCGTGTAGCATTGTCTTGTCGCGCTTTTGACGGTTGACGATTGACAGTGAGCGATTTACTATAAGTTGGACAATGCTACATGAACAACTTTGTTGACAACTCTAATTTCTAACGATATTTTGACACCAAAATATCGCGATATTTTATATCCAAATTTTTTAATGCCCGCCCATACTCTCTTTATCTTTCTTCCCCCCTTTCTCTCTCTCTCCTTTCCTCTTTCTCTTTCCTCATTCTCTCTCTCTACTCATTGAAGCCGTCGCCTCCGCACTTCCAATCGTCATTCGCCTCCGGCTCTACCTTTTTCTCTCTCTGGGTCTTCTGTTCTCGCCCCCCGCCGCATCACCTTCTCCAGCAACCGCCGACTCTCTCTCACCTCCGCTGATTTCCTCTAGCAGCAGTCGGAATGTCATCTTCTCCAGCAACCGCCGACTTTCTCTCGTTGCAAGCGCCGTATTGTCTTTTCCAGCAACTGCTAGCTTCCTCTTGTTGCCACCACTGCGTCGCCTTCTCCAACAACTGCCTTCTTCCTCTCCCCCCGTACCGTTGCATCGCCTTCTCCAACAACCGCCTTCTTCCTCTCCCCCCCATACCGCTACATCGCCTTCTCCAGCAACTGCCGTTGCCGCCTCACTTTCCTCTCGAACTATCACTTTCCTCTCACCTTCTCCAGCAACCGTCGTCGTGCACGTATACTGCAAGTTTATTAAGGATCATACTAAGACTTGATATCGGTTTAATCCAAATTTGGGAGCATTTATTTATATTTGAACTCAACTCTATTAAATGCTTATTTGTAAAATTATCCGTGATATATGACTAAATTTTTTTTATGATCTTATTATGTGCAGTACTCAACTCAAATCTGTAACCCTGAATCTGTTTATGTTAAATGGGCAAACATCTATTGTAGTATAGAGAATAAATTGGTAAGTGATCTTGGTATGGAACCTAATATAGGTATGTGAGAAGTTTTCCTATTTGTAAGTGTAAAGTGTTGGTCCTTCTCTTATGTATACTCAAGGAGAGGGGGGTGAATTGAGTCTATTTTAGTTTTAAAACAATTCTTCCTTGAGTAATTATTTTGGTGTAATAGTCAGATTTGTAAAATTTACTCTTGACCCTCCATGCAAATATTAATTAAAATATTATATAGTGTTTCCTTCAAATAGAAAAAAAATATTTTTGAAATTAATATATGAATACTTGAAGCATCAAATACAAAATTAAAAAATAAAATAAGCCTAAGGGGATAATCATAGCTATTGAACATATTGTAAAATATTTTGATCTCTTGTGACCTAAATATGAATTTCAATAAATATTATTTTTATAAAATAAATAAATAAATATATAATTATACATGAAAAATATCCTGTAGCCAACCCTCCTCAAAGAGAGATTTTCTTCACATATGATAAACAGTAATAAACACATAGTATTAAGTAATAACTAATTTGATTAATGTCCTCAAATTAAAGGAAAATTAATAACAAAGCATGAAACCCACTTTGCAAAAATAATATAAACAATATTTTCTATCCTGCCAATTAAACATACAACCAAAATAAATCATGTTATTTGATTTTCATTTCAACAATCAAATCATTATAAAAAAACAACAAAAGCAAACAGAAAAATGAAAAATATATAAATATATATAAATGTATATATAAATGGTGCCGTGCAGCGATGATAGGGGGCTGACGGTGGAGAAAGAGGCTGGAACGGTGGAGAAAAACGGCAAAAGATCAAAAGAGAGAAGAGATGGAGGCGTCGGCAACCGCTGGAACGGCAAAGGCAGATGGTGATGGAGGCTGGAACAGAGGCGAATGGTGCGTTGATGGTGGCGAGAAATGAGAAGAAAGAGTGAGAGATGGAGAGGGGGGAAAGTAGAAAGAGAGAGAGAGAGAGAGAAAGAGATGCAGGGTCGGTAATGGGGTTTCCAAAGAAAGAGAGAGGTGAGAGTGAAAAAATAGAAATGAGAGTGAAAGAGAGAATGAGAGGTCAAGGGTGAAGTTGTCTGAGAGTTGATATGTAATTTTCTTGTATGGAGTTGTCCACAAATTTGTTTGTGTAGCATTGTCCCCGTAAGTTATTTATTAATTGGATTGTGCCAGTTTAATTGATAAATTATTAGAGGGTAATAATTAATTTGTAGTAAATAAGATTATACTTATATATATATTTTTAAGTTAAGTTATAAAATAATTTTATTAATTAATAAAATATTGTAAAACATGAAATATTATCATTAATACAAAGTAATGTTTTTGAGTTGAAAATAAAGCATACTGAATCTATTTTTTAAAAAACAAACGAATATTTATTGCACTTTAAGAAAATACTAAAATTCCAATTTAGTTTTAATTTTAAAATGGATTTTGAATTTTTAAATAAAATAATTAACTTACTTTTTAATTTTAATTGTGAAATATGCTACTCTCAATTAGTTTTTACTATTAAAATGCTAACGTGACACTAAGAACAGTTGATTGGAATAGCCAGCAATGGTGCATTGTTGAATCGTTTCGCTACTGCTTGCAGATAAGGAAGGTAGGTTTTGGAGATCATTTGCAAGCAAGCACAGTTTTCCTTTGTCTACAGTAATGTTTCTTACTTCTCTTCTCTTTGTATCTCAAGCGACTGCTAGATCAGGATCCCTTGGTTGATTCCTCTGGCCATCACTCCCCTTGAAGTTTTCTCTTAAAAGAAAGTTTTTACTTAGTGAGAAAAGAAAGAAAATGCAAATTAGCAATTAAGGATCCCAAGGAGGAAAAAGAAAAACAATTGGAGACCGAGGAGGTTATTTTCACTCTCCCAAATTCGCACGATATGCAGCTAGCAATTTTAAAAGGTGGTTAATAAATGTACGTAGATTAGGAAAATTACATTGTCTATAATTTCAAGATCAGACTAATAAGTAATAATAAGATGAAGGACTACCCTACCTTTCATCTTTTTGAACCCTTAATTTCCTTGAAAGAACTGGTACATGAGATCATAATGCTACGTCTACTTTTTTATATAGCTATAAACATAAAGCATTTCTACTCATCAAGCATACGACCATGGTACGTACTTCCTAGCTAAGAGACGCAACGGAATTTTCTTCTGCATAGATATTCCAGGTTTTACATCTGTATCGATATCTTCGTTATTCTTTATCCCAGTAGCAGCTGGGAGCTCCCAGTTGAAGCCGCATATAAGATTAGCAAGTGCAAGCTCCACAGTCACAACTCCCAGATGAATACCTGGGCAACTTCTTCGACCAGCGCCAAATGGAATTAGTTCAAAATCTTGCCCTTTGAAATCAATAGAATTGTCCAAAAACCTCTCCGGAAAAAACTTTTCAGGGTCCTCCCAAGATTTGGGATCTCTACCAATGGCCCAAGCATTCACGTAAACTACAGTTTTCGGATGAACTTTGTAGCCAGCAATAGTGCATGGTTCAATTGTTTCATGTGGAAGTAACAATGGAACTGGAGGGTGCAATCTCAATGTTTCTTTCACCGCTGCTTTTAGATAAGGAAGATTTTGCAGATCAGTTTCATGTATAACTCCTTTATCTCCGGCAATGTTTCTTACTTCCTCTTGAATTCTCTTCATGGCCTCTGGACGTTTTACTAGCTGTGTCATTGCCCAGATTAGGGTGATTGCATTTGTGTGCGTACCAGCGGTAAAGATATCCTGATCCAACAATCACCAAAATAGAATATGTTACAAAATTGGATTGAATATAAATCACCACGATGAAACCATCGATCACATGTGAATATAGAAAAAACTCAAATTGAAAAAATTACAAATAAAAAGAATAAAATATCTCTAAGTCAATAATTATTAGTACAAAAGTAATATTGACACGTAAATTTCATGGCATTGGCTACCTATTTATAAATTTAAGATCATCTATAAATATACACAAAAAATTATGTTTTAAACAAAAAATAATTTATGAAAATATTCTTCTAAATGAGATAAATTTTAATCAAAATTAAATTTGACAATATCCTAATAATAATCAAATTTAAAATCATAAGCACCATTAAAGACAAAAAAAAAATTGAGACATAATTATCACAATAATATGTACAAAGATTTCGATTCAACCAGCATAAAAAAAATAATAAAAAAATGAGTCATGATTTTTCACAGCCATTCCATTGTACTTATTTATAAGATTAATTGAGAGAGGGGGGGGGGGGGGGGGGGGTAAATAGAGTTTAGAGTAAACCAACCATAAGCACTGCTTTGATGTGATCCATTGAGAGGTCGATTGCAGACAACCCATCATTGTTTAGCTGAAGTAAGACATCAATGATATCCTTTGTTCCAATCTTACGACTCTTCTCGTCGAGGTGCTCGTCAATTACTTCTTGGAAGAATCCATCCAATGCTCGGAAAGTTCTCTCCAATCGAAACGATCGTCCAGTGAGTTTATCAACCCAACTCATACAAGGAAAATAGTCCGCGAAGAAGAAGCCTCCTGTCAAATCTTGGACTTCATCGAGAACTTCATGAAACCTACTTCTCCCACAACCCCCATCATCATAGCTCTTTCCAAGAGCAATTTTGCAAATAACTGAGTTTGTGAAAGAAATCAACATCTCACTCAAATTTATGGGTTTTGATTCGGACGTCAACTTATGAATCTTTCTCATCATTTTTGAAACCTCATCTTCTCGAATGGAACGAAAGGATTGAACCCTTTTGGAACTGAAGATGTGAAGGATGCAGATCTTTCTCATTTCTCTCCAGTTGTCACTATAAGGCGAAAGGCCTATATCTAAGCCGTTGTAAGATAGCTTCCGGAAGCTAACCATGGGGGGCCTGCCGGCAAACGCAGCATCATGTGTTTTCAAGACCTCTTTGGCCATTTTTGCTGAGGAAACGACAAGAACAGGTAGAGAGCCGAGTTGCAGAGACATGAGGGCGCCATATGTCTTGGAGAGTTCCCATAGATGGCGAAAGAGAATCGATTTGTTAAGCTGGTGTATATTTCCAATTAAGGGTAGCTGTGGAGGACCTGGTGGAACATGAATTCCTCCATTTTTCTTCCCTTTTCGGAGGAAGAGAAAAAGAATAATTGTGATCATAGATAAAAGGAGAAGAAACTCCATCGTTTTGTTGGCTCTCACTTTGAAGTCTTAGAACCAGCAGACTACGGTATATATGCATAGGGTTATGGAGAAGGACTTTTACAAATTGGTTTACAAAGGGGAGAAATTGACCATTTTGCCCTTGTGTAAAGTCTCTCACTCCCCTCCCAAAATCTGCAGAAAGACTAACATCTCACTACAATATCTCTCCCTCTTTCACTTTCTCAAGAACAGCTCTATAAAGCCCCATGGGCATAGTCGAGTGGCAAAGGGGTAAGCTGAAAACTTGTCTGGGGGATCCCAATGTGGGTTCGATTTTTGGGGAAAATAGAATGCTTCCTTTTAGGAGAAGACCTTGAGAGTAACATTAGTGATGCCAAGGCCTACCACCCTGGTCACTCAGACACATCCCTTGATTTATCTCTTCAGTATAGCTCTAAGGGTAGTGTGGTTGAGGACGCTAGTAATGGGGCGTAATCCAAAAAAAACAAAGAACAGCTCTATAAATCATTGAACAACACCGTCATAAAGTTCATTAATATTTTGATCAGTTTCAATTTCCAAATTGCATTCTTCGAATCCTTAAATCTCCTGCATTACTTTTGCATAAATATACCATAAATCAACTTATTCCTAAATTTTGAGTGCGTCCAAAAATATATTTGAGAGACACCAAATTTGATAAACAAATTCCTAATAAGTAAAAAGATCAAGAAAAAAAAAATGGACAACAAATAAGGAGCTATTTTCTTTTTTTGTTGAAAAGAATAATATTGAAGAACGTGGAGCTATTTTCAATCTAAAATTTTGAAGAACAATGTAAAAATAATATTGATTACAATACAAAACTTATCCACAAGCAATGATTAGAGGGAGGCAAATATGAATTGTCAAGCAGCAGCAGCCTTGTGGTGTCAATTGAAAAAGGGCATCAGTGGCCATTTGAGGTGAATCCACAGAGAGATGGAAAGGAAAAGGTTGGTGACGGAGACGACCGATGGTTCCACAGTGGTGACACCTTCACGGGGAGTTTAGAGGCAGTGGCTATGGCGATATAGGGAGAAGAACGATGGTACTACAGCTTGCGATCAGGAAAGGGGTCTTAAGAAAGCCGAAGATAGAAGGTTAAGAAAGCAGCTCATAGAATAGAGCCTGAAGCACATGACCAGTTGTGTCATTGTTGTAGGCTATAGGACCAGTGGAGATGGGAGTAGTCAAGAGCAGCAAATCAGCTGGAACAATGGCAATGATCCAATGGCGAGTTGGCTTGTGCTACTTTCTCTGTGATTGATGAAGAATGGTAGCTTCGTCGGTGGTCGCGAGAAATTTCTAATGAAATTGCAGGTGGGTAGAGCAAAGAAGGATGGGCTTTGTCGATTTCCATTTAAATTCAATTTATCGAGATAAATTGCTTCCTTTATAAAACCAAAATATCGCCAATTTATCGCGATATTTCACACCTGTAAACCAATCTGTAAACGCCCATCTATACAAATAACATAACTCATATGCATATGAGTCCATGCACGCATGCCTCTTTTCCATACCAATATTGCTTCCTAGTCAATATTGTTGGCCATTTGTCGATGGAGAATGCTACAATTGCACAATTGTTTAAATAATTGATTTGACAACTCTGCTTTAATTACAATTTTAACCTCTATTTCAATTACAAATCTACCCCTGATTTGCTACTTACTTCCTCGTGCTTCTTCCTTATATTCTCCCTCTCTCTCTCTCTCTCTCTCTCTTCTTATTCTCGTTCTCACCATCGTTGTAGATGCCCCCGACACAACCGCGTGCTTTTGCCGTTGTTTGCCATCAACGCAACTACCTCCATTGCTGTTGAAGCTGTTTTTCACCTTCGCCATTTCAACCGCTGCCGACACCTCTATCTCATCTCTTTCTCTCTCATTCCCCCTCTCTCTCTTTCTCTATTCTTGTTCTCGGTGTTGTTCGCCTTCGACACAACCAACGCTACCATCATTTGTCGCTCACGCCTCCATCTCCTTCTCTCTCTCTCTCTCTCTCTCTCTTCTTGTTCTCATCGCCGTTCTCCTCTCCTATAACTATTTGTCATTGTTTGCCGTCGTTGAATAGTTAGAAAGATGTATGTTTATTTTTTATTATATTGCACTAAATATTTTTAAAGTTTTGACAAAAACATACTCATTTTTAACCTATCATAAATCATATATAAAAACACTTAACAGATTGTATGAATTGATTATTTTGCTTATAATTTTTAGAAAATTTAAACTAACACATATAAATATATAATATATTTACTGAGTATATTTATATATAATTTCGGGTTAAATATATATTTTTTAAACAAAAGTATATACTAATAGTTTGATACAACTTTATATATAATTTTTGAATTTTTTTTCAAGTAATATAAATAAATAATAACATAAAAATATATAATTATTTATATATAAGATAATAATAAAATACATAAAATTTATATTTTGTATGAATGATAAAAGGAAGAAATATAATTATATTGTGATGAATGTAAGATAATTACAAAATTACAAAATATTTTTTTAAAAATAGCAAGCCAAACTATGCTCTTAAAAGTTTTAACATGTTACAAGTTAAAATTTTTAAAAGTTATAAAATGAGTTTAATTTAATTTAGATAATTTTGTATAATATGTTTGTAGTTTATAGTTGTTTTTAAAAAACATATTTATGTATATTTATATATGTAAATCTTTTGTGTAATATATATACTTAAATATATTTATATTTAGATAAAATATACATTTTCAGTAAACGACAACGAACGAGCAACAAACGGAGAGGAGAAGCCGCGAACGAGAATGAGAAGACCCCTCTCCCCCCCCCCATATATATATATATATAGAGAGAGAGAGAGAGAGAGGCGTCGACGGTGACTGGAACAACGACCGGAAGCATTGATGGAGGCTACTCGACAACGACGAAAAATGGCTGCATTGGAGGTGAACAACACCAAGAACGAGAAGAGAGAGAGAGAGAGGAGGAGGGGAGGAGGAGGAGAGAGAGAAAGAAAAAGAGAGGAGATAGAGGCGTTGGCGGTGGCGGTGGCTAGAACGACAAAGGCGAATAGCAGCTTCAACAACAACAGAGACGATTGCGTCAAGGGTGGAAACGCGACTACGATGGGACGGTGAGAACAATGACAAGAACAAAAACACGAAGAGGGGGAAGGAGAAAGGGAGAGAGAGAGAGAGAGAGAGAGAGAGAGAGAGAGAGATAGTATGAGAAAGAAGCGTGAGAAAGTATGTAGCAAATGGGGAGGGTAGATTTGTAATTAAAATAGATGATAAAATTGTAAGGGAAATTCTATTTGCAATTATACTGTTTGCTCTTCACAACCACTATAAGTAAAATATTATATTTTATTATTTATAACCACATTTATTATTTTCTGCAACCATTTATATTCCAAACATACCTTTCAAACACCCATCCCTCAAAAAAGACACCCCACGCGCATTAAAGCCTCATCTTCTTTTTCTTTTTCTTTTTCAGACCCCTCGTCACAGACCACTGACCTCTTGCCGCCGTCCTTTTCTCCAGAGTCGCTTGCCTCGCCCACCCTCTTAGTTGGAGTCCCCCAGAATCGCAGAACCAGGTAAGTAATTTCTTTTAACGAGATTTAATTAATTTGATTTGATGGCAGAGGTGGTGGAACCTCCAGCATTCAGAGGCACGATCGGCCGCCTCCAAACCCAACCCCGGGGTTCGGAGTTCCCCGAACACCCAGAATGTCGGGGTTTGGGCGGTCCGAGATTTCCCCAAATTCCAGGATTTGGGGGATCCTTGAGCTTTGGTCGGAACTCCAAGTGTCCCGACTCCTCGCCTGTTGATGATAAAACAAAATTTTAGAAATACAAAAAAATTTCAAATACCTCATGGACTTCACCTTCAATCCATTTGTGTTGTTTCTCGTCGAAACAGGAATACTTATTATCTTCTTTGTAAAACTTCGGCGTAAATGTTTGTCTATAATAATTTTCCATGCTGCCTGACAGTAACACGTAATTGCCTATGGCGAGCAGAATTGTGCTTAGCAATCTTCGATATTGAATAATAGTTGTTCTGCAATGCTCGGTGTTGAATAATAGTGGCTGCACAGTGTTCAGTTGTGGGTGAGTAAAGTGACTGGCGATAGTGGGTGAGAAAGTGAGTGCATGTACTTTAGGAGTAATGGTGGGTGGTTGACCGTAAAGGATTTAAATGAAAAACAAATATAAGTTTTTATCTCAGGGTATTTTAGAAATATTACAAGTGGGTTGTAGAGAGCAAAAAGTATTATTTCAAATACCACATGGACTTCATCTTCAAACCATTTGTGCTGTTTCTCGTCGAAACAGGAATACTTATTGTCTTCTTTGTAAAACTTCGGTGTAAACGTTTGTCTATAATAATTTTCCATGTCGCCTGACAGTAACACGTAATTGCCTATGGCGAGCAGAATTGTGCTTAGCAATCTTCGATATTGAATAATAGTTGTTGTGCAATGCTTAGTGTTGAATAATAGTGGCTACGCAATGTTCAGTTGTGGGTGAGTAAAGTGACTATGGCGATGGTGGGTGAGAAAGTGAGTGCACGTACTTTATGAATAATGGTGGGTGGTTGACCGTAAAGGATTTAAATGAAAAACAAATATGAGTTTTCATTTCAAGGTATTTTAAGAATATTACAAGTGAGTTGTGAAGAGCAAAAAGTATTATTATAAATATAATTTCACAAATTGTAATTGAAGGAGAGTTGTCAAATTAATTGTCTAAAGCATCATAGAAGTAGCATTTTCCATGGACATAATTGGCGGATATTAAGAAACTAGAGCTTTCATCAATATAAATTTGTAAACTCAATGCACATATTATAAATTAGCATACATTAACACCTTATAGATTAGTGAATTCTCTCTTTTTGAAAGATTGAACGGTCAATTTTTTTTTTTTCTGTTATTTCAATTTCTAATTATTAAACAACTTTAATTATTGTATATAGGCATTTTTATAAAATTTTAGTTGTGTAGCATTAATTATATATCCCATATTATTCAAACACAAATATATCTTGATGGCTAATTTAAATTGTTACATCAGTAATTCCACTTTCTTCAATTATGCAGATGCATTTGTCGACTTGCGTTCCCTGATTTGTACTGATCAGTTCATCAGCTCCATTAGATTCAGTGTATTTGACAAGTAATTAAGGATGAGGAAGAAACAAAAATACTTGTTACTGTTGTAATGCCCTCTACCTACTTGATTTGAAGGTAATACTAGACTTTAATTACATATATATAACTAGGAGAAGATTGGGGGTGTTACATATATTAATATATTAAAAAATTCAGATTGGGAACAAAACTATATTAATATATGTAATTAATATATTTTTTAATTACATATATTAAAAAATGGACTTATTTTGTTGTTGTTTTGTATTAGTAGTTTAAAATAAATAATGGATTTTATTTTGGATCAATAATTGAAACACGACATCGAAGAGTTCAATCTGAATTTGTCCACATAAGACGTATGGACGTTATCCAAACATGGCCTTCAAGTTGAGTGGGGTCTGTGAACACGGGTCAA
Organism: Diospyros lotus; assembly: GCF_014633365.1. Lineage (NCBI taxonomy): Eukaryota > Viridiplantae > Streptophyta > Magnoliopsida > Ericales > Ebenaceae > Diospyros > Diospyros lotus. The sequence goes on along the minus strand of NC_068339.1, from coordinate 11,870,091 downwards.
TACCAACTACCAAAATTCGGCTTCAGGGGCATTATTGCAAGGATTATGCTATACGGACGAACGGTTGGACGCACGGCTTGACAAACTTGAGTAAAATTACAAGTTAACCCTCCATTCAAATTTACAAATTTACCCTCAAATTGGACGCACTTACTCTGGCTCGCTCAATCTCTCTCACACTCTCTGATTTAGGGTTTACGGACGAACGATTGAAACCCCATTGCCATCGCACGGTTCTCTCTTGCTCGCTCTCTCTTACCGACTGAAAAGGCAATGCTATCGCTCGCTCGATCTCTCGCTCCCTCTCTCTTATTGCTCGATCTCTCTATTGCCCCATTGTTATCGCTCGATCGCTCACTCGCTCGATCTTTTACCGTCTGAAACCCCATTGCTGTCGACGAGGAGCTCTCTCATTGTTGCCGGCGACGAGCTCTCTCTCTCTCTCTGTATATTTTAACCAATCGCGTCTCCTCCTACCGCCGAAGTCCATTCGCAGAGGTGGCACGTGGTGATCGATCTCAAAAACCATCATCAATTAGTATTTTAAAATAAATAATGGATTTTATTTTGGATCAATAATTGAAACACGACATCGAAGAGTTCAATCTGAATTTGTCCACATAAGACGTATGGACGTTATCCAAACATGGCCTTCAAGTTGAGTGGGGTCTGTGAATACGGGTCAATACCAACTACCAAAATTCGCCTTCAGAGGCATTATTGCAATTATGGACCACTGAGCTTTGACGTTAATGTCACATACGTACAAGTGATTGAACTTTCTTTTTCTTTCTTTTTTTTGAATTTTCCTTGCCACACGTGAACCACAACTAATCTTGAAACTGCGCGCGCGCGCGCGCGCACACACATATATATAGATAACTATATACATATAGAACGTATTTTTGCATAATATACAAATGACTTCTAATACTTGGTGGCTAAGAGACATAAAGGAGTTTTCTTGTGCATAGTGATTCCAGGTCTAACTTCTGTATCAATATCCTCCTTTTTCAATCCAAAAGGGATTTCCCAGTTAAAGGAACGAACAAGATTCGCTAGAGCAAGCTCCACCATAACAACTCCCAAATGAATTCCGGGGCAAATTCTTCGTCCAGCGCCAAATGGAATCAATTCAAAATTTTGTCCTTTAAAATCAATAGAACTGTTGATGAATCTACTCGGGAGAAACTCTTCTGGGTCCTCCCAAGAATCTGGATCTCTTCCAATTGCCCAAGCATTCACGAAAACTATGGTTTTTGGCTGAATTGTGTAGGGACCGATGGTGCATTGTTGAATTGTTTCATGCGGAACTAACAATGGAGCTGGAGGGTGCAATCTCCATGTTTCTTTCACTATTGCTTCAAGGTAAGGAAGGTGTTGGAGATCAGTTTCATACAGAATTTCTTTCTCTGTGTCGATGTTTCTTACTTCGTCTTGAATTTTTTTCATGGCTTCTGAATTCTTTACTAGCTCTGTCATTATCCAAACCAGCGTGGCTGCATTTGTGTCTGTCCCGGCAGCAAATATATCCTATTCAATAATCACACAAAAAAAAAAGAAAAAAGAAATTGAGCAAAAATAAAATACAAACCACAAACACTATTTGCCATGCATACATACATATATATTATCAGATACATACATATATATTATCAGATATGTTGCCCGCGTCGGCCCCCACCCATTTTTTTGGTAGTTGGAAGAAAACGCTCTGAAATGGGAGTGTGAGAAAAAGAAAAAAAAAAAAAACTCAAGAGAAAAGGACAGAAGCTTGATATTGATGTGTAATATAATGAAAATAAAATTTAAAACTAGTTATAAAGTAGAAAATACACATCTTTGTCAAACTTTTTACTACTATTCTACTATAATTATAGCTATGAGCAAAAGATTTACAAAAATTGATGGTTAGTGTAAGTATTAATCAAAATCAAAAAATTCAAAAATACACAAAATATAGAAAACTCTAGGTATACCTATCAATGACAGTCACGATAGAGGCATACAAGGCTGGGCAACTGTATCACCACTTTGCCAACACCGAGAATAGGACCACCATACTACAAAAAAGCCCTACCCAAAATCTGTCCACTCACCCCAAAAGAGACCAAAATCTCTACAAAAAGTAGGGTCCACATGGAACAAGAATCACAAAGATAGATCAGTCGTAGAACACCTTACCGACGTCTTCCTCCTCCAAGAGAGAGGCCAAGAATTGGTTAAATAGGTGATGCAAAAGGTATTTTGGATCGGTCAAAATGTCAAAAAAGATTCGAGATATGCGACACAAAGTAGCAAGTCAAGCACCGCTGGTTGAGAGAAGAAAGCATCGGCCGACAGCAAAACAAAATGGCACCGACAGGAGATAGAGAGAGAGAGAGAGAGAGTGTGTGAGCAAGAGTCTCGCAAACAACATATATATATATATATATGTGTGTGTGTGTGTGTGTGTGGATAGCTAGGGCAAACAGCAGGATGCCCATTTCTCCTCCAAGTGATGGTTAATGGACTTGCGGTCCGACTTCTATTTTGGACTACTAATAAGTAGCGATGTGGACTTGGATTATACTTTAATCACGGGTTGAGACATATGAAGATTAGACTCACCCAAAAAAATCGCCATCACCATATTAGGCCTTATTAGGAAACACAAAGCCAACAATAGTTCGGATAAAAAATTTTAGCAAAGCACATATTAGGGCATATTAATTGTTGCATTAATTACGAACTTGGTTCATGTAAAGAAAATTAAACTAAAAAGAGAAGAGAAAAGTGAACAACCATAAGAACTGCTTTGATGTGATCCATTGAGAGCTTGATTGTGGATGAGCCATCATCTTTTAACTGAAGTAAGACATCAATAATATCCTCTCCTCCAATCTTACCACTCTTTTTATCTATCAGATGCTCATCAATGACTTGTTGCGAGAATCCATCTAATGCCTTGAAAGTTCTCTCAAGCCGAATTGATTGTCCTGTAAGTTTATCAACCCAACTCATACATGGTAAATAGTCTGAGAAGAAGAAGCCTCCTAACATCTCTTGGATTTCGCCAAGAACATAATGAAACCTACTTTTCTCACAGCTCTCGTCATCATAGCTTTTTCCAATAGCAATCCTACAAATAATGGTGTTCGTCAAAGAAAGCAGTATCTCACTCAAATTGATGGGTTTTGAATCAGAGGCAAGCTTGTTAATCTTCTTGATCATTTTTGAAACTTCATCTTCTCGAATGGAACGAAAGGACTGAACTCTCTTGGCACTGAATAGGTGAAGATTGCAAATCTTTCTCATTTCTCTCCAGTAGTCATCAAAAGGTGCAAAAGCTAAATCTAAACCATTATAAGACAGCTTCAGTTGGCCAACCATAGAAGGCCGACCGGCGAACTGAGCGTCATGGGTTTTCAGGAACTGTTTGGCCATCTTTGCTGAGGAAACCACAAGAATGGGTCGAGAACCGAGTTGCAGAGACATGAGGGGGCCATATATCTTGGAGAGTTGCCATAGATGGCGACAGAGAGCCGATTTGTCAAGCTGGTGCAAGTTTCCAACGAAGGGGAGCCCTGGAGGCCCTGGTGGAAGCTGAAATCTTCCTCCACTTTGCTTTAGTTTTTGGAGGACGAAGAAAACTATAGGGATTGCTAAGAGAAGGAGAAGAAACATTGTCATCTTTCTCTGCAAGAGATATAACGAATTTTCTATATATAATTAAGGTCTCGATAAAGGATCATGTAGTGGGAGAGTTTGTCTTCTGGTAATAGTTCGGTAGGAATCTTACGAGTTTTCTATATAAAATTAAGATATTTGTTAATATTTGTGATTCAAAATTAATTGATATGTTATATGTTTAATAAATAAATTCATGTAATTGTCATGTGGCATATGGTGTTACATTTTGATGTTAAATAATTAATATATTTTTTCAGTTGGGTTCCATTTCATCTACATGTGCATTTGGCATTCTATATTATGGTAATATGGATTTGGGTCATGCAATATAATATTATATTGGCCACGCACTACAAAAAAAATTGATTTTTAGCGACGATTTCTAAAATTGCCGCAAAAAATGAAATTTTGCGGTGGTTTTCAAACCGCCGCAAAATACTATTTTAGCGGCGGTTTTTTTTTACATTTTGCGGCGGTTTTCAAAAAATCGCCGCTAAATTTAGAAAATAATTAAATAATTAAAAAATAAAATTTAATTTAGCGGCGATTTCTGAAAAACCGTCGCTAAATTCAAAAATTATTAAATAATTTAAAATTAAAATTAAATTAATATTTGCGGCGGTTTTAAAAATCGTCGCAAAATTCATTAAAAATGTAATTTAGCGGCGATTTCTGAAAAACCGTCGCTAAATTAAAAAATTATTAAATAATTTAAAATTAAAATTAAATTAATATTTGCGGCGGTTTTCAAAACTGCCGCAAAATTCATTAAAAAATTTAATTTAGCAGCGGTTTCTGAAAAATCGTCGCTAAATTCAAAAATTATTAAATAATTTAAAATTAAAATTAAATTAATATTTGCCGCGGTTTTGAAAACCGCCGCAAAATTCATTAAAAAATTTAATTTAGCGACGATTTCTGAAAAACCGTCTCTAAATTCAAAAATTATTAAATAATTTAAAATTAAAATTAAATTAATATTTGCGACTGTTTTCAAAACCGCCGCAAAATTCATTAAAAAATTAATTTAGCAGCGGTTTCTGAAAAATCGCCGCTAAATTCAAAAATTATTAAATAATTTAAAATTAAAATTAAATTAATATTTGTGACGGTTCTCAAAACCGCCGCAAAATTCATTAAAAAAATTAATTTAGCGGCGGTTTTTCAGAAACCACCGTTAAATTCAAAAATAATTAAATAATTTATAATTAAAATTAAATTAATATTTGCGGCGATTTTTCAAAACCGTCGCAAAATTCATTAAAATATTTAATTTAGTTTTCAAAAAAGAAATTTTCTCCCAAAACTTGCATTAATAATTTATAATTAATACTTATTGTATTAATAATTTATATTTTATAATTTGCATTAATAATTTAAAATTTTCAATTGCTTTGAAATAATAAGTAGTAATAAAATTTTTCCCCAAAATTTGCATTAATGATTTACATTTAATACTTATTGCATTAATAATTTACATTTTGTAATTTGCATCTTTATATATATAAAAGAAGAATAGTTTTCAAAAAAGAAATTTCTCCCCAAAACTTGCATTAATGATTTACAAATAATACTTATTGCATTAATAATTTTTATTTTGTAATTTGCATTAATAATTTAAAATTTTCAATTATTTTGAAATAATAAATAGTAATAAAATTTTCTCCCAAATTAATGATTTGCATTTAGTACTTATTGCATTAATAATTTACATTTTGTAATTTGCATCTTTATATATATAAAAGTAGGATAGTCTTCAAAAAAGAAATTTTCCCCCAAAACTTGCATTAATGATTTACAAATAATACTTATTGTATTAATAATTTACATTTTGTAATTTACATCTTTATATATATATAAGAAGGATAGTTTTCAAAAAAAAAATTTCTCCCTAAAACTTGCATTAATGATTTACAAATAATACTTATTGCATTAATAATTTGTATTTTGTAATTTGCATTAATAATTTAAAATTTTCAATTGTTTTGAAATAATAAATAGTAATAAAATTTTCTCCCAAATTAATGATTTGCATTTAGTACTTATTGCATTAATAATTTACATTTTGTAATTTGCATCTTTATATATATAAAAGTAGGATGGTCTTCAAAAAAAGAAATTTTCCCCCAAAACTTGCATTAATGATTTCCAAATAATACTTATTGCATTAATAATTTGTATTTTGTAATTTGCATTAATAATTTAAAATTTTCAATTGTTTTGAAATAATAAATAGTAATAAAATTTTCCCCCAAATTAATGATTTGCGTTTAGTACTTATTGCATTAATAATTTACATTTTGTAATTTGCATCTTTACATATATAAAAATAGGATAGTCTTCAAAAAAGAAATTTTTCTCCAAAACTTGCATTAATGATTTACAATTAATACTGATTGAATTAATAATTTGCATTTTGTAATTTGCATTAATAATTTAAATCTTTCAATTGTTTTGAAATAATAAGTAGTTATAAAATTTTCCCCCAAAACTTGCATTTAATACTTATTACATTAATAATTTACATTTTGTAATTTGCATTAATAATTTAAATCTTTCAATTGTTTCGAAATAATATATAATAATTATGTAAAATTAATAATAAATTTTAAATATACAAGTTTTTCAATGCTAATTGTTTTCTATTAAATTTGCATGAATTTTATGAGAAATATTAATAGACAACTTAAACTATTAATTAAGTCATAGAAAAGTATCTATTTATTTAATATATTATTTTTATATCTTTATTCTATGTATATTTATATAATAATAAAATATGATAGTCAAATAAAGTATTTTGCCAAATGTCAATTATTAGGGTTGTCAAGTATTAGAGTTTTTCAATGCTAATTAATATTTAAGGTATCACATTTTTAAGACTATGGAAGAAATCAAAATTTATTTTTTTAAAATTTTGTTATTATTGAAAAAACTTATTCTTACTCATATTTAAGAGTTTTAATTTATATTTATAATTATAATATAATAAATAGAAAATAACGAACGTCTTTAAGTGAAAATATTATAGATTTTATAATATTTATTTATAAATAAATATAATATAATAAAAAAAATTATAAGTATATTGAATTAAAAGTGTTCTCCATTAGCATATTGAATAGTGAATAATTAAGTAAACTTAAATTTTTTCAATATGATTAAAGATTAAAAAAATTATAATTATCAATTTAGTTAAAATTATTTAAAATAATAAATTTATTTTTTTATTTTTAAATTAAACTCTCCCACATATCACGCTGGTTCACCACTAGTTAAAAATTTAATTTAAAAAAATAAAAATAAAAAAAAATTTAACAAAATTTTAATAATTTTAAAATATATATAATTTTTTATTTTTAATAAATTAATTTAGTTAATTTAATTCAATTAATTTATTTTTAATTTATTCCTTTATTCTTTTAAAAAATGATAAATTAATTAATGTTTTTCTTTCTATATTAAAAAATATAAAATATAATTCTAAAAAATAGTAGTATATAATTTATATATGTAATTATATAACAAGGGAAGTTGGTAGATCAGGCAGTTTCAAGCATGCAATGGCATATGGGAGGTTGTGGGTTCGAAACTAGGGAAGGGTCGCCACGTGGCGCGCGGATATGCGGCCACGTGGCTGGGCGGGTGGGCAACCGTGTGGGCGCAGGCGAGTGAGAAAGTAAAATTTTTAATTTTATTTTAATTTTAGCGGCGGTTTTAAAAACCGTCGCTAAAATTAAAAATTTTTAATTTTTTTTAATTTTAGCGGCAGTTTCTAAAACCGGCTAAAATTTAAAATTTTAATTTTTTTTTTATTTTTAATTTTTTTAAAATTTTAATTTTTTTAATTTTTGTGGCGATTGAAAAACCGCCGCTAAAATAAAAAATTTTAATTTTTTTTAATTTTAGCGGCGATTTTTAAAACCGCCGCTAAAATTAAAAAAATCGCCGCTAAATCACTGATTTTACGGCGGTTTTAAAATCGCCGCAAAATTAGTGATTTAGCGACGGTTATTCCAGCGGTTGGTCAAAACCGCCGCTAAATGCTCCACGACGGCTGGTTTAGCGACGGTTTTGAAAACCGCCGCTAAATGCCAGTTTTTTTGTAGTGATGGGCCGTTGGTATCTTATAAGCAAATTGAGCCCAAGCCCAAGTCTGCCATATTGAGTTGCCCGTGTATATAAGTCAAATGGGGCAGCTGAACAGTCACCAATTCCAATGTGCAAGAAGAAAACATAACACAAAGGAGAAAGCAATAGTGCAAGAAAGAAACCCTAGCTTTGTATCTTCTCTTTCATCTTGAAATCAAAGTGTTGTGATAGTGAGACAATGGCGAGAGTGAGTGCTGTGAATAGTTTATTTCTGTGAAGCTTTTGTACTCGATTTTTTCGCTAATTGTAGATACTGTAAATGGTTTCTTTATTTCTTATTGATTGCTTGTAATCTTTGTAATCTCATTGTATATATTACAAGTGGATTGACTAGAGGCGGATTCTCTGCCGTGAGTAGGATCTTTCGATCCGAACACGTATACGCGGTGTTCTGTGTGTGTGTGTGTTATGGTTGTTCTTTATTTTTTGTTTCGACTTGTGGATCTTGGTACTTTTTCTTGGTCTTAGCCGTGTGGTTGTGTGTTGGTTTATACAGGTGATTTCTCAACAAGTGGTATCAGAGCCACTCGAGGGCGAACCAGACCCATCGACAATCAGATCCGAGAACTTGATTTTGGAGGAGATCAGTAAGATCTGAAAGGTCGTGTCGTTTACGGAAGATCGGAGGCCGCAATCGGTTATTTGATTCTGTAAGTATTTGGTATCCTTTGATTTCTTTGTTCGGTGAGATATCTTGGATTGATTTTTTGATATCCTGTTCTGCTTACTATTCTTGCTAATTTTGTTTATGAGATTTGTTCCTTTCTGTTGATTTCTTGTTGTTCTTGAACTTAGTTAGGATTGTAACGAGCAGGTTTATTTTTGTCGTAATCCTTACTGTGTTCTTGAATTTGTTTTTAAATCAAGATAGGATTTGGAGAGACAGTTTTGTAGTTTCTGGATTGAATTATTTCTTTCAATCATTAATTGTTGCTGCTGTTTCCTGTTGTTGTTGTTTCAGTTTAGTGTCGTTTCTATTACTTCCTGTTGTAAGTGTATATCACTTGATTACTTCTAAGAAATTAGTTAGGTTGGTTGTATTGCTTAGTGTTCTTGAAGCTTTGTAATCTGATCCATATACTATTCTTGTGGCTATGTTTTTTTTTTTCTCCTTGCTATTTGTGTTCTGTGTACACTGTTCATCCTGTGTTATTCTTGTTCCATTGTTGTTGGTCATTTTTTGTTTTCCTTGCAAGAATAGAACCAAAGATGGCACATATGGAGATGGAACTTGAAAAGTTCGATGGTCACAGTGACTTTGGGCTGTGGCAGTAGAAAATGAAGGCCATTTTGGTCCAAAATTGGTGCTCAAAGGCATTGGTTGTGCCAAATGATGAAAAGGATAAGAAGGATGCTACTCTCTCCGTGGAAAGCCAGGAAATGGATGAATTAGCTTATAGCCTTATCATCCTAAACCTAGCTGACAAAGTACTACGACAGGTAAATGGTGTGAACACTGGTATGAACACTACTGCAAAGGTATGGTCAAAACTTGAGTCCCTTTATATGGTAAAATCTTTGACTAACAAAATTAATTTGAAAATAAGACCATTTGGTTTTAAAATGGACTCTTCAAAGTCTTTAGAAGAAAATTTAGATGACTTCAATGTAATTACCATAGGTTTGGCTAACATAGATGAGGTAATATCAGATGAAAATCAGGCAATTATTCTGTTGAATTCTTTGCCAAAATCCTATAGAGATTTAAGAACTATAATAGAATATGATAGAACTTCTTTAACTCTAGAGATGTCTTATCAGCCTTAAGATCGAGAGACCTTGAAACTAAGAGTGAAAAAAAATCTAGTTTTGTTGAAGGTTTATATGTTAAGGATAAGTCAAATAAGAAATCTTTTTCTAGAGGTAAGGGTGAGTCAAATTCAAAGGGTAAAGAGAATTCAAAAATGGTGACTTGTTGGTTTTGTAAGAAAGAAGGTCATCTTAAGAGAAACTGTTCTTCGATGCAGAAAGAAAATAAGGAAGAAAATGCAAATCTCTTAGAGGGATGTGAGAGTGGGAACGAGCAGTTTATCTTTGGACTCTAGGCATGAAAAGACTATGGCACATTGGTCATAAGAGGGCTGTTAGAGTTAAGCATGTTAGGCATGATTGGATTCGGATAGGTTGATAACCTAGTGTTTTTTCTTTTGTGTGAATCCTGTGGGTTGTGTAAATCCCAATAGATGCCTTGTGTTATGGGTGGATCCCATGGATGCCTGAGGTATGGGTAAATCCCATTGTTGGCATGTTGCTTTCTCTTGTTGTGGGTTTTTTCCAAGTCTTTGTTTTCTATCAAGAGCTTAATAATAATTTTTTTTTCTTTGTTGATAAATATTCTGTAAAGGTTTTGGAAATTCTTTCTTAGGTGTAAAAATGAATTTTTTTGAGAAGTCTAAGAAGTGGAAAGTCTTTGAATATTGATCAGGAAAGAGAATTGAGTTTGAAGAGCTGATGTAGGTCTAGAAGTTGATATGTGCCCAGTCTTATAGAATTAGACAAACCTGAACAATCTATTAACAACTCCTATAATTTGGTCACCCCGTGTCCTATAAAATCTCTATTAAAAAACTAAGAAATAAGATTGACGTGTCATGAAAAATAAACTTAAAATTTGGACACATACCTACATGACAAATCAATAGATAATATAATACTTTTATTATTAATTAGAGTTTCCATCTTTCACATTTTGTCAACTTTAATATTAATCAGCAAGGCTCCGTAGTCCACATAGACAAAGAGGTTAACTTTTTTGTTTGTTTTTGGTTCTGCTTTTTTATTCTTCTTTTAGGGTGAACTTGGTGACAAATAAATATCAATATCGTTTATGGTACGGCTTTTAAATCTTTTTTCTCCTCTTTTATTGAAAACAAAGAATCAAATAATTATTTTTTTAATATTATTTAAAAAATAATTAGTAGTACATCTGGAAGAAATAGTGATATTTTTTCACAAAATTATTAACTAATTTTTAAAAATTAATGAATAAATTTATTAAAAAAATCTTTATAATTTATTGAATGTGTAAATTCTGCATATAAATAGAATTAGCGAACAGTGATAATAAAATGAAGCCCTGTAGATCACAATATTTTTATCAAATAATTTCCCCTAATCGACTTGCATTAAGCAAAATTAATCTGTCTTGGCCATTTGATCCGCCACTTGACAAAGGAAGGGTGGATGGGTGGGTAGGGCCGCGACCACACATAATTTCAAACATTAAACACAACAACATTGACTCTCAAAGAGTTAAGATTATCTACTTTTTGTGAAAAATTTGTGTAAGCGACAAAATTAAGCATTGGTCCATGTATAGAATTATAGAACCATTTTATTTTAAAAAAATTATGGTTCTATGCGGGTTAATATGTACAATTGAAAGCCCACGCATTTGAATCTAGTCTGCCACTTAACAAATGGTGGTGGGTGGGGCCGCGACCACACATAATTTCAATCTTAAACCCAACATTGACTCTCGAAGAGTTAGATTATCTACTTTTTGTGAAAAATTTGAGTAAACGACAAAATTAGGCATTGGTCCATGGATAGAATCATAGAACCATTTTATTTTTAAAAAATTATGGTTCTATTCGGGTTAATATGTGCAATTGAAATCCCACGCATTTGAATCTAGCCCAGTTTTCTGTCACATTGAACAAGACTAGCTAGGTCACCAAGCCTTAAGCCCACACATTTGAGTCCAGTCCAGGTTTCTAGCTTTTCCAGACAGCCCAATCTTCTTTTTGGGTTTGTTCTTACTTTAAAGTTTAAATTCGAGTATAAAACTGGATCGTTAGCCCTTAAGAAGTCTTTGCCTACTTATTTCTAACTTTTGGCATTTTATCATGCAAGGCAAGGTCCCAACTCTGAGTGTATGGAATTATCATTTTACTCCTACGATCATTTTATCTATTTTACGTCGTTTGTTTCACACTCATCAGGCCTTCGTTCCATTGCAACTTTTTGTTAGCTTTTTTTTTTTTTTTTCATTCTCTGCAAAACTTTTCTTAAATTGGCTTTAGTCAAGAGAATGAGATTTGAACCAACCTTCATTCTTGGACAAAAAAATAAGTCTTTTGTTGACCAATTCTTCTCTTATATTTTCTCTTCTCTTTTATCTCATTTTCTTCTATATATTTGAACCAGTCTTCCCACCTATCGATATACTCTCAACTTTAACATTCATCACCTATAAAAATAATCTCTTATTGCACTTGTATCATAGGAAAAACTATTAGCCATTTCAATCATTCCTTCTGCCACTACTTTGTTGGATTCATCTCTAGTTTGTTGCTACTCATTTTATCCCCAAAACCCGTGAATGCACACGAGATTTGAAAAAGTTTATTGTATCATGTGGGATAGCCACCTTAGCCTTTACACCATTTATTGAAGGGTGAAAGTTATCATTTAACTTAATGACGTTTTTGTCACGTCTCAAACTTCGTACATTTACTATCTACCACTGTTAAATTTTTTCCAACACAAAGGAATAGTATTTGGGTTCATTTTAATTGTATGTCCTAAATTTCTGCCCAATTGATGCGGCTAAGTGGTGAATCCCCTTTTTTTTTTTTCGATTTGTACTTTCCATTAGTCTATATTCTTGCGGATGAAGTGTGGGGTATCTTGCACCATCATCTAGCAGCCAACTTAACAAGGGATTAATCTAAGTTTGATTCAAAGGATGACCTTTTCCCATCCCACATTTTTTTTCATCTTCTTTTTAAACTTAATATGAAGCACAGTCCAAAATAAGCATGAAATTTATATTGCCAACAGCAAATTAAAGGTAGGAAATCAATCGGATAGAAGGAGAGAATATCTTTATATATATAGACATAATTGTACAGACAACACACATTACTTGTGGTTCTCCGATGCTACACAATTCGTAAGACATTGCAACAAATTGAATTAAATAGTTGTAGCTTAGAAAAAATAATAATTAAATTGTTGTAGAATGAAATTCAGGGAACTGGTTTAGTGATAAGATGATATATATATATATATATAGTGGCTTCGTCTATTAATTAATAAATGCAACATGGATGTATAGACATGGCAGAAAGATGGTGAAGAGTTGATATATATGGTAGTAGGATTAGCTAAAAAATATTACAACACATGATCATGATTCATGATGTACAGTCACAGACCTGCACGGGAAAAAATCCCAGTCCGAAATTATTTTATTCAGGACATAGACTAAATTGGAATGCATCTTCCCTCATCGATTGCATATATAGAGCTGGGCAAGCTCTTGCACAGAATCAGCGGCGAGTTGGGGTTGGGCATTGTCCAGCATGCAAAGGAGATGATCGAATAGCACCACCTCGCATCTCACCAATGCGCAGTAGTCGTCTTCACCGTGGTTAATATTAGGATAAAGCTATTTGTATAGAAGAGGGTGTACAAAAAATTTTACAGAATAATAAAATGACCAAATTACCCCTCATTTGTTCAACCCAAAACACTCTCTCTCTCGCCTCGCCTCTCCTTTCCTCTGTCTCTCTCTCACCTCACCCTCGCTCTAACCGTTTGCCGACCACCACAGCCCGCTATGCCTCAGTTGGTTTGGGTGGTTGTCAATTGCTGGAGGTTGTAGTGGTGAGGAGGCGAGGCGGCAAGGTGTAGAGGCGAGGCGACGAAAGGCGACAAGGCAGTGAGGTTGCAGGCGAGGGTGAGGCGGGCGAGGAGAGAGGGGAGAGAGAGAGAAGGGGGTGAACAAATCGCGACATATCGCGATATTTTAATGTCAAAATATCGCGATATATCGAGATTTATCGCACCTATAAAAGGGTTCTATGAACTCCTTCTGTATGAATAGCACGGTCCTTAATATTATTGTGTTCCTTGAGAACGTTCAACAAGGGATGGTAGCTTATCTTGTACTGCCTTCTGGCACTTCCCACAAGCACAGTCGTCATCTTTTGCTACTCTAATTCCTTGGATCTTGAACTGCTGCTGCTGCATGAGCATGATGATGATGATCTTGTCAGCCTCTTCCATTTCCGCAGGATCAAGTCAATAACTTAGCTACGACGAAGAAGATAGTTGGAGAAGGATAATTTGATGGTCAAGAGATGGACCATAGTGTTGAAAGACAAAGTGGAGGAAGAGGTGCTGGAAGCCATTGGATCGAGGGAGGTTAATCCAAAATGCTCTGATATCATGAGAAGGTAATGAGAAAATCCACCACAGTTTCTAGTGGTGATATTCATATTGAATTTATACAATATTCTGTACAAGGTAATAACAAAGTCAAACATTCCATCTACACCATAATCTACCATCAAGGGATTGCCTAAAATCATGTGATTATGATTTGAGGAGATTTGCTTAATTGTTGGGGACATGATTCTTGGATCCTTCCATTACTGTAATAACCTTATTCTTCATCTCTCTCTCTCTTTCTCTCTCTCTCTCTCTCTGCATGCTGAAAGCACAAACTCTGAAGTGATGGTGTGTATACATATAAGTCAAGCATGGCGTGGGACATATATAGTTCGCTTTTTTTTTTTTTATAATTTATGATTTTTTACATTATGTTGCCAAGAAAAGTATTAAGTATTTTTGTAGTTAGAAGTAACGTTTTTTTTTTTTTTTTTGGGGGGGGGGGGGGGGGGGGTTGTATAGCTAATTATGGATGAATTACATATGTTGTATTATGTAAAATCCTTATTCATGTAAGATTTTTACTTACATCAATGAGTGTGAAATTTAATTAGTGCAAGTTTATGAAAAAATATTTAGGCTCACTCATCACTTATGGCTAAAATTTGGTCACTATCAACCAACCTTCCAAATTTAGTCATACAACTTGTTAGATAAGAAATAAATAATATAAGAAGTGATTAAATGTGAAAATGTTAGGAGATTTGAATAAATCGTAGTGATTAAATGTGGAAACGCATATGTGGATTAGGGTTGGCAAAATGATTCGTGGGGACTTGTTTTAATTTTGTTTTGGTTGAGTGGAATCAACCTTTTTAATCAAAGTTGTGATAAGTTTAAAGAATCCCTAATTGTTTTTCAATCTAGATGAGATGGCCCCCTTTAAAGCACTAAAACGGTTCAGAGACTTCATTTCGGTGTTTTTGAATCTTTTTTGGTTTCGAAAACGATAAAAATAGCCCAAAATATTTTTCGAGTTATTTATGTAATTTGAAAAATATTAGCCCTTTTGTAAATTACATAAAATGGTCAAAAATGCGTTTTTGGCCACCCAATATCACGAATCCTGAAGTTCCCTATTCTTTTTTCAGTCTTCTTCTTCTTCTTCAATGCTTTTGTAACGCCCCGCTTTCTCGGGTGTGTTATAAATTGGGACAATTCTGAGACAATAAATTTTTTTTCTTTCAAACACTAAACTAAACCGCATCATATCTCGAATCCGTCCCAGAATTTCCATACGTTAATCTCGAAAGAGAATCATTATACACATCAAATGCGAAAGCAATGATCGAAACCTAATATCTTAACATTAATCATAAATAAAGTCTTACATCTTCAACATTTCTCAAAACGTTCAGAATCTAAAGTAGCAGAACTTAAATACATGAGCTACATACATTTCATTCTTCATGCACCCTGTTAAGTGCCATTTCATGCCTCATTTATCCTCGAATCTGCTACAATCTCCACCTGGAACATTTGAATATTCCAGGGGCAAAACCCAAATTAGATGATGAACCATTTAAGTAAAGGTACAGAAAACATATTTCGTGCATGAATGCAATGTCTTTCATCGTAGGTGTCAATTGCACCCCTCATGTTACCTACCATTTTTGCGGCCCCCTCTTTCGAAGCCGAGGTGTATGGGTGCACCCTTGGTAAAGCAGCGGTGCCAGTTCGTACTCCTTATGGCCTCAAATGCGAGTGATCAATGATATCAACGTGTATTTATGCATTTCATAGTCATGTCATGTATATAATCTACGTGATGGATTCATATCAGGGCATGTCAATATGATGAAAATATTTTCGAGAAACATAAACCACTTACTAACCAAGCATTTTTTATAAAACTAAATTTAATTGGGGAATACCACTTACCTTCTAGAGCTTATTGGGCTACCTCGATATCCGTGTCTTGCCTCGTGCATCGTCTCAATTTACGTGCCAACCTCAAAATTTGACAAATCACTTCAACTTATTCCTCAAGGCATCCTAATCACCATAATTATTTAAATAAACATTAAATCCTATTTTTCCATAATTTTTGGCATTTTCTATATTTTTTTCTCTATTTCTTCCTATTTTTCCTCAATAAATCCAGACTAAATATTCCTAAAATATTTTCTCAAATAATTCACTATGAAAATTTATAAAATAATATTCTTGAATTTATGAAATTTTCTAAGAAATTTTACTCACCTTAACTTAGCATCTTTGGCTTTCTCGATATGCATGTCATATTCTCGAAATGTGTGTCCGAACTATTTTCTCTCTCAAAATCTCTGAAATATCATCGAAGCATAATTTCCTATTTTTCAGAATTTTTCTAAGATTTTTCTCTATTTTTTTCTATTTTTCTCCATTTCTTTTATTTTCTTCCTTTTTCTTTTCTTTTCTTTCTTCTTTTCTTCCACTATTCATCATCTTCTTCCTGCTTCCACGAACCAGCTTCTTCTTCCTCTCTTTTTTTTCTTTTTCTTTCTTATTTTCTTCCTTTTCTTTTCTTTTCTTTTCTTCTTTTCTTTCTTCTTCTTCTTCTTCTTCTTCTTCTTCTTCTTCTTCCGCACCCTGCGCACAGACACTGTGCGCCCTCACCGCGGCCACTCGCCGCCTGCCTCCACCGCTGCTAGCCGCCACCGCGGCCTTCTCCGGCTGCCACCGGCCAGCCGCGTCGCCCCTCGCCGCAATTGGTCTTCTCTGCGTCGCTTGTTGCCGCGTCCTCCACCTGCTCGAGCTGCCATGGCCGTGCATGGGAGCTTCCTGTGCGGCCAACCCGGTAGCCTTTGGCTACCACCCAGCTCCCTCTCAATCTCCCTCTCTCTCTCTTTCTCTCCCTTGCTTGCTGCTCTCAATCGGCCAAATGCATCCCAATTTATAGACCTCCCTGCCTTGGCCGCTACTCCATTCGGATACACATTAATTGCTCCAAATCTACTCCATACCTTTTACAGAATTTACGCTCCCACAATCTTCCCATTTTGCGCAAATCTCAATCATGAATTTTTGCAGAGAGTCCATCACTCTAACATTTGAATAATCCCACTTGCAACAACATAAAGCTTTATATGGAAGCTGCCATTCACGCCCACACGCGCACGGATGCTCATATCTATATTTATATATATATTATATATCACTTAAATCAAATCAAGCTCACCTTACTTGTCCCATACATGTTGCGTGAAATCACACCATTTAATCCATGAAACTTGCAGGGGAATGGGATGCAATTGGAGACTCATGGCTTCTCATGCGGCACACTGCTACGCTCAGACTATATATATATATATATTGCACTATATTAATAAATAAATTATACTTTTAAGTCTCATATTTCATCTTAAATTCATTAGAACAATTGCTTAATTGCAATTACATCTTCCAACACTGAATTAGATTGCATTCAGATACTGAAAATCTAAAATTAATAATTCAAAGCTTAGTTAAAAATGACGATTTCGCCCCAGTGTCTTCACTGGGCTATTGTTTCATCCCGAAACCATTGAAGGGTTGTTCATTACGCAAAACTGGAGCCCCCTAGGGTTCCGTTGATTTTTTCGAGAACCTCCTACAACTATTCGGTTTTCCAGCCTAAATGGCAACTGTATTTTAGCTGTACTGAAAATCGTTTCGAATTCGATTTCTTTCGATACCATAAATCCTATTCGATGCGCTTGTCGAGACCATATAATTTTCCTTTGACAATTTCACTCCGAGGCATTCCCTACAGTTGATTTGATACTTATAACTGCTATCAACCTAATTTTTCGATATCCTAAATTCATTGAAATTACGTGGCATCCTCATATGATCATGGGGTATTACAGCTTTTTTTCTAAATCCCGAAGTTTCCTCTCTCAATCGTTAGAGTTTGATGCTCTCGATGCTTCCTAGTCGTCACTATTTCCTCACTTTCGATAGCCATTTCTTCTTACTGCTATCTCGTCGTTCATTCACCGAAGATCATCGTTCCCTTGCTGCCAGTTGTTCTCATTCTTAGTTGCCAAAATTTTATCATCTATACATTCTCTCTTTCTCTCTCTCTAATTTTCTCTACAACACTATCTCAAGACCGTTTCTAAATTCAAGAAATAAAATCCGACCATTCGATCTTCGGTTCGACCACATTTTCACTATGAAAATGGCCTAGCTAGATCTACAAGAAGGTAAGTTTGAGTTCTCTTTACTGTTTTCAAGTCATTTTTAGTTTTTAATTTTCTAAAATAATGAAAACGCGTTCTCTTTACTATTTTTAAAAATGCATTTTTAAAAATAAAAAAAATTGTAAAGAAAACTCAAAATAATAAAAAGTTATTTTGAGTGTTTTCATCCAAAATAAACTTTAAACTCAAAACACATTTATTTATTCATATTTTATTATTGTAATGGAAAAAAATATTACAAAATTCATTAACTTTAAAATGTATATATATTTTTAATAATATATTAACATTAAATATTTATAATTTACTGAATAATCAAATTTATTGAATAAAATATTATTAAAAAATATTTTTAAAATTTCAAAGAGAACGTGTTTTCTAATTTTCTATTTTGAGAAATAGTTTTTTAAAATGACAAAGAGAATGCGTTTTCAATTTTATAAAAATAAACTACCAAAACAGAAAATTAAAAATGAATTCAAAACTCAAAACTGAAAATTAAAAATCAAAGAGAACGTAATATAAGTCTTTCAATTTTATTATCTACTTTTGCAACAAGATCCATTAATATATATGTATATACACATATTTGAGTCTTTGGCATGAAAGTTTAACTTAGATCTACAACGATTTGGCTATCAGATCTTACTGGATTTTGGATATGTTCGTAATATCTCGCATTGAGTGATAGGAAGGATCATAACAATTTACCCTGATGAGTTTATACAAACTTTCCAGGGGTTACCTATTCTTGAGCTTCCCCAGCTCAAGCACGCTTAATCCAGGAGTTCTATATCTACCTTCAGTCCAAAAGGTATCCAGGTGGTATTATTTTTTTCCATACTTATACTCGATATATACTTCCCTTCTCTGGACTCTTGGGGTATTACATTCTACCCCCCTTGAACACATGACTTTCTCATCATGCGACCTTACAACTAATTCCAAATTTTCTTCCCTTATGGGGCTGCCATTCTAGAAGCCTACTAGAAGCCACTCCTTGTACAGGCCCTCGAGCCTCGGCGCCATTCCCCGCCCTCATTGGACCGCTTTCACTAAAGATAGGCTCTGATACCACCTGTAACATCCTGTATCGAGTGATAGGAAACTTACAATGATAGGCCTATGTGAACTTCCCAGAGGGTTATCCATCCTTGAACTTTTCTAGCTCAAGCACGCTTAACCCGAGAGTTACTTGCCTATATTCAGCTCAAAATGTATCCAACTAGTGTTGTTTTATTTCTTACTTATCCTTGATATATACTATCATTCTCTGGGTTTTGAATATATCACTACAAAAAATTCGAGATTTAGCGACGGACATTTCCTTCGCTATTTTGCAACGAAAAAAAATTTCATCTCTAAAAAAATAAAAAAATAAAAAAATTAATTTTTTAGTGACTTAAATAATTATCCGTCACTAATTTTAGAGATAGAAAATTATTTCCATTGCTAAAAAAATAAAAATATTTTTTTAGCCACAGAAACAATAATCCATCTCTAAAATTAGTGACAAATAATTATTTCCCTCACTAAATTTTCATAATAATAATAAAAATAAAATTATATTTTTATATAGCGACAAAATTTATTTTTGTCACTAATTTTAGAGACAGAAAATAAATTCTGTCCCAAAATTTAAAAATAAAAAATTAATTTTAATATGAATTTAAATAATTGAAATAAAATTTTAATTTTAATTTTTTTATTATTAAATTTAGCTTAAAAATTAAAAATTAAAGTTAGCAATGGAATATTCAATCAGTTTAATTTTTAATTTTTTTATTCAATTAATTTATAAATATTTAAATTTGGGATGAATATTTAAATATATAAATATTTAAATTTTATAAAAAAAATTAAATATACATTTAAACATAAGATGAATATAAAAAAATTAATTTATAAAATTTAAATAAATATATTAATATTAAAAATCATAATATTTCTAAATTCTAACTATATCAATTAATATATTTCATGTGCATAAAATAAAAAATATATTAAATGTATAATAATTAATTATTTGTAATATTTATTAAATGTGTACAAAATGTAAACAAACACTACATTTGAAAAATAAATAAAAACTTTAAAAAACATAATATTATTGAAATTTTCTTTATTTTAAATTTTAGAAATCATAAAAATGAAACAATATTGAGGGATTACGTTATATAGAAATGAGTCTATGAGCTATTTGTCAATCTCTTTTTCTCTATAAATAGGAGAATTTTTCGCTAAGTTAAAAAGATTAAAAATCATAATATATGGATGACATTGTATCTTATACTTGATAATAATATCATATGTCACTATCTAATATATAGATATTGTAACACAATTAAATGTACAATTAAGTTAGCGAAGATCTATGGTTGTGCAGGCGGCTTTTATGGTGCTCTAAATTTTCCTTGGTCGCCTGGAAAGATATTTGTCTGCCAAAATGTGAGGGAGGGCTGGGCTTGAAGGATTTGAAGTGTTGGAATTCTTGCCTTCTGATTAAAACTTTATGGGATATTCATAGGAAGAAAGATACGCTTTGGGTGCAATGGATCCATCAAGAGATCTTTCAATCGGGATCTATATGGCAGAGCCGGATAAGGAGAGATGATTCTCCCCTGATGAAGAATTTGTTGTTCATTAGAGACAAGATTTATGATGTGACTGGTTCAATGGAGGCTGCTGGGAGGCTGATTGGAAGTTGGTCCAATGGTGTTGCGATTGATTTGCATGCTGCCTACAAGATCCTTCAAGTGAAGGGTCAAGTCAAAGTTTGGGCGAAATTCGTGTGGAACCTGTGCCTTATTCCGAAGCATAGCTTTTTGCTGTGGTTATGCGTTAGGGTTCGTTTACTCACTCGTGACAGGTTGCTGTTCCCGGATATTGATAGGGCCTGCCCTTTTTGCTGTGTGGCTGAGGAGTCTTCAGACCATTTATTTTTTCAATGTTCTTTCAGTAGAGCTGTTTGGTTGCAGATTAAAGTGTGACTTGGGATGTCCAGAGCCATGTCATCTATTTCAAGCGCCATTAAATGGATTAGCAAGGACGCTAGGGGCTCTTCATGGATTTGCAAAGTTAAGAGAATGGCTTTAACTTACTCAGCCTACCAAATTTGGGCAGCTAGGAATCGTCTAATTTTTTATGGCATTCGTCTTACCGTCGAAAGTCTTGTTTGTAGGATTAAAACCTTTGTATTTAAAGTAATGTTCACTATGTATTCCCAGGTTTTAATTCATTTTGAGGCTTTAGCCAGTGATCGTTAGTTGTTTGTTGGTTTCGGCCTTGCGCCCGAGTATGCCCGGTGTACATTGTACATTTTTTGATCTATATATTTACCTTTCGATAAAAATAAAAGAAGTTATTCATAATAAACAACTAGAGAAGTGACATGTGTTGATCAGGGAGTATCAAGATAAGTCCGAAATAGTTTTCGGACGAAAATGTGGAATGATTTTCCCCCTTAATAGTTATACTTAAAAAAAACTATA
The DNA here is from genome assembly GCF_014633365.1 of Diospyros lotus. Lineage (NCBI taxonomy): Eukaryota > Viridiplantae > Streptophyta > Magnoliopsida > Ericales > Ebenaceae > Diospyros > Diospyros lotus. The sequence goes on along the minus strand of NC_068339.1, from coordinate 11,848,430 downwards.
AGGGTAAATTTTTTTTTTTTGAAGTTTAAGTGTTATGTATAAAACATTAATGTTGACCAAGAAAAAGATAAATATATCTCTTTATCATTTGTCCTATCTAATTTTATTTTTGAGTTATAGATGAAATTCAATAATCTAAAATCCACCGTGTTGATCAGATGGGTTTCGTCATTAGCATTGTTCTACGATCTGTAATTGGGAATCCTAAGTGCGGTAGAAGTTTTGGATTTTTATTTTTAAATTTTTTTTATAAAACTCAAAATTTACCCTAGTAAATTATAGATGTTATGTAGGTTTCGTTTAATATAATTTTTATTTATAAAAAAATTAAAATTTTAAGATAACAAACTATTAATAAATAATTTAATATATCAAATTAATTTATTATAATTATTAGATTTATAATATAACTAAATTTTTAAATAAATATTAATTTGAAATACAATAATTTAAATTAATATCAATTTATTCATTATTATAATTTTACATTAATATCAATTTTATCAATTAAATAATAATTATTATTATTTTAATAATTTTAATATTACATAAATTTATATAAAATTTAATATTAAATAAATTTTATCAATTAAAGAGGCAGGGAATCTCCCCGCCTTTTTCCCTCCCCCCGTAAAACCCTTGTCCCCCTCTTTCCCCATAAACTCTTCTCACTTCTCCCTTCTCTATTTTCTGCGTCCCCTTTCTTACCCTCGTTCTCGCCTCTTGCGGCTCGCCCCCGCCCTCGTTCTCGCCTCTTGCGGCTCGCCCCCGCCCTCGTTCACTGGCTCGCCCTCGCCCTTGCCTCTCGCTCTCCCTCGATGCCTCTCGCCCTCGCCCTTGCTGTTGACATAGCCCCTCACTCGCTGCCTCACCCTCGTCCTCGCTCTCTCGCTTGCTCGCTCGCACTCGGCTTGTAGCTGGAGAGGTATTTCATTTTATTTTATTTTCTATATTTTTACCGTAGAAATGGTAGTGTGGTTTTAAGATGGCGAATGAGCATTTTGAAATGATGAAATCTAAACTGGACGGAATGTATGTATGTTCTAGATCGTCATTCAATAATATAAATTCAATAATATGATTGCTGGAATTTATATATGATTTCATTTTTTATATTATTAAATTTATATATGACTGCTGGAATTTATATTATTGAATTCAATAATGTATGTATGTATGTTCTAGGACGGAATGTATGTATGTTCTTGATTGGTGGGATCTTGATCGCTGGAATTTATATTATTGAATTGAATTTGAGTATGTGTAGTCATTATAAGTGATCGGTTTATTTGCTATAATTCAAATAGAATGTTAAGTGATGATGTTTTCTCAATTAAATATGTAGGTTAGGTTTATTTTTTATTTGAAAGTAAAAATAATTATGCGCGGCTAATGAGTAATGAAGAATATCTATGAATTGCAAGTAGAAAGGCTAAATTGTATTTAGATTTTATATGATTTAGGAGATTTTTTGTGATTAAAGGTTAGAGTTTTGATTTTTTATCGGTGAAACCAAACAAAATCGAACTATAAAATTATGTATAGTTTGTATATGTATATGTATATACTTTAAATCAAAGGTATATGTATATATATTCTCTGTGTGTATATATGTATATATATACTTTAAATACGGAAGATACCAAGCCACCGGCAATTCTGTCTCGAACGATGGAGGGGCACCTTCCAGCGATACTCGATTTGCTGATTTTTGCAAGGTCGTTCCTTTTTTCCTTACTTATTCTTGGGGTTTGTTTCTTTTTTAGACGCTTCTTCTTTTTTCTGTTTAATTCTTGTTCTTACGAGTGTATTTATTTCTCAGTTACTTACTGTATTTTTTATTTCCAATAATATTCTGTTTTATTTGTGTGCAACTCTTCTTGTCAAGGTTAGTGGACTTTCAATTTCTTTGCTTTGAGGAAGTTTCTTCTCTCTTGACAATAAGATGTCATTGCAAACTGGACTCTCTTTAAACGATAAAATTTGCATAGAAGCTATGGAGCTGTTTAACAAAACCAAACACCTTCTATCTGCAACTATGTCTGCCATTGGCACTGGAACGGTACGTGCCCTTGTCTACTAACCATTTTTACCTAATTTTATGCTGGTCAACTGTAGGTAACTTATGTACAATTAAATAAGTTAATTGCATTGTTGCTTCAGGCAGAAGATGCAGAAAACTACTGGGTTGTGTTTGTTTTGTATTATGTGAAAAGATTAAGTGAGAGCAATGCAGATGATTCAAGTCAGGGGGTTGGTGAAAATGGACTCACCTTATGTCATATAGTGAGAGTTGCAAAACTGAAGTATGTTTCTCTTATTCCCTTATTGTAGTCAGTTTTTATAATCTTGCTTTTTTAATTCTATTTTTCTATCCTTCTTTTTACAGCATTGTGGATTTTTTAAAAGAATTACCTCAGTTTATTATCAAGGCTGGTCCAATTTAAGTAACCAATATGGTACAGATTGGGAGAAGAGACTAGAGGTACCTATTATATTTGAAGTTTAAGTCTTTCAGAAGGTCATACCTTTGTGGTTGTTATTCTTTCGGAGCCATATAGAAGTATTATTACCGAAATTCTTGGGAATTGTCTATTAAACCCTATTGAGTTTAAGTGAAGTTGTGGAAACAAAGAAAGTAGAATGGAGTGGAGGTTTGAAGTTTGAACTAGCAAGCTAGAATTTTTGTATTTGCGATGAAGTTTAATATAGGAGTCATATTATGCCATGTTATGTGCAATATGGTATGGAAATTGAATGCTTTTATTAACCATTTAGATTTTAGTGCTCTGATTGAATGTATATCTGATTGAATGAGATGAAAGAATGTTGTTTTGTATGTATAGTCCACATGATGAATGTTGAAAACATGTGTCGAAGGGCTGGCCTAGAAATGCTGTGAATTGATGAATAATATTCAAACATTAGAATTGAGTTAATTATCGAGAATGACTCACGCATATTTGCTATCTGATTCGTGTTATGGTTTTGTTACAATTGTTCTGATGGTAAACCATGCTATTCTTGACTTGGTTTGCCTTATTCAATAGGAAAGGTGTCATAAGAAGCACTCTAAACTTGGTTTGCCTGATTTTGTACCACCAATCCACTAATCTTTAACAATTCCTACTTCAAGTAAGCCTATACATCTCCATTGATTATTATTTATGTTAGGAGATAGTATCCAATTAATATTTAAATTTCTAATTGATAATTAGAAATTTAAATAAAATAATGTTTGCAACTTCAATATCAATTCTAATTGATAATTAAAAATTTGTTGGTTTTGAAGGCATAATGTTTACAAGTTCTCAATGTTTTATTTATTTTTTATTTTTTAAGAATTTTTGTTGTTAAAATATTCTTTTAAATTCTTTAATGAAATAATTATTTATTTATTTTTTAAAATTTTTTAAATGTTTAGCGATGGAAATTTTTCGTCGTTAAATATTTTTAATTTTTAATTATTATTTTTTGATAAAAAAATATTTTTATTTTTTTAATTTTTTTATATTTTAGCAATGAAAATTTTCCGTGGCTAAATATTTTTAATAAAATAATTATTTTTATTTATTTATTTTTTAATATTATGTAGCGAAGAAAAATTAACATCGCTAAATTTTTAAAGAATCACAGCATCGACGACGAAAATTTTTTTGTCACTAAACTTTAAAAAACTTCGATTAGCTACGAAAAAATTTCTGTTGTTAATCCGTTACTATTTTGGCGATGGATTCGTCGCTATAAAAATTTAGTGATGAGGAATTCAGTAATGGATATGTTCCGTCCCTAATCCGTCACTAAACTGATTCAGCGACAGATTTTTGGGCTTTAGCGATGGAAATATTCTGTCACTAAATGCCGAATTTCTTGTAGTGTATACTACCTTTCTATGGGCTTTTGCATTACAAAAAAAATTAATTTTTTACCGTGATTTTTTAACATTTTGCGGCAGTTTTCCAAAACTGTTATAAAATTCATTAAAACATTTAATTTTGTGACGGTTTTTAAAGAATCGTCACTAAATTAAGAAAATAATTAAATAATTTAAAAATTAAATTAAATCTCCCGACTATTTATGAGAAACCTCCACAAAATTCTAATATAATTAAATAATTAAAATCAAAATAACATTTATAGTGACTTTTTAAAATCGTCGAATAAATTTGTAAAAAAATTCAATTTAGTGAAGATTTTTGAGAAATCGCCACTAAATTCAAAAATTAATTAAATAATTTAAAATTTAAATTAAATTAACATTTGCAGCGAATTTGAGAAATCGTCGCAAAATTCAAAAATTAATTAAATAATTTAAAATTTAACTTAAATCAACATTTGTAACGATTTTGAAAAATCGTAGTTAAATTTAAAAAGTAATTAAATAATTTAAAATTAAAATTAAATTAACATTTCTCCCAAAATTTATTTAAAAAATTAAATTTTACTTAAAAGAATAATTAAAAATTAAATTAATAAAAAAATATAAAATCTTAAAAAAATAAATTTTAATTTAAATTAATCGCAAAATTCATTAAAAAATTTAATTTAAAAAAATAAAAAGAAATTTAACAAAATTTTAATATATACAATTTTAATAATTTTTAAAATATATATAAAATCTTCTTTTTATTTTTTAATCAATTAATTTGTTTAATTTAACTCAATTAATTTATTCTTTTAAAAAATAATCAATTAATTAATATTTTTTTAATTTATATTAAAAAATATAAAATATAATTCTTAAAAATATTGGTTAGATTAGTATATAATTTAAATGCGCACATATATGACAAGGAGGCTTCTTAGATCAAATGGTTCGTGTGAGCACTTAGAGAAGGTCTCAGGTTTGAAATTGGGGGAGGGGAAGGCTGGGAAGTTAATTTCCAACATCACCACGTGGCGCACAGGTGTTGGGCCCAGGTAGCCAGGCGTGCGACCTGGCCGCCCAAGCTTGCTCGGGGTGCGGCATTTAAAAATTTAAATTTTATTTTATTTTTTGCGGTGGTTTTGAAACTGCCGCCAAAATTAAATTTTTTTTTTAATTTTTGTGGCATATTTTAAAAATCGCGGTTAAATTGATTATTTTGCGATGGTTTAAAAACCACTGCAAAAAATATAATTAGCGGTGGTTGCTGAAAACCGCCGCCAAATCTCTTTGCGACAATTAAAATCGCAGTTAAATGCAAAAAAAAAAAAAAAAAATCGTCGCTAAAGGCTAATTTTTTTTGTAGTGTTGGGGTATTACAATATTGATCGTTGAGGGTAAGAGTGTTAGGTGCCTTTGATTGTCAAAAGCCACTGGTTGCAGTGGCTTGTGACGATTGGTAGTGCATTTTCTATTTTGACTGAAAATTTACATGTCAGATCTACAGAAATCTAACTGTTAAATCTAACGCATTATTGTATATGTTGACCCCCTTGGCTCGGCGTTTTTAATAGTTGGCTCTCATTGTAAATATTGATTATTTGAATACATTGTGGATTTTATATTTATGTTTATTTGAATGCATTATGGAATTTATATTTATTGTCTGTATTATGTTTGAACTATTAGTTTTTGAGTAATTCTACAATGCCCGACAAAACTTACCGACAGTTTTACTGAAGCCAATTTTATGCGATATTTTGACTTTCAAAATATCACCATCTTGAGCAATTCAGCAAAGTACGAGCAGGTTTTATCAAAAAAAGCAGAGTCTCCTCCTCAGTCCTCCCTCCTCCTTCCTTTCTCTTTTCTCATTGCCGACAGCCTCCTTATTCCTTCTTCCTTCCTCCTCTTCGACAACCTCTTGCCGACAGCGTCCTTATTCCTTCTTTCTTCTCGCCAACATCCACTATCGATCTGAAATCTCCACCAGTCTACAGTCGCGACAGCATCCTTCTTCCTCATTTCTCCTCGCCAACAGCCACAACCCGCCACACCACCGATCTGAAATCTCCACCCGCTTACAGTTTTTTGTTTGGTTATTCTTCTCTTGCTAGAGTTGAAGGTGCTTGAATTTAATAAATTGCATATTTGTTTTTGGTCCAAATAATTTCTTATGTAGTGATGGCAATGGAATGTGGTTTTTAATGCTCAACGTTCATGGTAATTAATCTGTTTGTGTAAAATGGATAGAGCTCCTTGGTATTTTCTGCCATTATTTGCTACCGTCGTCATGTTTGTTCGTTACTTAGGATTGCTATTTGCGAAGCCTTTGTTTAGAATAAAAAATTTGGGTGGCGATGCAAAGGCATCCAAATTGACATATCATCAAATTTTTTAAAAAAGATAAAAATATATAAATAAAAAATTTGTGAGAGGTATATCCATTAAAGATGAGAGTTTTTAAAATTTCTTATTCATAACATCATAGTCACAACTAGTTCTACTTCTCACATAAAAGAAGAAAACAAATGAAAAAGAATGGAGGAAGAAAGAAATAATTGTGCTGGATAGTTGGAGATATCATCAGCCGAAGGCACTCTGGAGGCCCAATCACGCGTTCGCGAGAGAGACCATTGCTGGTGAGGAGCATCGATTGCAAGAAGAGATGCACGCCAAAGGTGGAGGGGATGCTTGTCACGATAGAGAGAGAGGGAGAGAGAGAGAGAGAGAGAGAGAGAGAAATAGATAGTGGAGAGAGGAAGCTTGAGGAAGAACCTGATGGAAATTCAATGTCAATTTGGTAATATTGTTAAGGGATGAGGGGTAATTTTGTCAAAGCAGGTGGCTTCGGTAAGGCGGTCGGTAAGATTTGTTGGGCAGTGTAGAATTACTCTTAGTTTTTTATAGTTTTCTATATTAAAAATTATATTTTTTGTTAATTTACACTTTATCCAACGTTTTCATTTTTTACTTTTTAAAAAAAATATCATTTCTTTATTTTTATTTTGTATCAAAAATATTTTTTATTCCTTTTCTGTGCAACCAAGATTGTTCTATCCCACTCTGTCTTGTCCCAATGAGCGCTCTCTCTCTCTCTCTCTATATATATATATATATATATTAATATATAAATACATTATCTATTCTAATAAATGTAGAAAAATATATGAAAATATAAATAAATATTATCTATCTACATATATTATATATGTGAATATATATTATATATTCTATTAATTAACTAAATAAGTCACTTTAAAATTATGAAATATTGCTAATAAGGTGAATTTTAAAATATCTTATTTTATTTTACTTAAAAAATAAAAATTTATACTAATATGATTTTAAATTCATTTTTTTTATTCATACATGCATACTTGAGATATACCCCTAAACTAAATTATCTTAGAAACTATTCGCATATATAACATGATATTTTAATTTTTTTTAATAGAAAAGACATCAAATTTAGGATGCTCTAATCTCGCACTGCGCCCTCCTAGGGGAAGACTATGGGTTGAAAACCCTCGCCAACAAGGCATTGGGATTTGGGTTTAGGGTCTCGGGGATGGGGATGGGGCGACCCACAGGATGGGATAGGGAGAGGGAAATGAGACTCCTTGTTTTCTTTTTTTCTTTTTTTTTAGCTGACTATGTCCATTGTCCACGTTTGATTATTCAATAGGTTTCAACCATCTGATGAGCTCTACATACAAGGGCCAATATCTGGATGCTATAATATATGGATCGGTATTCGCCAGGGGCATAGCTGGTGGCCAAAGAGGGGTTGTAAAGTCATGTTAGAGATTGTTAATGTGAGATCAATTATGTTAGAGATTGTTAACGTGGGATCAATTATTGGGGAAGTAAAAATTTATCTTTTTTTGGAAGTGATCTATGGTAAGTAATAGTGGACGCAATTTCATAAAAAAAAAAAACAATCTTAATTACCCAGACATATCCCTGATTTATCTCCCTTGTGATGACCCTGGGACGGGTTCGACAGGAATGCGAGATAGCGCGTAATTTAAAAAAATATATATATAGATATATTTAATTTTAAAATAATTTTTTTAATTGATAAAATATTAGAAAACATGATATACTAATAAAATTGTTTTAGAACTAAAAATCAATATATTTTTATCTAAAATTAATATATAATTATTAAAATGTAACTATTATTCTTAAACAAATAATTAATATTATCTTATATAAATATATCTCAATGGAAACACAGAATCTCAAAATAAAGGCAAAACAAAGGGAAGAAAAATTCTCAAAATTTATCAGAAAGGCCTGGCCGCATCCTGGCGCAAAATCTATCGCCGTATATTTAACCAATCTGACCCGACAATGCTAAATGAACAAATACTTTGACAACTTTGTCTACGATCTTAATTACCATGATATTTTGAAATTAAATTATCGCGATGATTTGAAAATAAAATAATTTGAATCTCTACCCATTTATTTCTCTCTCTCTCTCTCCTCGATTCACTCAGCTTGTTCCCTTTTCTCTTTGTATCGGAGATCTCTCTCGTTCCGTTTCTCCATTGCTTGAAAACCTCCAACGTGATGTCACGGTACTGCCATTGTTGGTCCTCACCAGTAAGGACCACCATCTTCGCTTCCCGTGCATCCCCAACATCGTTGATCTCTCATTCACTAAGCCATTCACCTACTTTGTCTCTCTCACTCTATTTCTCCACCATGTGTCTACCTTCGACATGATGTTGCGGTGCTCACTACAAAAAAATGGCATTTAACGACGATTTTTTTGAAAATTGTCACTAAATCAATCGTCGCGAAACATTTTGCGGCTATTTTTAGCAACCGCTGGAGTAACTGTCGCAAATTATATTTTTTTACAGTGGTTTACATTTAGTGAGTTAGCGGCGGTTTTTAAAATATTTAGCGACGATTTTTGAACCGCCATTAAAATTAAAAAAATTAAAATTTTTAATTATAGCGACGATTTTTAGAATCGTTGCAAAATTAAAATTTTTAATTTTAGTGGTCGTTCTTAAAACTATTGAAAAAATTAAAAGAAATTAAAAATTTAATTTCTCCCAAGGGTCGCCTGCGCCGCACCTAGACCTGTGTGCGGGCTCGCGAGTGCACCCAGCAGCTCGCGTCAGCGCGGGCTCACGCACCCGCCTAGACCTGTGCGTCACGTGGCCGCATGTCCCCGCACCACATGGCGATGCTGGAAATTGAATTTTCAGCTTCCCCTTAAAAAAAGAGACCTCTCATTGCACGTGCGTGCATATAAGCGTATGATCTGCCAAGCCTCCTTATTATATATCTGCCCATATAAATTATATACTAATCCAACAACTATTTTCTTAAATTATATTTTATATTTTTTAATATTAATTAATTTATTATTTTTTAAAAGAATAAAAGAATAAATTAAAAAAATTAATTGATTTAAATAAAATAAATTAATTGATTAAAAAATAAAAAATATTTAATTTAATTTTTAAAATTATTAAAATTTTATGTATTAAAATTTTGAAAAATTACTTTTTATTTTTATATTTTTAATTAATTTTTATTAATTTAATTTTTAATTATTTTCTTAAGTAAAATTTAAATTTTTAATGAATTAAAATTTAATTTTTAATTATTTTCCCTTTTATTAAAAATAATTAAAATTTTAATTTTAATTTTAAATTATTTAATTATTTTTGAATTTAGCGACGATTTTTCAAAAACGGCTGCTAAATTCAAAATTTTAATGAATTTTGCAGCAGGTTAGAAAAATCGTCGCAGATGTTAATTTAATTTTTATTTTGAATTATTTGATTATTTTTAAATTTAACGACAATTTCTTAAAAATTGTCCCTAAATTTAATTTAATTTTTTAATTATTTAATTATTTTCTAAATTTAGCGACGATTTTTTGAAAACTACAGCAAAATTAAATGTTTTAATGAATTTTGCGACAGTTTTTCAAAATCGTCGCTAAATTTAAAACAAATCGCAGCAAAAAATCATTTTTTTTGTAGTGGTTGCGCCGTTAGTCCATTTTTTTTTTTCTTTCTCTCTCTCTATCTATTCTCTCTATTTTTCCCATTTCTCTCTTTCTTCTTGTTTTTGACAGCGTCTACTACGCTCCTTCTGGTCACCATTTGCTGTCGTTTCAACCGATGTCGTTTGCCTTCATCGTTCCAACCCTCGTCAACTCATCCATCTCCTCTCTCGCTCTCTCTTTTTCTCTCTAGGTCTTCTCATTCTCTCCCGTGACTTCTCCTCTCCTATCACCCAACAAGTTCGACAACATGTATTTCCAAAACTTGCCAAATGGGTTGGGGCTCTTGGTGACGGATGGGGCCTTATTCTTAAGTCCGATGACAAGGCAATATGTTGAGAATTTAATAACCAATCTAAGTGCATTCTTTGAGGCGTTTGTTCGAGCAATGGAGAAGCTAAACTTGTACGGGGTGAAGACTAAACGAGCCGAAGAGATTAGGCGCAGATGGATGCTACGAATTGAATATTTCAATGGGTTTATTTGGGTTATTCTTCTTGTGTTGTTGCTGCTATTAATGATGATGATGGATGGGTTCCTTTGAATCTTTGTTTTTTCTTTTTATTTTTAATGATGAGTTTATTATATAAGTTGTACACAAAATCTCTATGAAAGTTAAAAATACTAAGCTTTATCAAGATATATTCATACTGATTTCTTATGGGAGTCATCTTAGTTTTCTGGGTATGTATGTGGCCACTAACTGCTTCGTCAAGCTCTCCTTGCCCCTCTTAATCATTCATTTTATTAATGGATTTGGTTATTGTATTAGTTAGAAAGGAGTTTTGGTAATATACAAGTGTTGTTTATTGTAACACTTACATATTCATTATGAGAATGTGTGTATGTGGAAACAACTTCGTACTTAATGCCATAATATCATTAAATACTAATATTATACATATTATATAGACTACTTGTTTAATGTCGTTGAATTTGTTGTTTCTGTTCTCGCTTGCAACTTTGGGTTAAATATACATATTTTTTTAAATATAGACCAAACATATTCTATCTAAATATAAATATATATAATATGTTTTTTAAATATAATTATAAATTAAAAATATATTATACAAAATTATCTAAATCAAATTAAACTCATTTTAAAATTTTAAAAATTTTGGATCTTGAAACTTTTATAAGAACATAGTTTGCCTTATTATTTTTAAAAAACTTATTTTATAGTTTTGTTTCACTTTTTAAGTTACAAAATGAAAAACAAACTATAAACTATAATATTTATTTTTAATAAAAAGATATATTCATATATCCATCACAATATAATTATATTTCTTCTCTTTATCATTCATACAAAACATAAATTTTTATGTATTTTATAATTATTTTATGTATAAATAATTATTTATATATTTATATTATTATTTATTTGTATTACTTAAATTATAAGATAAAAAATTATGTAAAGTTATATTTAATATTTGGGTTTATATATTTGTAATATATATATATGTTTTGATAGCGGTACCAGCGACTAGAACAGTGGAGGCAATCGACGATTGAGGTGTCGGCGATTGTTGCAATGGCAATAAATGGCAAGAAACAACGAACGGGGATAGGAGACGAGAAGCTGCAAGCAAGAGAGAGAGAGAAGACTCAAAGAGAGAGAGAAAGAGAGATGGAGATGTCGATGGTAGCTGGAATGGCAGAGGCGAACAACAACAAGAATCGTTGATGGCGAAGGCTTCAATGAAGGAAAACGTGATCGAGGCGGCGACGGATAAAACTACGTCGGAGGCGAATGGCGGCGAATGATAACCAGAAGAAGCGTAGCAGACGAGAGAGAAAGAATGGGGAAGAAGTTGGGTGGTTGAAGGTGGAAGACAGAATGCGGTGGGGAGAGAAAGATATCAGAAAGAGAGAAAGAAAGTAGGCAAAGAAGAATAAGCTTTTAGGTGAGTATTAATTTGAGCTGAAAAGTTAGGGGTAAATTTGTAATTTAAACTGAGGGTACATCTGTAATTTTCTTTGAGTTGTCAAACAAGTTGTCCAGGTTGTTCGTGTACAATTGTCCTGCAGCTCCTTTTGACGGTTGATGATTGACGGTGAGCGATTTACTATAAGTTGGACAATGATACACGAACAACTTGGTGAACAACTTTGTTGACAACTCTAATTTCTAACGATATTTTGACATCAAAATATCGCGATATTTTATATCCAAATTTTTGAATGCCCGCCAATACTCTCTTTATCCTTCTTCCCCCCCTCTCTCTCCTTCCCCCCTCTCTCTCTCTCCTCATTCTCTTTCTCTGCTCATTGAAGTCACTGCCCCCGCCTTCGCCTCCGCCATTCCAGCCGTCGTCCGCCTCCACCTCTACCTCTCTCTCTCTCTCTGTTCTGGCCCCCCACCATGTTACCTTCTCCAGCAACTGCCGACTCTCTCTCACCTCCGCCAACTTCCTCTACAGTTGCCGCGTCATCTTCTCTAGCAACCGCAGACTTTCTCTCGCTACAACAGCTGCATCGTCTTCTCCAGCAACTGCTACCTTCCTCTTGTTGTCACCGTCGCCTCACCTTCTCCAACAACCGCCTTCTTCCTCTCCCCTCGTACCGCTCACTACAAAAAAAAATGATTTTTTGCGGCGATTTTTTTTAGGCGGTTCTAAAAACTACCGCAAAACATGGTATTTTGCGGCGGTTTTGAAACCGCCATAAAATATGATTTTTGCAGCGGTTTTCTTAAAATTTTGCGGCGGTTTCATAAAACCATCGCAAAATTTAGTAAAACATGTTTTTTTGCGACGATTTTTAAAAAATTGTTGCTAAATTTAAAAAAAATAATTAAATAATAAAAATATTAAATTCTTTTTCGCGGCAGTTTCTTAGAAATCGTTGCTAAATTAAAAAAAATTAAAATTAAAATAAAATAATTCATTAAAAAATTAAATTTAGCGACAGTTTTTGAGAAATCACAGCTAAATTTAAAAAAAATAAATAATTAAAAAATAAAAATAAAATAAAATAATTCATTAAAAAATTAAATTTAGCTGCGGTTTTCGAAAACCGCCACTAAATTGAAAAAAAAATTAAAATTAAATAAAAATCTGAAATATTAAAATTCATTATTTTCATTAAAAAAATTAAATTTTGCTTAAGAAAATATTTAAAAATTAAATAAATATAAAATCTTAAAAATAAATATAAAATTGCATTTAAATTAATAGCAAAATTAACTAAAAATATAATTTTAAAAAATAAAAATAAATTTAAAAAAATTTTAATATATAAAATCTTCTTTTTATTTTTAATAAATTAATTTATTTAATTTAACTCAATTAATTTATTTTTAATTTATTCTATTATTCTTTTAAAAATAATCAATTAATAAATATTTTTAATATATATTAAAAAATATAAAATATAATTCTAGAAATTAGTTGTTAGATTAGTATATAATATATATATGTGCATATATGTTAAAGAGTTCTTTGTAGATTAGGTAGTTCGCGTGCGCACGCAAGAGGTCTTGGGTTTGAAATTTGGGGAGAGCATGCTGGGATTTAATTTCCAGCATCGCCACGTGATGAGCAAGGGCGGGTGGGTCGGGCGCGGGGCGGGTTGGCTTGTGCGGGCCTTAAAAAAATTAAATTTTTTATTTTAGCGGCGGCACTAAAATTAACAATTTAATTTTTTTTTATTAATTTTAGCGACGGTTTGCTAAATATTATCGTAACCGCGGCTAAATTACTTATTTAGCGACAATTTTTAAAACCGCCGCAAAATTTAAAATTAGCGGCGGTTATTCCAGCGGTTGTTGAAAATCGCCACTAAACGCTCCGCGACGGCTGACTTAGCGACGGTTTTTAAAACGAAAACTTTGAAAACTGCCGCTAAAATACTTAGCGTCAGTTAAAAACCGCCGCTAAATGCTGATTTTTTTGTAGTGGCTGCATCACCTTCTCCAGCAACCACTGCTACCGCCTCACTTTCCTCTCGAACTATCACTTTCCTCTGACCTTCTCCAGCAACCGTCGTCATGCACATATACTGCAAGTTTATTAAGGATCATACTAAGACTTGTTATTGGTTTAATCCAAATTTGGGCGCATTTATTTATATTTGAACTCAACTCTATTAAATGCTTACTTGTAAAATTATCCTTGATATATGACTAAATTTTTTTTATGATCTTATTATGTCCAGTAGTACTCAACTCAAATCTGTAACCCTGAACCTGTTTGTGTTAAATGGGCAAACATCTATTGTAGTATAGAGAATAAATTGGTAAGTGATCTTGGCATAGAACCTAATTAATATAGGTATGTGAGAAGTTTTCCTATTTGTAAGTGTAAAGTGTTGGTCCTCCTCTTCTGTATACTCAAGGAGAGGGGGGTGTGAATTGAGTCTATTTTAGTTTTAAAATAATTTTTCCTTGAGTAATTATTTTGGTGTAATAGTCAAATTTGTAAAATTTACTCTTGACCCTCCATGCAAATATATATTAATTAAAATATTGTATAGTGTTTCCTTCAAATAGAAAAAAAACATATTTTTGAAATTAATATATGAATACTTGAAGCATCAAATACAAAATTAAAAAATAAAATAAGCCTAAGGGGATAATCATCGCTATTGAACATATTGTAAAATATTTTGATCTCTTGTGACCTAAATATGAATTTCAAAAAATATTATTTTTATAAAATAATTAAATAAATATATAATTATACATGAAAAATATCCTGTAGCCAACCCTCCTCAAAGAGAGATTTTCTTCACATATGATAAACAGTAATAAACATATCGTATTAAGTAATAACTAATTTGATTAATGTCCTCAAATTGAAAGAAAATTAATAACAAAACATGAAACCCACTTTGCAAAAATAATATAAACAATATTTTCTATCCTGCCTGTCAAACATACGACCAAAATAAATCATATTCTTTTACAACTCAAAATAAATTATGTTATTTAATTTTCATTTCAACAATCAAATCACTATAAAAAAAATAACAAAAGTAAACAGAAAAATTAAAAATATATAAATGTATATTCAAATGGTGCCATGCAGCGACGATAAGGGGCTGACGGTGGAGAGAGGCTAGAACGGTGGAGAAAAGCGATAGAAGATCCAAAGAGAGAAGAGATGGAGGCGTCAGCGGTCGCTGGAACGGTGAAGGCAGACAGTGATAGAGGCTGGAACGAGGCGAATGGTGACTGCGATGATGGTGGCAAGAAATGAGAAGAGAGAGTGAGGGAGGGAGAAAGGGGGAAGTAGAAAGAGAGAAAGAGATAAGGAGATGGAGCGGTCGGTAACAGGGTTTCCAAAGAGAGAGTGAGAGGTGAGAGTGAAAAAAAAGAAGTGAGAGGTCAATCGTGAAGTTGTCTTTTAAACTGATGGTTGATATGTAATTTTCTTGGATCAACTTGTCCACCAATTTGTTTGTGTAGCATTATCCCTGTAAGTTACTTATTAACTGGATTGTGCCAATTTAATTGATAAATTATTAGAGGGTAATAATTAATTTGTGGTAAATAAGATTTTACTTATATATATATATATTTTTAAGTTAAGTTGTTGTCGGCGTTCGGAATTGGTCGACGGTGATTCGTTGGCCTGTTCTGGTGTGGTAGATTCGAGAGAGAGAAAACATAATGCTTGGTTCAACGCCTTGATCCACCGGCCCTTCCCTGTAAAGTACTCTGATGCCCAAGTCAGTTAGCGAGAAAGGAAATGTCTAAAATATTTGTTCGTGGATCAAAGAAAAACATACCCTGGCTCTTAGAAGAGCTGGCTAATATATATCTCAGGACATGCCTCCTTGCCTCTCCTGTACGTGTACAGACGATTGGATGTGATAGTCGGCGTTGGCGGGGACGGCCATGCAACAGCAAGGTGTCGACGCGACTCCTATTAATGCGGATGGGATTCGTCATTAATAAGGATGAGATCTGAGGTGAACGCGCGAAAACCCAGATACGATTGTAATGATGTTGTAAAAAAAGGGCCAAAATGGGACCGGCGTGGGCCGGCCAAATAGGCCTAAATAGTCCAGCTGGGGTGGCCCTCTGGCCGAATGATATCCGTGGCATACACCATTTCTGTTACGCAAGCTGATCGACTGTGCATAGACATGGCCACGGTTCATGAACCGCCGGTTCCGGTTCAAGAAATCTTTGAACCTGAACCGAACCGCCCAAGGGCGGTTTGGGACGGTTCGGTTCCGGTTCCGGTTCGTGCCGGTTCGGTCAACGGTTTGGACCGGTTCGGTCAACGGTTTGAGCCGGTTCGGTCAACGGTTCCGGTACCGGTTCAAACCGAATTTTTTTAATTTTTTTTAAATATTGTTGTATTCAATTTTGGTCCTTGTTCCGTTGTTCGGTTCGGTTTGGTTTCGATTTTTAATTGTTAAATGTAATTGTAAATATAAATATTCTCAACCATATTTTTAATAAAAAAACACTACTAAAAATTGAAGAAATATAAGTAATAATTTCATTAAAAATAATTAAAACAACTAAACAAGTATGTAATACAAGTAATTAATTTTTACAAATGTGAAAAATAAAAAATAGAATTAGACTTAATTTCATTAAAAAATAATTACAACAAAAATGTAATACAAGAAATTAATTTTTACAAATGTGAAAAAAAATAAAATATGGACTTGGATGAGTTGGATCCTACGCATCTTCATTGGAGTCGGAAGTCGCCGTTGTTGAACCATCATTAAGCCATTCGTCAGATGATGATGAATGGATAAGTTCTTCTTGACGTCGCATGTTAGCTCTTTCCCAATCATCGAGGCAAACTTGAGCTTCCAATGATTCTGGAGCCAATCTTGATCTTCTTTCGTCCAAAATGTTGCCTCCACTACTGAATGTTTGTTCAACGGCTACAGTTGAAGCTGGAACTGCAAGAAGTTGACTTGCAATAATTGCAAGAGTTGGAAATGTCTCCTTGTGCCTTTTCCACCACTCCAAAATTTTAAAATTTAAACTTGTATCATCACCAAACTCAAAAACTGTGGTTAGATAAGTTTCGAGCTCCGAATGTGAGCTCGATCTAGGTTTTTTCCTCCTTTGATCTAAAAATTTATGACCCCATTTCATTGGTTGGGAGGAAGAGGAATGCGAAGCCATGGATGGAAATGATTCTTTACTACTAGGAGCAATAACATATGCTTCATATAATTGATTGCATAAAGTTCTAACCTTAGAAATTATAATATTCACATCAATTTCTTCATTATTTTCTAATCCTAACAACGAATAATAGTTAGACAAACACTCAATTAAACCATCAAATTTACACCTAGAATCAAATACCATAGTAACAAGAGAAATTTCAGGAATAAATTGATAATAACGTAACCATTTTTCTCTCATTTCTAAAACAGCATGACAAATTTCTTCAACATTAATTCCTTCCATTAATACACCGACCACATTCATTGCTTCTATTAAAAATTGATGTGAAGTTGGTTTATAAACACTACTAAGTGTATGAGTAGCATCATTAAAAATTCGTAAAATATTCAAAATTGAACTACAAACATTCCACATAGTTGGAAAAATAGCATATTGTGGAATATAATTTGCTGCAAAAGAACACAATAAATCTTTATATTCAAAAGATTGATTAAGTAATTTAAAAGTTGAGTTCCAACGAGTAGGGACATCTTTTGAAAAACGTTTTGGGGTTTGACCATTGGAGGTGCAAAAATGTGCCCATGTTTTTGCAGTTCGAGGGTGTACCCAAATATAAGAAATAACATTTCTAATTGGATCTAAATAAGAATTAAGTGACTTAATACCATCTTGAACACATAAATTTAAAACATGGCATGCACATCTAACATGAAAAAATCTTTCACCAAAATTTGGTTGGCAAATTCTTTTCAATTCATTAATAGAAGCAGTATTAGCCGATGCATTATCAAAAGAAATTGAAAAAATTCTATTAACTAATCTATATTCTTGTAAAATTTGTTGAATTAATCTACAAATATTTTCAGCATTATGACTTTCATCAAAACATCGATACGCAAGAATTCTTTTTTGTAAAACATAATTTTCATCAACCCAATGACAAGTAATACCCATATATGAATGAGTTTGCCAATGATCACTCCAAATATCACTACAAATAGAAACATTAATATTATTGTTTTGAAAATATGTTATCAATTCAATTTTTGAGTTTTTAAACAATTTTAACAAATTCCTTTTCAAAGTATTTCTAGGAATTGATTTAAAACTAGGATTAACAAAGTTTTGACAAAATCGAGTAAAACCTAATTTTTCACCAAAACTAAAAGATAAATGATCAATTGCTACCATTTCAGCTAAACCAGATCTACAATTAGCTTCATTATAATGAAATAATTGAGGAGAGTTTGAAGAGGTAGCAAACCCGGATATCTGTGTTTGATCGCGGCTCAATCCAACCTTGAGCGGGTGCTTTGTTTGCAAATGTCGGGCGAAAGTACCATATCCACCTCCTTGCTTGAATTTGTATACCTGATTACAATAATTACAAGATACATCAAATTTACCATCTCCTTTTGGTGTTTTCTTGAAATGAATATTAAAAATATCAGAAGTAGAAATTTTTCCACCTCCCTTTTGTTGAGTTTCACTCTCTTGTGTTTGAAAATTTTGAGCTTCAAACTCAACATTTTCAACATTTTCAAAATTTCTACCTTCACTTGCCATTTTTTTGAAAAAAGTATGATAATAAAAAAATATAATAATGATAAAATAATATAGTAACAAGTAATAAATAATTAACAATATAATTGAATAAATTGATAAATAACAAAATGAGAAGATTGAAGAAATTGAAATTGAAATATTAAATGAGAGACAAAATTGAGAGAATAATAGCTTGAGACTTGAGAGAGAGAGAGAGAGAGAGAGAGAAAGTGTGAAAAATGAGTGGGGGAGGGAGGGGTATATATAGATAGGAATTATAAAATTAAAAAAAAAATTAATAAAATTGGCTTGGGGGGGTGGCAGCCAACGGTCCAATTTTGGACCGTTGGGGGGGAGGGGGCACGGGCGGCGGGGGGGGGGGGGGGGGGGGGCAACGGTCCAATTTTGGACCGTTGGGGGAGGGGGGGCCAACGGTCCAATTTTGGACCGTTGGGGGAGGGGGGGAGGGGGGGCACGGAGGGGTTTTTTTTCGGTTCCGCGGAACCGGAACCGCGGAACCGGAACCGGCGGTTCCGGTTCCCCGGAACCTTGAACCGGAACCGAATCGAATTTCGCCGGTTCAGTCCGGGTCCGGTTCCGGCCGGTCCGGTTCCGGTTCGAACCGCCGGTCCGGTTCAATTTTGGCCATGTCTAGCTGTGCATGGGCACCAGCAGCGTGTGAGCTCGCTTTGATGGGCTCAGCTTGAGGTCTCCCGAATCTTAAGCGATTGGGCCAACCCATTGAATTAGGTCCAATCCACATAGTGTAGAGCGGTAGTAACAGTTATAAAATAATTTTATTAATTAATAAAATATTGTAAAACATGAAATCTTATCATTAATACAAAGGAGTGTTTTTGAGTTGAAAATAAAGCGTACTCAATGTATTTTTTCAAAAACAACCAATATTTACTGCACTTTAAGAAAATACTAAAATTCCAATCTAGTTTTAATTTTAAAATAGATTTTTAATTTTTTAAATAATATAATTAACTTACTTTTTAATTTTAATTGTGAAATATGTTACTTTCAATTAGTTTTTACTATTAAAATGCTAACGTGACACTAAGAACAGTTGATCGGAATAGCCAGCAATGGTGCATTGTTGAATCGTTTCACTACTGCTTGCAGATAAGGAAGGTTGGCTTTGGAGATCATTTGCAAGCAAGCACAGTTTTCCTTTGTCTACAGTAATGTTTCTTACTTCTCTTCTCTTTGTTTCTCAAGCGACTGCTAGATCAGGATCCCTTGGTTGATTCCTCTGGCCATCACTCCCATTGAAGTTTTCACTTAAAAGAAAGTTTTCACTTAATGAGAAAAGAAAGAAAATGCAAATTAGCAATTAAGGATCCCAACGAGGAAAAAGAAAAACAATTGGAGACCGAGGAGGTTAATTTCACTCTCCCAAATTCGCACGATATGCAGCTAGCAATTTTAAAGGGAGCATGGTCAATAGATATAGATCGATTAGGAAAATCACATTGTCTATAATTTCAAGATCAGACTAATAAGTAATAATAAGATGAAGGACTACCCTTCATCTTTTTGAACCCTTAATTTCCTTGAAAGAGCTGGTATATGAGATCATGAAGCTACGTGTACTTATTTATATAGCTATAAATTAATTTAAAGCATTTCTACTCATCAAGCATACGACCATGGTACGTACTTCCTAGCTAAGAGACGCAACGGAATTTTCTTCTGCATAGATATTCCAGGTTTTACATCTGTATCGATATCTTCGTTATTCTTTATCCCAGTAGCAGCTGGGAGCTCCCAGTTGAAGCCGCATATAAGATTAGCAAGTGCAAGCTCCACAGTCACAACTCCCAGATGAATACCTGGGCAACTTCTTCGACCAGCGCCAAATGGAATTAGTTCAAAATCTTGCCCTTTAAAATCAATAGAATTGTTCAAAAACCTCTCGGGAAAAAACTTTTCAGGGTCCTCCCAAGATTTGGGATCTCTACCAATGGCCCAAGCATTCACGTAAACTACAGTTTTCGGATGAACTTTGTAGCCAGCAATAGTGCATGGTTCAATTGTTTCATGTGGAAGTAACAATGGAACTGGAGGGTGCAATCTCAATGTTTCTTTCACCGCTGCTTTTAGATAAGGAAGATTTTGCAGATCAGTTTCATGTATAACTCCTTTATCTCCGGCAATGTTTCTTACTTCCTCTTGAATTCTCTTCATGGCCTCTGGACGTTTTACTAGCTGTGTCATTGCCCAGATTAGGGTGATTGCATTTGTGTGCGTACCAGCGGTAAAGATATCCTGATGCAACAATCACCAAAATAGAATATGTTACAAAATTGGATTGAATATAAATCACCACGATAAAACTATCGATAATATCTAAATACAGTTTATGTAAAAACCTCAAATTGAAAATATTATAAGTAAAAAGAATAAAATATCACTAAGTAAATAATTATCAATATAAAAGTAATATTGACACATAAATTTCATGACTTTGAGTACCTATTTATAAACTTAAAATCATCTATAAAAATACACAAAAAAATTATATTTTGATGAAAAGATAATTCATGAAGATATTCTTCCAAATAAGATAAATTTTAATCAAAATCGAATTTGACAACATGCTAATCATAGTCAAATTTAAAATTATAATCATGATTAAATTAAAAAATTCAGTTACAAATAAATAAAAATTTTGAGACATAATTATCACAATAATATATACAAAGATTTTGATGCAACCAGCATAAAAAATAATAATAAAAATGAGTCATGATTTTTCACAGCCATTCCATTGTGCTCATTTGTAAGATTAAATGAGAGAGAGAGTAAACCAACCATAAGCACTGCTTTGATGTGATCCATTGAGAGGTCGATTGCAGACAACCCATCATTGTTTAGCCGAAGACAGACATCAATAATATCCTTTGTTCCAGTCTTGCGACTCTTCTCGTCGAGGTGCTCATCAATTACTTCTTGGAAGAATACATCCAATGCCCGGAAAGTTCTCTCCAATCGAAATGATCGTCCAGTGAGTTTATCAACCCAACTCATACAAGGAAAATAGTCCGCGAAGAAGAAGCCTCCTGTCAAATCTTGGACTTCATCGAGAACTTCATGAAACCTACTTCTCCCACAAACCCCGTCATCATAGCTCTTTCCAAGAGCAATTTTGCAAATAACCGAGTTTGTGAAAGAAATCAACATCTCACTCAAATTTATGGGTTTTGATTCGGACGTAAACTTATGAATCTTTCTCATCATTTTTGAAACCTCATCTTCTCGAATGGAACGAAAGGATTGAACCCTTTTGGAACTGAAGATGTGAAGGATGCAAATCTTTCTCATTTCTCTCCAGTTGTCACTGTAAGGCGAAAGGCCTATATCTAAGCCATTGTAAGATAGCTTCCGGAAGCAAACCATGGGGGGCCTGCCGGCAAACGCAGCATCATGTGTTTTCAAGACCTCTCTGGCCATTTTTGCTGAGGAAACGACAAGAATAGGTAGAGAGCCGAGTTGCAGAGACATGAGGGGGCCATATGTCTTGGAGAGTTCCCATAGATGGCGAAAGAGAATCGATTTGTTAAGCTGGTGTATATTTCCAATTAAGGGTAGCTGTGGAGGACCTGGTGGAACATGAATTCCTCCATTTTTCTTCCCTTTTCGGAGGAGGAGAAAAAGAATAATGGTGATCATAGATAAAAGGAGAAGAAACTCCATCGTCTTGTTGGCTCTCACTTTGAAGACTTGGAACTGCAGGCTACGGTATATATATGCATCCATGCACGCATGCCTCTTTTCCATACCAATATTGCTTCCCGGTCAATATTGTTGGCCATTTGTCGATAGTGTGCTACTTGCACAATTGTTTAGACAGTTGATTTGACAACTCTGCTTCAATATATTACAATTTTATCATATGTTTCAATTACAAATCTACCCTCAATTTGCCTACTTCCACCCCCCCCCCCCTCTCTCTCTCTCTCTCTCTCTCTCTCTCTCTCTCTCTCATTGTCGTTCTCATTCATATTATCGTTCGTCATCGACACAAGTACCTTCATTGTTGTTGAACCCGCTATTCGCCTCCACCACTATTCGCCTCCTCCGTTCCAACTATCACCGATACCTCTATCTCATCTCTTTCTCTCTCTCTCTCTTCTTGTTCTCACCATTGAGTGGTCAGTTTATTTTTTATATTTATTTTTCATTATATTACATTTAATATTTTAAAAATTTTGACAAAAAAAATACTCATTTTTAACTTATCATAAATCATAAAAACACTCAAAACAGATTGTATGAATTGATTATTTTGCTTATAATTTTTAAAATTTTAAATTAACACATAAATATATAATATATTTATGGAAAGTATATTTATATATAATTTCGGGTTAAGTATATATATATATATATATGTTAAACAAAAGTATATACTAATAGTTTGATACACCTTTATATATAATTTTTGACTTTTTATTTCAAGTAATATAAATAAATAATAACATAAAAATATATAATTATTTATATATAAGATAAGTATAAAATACATAAAATTTTATATTTTGTATGAATGATAAAGAGAAGAAATATAATTATATTGTGATTAATATAAGATAATTACAAAATTACAATTTTTTTTTTTTTTAAAATAGCAAGCCAAACTATACTCTTAAAAGTTTTAACATGTTACAAGTTAAAATTTTTAGAAGTTATAAAATGAGTTTAATTTAATTTAGATAATATTGTATAATATGTTTGTTGTTTTTAGTTGTATTTAAAAAATATATTTATGTATAATTATATATATATGTAAATCTTTTGTGTAATATGTACTTAATTTGTGTATATTTATATTTAGATAGAATATACATTTTCAGTAAACGGTGACAAACAACGATGAGTAGCAAACTGAGAGGAGAAGTTGCGGACGAGAATGAGAAAACCCACACACAAAGATAAAGAGAGAGTGGGAAGAGATGAAGGCGTTAGTGGAACGAGAAGAGAGATAGAGAAGTCAGAGACGGCTGGAATAGCGACTAGAAGCATTGATGGAGGCCGCTCAACAACAACGAGTAATGGTTGCATTGGAGGCGAACAGAACTGAGAATGAGAAGAGAGAGAAAGAGAAATGGGATAGAAGCGTTGGTGACGGAAGTGAACAACGGCTTCAACAACAACAGAGGTAGCTGCATCGATGGCGAATGACGGCAAAAGCGACTGCATCGACAACTGTTACAACAATGACGAGAACAAGAACGAGAGAGAAATGGGGAAAGAGAGAGAGAGAGTATGAAGAAAAAGTATGAGAAAGTAAGTAGCAAAAGCAAATGGGGGGTAGATTTGTAATTGAAATAAAGGATAAAATTATAATTTGAAGTAGAGTTATCAAATCAATTGTCTAAAAAAATTGTGGATGTAACATTCTCCATGGACATAATTGGTGGATATTAAGAAACTAGAGCTTTCACCAATATAAATTCGTAAACTCAATGCACATATTATAAATTAGCATATATTAACACCTTATAGATTAGTGAATTCTCTCTTTTATTGAAAGTTTGAACGTTCAATTTTTTTTCTATTATTTCAATTTCTAATTATTAAACAACTTTAATTATTGTATATAGGCATTTTTATAAAATTTTAGTTGTGTAGCATTAATTATATATCCCATATTATTCAAACACAAATATATCCTGATGGCTAATTTAAATTGTTACATCAGTCATTCCACTTTCTTCAATTATGCACAGACGTCATTTGTCCACATCTATTCCATGATTTGTACTGATCAGTTCATCAGCTCCATTAGATTCAGTGTAGTGGGAACAAAGGCCTGACTTTAAATTTTAAAACTTGGAATTGACAATTTTTGTCATATTTAAGGAGTATTTGACAAGTAAATTAAGGATGAGGAAGAAAAAAAATAATATTATTTAACATGGTATATTGTTGATTTGCATGTCTTAATTATTATAATATGTATAATTTATTTAACATGGTATATTGCTGGTATAGTATGCATACAAGGCCAGATGCAGCGATTTATTTAAGGTAAGATTAGTTGCTTTTATCATAATTATACCCCTAGTGATAGGAGTTATATGGTTGGTAAGTTAAGGAGCAGCTTGGTTGAGTTAGAAATTATTTTAATTTTAAATTGCCCTAAAAATAAAAAACCTGGAAATTAAGAACGTAGGTAGAAAATTTTTGTTTATCATCTCTTTGTCTAATGATTATTATTATTATATCTTGTTTTCTAATTAAAGAAATCTCTTTGAGCATAAAAGAAAGAAAAGAATCATATAAAAATAAAGGTAATACTAGCTAGACTTTAATTACATATATATATAACTAGGAGAAGATTGGGGGTGTTACGTATGTATAATTAAAAAATGGACTTCTTTTGTTGTGTTCTATTAGTATTTTAAAATACATAATGGATTAATTTTATTTTGGATCAATAATTGAAAGAAAGAGTTCAATGTGAATTTGTCCACATAAGACGTATGGATGTTATCCAAACATCGCCTTCAAGTTGCTGAGTAGGGTCTGTGAATAGGGGTCAATACTAAATACCAATTTAGAATTATGAACTTTTTAAGTTCTCAAAAATCATCATTCTATTATGTCTTCTTCTTCTTCTCAGTCTTTTTCTTTTTTTGATGACTTATAAAAATACTAAACGTTAATTTTAATTCAAATTTTTTATTTTTTTAAAAACAACATCTAACTTATTATTTTGTTTTAATAATAATATATTATCTTTTCTCTCCATCAAAAATTCTCTTTAAACAATCACGTGTTAGGTTTAAATAGATAATTTAAAGAATAAAAAATTATTTGGACACTCAAATTTGATACTTTACATTAATTAATATTTTATATTACGTGTCATATCATTACAAATAAATATATAAAATATTAATTTAAAAAATTAATAAAAAAATCAAACTTAAAACATCTAATTAATACCATTTCTCTTATTATTTTGTGAACACAAATTAAGGTCTTATGTTTTTAATACCTCTTTGGCCGTTTTTGCGGAGTAAACCGCAAGAACAGATTCCATAGACGAAGATAGCGCACGGATTTGTCAAGCTAATGTAAGTTTCCAATCAAGGGTATAGCTTTGGAGGGCCTGCTGGTGGAACATCAATTCCTCCATTTTTCTTCCATTTCTGGAGAAGGGGAAAGAAAATTGTGATAGGTAAAAGGAGGAGAAGACACTCCATCATCGATCTTGGCTCTCACTGTATATGAAGAGTTGACTGCAAACTGGCTACACTACACATATATAGGGGAGGATCCATTTACACCACACAAGAATTCCATAAGTAATATCTTTATGTCAACAATCTTGGTGCCGATTCTGTTCAAGTCATCTGATCAAAGGCATTATGGCAATTATGGACCATTGAGCTTGGCATTAATGTTACATACGTACAAATTACTTATTCGAGACAGAGACCCTATGAGAGAGAGAGAGAGAGAGTATAAAATGCCTCATTGACCATTTTATTCATGGGTCTCAGCTTTAAATATCTAGACTAAAATCAATATCTAATTACAATAGTGCCATTGGTTTAACAATATAGCAATACTAACTAACAACAGTAACATAAGAAAAACAATATAACAAAAACAAAATACAAAAAATACAACATCAAACTTTGTTACTCCCCCTCAAGATGGACCATGAGGATTGATAACGGTCATCTTAGACAATAAGAATAACAATTGAGCTGTGGAAGAGTCTTGGTAAACATATTAGCCAATTGTTGATGTGTTCGATGGGAAAAGTTTGGCAAGACTAGCAACAACTTTATCTCGAATAAAATGACAATCAAGCTCAATTTGCTTGATACGTTCATAAAATACCGAATTGTTGGCAATATGCATAGCAACTTGGTTATCACAAAAAAGCAAAACAAGAGATAAAGATGAAACCTGAAAGTCCACCAAAGTCTGAGTAAGCCAAGTAAGTTCGCTAGCAGTAGAAGCTAAAGCATGATATTATGCTTCAATTAAAGAATAGAACACTGTAGTCTGTTTCTTAAACTTCCATGAGACCAAAGAATTACCAAGAAAAATACAATAGCTAGTAATTGATTGACAATTATCTAAGCAAGAACCCCAATCAGCATCCGAGAAAGCCTGAAGCTGTAAAGAAGAGAAAAGATGGAAAAGATAATCCCTGGCCCGGAGTAGCTTTGAGGTATTGCAACAAATAATGGACAACATCAAGATGGTTTTCTAAGGCGAGATACAAATTGACTAAGTTTGTGAACCGCAAAAGTGAGATCAGACCCGAGAAATAGTTAGGTAAAGCAATCAGCCGAAATGACGTCTATAAAGAGAAGAATCCTCAAGTAAATCACTCTCATGCAAACTCGAGATTAGGAACTATGGTAGAGATGTAGGTTTGCTAACAAGAAAACCTCTGTCTTTCAAGAATTGCAAAATGTAATGTCTTTGGGAAAGAAAAATACCATTCTTAGATTGAGCAATTTCTAACCCAATGAAATATCGAAAACTACCAAGGTCTTTCAATTTAAACTGACTATGTAGAAATGTCTTGATAGAATTGATGACAGTCAAATTTGGATTGGTGATGATTATATCATCCACATAAATAAGAAGAGCCACAAAAGAACCATTACCTTTAGTAAACATGGAATAATCAGCTTTGAACTGTTGAAAATCAAACTGAATAAGGGCATGAGAAAATTTTGAAAACTATTGTTTTAAACCATAAATGGACTTATGTAATTAACATACCAATTTCTCCCCTTAATACCATAAAACCTGAGGTTTATACCTAAAAGGCAAGTCCATGTAGACCTCTTCAAAAAGATCTCCATTTAAAAAAACATTATTGACATATAATTGAACGAGAATCCACTGTTTCATAGAAGCGATAGCAAGTAAAAACTTTGACTGTAACAAGTTTTCTGAAGTCTCCTTGTTATATTTGCGCGCATATAAATTATATACTGATCCAACCATTATTTTTAGAATTATATTTTTTATTTTTTAATATAAATTAAAAAAATTAATTAATTAATTATTTTTTAAAAGAATAAAGGAATAAATTAAAAATAAATTAATTGAGTTAAATTAAATAAATTAATTGATTAAAAAATAAAAAGAATATTTTATATATTTTTTAAAAATTATTAAAATTTTATATATTAAAATTTTGTTAATTTTTTTTATTTTTTTAAAATTAACTTTTTCAATGAATTTTGAGATTAATTTAAATTAAATTAATTTTTTTTTAATATTTTATATTTTTTTATTAATTTAATTTTTTATTATTTTCTTAACTAAAATTTAATTTTTTAATGAATTTTGCAACTGTTTTAAAAACTACTGAAAATGTTAATTTAATTTTAATTTTAAATTATTTAATTATTTTTTAAATTTAGCAGCATTTTCTGAGAAACCGTCGCTAAATTTAATTTTTTAATGAATTTGGTGGAGATTTTTAAAAATTGCCACAAATGTTAATTTAATTTTAATTTTAAATTATTTAATTAATTTTTAAATTTAACGACAGTTTCTCAAAAATCGCTACTAAATTCAATTTTTTAATGAATTTTGTAGTGATTTTTCAAAATCGCCCAATGTTAATTTAATTTTAATTTTAAATTATTTAATTATTTTTTAAATTTAGCGACAGTTTCTCAAAAACTACTGCTAAATTCAATTTTTTAATAAATTTTGCGATAATTTTTTAAAATTGGTGCAAATGTTATTTTAATTTTAATTATTTAATTATTTTTAAATTTAGCGACGATTTCTTAGAAATCGTCGCAAAATTTAATTTAATTTTTTTAATTATTTAATTATTTTCTTAATTTAGCCATGGTTATTTGAAAACTGCTACTAAATTAAATGTTTTAATGAATTTTGCAGCGATTTTGAAAAATCGCCGCAAAATGTTAAAACTACCGCACAAAATACCATGTTTTGTTGCTGCTTTAAAAACTGCTGCAAAAAATTAATTTTTTTGTAGTATAAGGACCCCAAATATTATAATGCACAAGGTCAAAAGCACATGAAAACATGTGATTATTTGAAATAAAAGAAAGCCTTGTTTAGCTAAAGGGCATACCAAAAAAAAAAAAAAATCAAGTCTAGCATTGCTATAATGCAATTGATCTTTTAGAGTATCAATTTTCTTAAATAAATGCCCTAGCCTATTATGTCGTGTACTCTTATCAATCATATGAGCAATAGTAAAGTTTTGAATACATCCTTTAGTAGTCATCCTATCCCTAGAAGCATCCTTGGTGCATCAAAAACATACAAGCCATCAATCAAATCACTCTTGTCAATCATCTTCAAATTGTGAGTGTCCTGAATAATACATGCACGAGAAGATAAATTGAAACTTAGGCCATTTTTTCCAACCAATTCACTTATAGAGACTAGGTTGAACTTGAATTGAGGAACATATAAAACATTTTTTAGTATAATATGTGGGGTAAGCTTCACAGTGCTAATAAAATTTACTGATAACCTAGTATGATTAGGAAGGGAGATATTAGCATTTCTAGTGGGCCGTAGTTCAACAAATAAGGATCTGCAATAACAAATGTGGCTAGTGGCTCCAAAATCTAATATCCAATACTTAGGATTAAACAACACATTCTTATATATAGAGAGACAAGTACTTGACACCTGATCAATAGAAGTATCAGACTTTGTACTTGTTTTAGTCATTGTTAGGTGAGAACTCAACATATTCAACAAGTGTTGATACTATCTTGGGTTCAAAGACTGGATAAACCCTTCAATTTCTTGAGAATTACCACTACTTGAATCAGAAACTTGATTGACAACATTAGAATTTGTTTGGTTAGGATTATTCTGTTGCTTAGGCTTGTACCTCGGGCGATATCCATGAAGTTTATAGCACTTGTCTAGTGTGTGTCCATTATATCCACAGTAAGTGCATACAGGTCTTTTCTAAGATTTATTTTGACTAGGCTTACTCACATTATGCTTAATAGAAAATGCAACGGGATCGGAACCATTTGCATTAAGAATAGTCCTCTGATTTTTTTTCTTGAATAATTAGGGAAAACACTTTGTTAATTGGGGGAATTGGATCCATAAGCAACAGTTGTCGCCTTAACTTGTGTAAAAAACTCATCTAGTCCCATTAAGAAAGAAATTACATACTCAACTTGGTAATGTTTAGCTAGGGATTTAACACCACCACATGTACATTTCCTACACGAGCACCCTGGCTTATAGTTACTAAGTTCCTCCCAAAGAGTCTTAAGTTTTGTGAAATATGTAATCATAGATAACTGTCCCGGATTCAAATTCATCAATTCTTTCTTAAGCTAGAAAATTTGGGGTCCGTTACTTTTGTAACGCCTCATTTTCCCAGAACGCGCATTACCTCGAGATTTCGAAAATATTTTTTTTTTCAACATCATACACACAACATAAGTTATTGATATACATACCCTCATCATAATTATTTCCCAACAATCTCGATTATACCTTCTCAGCATATCAAAATTTAAAAATTAACAGACTAAGACAGGTATTAACAATCACATCAGCGGAAGTAAGGATCGAAACCTCAATGATATATAATAGATAATTTCTTTTATAGTTAAATAATCAAATCGATGTTTCACATGAAAATATCAAAATATTACATAACCTCTGAACATCGTAATCATAGACAAAGACCTACGAAAATTAAATATAGCAGCTACATCTCGATGACTTCATTTCCCTTGGCGCCACTGCTTTCACCTGGAATATTTGAATATTCCAATGACATAGTTCAAATTAGATGCTGAATCATCTAAGTGAGAGTTCAAAAATATTTTTATGAAGATATGTAAAATCATATATAAAATCGACAAATCCTGACATGCCTTAACCTAAGAGAATCCCACATAGCACTTAATCCTAACTGGAGAAAATGCAATCTCTCTAAAGGCGACACAACCACATCAACCCATTGGCAAACACAATCCTGCTTAAGAGGGACAATCTCGATATATGAATCCAGGAATCACCCCATTGTCATTGTTAGGCATTACGCTCCTACTCTAAAGCATTCCAAAACCCAACGCAACCCTAGCCCCAAGAATATCACATCAGCATTATCCCCGGAATCAATGATACCTCGGTATTAATGCTATTGCTCAAAGGAACCTGGGGTGGTGTCCACTCTTAGCCTCGCCACTTGAGCCAACAACCGGGGTGGTGTCCATTCTCAGTCCCGCCACTTGAGTACCATAAGGTGAAGTCCGTTTCAACCCCATCCCAAGTAGGCCACATAGCATTAATCCTTGGCACGCATCCCGAGTGCTGTCACTCAAGGGCTATGTCACAGGTTAACAACCCACGTCCCACAT
The DNA here is from genome assembly GCF_014633365.1 of Diospyros lotus. NCBI lineage: Eukaryota > Viridiplantae > Streptophyta > Magnoliopsida > Ericales > Ebenaceae > Diospyros > Diospyros lotus. The sequence goes on along the minus strand of NC_068339.1, from coordinate 11,817,480 downwards.
GGACAACACATAACATGTCAATGCCGAAAATCATAACATGTATAACATAAAATCAACATTTCAATGTATGCAATTTACTGTACAAAATTCAATACATGTATAAATAATTGTTTGGACGAACCATCGTAAGAAACCAAACCACTCACGATAAATCAAAAGTGATCAAAAGTAACAAGAATATGCATAGGAATTGGATTGAACAACTCATAGGAAACCATTCACATGCCACAAACAAGTTTTTCCGATAGAACCACTCACCTTGGGGCTAAGTTCAAAATTACTCGAAATGCGTGCCCAACCTTGATTCTCGTGTCAGGCGCTCTATAGTTAAACCTCAAGTTTCAACGATACCCTAGAAATCATATGCATTCAAAATAAAATCAATATCTATTTTCTCAATTTTCTCATAATTTTTCTCTAATTTCTTCCTATTTTTCTCTCGATAATTTCAAGTAAATATCTCTTCAAGAATTTTTATAAATTTTTCTCCACAAAAATTCATAAAACAATATTTATAAGCCTCTGGAATTTTATGGAAAATTTTTATATTTTTCTCCTATTTTCTCCAATTTCCACAATTACTTTTCCTTGAGAAAATTTATTTTTCCTTGATTTACTTCGAATATACTCCATGAAAAATCACCAAAACTCATAAAATATATTCCTTATCCTTCTGGAATTTTCTCATAATTTTATAAAAATCCCTCATATTTATTTTCCATTTACATTTCCTTTAAAAAATCCAAATAATTATCTTCTCAAGAAATTTCCAAGATAAAAATTCATCAAAATAAACTATTCCTTTTTCTTGAATTTTTGAATATTTTTTCAGAATTGTATTTCCTTTAATTATAGTTTTTCTTAAATTTTTTATATTTTTAATATTTAAAAATACAGAAATTACCTCCAGTCATCTTCTTTGTCAACGGCACACCAGAAAATCGAACCGATGACACCAGGCTGCTCCTATCCCTTAGTTGATCCCAATGGTACCCTTCTTTGTCGGAAAACACCACCGGAAGCCATCTGATTTAGCCAAAAACAGTCCATGCAAGTCGCTCGCCACCGAACTCCGGTGAACCAAATTGACTTCCAATTCGAATTCCGATTGACATGAAAATTTTCAGACTAGTTGCCCATAGCCTCGTGACCAAAAGCCCATTATTAGATCATTCGATCGATTACTTTACAACCCGATTTAAACACTCACGCAATATGTATATATATAGGCGGCTGAATATATATATGCGAAAACACCCCCTATACTACTCCAAAAACTCTCAAAATTTCCAAAATTGCTTCTCACAACGTGGGGAACAAAAGCCCCTTATCCTCGACCTCTGATTCGCTCCCAAATGTGAGAAATCTGAAGTAAAATCTTTGATGCAAATCCGAGCCTCTCTCAACCAATCACAAAGGGTAACGTGAGCTAGAGACCACCCCGACGTCCATGCCAGGCTCGCCCATGCCCTACTTGCTGATTTGACAGACGGTGACAGCTATGGCGGCCATACCTCTTGCTGCAATTCTGGTTTTTTTTTTTTTAAGATGATAAACTATAATATCTTTTATTAAAAACAACTATAATCTAATATATCATTTCTTTTAAACATCTAAATTCCAAGGCGTTCCCTACTAGCAATTCAGTGATTTATTTTACTATAATATCTTGAGACATTCCCTGCAGCTGATTCGGTGATTTATTTTACTATCAAACCCACTTTTCGATATCACAAGCTCCTCGAAATTACGTGGCAATCTTATGCCAATACGAAGTATTACAACTTTGTTGAAATCTTTCCTTTAGATCCGTCCATATATTATGAGCAAAATCAGAGAAAATTAAACTTGCAGATATCTCCTTAGAAACGAAGTTCAATATCCAAGAAATCATCATATTGTTATTTATGATCAAAGCATAGAGAAGAAGAGTATCACCTGATGGTTGAGAAATCGAACCATTTACAAACTCTACCTTATTATTTACCAATAATGCGATCCACATTGCTTGGCTCCAAGAGGCGTAGTTATCTCCTGTCAAAGATTGAGACACCAGGACTAGGCCAGGACTGTCGAAATGATGTAAGAAAAAAAGACTTGTTTCGTCATCAATGGCTGAATTGTGCTTTTATGAGGAAGAAGATAGATTTTTTGTCACCATATATCAAAGATAGACGAACAAATTTTGAAGAAGAGTAGAAAGATATAGATCAAAGGAAATCACAAGATTAGCGATTACCAGAAGTATTTGGTTGCAAATCTCTGAACGAGGAAGAACTGTAAGCAATAAAAAAAAAACTATTCGGTTGCAGATCTCTGAAAAAGGAAGAACTGCAAACAATCAATAAAAATGACAAACCTCCAGAGAAGAAGTACGACTGAGAAGAAGAACATTGCTGTTGTCAAAGAAGAAGGAATGAAGAGGCGGAAATCACCGACGAAAACCTTAGGTTTTCAAAATTGCTCTGATACCATATTCGAGAGAGTGGGGGGGGGGGGGGGGGGGGGGGGGGGGGGGGGGGGGGGGGGAGGAAAATATAAAATGCCTAAAATGCCTCATTGACCATTTTATTTATGGGTCTCAGCGTTAGATACCTAGACTAAAATCAATATATAATTACAATAGTGCCATTGGTTCATTGGTTTAACAATACAACAATACTAACTAACAACAGTAACATAAAAAAAAACAATATAACATAAACAAAATACAAAAAATACAACATCAAACTTTGTTATATATTACTGAACTTTCTTTTTCTTCCTTGCCACAATTGAACTACGACTGAATCTTGAAACTGCATATATATATATATATATAGATAGATAACTATATACATATAGAACATATTTTTGCACAATATACAAATGACTCTCTAATACTTGGTGGCTAAGAGACATAAAGGAGTTTTCTTGTGCATAGTTATTCCAGGTCTAACTTCTGTATCAATATCCTCCTTTTTCAATCCAAAAGGAATTTCCCAGTTAAAGGAACGAACAAGATTCGCTAGAGCAAGCTCCACCATAGCAACTCCCAAATGAATTCCGGGGCATATTCTTCTTCCAGCGCCAAATGGAATCAATTCAAAATTTTGTCCTTTAAAATCAATAGAACTGTTGATGAATCTATTCGGGAGAAACTCTTCTGGGTTCTCCCAAGAATCTGGATCTCTTCCAATTGCCCAAGCATTCACGAAAACTATGGTTTTTGGCTGAACTGTGTAGGGACCGATGGTGCATTGTTGAATTGTTTCATGCGGAACTAACAATGGAGCTGGAGGGTGCAATCTCCATGTTTCTTTCACTATTGCTTCAAGGTAAGGAAGGTGTTGGAGATCAGTTTCATACAGAATTTCTTTCTCCGTGTCAATGTTTCTTACTTCGTCTTGAATTTTTTTCATGGCTTCTGGATTCTTTACTAGCTCTGTCATTATCCAAACCAACGTGGCTGCACTTGTGTCTGTGCCAGCGACAAATATATCCTATTCAATAATCACAAAAAAAAAAGAAAAAAGAAAAAAGAAAATGAGCAAAAATGTAATACAAACCACAAACACTATTTGCTGTACATACACACACACACACACACACACACTGTCACACACACACACATACACATATATATATATATATATAGACATTTCAATACCAAGACATCGATTTCACTAAATTCGTTTAGATGCAGTGTTCGTAGAATAAGCCAAGTATACAACGTGCAACACAGCTAGTTCTCCCTAAGAACTAGCTGTTAAACTAAAAAGAGAAGAGAAAAGTGAACAACCATAAGAAAATTAAACTAAAAATTAAACTTGTTAAATTTTATATATAGCAAAGCACATATAGGGCATATTAATTGTTGCATTAATTATGAACTTGGTTCATGTAAAGAAAATTAAACTAAAAAGAGAAGAGAAAAGTGAACAACCATAAGAACTGCTTTGATGTGATCCATTGAGAGCTTGATTGACGAGCCATCATCTTTTAACTGAAGTAAGACATCAATAATATCCTCTCCTCCAATCTTACCACTCTTTTTATCTATCAGATGCTCATCAATGACTTGTTGCAAGAATCCGTCTAATGCCTTGAAAGTTCTCTCAAGCCGAATTGATTGTCCTGTAAGTTTATCAACCCAACTCATACATGGTAAATAGTCTGAGAAGAAGAAGCCTCCTACCATCTCTTGGGTTTCGCCAAGAACATCATGAAACCTACTTTTCACACAGTTGTCGTCATCATAGCTTTTTCCAATAGCAATCCTACAAATAATGGTGTTCGTCAAAGAAAGCAGTATCTCACTCAAATTGATGGGTTTTGAATCAGAGGCAAGCTTGTTAATCTTCTTGATCATTTTTGAAACTTCATCCTCTCGAATGGAACGAAAGGACTGAACTCTCTTGGCACTGAATAAGTGGAGATTGCAAATCTTTCTCATTTCTCTCCAGTAGTCATCAAAAGGTGCAAAAGCTAAATCTAAAGCATTATAAGACAGCTTCAGTTGTCCAACCATAGAAGGCCGACCGGCGAACTGAGCGTCATGGGTTTTCAAGAACTGTTTGGCCATCTTTGCTGAGGAAACCACAAGAATGGGTCGAGAACCGAGTTGCAGAGACATGAGGGGGCCATAAATCTTGGAGAGTTGCCATAGATGGCGATAGAGAGCCGATTTGTCAAGCTGGTGCAAGTTTCCAACGAAGGGGAGCCTTGGAGGCCCTGGTGGGAGCTGAAATCTTCCTTTACTTTGCTTTAGTTTTTGGAGGACGAAGAAAACTATAGGGATTGCTAAGAGAAGGAGAAGAAACATTGTCATCTTTCTCTGCAAGAAATATCACGAATTTTCTATATATAATTAAGATATTGATAAAGGATCATGTCGTGGGAGAGTTTGCCTTCTGGTAATAGTTCGGCAAGAGTCTCTTTGACAACTCCTATAATTTAATTCGAGAAAAATCCCGACTATTTAAGAGAAATAATTCATTATGAGTGATCAATATATGAAAAAAATATTAACAACTCCTATAATTTAGTCATTCGGTGTCCTATAAAATTTCAAGTACATAATATCAAAATAACTTATTAACTAAAATATCTCTATTATTCGACATCTCTTTGAGTGACTTGCACTGGTACGTACATGACAAACCATTAAAAAACTAAGAAATAAGATTGATGTGTCATCAAAAATAAACTTAAGATCTGCACTGGTACGTACATGACAAATCGATAGATAATATAATGCTTTTATTATTAATTACAGTTTCCATCTTTCACATTTTGTCAACTTTAATAATCAGCAAGGCTCCATAGTCCACATAGACAAAGAGGTTTTACTTTTTTGTTTGTTTTTGGTTCTGCTTTTTTATTCTTCTTTTAGGGTGAACATGCTGACAAATAAATATGAATATCGTTTATGGTACGACTTTTACCTCTTTTTTCTCCTCTTTTATTGAAAACAAAGAATCAAATAATTATTTTTATAATATTATTTAAAAAATAATTAGTAGTACATCTGGAAGAAATAGTGATATTTTTTCACAAAATTATTAACTAATTTTTTAAAATTGATGAATAAATTTAATAAAAAATATTTATAATTTATTGAATGTGCAAATTTTGCATATAAATAGAATTAGCGAACAGTGATAATAAAATGAAGCCCTGTAGATCACAATATTTTTATCAAATAATTTCCCTATAGTCGACTTGCATTTACCAAAATTAATCTTTGTCTTGGCCATTCAATCCATCCACCACTTGACAATGGACGGGTGGGTGGATAGGGTATAATTTCAAACATTAAACACAGCAACATTGACTCTCAAAGAGTTAGGATTATCTACTTTTTGTTAAAAATTTATCTGTAAGCGACAAAATTAGGCATAAGTCTATTGATAGAATCATAGAACCATTTTATTTTAAAAAATTATGGTTCTATCCGGGTTAATATGTACAATTGAAAGCCCACATATTTGAATCTAGCCCAGTTTTCTGCCACATTGAACAAGACTAGCTAGCTCACCAAGCCTTAAGCCCACACATTTGAGTCCAGTCCGGTTTTCTAGCTTTTCCAGACAGCCCAATCTTCTTTTTGGGTTTGTTCTTACTTTAAATTCATGTATAAAACTGGATCGTTAGCCCTTAAAAGTCTTTGCCTACTTATTTCTAACTTTTGGCATTTTATCATGCAAGGCAAGGTCCCAACTCTGAGTGTATGGAATTATCATTTTACTCCCACGATCATTTTATCTATTTCACCTCGTTTGTTTCACACTCATCAGGCCTTCGTTTCATTGCAACTTTTTGTTGGCTTTTTTTTTTTTTTTTATTTCCTTCTCTGCAAAACTTGTCTTAAATTGGTCTTACTCGAGAGAATAAAGTTTGAATCAGTCTTCATCATTGGACAAAAAATAAGTTTTTAGTTGACCAATTCTTTTCTTATCTTTTCTCTTCTCTTTATCTCATTTTCTTCTATATATTTGAATCAGTCTTCCCACCTACTATTTACTCTCAACATTAACATTCATCGCATATAAAATTAGTGTCGTTTTGCACTTGTAACATATGAAAAATCATTAGCTATTTCAATCATTCCTTTTGCTGCTACTTTGTTGGGTTCATCTCTAGTTTTTTGCTACTCCTTTTATCCTCAAAACCTGTGAATGCACACGAGTTTTGGAAGAGTTTGTTGTATCATGTGGAATAATCACCTTAGCCTTTATACCATTTATTAAAAGGTGAAAATTATCATTTAACCCGATGACCTTTAGTGTCACATCTCAAGTTTTGTACATTTATTGTCCACCCATGTTGAATTTTTTCCCGCACAAAGGAATAGTATTTGGATTCATTTTAATTGTATGTCCTAAATTTCTGCCCAATTGATGCGGCTAACTGGTGAATCCCTTTTTTTTTTTTTTTTTTTTTTTTATACTTACCATTAATCGATATTCTTTCGGATGAAGTGTGGGGCATCTTGCACCATCATCTAGCAGCCAACTTAACAAGGGATTAATCTAAGCTTGATTCAAAGGATGACCTCCCATCCCACAATTTTTTTCATCTTCTTTTATTACTTAATATGAAGCACAGTCCAAAATAAGCACGAAATTTATATTGCCAACAGCAAATTAAAGGTAGAAAATCAATCGGATAGGAGGAGAGAATATCTTTATATATATATATATATATATGTAATTGTACAGACTACACACATTACTTGGGGTTCTCTGATGCTACACAATTCGTAAGACATTGCGATAAATTGAATTAAATAGTTGTAGCTTAGAAAAAAAAAAAGAATTTAATTGTTGTAGAATGAAATTCAGGGACTGGTTTAGTGATAAGATGATATATATATATATATATATAGTGGCTTCGTCTATTAATTAATAAATGCAACATGCATGGATGTATAGACATGGCAAAAAGATGGTGAAGAGTTGATATATATGGTAGTAGGATTAACTAAAAAATATTACAACACATGATCATGATTCATGATATACAGTCACAGACCTGCACGGGAGCAATCCCAGTCCGAAATTATTTTATTCAGGACATAGACTAAATTGGAATGCATCTTCGATCATCGATTGCATATATAGAGCTGGGCAAGCTCTTGTACGGAATCAGCGGCGAGTTGGGGTTGGGCATTGTCCAGCATCCAAAGGATACGATCGAACAGTACCACCTCGCATCTCACCAATGCGTAGTAGTCGTCTTGACCGTGGTTAATATTATTGTGTTCCATGAGAGCGTTCAACTGATAGAGAAAAATAGAAGAATAAATGTGCAGGGTAAAATTTGAGGAACAGATAATAAATTTGCTGTAGAGGATGATTTATTTCATTAAAAAAAATTGATTAAATATAAGTAAAAGGATCATAACTACAGATATTTTCTTTATAGAAATTTCGACAATTAACAATTTTATTTAGCTATTTATATTACTGGATATGAGGAACTGACTACCATTGACTGAGTAATAAATTCAAAAAATGAACTAAATCAACTTTTCCTTAAAATCTGCTAAGTAAAATCTCAATGATTCAACACTTCTCCTTGAGACTTTTCTCTGAAACTACCAGCTTGCCTCTTAATTCCTCAAACCTATTCTTTGGGAGTGACTTTGTAAGGATATCTGCAATTTGCAGCTCTAACTTGTAATGCACCAACTTAACCTCTTGATTCTTTTCTACTTCTCTGATGGAATGATATTTGACTTTAATATGCTTTGTCCGGCCATGTTGGACTGTTATTTGCAATAGCAATAGCAGATTTGTTATCACACATGATGACAGTAGGCTCAACTTGATCTTCACCAAAATCAGTCATTAATTTTCGAAGCCAAATTGCTTCATTTGTTGCAGTAGCAGCAGACACATACTCAGTCTCTGCAGTTGATTGAGCTACCACATCCTGCTTTTTAGAGTTCCATGAGAAGGGACCTGATTCAAATGAAAAAATATACCCTGAAGTACTTTTAGAATCCTCCATACTTCCAGCCCAATCACTGTCAACATATCCCTGTAACATTCCTTCAACTTTCTTCTCATACCACACACCAAAATCAAAAGTACCCTTAAGGGGCGTTTGATATGGGAGAAGTTTTTAAATTCCTAGAATTTATGATTCTTGGGAATGTTCTTGAAAATCTTTGATTCCTATTATTTATGCAATTCTATGTTTGGATAAATTTAAATATTCTTAGGAATGTTGAGTATTCTTTTTTGAGAATCTTACATTCCTATATTTGGTTTAAATGTAACATTTTTAAGAATTCATGTTCTTTTTCCAAAATTATCCTTATTTAAAAATGATAAATTTCTTTTACTATATAAAATATTGAGACCCACAATATCTTTAGAAAAAAAAAATATTTTTTTTTACACATTATGTATATATATGCATGTGTATGTATATATATAATATATATATACATAATAATATATATGTTTGTATGAATATTTACTTTAATATATATAATATTTTATAATAAATAATATAAATATATTATAATATATTTTTATATTTAATATATAATATATAAATATATTACATATATATAATATATATATATAATATGTTTGTATGGGATTATAAAAGCGTACGGGGTATTTTAGTCTTTTTATTTGTTAAAAACATTCTCAAGTCCATGGAAAACTTGGATTTTCAATCCCCCCGTGAAAATCTTTTTGTGAGAAAGTTGCTTAAAAATCATTTTCGGGAATCCTATTTCCCATGATTCTTTTTATAAAAAAGTTATACCAAACATAGGAATACAGATTCCCAACCTAACATTTTCAGAAATCTTAAAATTTCTCCTGTACCAAACGCCCCCTTAATGTATCTCAACACTCTTCTAGCAACATTAAGGTGAGTTTGACTTAGTGAGTGCATAAACCTTGACAAAAGACTAGCTGGAAAGATAAGATCAGGTCGTGTAGCAGTCAAATAGAGAAGGCTTCTGATTATGCTCCTGTAAATAGTGGAATTCACCTTGTCTTCTCCATCATCTAATGTTAGTTTTTCATTCTGGACAAATGGTGTTGCAACTGATTTTCCTTGATCCAAATTAAACTTTTTGAGAATATCCCAGGCATATTTTTTTTGAGTAAAAAAAAAATGCCTTTCTTCATCTGATAAACCTCCATTCCTAAGAAGTAATTCATCAACCCCAAATTTGACATTTCAAACTCTTGCTGCATTTGTTCTTTAAATTTCTTTAAAAGCTGAGAATTACTTTCTGTTACCAACATATCATCCACATACAATGATAAAATCAGCTTTTCACCATCTTCAAGACCTTTAACATATAATGTAGCTTCATTTTCGCTCCTCCTGAATCCTTGATGGATCAAATGAGAGTCAATTCTAGCATTCCAGGCCCTGTGGGCTTGTTTCAGCCCATATAGTGCTTTTCTCAATCTATAAACTTTGTCTTTTTAACCTGAAATTACAAAACCTTGAGTCTGGTGCACATATATCTCCTCCTCAAGAATGCCATTTAAAAAGGCAGACTTGACATCTAAATGAAACACACTCCATTCATGTTTAGCAGCAAAAGCTAGCAGCATTCTAATAGTATCATGTCTTGCCACGAGTGCAAATGTATCACCATAGTCTACTCCAGCCATTTGTGCATAACCCTTGACAACCAATCTGGCCTTGTGCTTGAAAATGGAGCCATCAGGGTTTGCTTTAGTTCTATAAACCCATTTGACACCTATAACATTCTTTCCCTTTGGCTTGGTAGTGAGCTCCCAAGTTTGGTTCTTCTCAATCATTTCAATTTCCTCCTTCATAGCTTTCTGCCATTCTTCATATTCGGAAGCGTCAATGAAATCTGTTGGTTCTGAGATAGCCATGTTGCACCTTGCATAAATCTCAGACAGAGATTTAGTTTTTAGGTTTGGAGACTCCAGGTCTGAATCATCATTTCCATCTTCACTTTGAGCAGAGGTCTTTTGATTTTCATTTGCTCCTCCTGAGCTTGAATCCTAATCTGAAATTGTGGATTGCTTTTCAACTGAATTTTTCTCCCAATTCCAGAAAGCAATCTCATCTATTAGAAGATCTCTGCTAACTGTAATCTTCTCAGTCTCCATATTGTAAACTTTGTACCCCTTGGAGTTAGCTGCATAACCCAATAAGATACCCAATTCGGCCTTCTCATCTAACTTGCTTCTTTTCACTACTAGTACATGAAAAAAGCACACTGAACCAAAGACTTTCAGGTGCTTAATTGATGGTTTCAACCCAAACCATGCTTCATATGGTGTCATACCTTTCACAGACCTTGTAGTGAGTCTGTTTAAAAGATAAACAGCTATGTTTACGGCTTCAGCCCAGAAATGCTTAGGCAATCACTTCTCAATAATCATGCATCTGGCCATCTCCATCACTGTCCTATTTTTCCTTTCTAATACCCCATTATGTTGTGGAGTATAAGCTACTGTCAGCTGATAATTAATACCTGCAACTTCACAAAATTTTACAAATTCTCGAGAGTTGTACTCCATACCATTATCTGACCTCAAAGTTTTGATGCTACATCCACTTTGATTTTTTACATAAGCTTTGAATTTCTTAAATAGAGATAAAACTTCAAATTTATTAATCATGAAATAAACCCATACGTACCATCCTTGTGAGATCATGAATGAATAACAAAAAATATTTGTTTCCATTTACAGATGGAATGCTCATTGGACTACAAACATCAGTATGGACCAATTCAAATTTGTTGGTTGCTCTCCAAGTTTTGTCGATAGGAAAAGCTTTTCTATGCATCTTGCCCTTTTGACAACATCCACAAACATCATCATTCACATAAATAGTAGACATATCTATCACCGTATCATTATCTTCCATAAACTTCAAGGATTTCTGATTATAGTGCCCAAACCTTCTATGCCACAGCCAAGTTTCATTAGATTTGGCACTATAAACATGTTGTTTAGCCATACCAAAATCCAAAGGAAAACTATCATCTACCATTCTAACATTTGCAATTTCACACCCCGGGGGATCATGAATAATGCACATACTGTTGGGTTTCTTGGATCCAAACGCAGCGAAAATTTAAAAATTATTTGAATCAACCAAACTTTTTGGTTAATCTTGAAACCCAAAATAAACGGATCTAGTTTGCAAATATATAATCACTTCAAGAATATAAATATATAACAAAAAATCAAACTTTTTGATTGTTCGATGAAGAATGGATGAATCTTTGTTCCACAAGGTGTTACCCACCCTCTATAAGTGATCCACACCAAAGAGAAGCTTCAATTGATGTCTATGAGCATGCCCCTTCGATCTCCTTGCATTAAGTATGCAAGATCTAATCCAACACTTGGAGATTTGATTGGTTTTTCTTAAAAACCAAGTTTCTCTCTCTAGAAAACCAAAGGGATTATGAGACAAAATGGAGAGCCATACACAAACCCTAGTCAAACTAGGTATTTATAGTTGGTCCAACATATTATAAACATGTTGGGCCAAGCCCCAACCCAAAACCTAGTCAAACTAGGGATTTAAAGAAAACTCAAACATGTTATAAACATGTTGGACCAAGGCCCAAACCCACTTGTGGGTTTCTTACCTTGTTTTACTTTTTGCTCATTTTGTCGACATCTCATGGACTTTTCCGTGAGTGCTAGCTCGCCCCCAAAATCCATGAATTCTTATGGCCCCAAAAACATTTTTCGATCCCACTAAAATTTTCATAAAACTTTTCCTTTTTTGTATGTGACCTTATAGGTTCATTATGAAAATGGCAAAGGGCAATTTATAGAATCCTACTCCTAATAAAAACTCTTTCATTATGATCCTTAATTTATTTCATCACATGAGTAAAATTATCATCTTGCCCTTAGACCAAGATTGACGTCTAGCAACGTATCATGGCCCTCATATCATAATGAAATGCAAATGACACTTTTAATGAACCTTTCCGTGACAAGTTTCAGTACTATTCGATCCCTCTATCATAATGCCCCGGTATAGTCTAGAAGTATGGTAAAATATCAAACTTCTAATAATCAACACTATGTGTACGAATGTTAAGTCCACAACTCATATAATCGAATTAATAACTCTTATTAATTCTCAACTATCTGCATTGACCAACGACTCCTCGAGTTGTGACTTCATCATTCACATAGGGGATATACCTTTTAAATCTTACTAAGGTCGATAGATTTCATCTTGCGTACTCACCTACCTTCGCATGATTCAGATCATATTCAATAACCACCCTATTAGGGACCCATCTTATTGGACCCCGTACAGTGGCATTAAAACATGACATTCCTTATACAAGATAACTGTGGTACCTCAAGAAAAGAGATTACAAGCACCTGTCGCCACATAGAACTCCCAATTGACATTTAGTAAGAATTACCATTTGGGTGTTCTCAAGTTAGGTCATTCAATGAACTCATTCACTAATGAGCACCTACACACTTGCATTAGTGTTACCACACAAGTAGTCAATGAGATCAATTACCCTCCTTACGAGCATGTATAGTGTGTACTGATCTTGACAGTACTATAGAGGCCCCACTCTATAGTCCTATGACCAGGAATAGTTAAAGAATGAAGCATCAGTCATTCGATCTTAATAGTATGATTTCATCATAACTCGATTGACATTGCTACACTCTTTGGGACTCATCTAAATAGTAAAATATAAAGATGAACGTATTGCCATGTATTATAAGAGAAATACAGATATTAATCAAAATATGTCCAAGATTAATTAGAAATGCAACCAACTCACAACTCTTATGATTGGCTCCCAGGTTACAACTCTATCACATACTATCTTTGAAATTCAAAGAATAGCCATTCTTTAACATTTTAGCCACACTCAACAGGTTTTGTTCTAGGCAAGGAACATAAAGAACACCAAAAATGAGCTTCGTACCTTCTCTAGTATGAATATTAATAGAACCCTTGCCTTCAAACTATACAAGATCTCCATTTCCTAGCTTTACTTTGACTTTATAGGACTTGTCAAGTGAAGTGAACATGCTTACATCACCTGTCATGTGGCTTGTGCAACCACTATCAACAAGCCAAACATTGGCTCCAAGTGGTTGAGAAGGTTTTCTGACCATAAATAACTGTTCCTCAGGTTGTAATTGATCTTGGGTGTGGTTTGCCTGCTCCGCAGCCTGTTGTTCTGCGTGCTCTACCTTGAATTTGCAAAACTTTTCGGTATGTCCATATCTCTTGCAATTTCTACATTTGTATTGAGGTTTTCCTTAATACCAACAGTCTTTCTCCAAATGGTTTGTTCTTCTATAGGTTCCACAAGGTGGAAACTTTCCCTTTTTACAATACTCTTTCGAGCTTTCTAGAGCTTTGTCTTTGCTCTATTTGTCACCAGCAAATTTCTTCCCATCTTTCCTTCCATTTTTCTTGTCTTTGTGCTCATGATAAATGCTCCTTCAATGTTCTCTTCTGACCTCATAGAGGTCCTTTGCTCTTGTGCCTGCAGCTTACTAATAAGTTCTGCAATTGACAAAGTTTTCAAATCACAAGACTCTTCAATTGCTGAAATCTTGGATTCAAATTTGTCTGCCAGGCTGATCAACATTTTCTCCACCACATTTTAATCTTCAAATGTCTCACCATAAAGCCGAATTTGATTCACAAGCTGCATGAGTTTTGAAGAATACTCCTTTACTGTATCCCCGTCCTTCATTCTCAGCATTTTAAACTCTCTTTTAAGAGTTAACATCTTGATTGACTTTACCCTATCACTGCTTTCAAACTCTTCCTTTAATTTATCCCATGCTTGCTTTGGTAAATCACAAGTCATTATTCTTATGAATATTGCATCTAACACTACTAAGTGTATACAGGTAAGTGCCTTAGGTTTTCTAGCCATATCTTCTTCGTGTTTCCTTATCTGCGCCAGTGTTGGATTTTGCGAAAGCGAAGCAGGATTAGCATCATTCACGATGACGTCCCATAAACTCATGGCTTTTAAGTAGGACTTCATCTTAATAGCCCATAATTGATAGTTTTCTCCTGTAAGGAGAGGAGAAGCAGTAACAGAAAAATTGCTTGATGACATTCTAAAAAATTTGGGTACTCACAAAACTTACAAGTGTTTTAACTCTCAAGTGTTTAAATTCACACTTAATAGAAAACGACACTCACAGCCCCTTAAGAAGAGGGTTCTGATACCACTGATAGAAAAAATAGAAGAATAAATGTGCAAGGTAAAATTTGAGGAACAGAGAATAAGTTTGCTGTAGAAGGTGATTTATTTTATTGAAAAAAGCTGATTAAATATAAGTAAAAGGATCACAACTACAGATATTTTCTCCATAAAAATCTCAACAACTAACAATTTTATTTAGCTATTTATATTTCTGGATTTGAAGAACTGATTACCATTGACTGAGTAATAAATTCAAAAATAAACTAAATCAGCTTTTCCATAAAATCTGCTAAGTAAAGTCTCAATGATTCAACAACAAGGGATGGTTCAAGTGCCTGGAGCTTATCTCGTACTGCCTGCCTTCTGGCGCTTTCCACATGCACAATCGTCGTTTTTTGCTGCTTTAATTCCTTGGATCTTGAACTGCTATTGCTGCTGTTGCATGAGCATGATGATGATGATGATGATGATGATCTTGTCAGCCTCTTCCATTTCCGCAGGATCAAGTCAATGAGCTTCTTCTTCATCTCTTTCTCTCTCTCTCTGAGCATGCAGAAAACACTAACACTGGCGCTAAAGAAACGATGGTGTGTGTATATATATATATATATGTAGTCAAGTGGGGCGTGGGACATATATAGTTCGTTTTTTTTTTTTTATAATTTTTTACATTATGTTGCCAAGAAAAGTATTAAGTATTTTTTGTCGTTAGAAGTCACGTATTTTTATTTATTTATTTATTTATTTTGGGAGGTGGGTGGCTGCACTCTCACTCTGCAATTAAAACACAATAAAAACAAATCATAATAAAACTTTTATATTTTTTTTTATTTTAGTGAGAGGTTTATACTCGCTAGTGTAAGAGTGCAATTGTAGTCCAAATTTAAATTTATATTTTCTGGATGAATCCAGGTCGTCCACTGAGAGATTTATTTATGACAAAAGAAAAAGAATGTCACACACACGCACACGCATTTGGACAAATTGGCAACAAGGTTTTTTATGGTTTTTTTTAGACAACAAATACTAGAAAATAAAGTAAGGAAAAAATTGAAATAAACATTAAACGTAAAAATATGAATTTGGATAGTACTTGAGTTAAGACAATTTCAGTACCAACCCGTTGATTCCCAAATTTTAGCATAAAAGATTAGCAACATTAATTTAATTTCAGATATGAGGGTTTGTTATTAAATGCAATTAAAGATAATGATAGTTCTACTTTAAGCAATCCCCATACATGATATGCGGGATTCTAATTTAAGCAACTACCATAAATCCAATTACAATTAATATACAAAACAACTAAATTAATCATCCGGGTTTGGGTATGATAGCGTTTCCAGTTCTAGTAACTCTCATACATGGCATGAAAGCTCTAAGTTAGGCTTACGCTCCAATCCAAACCTAGTGATTTCTTAATAATTAAGACACACTCATACTGAAATTTAAATTAATGTTACTCATTTAAAACGCAGCTTTCTTTGAGAATTATTGGCATTGGACACTGTCCTTGCCTTAACCCAAGATTAGATTTAGCTACTCATCTCCATTTGAAAATTAATTGACAAGAATTTAAATGACATAATTTGAATAACAGAATTTAAATGACGAGAATTAAAATAGTAGAAACTAACCGTCCATTTAGGCGATGAACAATTAAATGACAAGAATTAAAATTACAGAAATTTAAAGGCATAAACTAACCGTCCATTTAGGCGGTGAATAATAAAGTAACAATAAATGACATAAGAATTTAAAAGAAGAAAGAAAGGAAGTAAGATCACAAGAGAAAATACTAAAAAAAAAGAGAAAGAACAAGAACAATTCTCAAAAAGAGAATTATAAAGAAACAACTAAACTTTGATTCAAGAATAATAATCACACTTACAAATGCAATCAAGTGACCTATTTATAGGCCACAAGATGCAATACAAACCACATAATTTCAATTATTCAACTAGACATAATTATATCTAATGGGCACTCACACACTTAAAGTTAAATAGATTTTAGCTATAATACACACCTAATATTAAATGAATTTTAGCTAAAATACATACCTAATAAAGCACTCATAAAATTAAATAGATTTTAGCTATAATACACACCTAATAGATAAATGGATTTTAGCTAAAAAAACACACCTAATAAAGCACTCACATTAAAAATAAAAATAGATTTCTATAAATTGGTTTTTTAATTTTCATTAGGATTAAAAATAATCTTTGGGCCTTAATTCTTCGTGGACTTTAATTCTTCGTGGACTTTAATTCTTCATGGATTTGAATTCTTCATGGGCTTGAATTCTTCATGGGCTTTGAATTCTTCATGAGTTTAAATTCTTCATGGATTTGAATTCTTCATGGACTTGAATTCTTCATTCCTAAAATAAATAATAATAATTTAATATTATTAATAAATTATATTATATATATATATTACACATGGCACATATATATATATTAGATTATATTATATATATATATTACATCCATACATATAATGATGTATATGTATTATATATAATTTGATATATTCTTCTTCTTATTATTATTTTTAAATTTTACTTTAGAACTTCATTTCATTCATTTTTCGATTTAAACTTGCATATAACCATAAAATATATATTAATATCTACTTTAAGCAATTTTTAAGATCAAAAGAATGTTATAATTATAACAAAATTTTTACAAAATTAACCACTAATCAGTGGGGGCATGTATAGCTAATTATGGATGAATTACATATGTTGGATTGTGCAAAATCCTTATCCATATAGGATTTATACTTACATCAATAAGTCTGTCCTAAAACTTTGATGAAATTAATCGAACGACACTTTTAATAACACGCATATATAAATATGATATAAAATATAATACATTAACATAATCATTAAAAATATGAAACTATTATTCAAATAACATTTTTCTTTTTCATTGTGTAGCGTATGAAACAATAATTGTGGAGGGGAGGGGGAGGATGGAGGAGCAGGCGAGTCGGCGCCGCTGATTAACGGTTTGGGTGATTGTGGCGGTGGGCCTGAGACTTAAGTTGGAGGGTGATATATATTATGTGAACGCGCAAATCTTTGTCGCATTGCCAAACCTTCCACATGCGCCACCACCTGCCTCTCTCGTGTGTCCCGCATTCATTTCACATATGCCCGTTGCAACTTTGCCCCCTATACTTGTGTGTCCCACCAATTAATCCATACCTAGCAAACTCAACCAAAAAAAAAAAAAAAACAAAAATACAAATCCATATATTTTTATTACACATCATAATTAGCATTTAATATATATATATATATATATATATATACACGTAGAGAGAGAGAGAGAGAAGTTATGGGCCTTACTGTAGCCATGGGCTCTGGTGAAAAATGGGCATCATAAAATGGACATCTTTTCAATTTTCATTCGTTGCCATCAAATCAGATCAAAAGATATTGGGCCATAAGGGCCACTTGAGTTGTGACCAAGCACAACAACATAGATCTGATGGGCTATGGGCCCAAATCCAACGCCATCTCCCAATCCTCAACAGGAAAATGAATCCCAGATGGATATATCATAGTTTAATAATATTTTTCATGTGAACAAATCACCAATAAACGAAAATAAGTAAAGAGATAAATTCTATTTCTAATTAAATTAATTTTGAAAGACAGTTTAGTTGTACTAATCTTAGTAATAACGCATTTATGGAGATGGAGAGTACACAAACTGTAGGCTCAACTTCTCTATTTTTATTTTTGAAATTTATCAAAAAATTCTAGATGATTAATTTATTTTAAAAATCATTTTAATTTGTGGATATGCAAAATATTATTATTTTTATTATTATTATTATTGGGAAGTTAAATCACTGTTACATTAAATATTTTCTGCCTAACCACCCGCCTCCCTCAAATAACAGTTTATGGACACAGTAATATATGCCAGCCTTAAGTGATGAGGAGAGTAGAAAACTGCTACCAAATCTTTCTTAATTTGTTTCCAAACCTATATATATATATATCCAGAAGAAGAATACAAATATATAATTTTCACATGACAGTAAGGGATCCCTAAAGCCAATTAAGATTCGAGAACAAATTAAGAGCACTAGAAGTCCAGTGGATAATGTGGTAACATGAATTTTGGAACCCCACTTATGATTAGCTTTTGACCAGACACTCAACATCAACTGTTTTTATTGGAAATTAATTAAGATGCCAAGAACCAAAAACAAAAGAATTATTGCAGCTTAAAAAAGCATAGACGCAAAGCAAATGCTGCTATTTCGAGGCTTCATTTAATTAATTAATTTGAATAAAGTATTTCTTTTCTTAATCAGAAGACCAAAAAAATATATCTATATTTAATTGCATGAGACCATCCTGACATATGAATATAAACAGACTATATATATCCAAAATTATATTATATATAGTGCACACCAACCCAATTAATATATAGCTAGGTCATGACTAGATAATCAAATTAAACTAAGTTGGGGGTATGAAATGCCCTTTTAACATTTTCTACCCACTGTTTGCTTTGGGAGGCCATCTGTCACGTACGTAATTTTGTTCTCTGTTGCCCAATTAATTCTTCTTTCTTATTCCAAATCATAAACTACAGTGCGTCCAACAAACTCAGTTGTATATGTATAATGGCTCCTAGCT
Organism: Diospyros lotus; assembly: GCF_014633365.1. NCBI lineage: Eukaryota > Viridiplantae > Streptophyta > Magnoliopsida > Ericales > Ebenaceae > Diospyros > Diospyros lotus. Next base: position 11,798,125 of record NC_068339.1, on the reverse strand, counting down.
AAGCTAGTTCCATCAATCAAAGATGAGGAACCCCATCCCCCATTAGCTCCAAAACAGGTGGCTACAATTCAACGGTGTGTGAAAATGTTTTAACAGAGACAGCGGGATCTATCAATCTATCTATCTATGGTTTTGGCAGAAATATTAATTAGGTTCACTGTTCTATCCAAGTAAGTTATTTGTGAGTGTGGGTGTGTGTATATATATATGTTCATGATGTGAGGCCATCATAACACGTGTCATTACTATACCTTAAAATGGGTCATGATTGGAATAAACCCATTATTAATTGTCGCAACAATTTTTGGTTTTGAAATTTCGAATATTCTCCCATGTCTTAGGAAATTAATATGTATGAATTGATTCTTTTCTTTTTATACTACATGATGCAGTACATTACAATCCAATAAAACACGACTAATTACTCCATTAAATAAAGTCATTAAAATATAATTGACTAAAGCACAGATAAAAATACAATTACCCAAAACCGACGATAAATTGGCGCTAAAATGATAAACAACAAAGCCAACAAGAAATTAGATAAATAATTAACGAAATAACACCAATACAACAACAATCCCACCAGACCCATTTGAAATACAAGTTCCAGTAAGATGATTGAACTTGTATAATTAGTTACCAGCGTAATATGATTTATATATATTTAAGCAATAATCCAATCTCCATTTATTTTTCTTTGGCTTCAAAAATAACAGGATCCAAATGTTTAATAAAAAAATTGTATTGATCTCTTTGCTTTCAGAAATAAAAATAAACAACAATGACAATAAAGCTGATTATTTATGGCAACTCGATCAACCTGAATATCATTGTCCATAAATATAAAATTCAAAATTTATCTCATGAATTAGAAAAAGGTGCTATATAGAATAACACTTCAGTTTGCTATATGGTGCCATGAATAAGTTGATATATGCTTATCGAAGATTATAGATTACCGACCTAATTAATTGTGGAGGAATTCTTTACCTAATTAATTAGTTGATAATATATATAACTAAAAGTGAAAAGAAAAAATAAGAAACCTTAACTACAGAGGTGCTTATTGCCTGTAATTACTCATGCATGGCACTTTTCTTAGCTAATGAACACACTAAGTCAGAGAGCACACAACATTTTGTCGTCTCTTAGGTTGTGTCATAGGTTGTCTCAATGGTCAATAAGATCTGGTGGCTGGTGGCTGATGGCTGATCTGAATTCTCAAATTCGAATTTATTTCTTTCATAATTATTATAAATTAAATTTAAATTTATCTTTCCTAATAAAAATTATAAAACCGAACAGCAAATGCCGGCAAGTTGGGCATCCCAAAAAACATTTTGTTGGTTTGAAATGAACAAACATGACAGGGGGCCCAGTGATGAATAAATAATTTTTCCCACTCTGAAACATGATAAAAAGAGTCCCATCTATTACATCAATCTCCTCCATGAGCTTTCAATTCATGTCCGATAGATGTGCTTGCTTATACTGTTGCAGCTTCTGTTCCCCCAGCTTTCTGTCCCATCCACCAATTCCCATTCCGCAAAGGAACAAGACACCCATCGTTCCCTCCCCTCAAGAAACCATGCTCTCGCTTCCTACTTGCTTTTCTCATATTCCTGATTTTCAGGTAAAAAAATCGAGAAATTGGTTCACAAAAAATGCCAGGTGGTAGGTTACGTGGTATATGGTTGGATTTGTTTGTCAAAAAAAAAAAAAAATCACATTGTTAAAGTCTTGTACGCAACTCTTTTTAGATCTTTTGTGATTTGATGGTGCTTTACACATGTAAACTTATACATACAAATTACAAGTTTACTGAGGTCAAGACACATACACTATACCAATAAGACGTTAAAGAAGAAATCATTTTTCACTAAGCGGAGAAGTATTATTACCAGAATAGCTAGCTAGGCAAGGTTTTCAACATGAACTTGAGTGAATGAAATTGCAGCATGAGCAAGCAATTAACTCCGTGGCAATTTTGATTTTTTGCATTGAAGGTCCTGTTATAGACCCCTCCCAGTCCCAGGTTGATCGCCAAATGCTGTGTAGTTGCTACTTTTCCAGCCGCAATAGATATTGCTTGGGTCCAAGCTCTTGTTCTCCCTCTCCTCGTCTTCTGAGAATCCCTGCTGGCCGAACAAGAGATTTACTGGTTCAACCTCTAACAGCTCGCCCAAATCCGCAAAGAAATCCTCACACTGCAAATGATTAGCAGGCCCTTCAAATAATGGGTTAAACCCTCCACTGAATCCACCTTCATCATCCATGTCCATTTGGGCTTCAAGCTCTTCCATCTCCTCCTTCACATTTGTTGTTGAGCTTTCGGTGATAATGGAAGGCGAGCATGACATGTTATCATTGTTGCTTTCCTTTTCTTCTTCCTTGGTGCAGCCTGTTCCTTCAGAACCTGTGGAAATAAATACATTGAAGAATGTATATTTTTAATACCTTCAACTAAATATACATGGATTTTAATAATGAAAATAAAGAAAACATACACAAATTCATAGGAAAACATACATTAGAATATGGAATTGTCCACATTTATTAATTACGGGATTCTATTTTAATATAGAAAATATATATACAAAACATAGGAGAATATGTACGTATAAAAGGAAATGTTGTATTTGTTAACAGAACCTGGTAAATTCTTGGAAGCTGCATTGCTTTTGGCTGGTTGGGATCGAGTGGAGCCTGCCAGAACGTTTCTCTGGGTTGGCCATGGATGATTGTGCTCCGAAGTGTAGGTGATGACTAGCATGTTTGGATCTGTCCGGCTCCGCTCCACTTGCTTCCTTGCTGAGCAACCCTTGGAGCTGCTGCATCTGTAGTAGCCCCTGAAAATTTGAAGAATGCAAACAGATGAACCAACAAAGAGAAAAAAATCTTCATTCTAATTAATATTTAGATCTCTATGAGACCATTACAATGCATTTTTCATGTTGAAAGTTTAAGTTAAGTGTGTATGTGCACCAGGAGTATAGTATGTGAAATCTATTGCTTATGATCACGAGAGTAATAGCCCAACTAGAATAGAGTATTAGCGTGTTCTCGAATCGAAGGTCGTAAGATCAAGATGCCTTGTTGGTGATTTTCCGTACACATCTTAAAGTAAGGGTGAAAAGGGTTGATGGGATTCTTGTATAGGGTTTAGCAAGGGTTTCTCAGTGTCTTAGATGTTTTTTTATTTTTTGTAACAAGAGCAACAAAATGTTAAATTAGCATCACACAATACCTTCCCTCGAAGGTGGGAAACGAGTTGGGCTCATGTTACACATGAAGATTCCTTAGTACTTATCTAAAACATTTATGTAGGAAGATTTTTTTTTTTTTTTAAAAAAAAGCAAAGAAACAAAACCATATATGCCTATGCACTAACTAATGGTGATGGGTATACAAAGTGGGATTTAAATCCTCTCCATCAATGAATTAGATGGTGTCGAATCAAACTCATTTTAATAAATTCATTGGTATTAAAACTTATTCTTTAAACACATGGCATAATCTATATATTTATATATATATATATAGTTGATTTTGTTGGTACTTTAAACAGTCTCAAATTATCAACACCCTAATCACACACACACAGGGGAGATTGTCGATTTTGATCATGCAATGTAGAGAAAACTATGTTGGGTTGAGTACTCAGTGTGGAGAATTCCTGCAGGGCTTCTAGTCCATCTTCTGTGCAGCAGGCAACACTGGCTGTAGCTTGGAATCTAAGTGGAATATATAATAGTGCTTATGATCAGCATGCAAATGAAATGGCCGGGGTTTGATCAATTATGGATAAAACTTCATCCAATTAATTATGGGTACATGAGAACACTTGATTAAATTTGTATAGTATACCTTGGGTAGGGAGAACCTTTGATGGGTTTCTGACCATACTTTCTCCATGCCCAGAGATCAGATGGAACCACTTCTCCACCTGGCCTGTTGTGTGCTGGTGCTGGCGCTGGCGCTGGCGCTGGTACACACACCACCTTCTTCGCCTGGTTCTTCCTGCCCACATTTCGAAATCAGAAGCCAAAGCACTTCCTACATTTTTCTGATGAATTCGTCAAATTTTTGTCAATGGTGCAAAATAATATGCCTGCTTTACGAAGAATGCGTGGTTCCTCGTTTCAGTTTACACATAAACTCTGTACCTAAAACCCTAAAGTTGTTTCAATTTACACCTATAATATTCACCATTAATGCTTATGGTTTAACCATGAAGGCAACTGATCATTTCCGCGATTCTAATTGCAAATACTAGATTGAAAGATAATATCAGTTCAAATCATTCTGAGAATAATCCTTTTCACGGTCAATTCAAACAAAATCTCACCTTCTTCTTAGCATAAAAGAGAAAAATAAACTAAAAACAAAAATCTCACCTTCTTTTTGCACCCGTAATTGGCGGAGATGAGATCTGAAAGTCAGTACTTTGAACCAGGCGAGTTTTTGTCGTGTTACTGCCAATCGTGCTATTAGGAAGCACCGGAGAAGCCGTAATCCCCCTCGGCGGCACCGGCATGTCCCGCGGCGGGACAGGCAACTTAATCTTCTCAGAAAGAAAACCGCCGCCACAGCCAAAACTTTCTGAATCTTCGGAACTTATATTGTTCAGTAAGCCTGAGCTTGCTAGATCAACTCCTTGAAGAATCGGATCTCTCATGTTAGAGAAAGGATTGCCAAAATCTTCCGGCAGTAATTCTTCCAACCCGGAAGGAGAAATGATTGGATCGACCGGAAACTGCCAGTTTGTGGTGGGTATCGAAAGGGAACCGCCACCGGCAGCTGCAGCGGAGGCGGCGGCTCGGACTATGTCAGTTAAATCACCTTGATGATTCTCCATTCTATGCTGAAAGTAGCTACACATACTTTGGAAGAAGAAAGAGAATAGACCCTTTGATTTGAAAGCTTTAAATTGTAGGGGAACTAATGATCAAGAAAAGAAAGACCAAGAAAATGCATATATAAGCAAGTTTTTGGTTGAAATCGGTGCTTGTTTCCGGAGAAACAAACAGAGAGAGAGAGAGAGAGAGAGAGACGCTGACTTTTTCACAGAAAACAACTCTTCTCCATGCGCAACAACGAGCAAGAGAAAGGGTCTTAAAAACCCGCAATAATTTACTTAATTAATCGGAATAGTTCTTTGAACTCCAATCAAATTAAAAGGAATACTTCTTTGACCTGGTGATAATTTATATAAATCCCACATGTAAAAATAAACAATTGCTCTTAAACTGTTTGTCATATATATTTTAATATGTGTTTTAATTCTCTGCATGTCCTCCGGTCCCTTAATTTGTTTCCATGTTGTTTTGCTGTCCTTTGTGATCGATCGAGATTGGAATCGCTAACAAACAAGAACATTATACCGAAACAAGCAAGCAATTGAAAAGTCAAGCCCAGACATGTAGCCGCATTTCCCATGTAAGTAAGTTTCGGATCCCGGCCGCCGACTGCCATCTTTTTTCTTTAATTTCCCTACAACTATGAAATTATAATTAAATTGCTATCTTTAAAAGATTTGTTTTTAATTAAAACAATCCCACCTAAGAATAGTTAAATTAAGATGGTGTTGCAATTAATTAAGCCTCAAAAAATAATGTTATTCGTCTCTAGTAGAGATGTGATAATAGTGCATGTAAAAATATTTATCTAGAGAAGATAAAACGATACTTTATAGATTTTATTTTTTAAATAGATGTATAATGCCTATTGAATACTTTCGCATAAACTGTCACGTCAATATTGTTTATTTATATTGGAGATGAATAACATTACTCAATATTAAATATTTGAAAGTGCACACAATAATATAATAATAATTTTTTAATATAGATTTTGTCTTAAGTCGATGTGAGTTTAATTAGTTTGCTCAATTCATGAGCCAAGATGAGTTAAAATTATAAAATAAATAAAAATTTATGACTCATACATTGTTTTCTAATTAATTAAAATTTATTAACAAAATACACAACATTCAAATCAACCTAATGCAATCTCACCAAACCCAATCCGCCCCAACTAGGGTGCACTAAGACAGCTGGAGTGTTTCCAAACACTCCAACGCAGGGGCAGATAGATGGCTGTAAGGGCAAATCAGAGAATTCACAAGAGAGTTACAAAAAATATATATATATAGTGATTTTAAATGATGGTATTTTGAATTCTATATATATGTTGTTTAAAAATAACACTTATTTAGGTGTTAAATAAATTGAATCATTAATTATGTAATGAAATAATAAATTTTCAATGACAAGTAACAGTGCTAAATTAATCAAATAATTAGGGGGTTAGAGACTAGCCAGATCGAGAGAGTTATGTTTTAATTAATAATAATAATAATAATAGTGGCCACTTGACTTGGTCTCGTATGTGACAAAGCAAAGCTGTTCGTGCGCACGCAAGAGCGAGACGGTTGGTCAGCCATCGGACGACGCCTCTCTCCTCTCAACGTTAGATGCCCGCCGCCAGCCACCTTCATCTGTCGGTCTACATGGACGGCTAGGATCCACTGCCCACCAACCTTTAATTTTGTCTTAAAACCATACATACATGAGACATGGGGCCGGGTAACAAGTAAATAAGCAAGCAAATATATATATACTCAATAACCCTAAAATAATAACTATACAAAAAATTATTTAAAAAGTTAAAACTTAATTATAACAGACTAATTAATACTGCAGATCTAGTCTCTTTATCATCATTTGACCAAGCCCAAATTATATAAGTTGTGTGTCTTCTTCCGTTTCAGACAACCTTAATTAATATATTGGAAGAAAAATATTGCTGCAATTACTTGTTTACATGAACAAGTAACTAATTTATAAGGAGGATCGGATGACACAAGCATATATATATATAACTGAATAAATTAAGAAATAGAAACTTGATTATATGTCATGTAAACTTATATATTTAATTATATATGGTTTGTAGCAGAAATTAACTCAGTTAGTAATAAGTGTGTCCCTTCCCTTTATTATTTACTTACGCTAAATTAAATTACTAAAAGAATTCATCTCCTTTTTAAATTGAATTGAATTTATCAAATGAGTTTATTTTTATTTAAATTCAAAAAGTTATGTAACAACAAGTCTTTTCTAATGAATAGCAGCATCTTTCAAATCCCACCAGATACTTTGTCATGTTTTGGCTGTTGGCAGTCTAATCTTTGCGGCACTTTCAAATGTTACTGTAAATGTCTACATTGGTTGAATGGCATGAAATGAATAATTTTGGCTATTTTCATATATAAGAGATACTACTAAACTGATGATCGGAATGTCAATGAGAGGTCTTTAATTTGGCAGCACTATATATATATATATATATATGTAGGTAGGTTCTCACTAGGGTAGGAAGATTTCTTAATCTTGGTTTTGTATTCGGAATTTTTATTTTTATTTTTGTTTTTGTTTTTGTACTCATACTCGTTCTCTTAAGCTATTTTATTAAAATTTTCATTTCCATACTTATACATGTGGGAGAGTTTGGGGGGGGGGGGGGGGGGGAGTGGAGAATTGGACTCCATCCATCCCTGCCACCTACCCAGACTCAGGGAGTATTTTTAATATTTTGTAACCTTTTCATTAATATTTTGTTAATATTTAAACATTTTTTATTTAAGAGAGTTTTAATTAACGAATACCCATAAAACATTACATAATAGCCATTACAATAGAATAAGGTATCCATTGTCACGTCACGTGAAAAGTTTTAACTTTACATAAGAACCAAGAATGAAAAATTAAAGGAAAAGAAACAGAGAATAAGAACATTTTCTCTGATAAAAAAGCTGATTTTAATGAATAAAAGAGAAGTTAGAAGCTGAGTTTTGATATCAACTTCTGAAGTTTCTGTCTGTCAACAGAATAATTAAGAAGCCAACACCGGTGCAACATAAAACTCATCACTCACTGACCAACTAATTAATATTCAAACAAACACTTTTGTCTTCACATGCATGCCCTGCAATTGAAATAGAGGAGTTTGGCCATCACTTTTATCTTTTAATGAATTAATTAAAGGTAAGTTTAATTTGTGGGTCATGTCAGTTTCTGCGAAAACGAAAATAACACTTCCATGCTGAATGGTGAGGCTTTGAACAGAGTTGAGAATGTAACCAAGTAATTGCCTCATGCCTCCAGAATTATATAAAAGAATTTGAATTTAAAGTAGCTAGATTAGTAGTTATGCTAGACATATATCATCAATTTGCGTATTAGAATTGATCTGTGGGATCCATACGTTGCTCATAACCTCCTCTTCAGTAATGGTTGATAGAAACCAACATACATAAACATAACCACCACTGATCTACTACTCTTTTCCAAGCCACATACATATTCCTCTCCTCTCCTCTCCTCTCTCCTCACCTCATTGCTTTGAAAACCAATAGGAATTGTTTCATGAGACTGCTCTGAGCAACGTTTTTAACAACTATATGTGGGATATGGAAAGCATATCCCACTTATGTAGATCAAGTTGGAACTATTTATTACATATGATGAATTTTAACTACCATTATTGTCGTGCAACAATATGTGGTGCAATTCATATGGATATATTTAGTAGGCCAAAGAATGATTAGATTGAAGAATAAAAATTATAAATGAGCTCTGCTATTTGAAAAAAATAAAAAATAAAAAATGAAAAATTAGAAAAACTGCCACGCCCACGGACATACTTACTTGACCATGCAATCAGAAACAACAGCAGCAGCTAGCCTTCAATCCCAAAAACACCCTCCCTCCCTCGACAGTGGTTACTGTTCCAAATGCTGATCCACCTCATTGCCCATTCATTCCGCTGCCCACGTACATCCATCGCATTGCTGATTGGATTGCTGTCCATTTATTGTTATTCACAGTGTAAGTCCTTTTCTCTTCTCTCTCTCTCTCTCTCTATTGAGATAATAATTTTTTCATGAAAATTGCCTCCTTTTACATGCACTGGCTACAACTCCTCCCAACCACATAAATCAGATGCCCTGCAGATTCAAACCTACTTCAAATTCAATGCTGTATTTTTAACCTTTCCATTGCTATAAGGTCAATAACAAATTAATTAGCATCATTCAAAACTTACTATAACTTAATAGGCCCACAATTCACATAGCACTGACACCACTTTTGTATAAAAAGTGTAGACATATATATATATATATGCACATAATTATCCCACATCCCACTTAAAGAATGAGGATACGGATTATATATAGGAATTGGAAACTTCTTTTTTTTGTAGGCAATTGGAAATTTATTCGCATCCCCAAAACCGTTAAATAGTGATGGAATTAAAGTAGCATTCTAATAAATCAAAGTATATATTTACATATGGTGCTTTTTAATACATGAAAAACCATTTTTAATATTCATGTAAAAGGACATGAAAATGTTTCAATTCACAATCTTACATTTCATATGGTATTAGTTACCGCTTGAGTCACCCTTTAAATAGAGACATATATGATATATATTTTTTAACTCATGCAACTTGGTGACATATATTTAATTAGAGGTAAAATGCACCCAGACCCCTTTATAGTCAAGATATCTCCTGTAATTTGAAATATTTTTACTAGTTTTCATAGTTAATCTTTGGGCGAAGACACTCCTTTCGATACTAACTCCGTAAGAATTAACTCGTTCCAAATTTAGAATGAATTTAGTATAGATCTTCAAATTCATCTGAGTTCGTTTTATATAGATAATTGGAACAACCTAAAACGAACTCGGATTTTACTTCCCTTTAGATTAGTGAGATGGCAAAGCAGAGCAACAATGGAGGCTAAGAGATGAAGATGATGATTAATGACAGTAGAAATCGATTCTTCTTCTTCTTCGCTCTCTCTCTCTCTCTCTCTCCAATGTTAGAAGATGGGTCGGGTTCAATTCGAACCCCTTTGGAACGAACTCATCTAGGTTCGATCCATCTTTTTCGTTGATCATTCTTTTGCTTTTTCAATCCATCTTCTTCTTTTTCAGTCCATCTTCTTCTTTGATCATTCTTTTGCATTATTATCAGAAACAATAATGCTGGAACCATCAACTTCCAGCGATGGTGAACAATCCAATAGCCCTTTTCTTTTTCTAGTTTCTTATGTTAGTTTTTGTTTTTATAATTTTAGCTAAATTTATTTTTAATTTTTAATTATTTTTTAACTAAAAAATACATTAAACCACAGGAAGTGTATATGAAATTTATCCCTTTTTTTAAACTGTCTAAACAATGAGAGATATTTGTGCAAAATATTGAGCAAGTCTAAGGCTCAAAAGGACTAATTTAGGCTGCACCAAGTGTTATTTAACGAGCAGACAGCATTTCTTGCCATATTTTAGCAACAGTATTATAAGTTTTTTCACCATTTAAAATCAACGATAATAATATGTGAATTTGTCTCAAAAACAAACCACAAACAAACCATCAACCACACACATGAACACAAAATTTAAAATGAAAAACTCAAATCAGAAAAAAAAATAACTATTAAAGAAAGAATAAAATATCACTAATCTGATATTAATTAATACAATAATAGTGATATAACTGAAATTAATTTTAAGATATTAGACACCTATTTATAGAACTAAAATCATTTATAAATGTGTATAAGAAATCATATTCTAATCAGAAGACAATTCAAGAGAATATTTCTCCAGATGAGATAAATCTCACTTAAAATTGAATTTAACAACATTATAATTATAATTAAATTGGAAGTCCTAATCTAGGTCAAATTAGAAAATCCAATCATAAATCAATTAAATTTTTGAGTCATATTTATTATAATGAATAATGTTACTTGCACATCTAGATTGACACTTATATTAACACCCCATTAATCAATTATCAATACACCCCCCTCACTTAAATGATTTAAGTGAGGGGGGGTGTATTGATAATTCATTCAAGCATATAAATGATTCAAAAGCAAGATCTCCTAAATGAATACCACTAAGCTACCGCCTCAATCACTATTAAACATGTCTCACAAAGTGTAAGTGCATCTAGCAGCACTCTAACATCTTTATCCATGCAAGAGTTATATCACCAAAAACTTTATTGAATCAGCAGTTTCTTGGTCTCTATAATCTGCTTTATACATGAATAGCTAGCCACCACCTGAGCCATATATATGGCTGCTATGGCCTATTGGCTAGTTAATGATTGATAGCCCGATGTTGACGAAGTTGTCGATGAAGTGACGACAATCATCGGCGCAGCAATTTGCACATCAGAGTCACTTTGCACGAAGTATGGAGGCTGTGAAGGCGGTGGAAGTTGGATGGAATAGTCCTGGAGCCATGCATCGATTTCCTCCATTTTTGGTCTCTGCGCTTCATTTGCTTGAACACATAGCAACCCGATGTGGATGCATCCCTTTATTTGATCAATGGCTAATGGGCTGCTTTCTAATAACATCGATGGATGAAACACATCTGAAACTCTATCATTCATCAAGCTTGTCCATGCCTACATAGGAAAAAAAGATTCGTGTTTTGGTACATGAGAATCCAAACCCATTAATTAAGCAAAACCTCGTGCATACACACACACACACACACACACACACACACACACACTTACACAACTAAGCAAGTGGACACCGGGATCAGCAGAATTGTTCCTTCGACCACTCACAATTTCCAGAAGCACCACACCGAAACTATATACGTCCGACCTTCTTGAGCAACGCCGACAATTGGCATATTCTGGCGCCAAATATCGTCTGCATTGTTTCACCCCATTCATTAATCACTTTCCAACTTACATAGTTAAAAGTTAAAACAATATATACACTAATTAAAGCTCATACAAACTTACAGTGTTCCCTTAATCTTGCTTGATTCACAGTGAGTTTGGTCCTCTCCAAACAACTTTGCCATTCCAAAGTCTGCAATTTTAGGTATCATGTTTTCATCTAAAAGTATGTTGGCAGGCTTAATGTCCCGGTGAATAATACTAAGTCCAGAATCCCGATGAAGATAAAGAAGACCTTGAACGATTCCCAATATGAAACTGTAAAGTGTCTCCCACTGCGGTCGATGTGCACTATCTACGGGAATTAAATACCAAACAATTATATCAGGGTTTTTATGAGAGAGAGAAAGAGAGAGCTCTCCTGAATTAATATTTAGTTGTATGCAATAAAATTAAATTATTGGCCTCATTATGCATAAAAAAGATTAATTTTCAAAGTGAGTAGTTAGCTACAAAGAAGGATCACAATCTGTATATGTGACCTACCGAATATGAAGCGATCTAAGCTTCCATTTCTCAGAAATTCAAAGACAAGGATTTTTTCAGTTTCTTCCAAGCAAAAACCAAGGAATTTCACCAGATTAATGTGCTCAAGCTTGGCCAGTACTGACAGCTCCTTCTTGAATTCATCTTCGTTACAGGAATATTGTGTCTTCAGCCTCTTCACAGCAACTTCTTCTCCACCCGGAAGTATAGCCTAAAGAATCATTCCACGATTAATTCAAAACAAGTTGGGAAAAAACTCTAAATGAAACTCTTTTAAAAGTTGAAAATGCTCATTTTTCTTTCAGTAATTTTGCTGCCACTTTATAGCTTAATTTGCTTTATGAGGATCCTACCTTGTAAACCACACCATATGCTCCCCGGCCAAGAACATTAGCTACATCAAATTCATTTGTCGCAGCTCTAATAGTAAAAAGTTGGAATCTTTGAGTTGTCTCTTCAATAACAACACGATTTTCAAATTGTTGGACTTCCAAACCATTACCAGCCTCATGAACTTCAGAATGCCGACTTGCCTTAGCATCAATAATGCCATTTTGATGGATCTCATGGGCTTCAGAATTTTCAATATTTGCGGATGGAGCACTAATTGTTTGATATTCAGTTTGTCGGGTTACTAGATTGATACTATCATCTTCTGCTTGAGCAAAGAACAAACAAGCAAGCAAGCAATTAACGATGTTATTTGCGTGGGGATACATATGTTAGAGCAACTACTGCTCTAAGTTTTTTTTGATCCTGAAAACAAGAAGAAACGTCATTTTCCTTACTTAATGTTGTCCTCTTTCGACACTTCTTATGGATACAATATCCAATGACAGTTAACAAAATAACAATAAATAGTAAACCTCCGATGCCAAATCCAACTTTAATGCCAATTGAAATTCCTCCCTCCCCTGCAACAGCCGTGAAACATGCATTAGTACTTGTTAAAGCTAAATGAAAAGGCTTATTGACATCATATAAGTTAGATTCAGTACTAAACAAGAGAATCTGTGAACTAACATGAGAAAGACATTTGTGATCATTAGTCAGACTTGATGCCAAAAGTTTAGACAACCATGCTAAATGATAGAAGGAATAACCATGAATTGAAATTGCAACGAGTTAGTCTTATATAAGAGGAAAAACTTAATCAGCTTCATTTTGATTTTCTTTGTCCTAAGTGAAAATTTCATTCAATCAAAGGACAAAAACAGGATATATCAAGATTCATGATCCTCTAGAGCAGGGCCCTTTTTGTTCTCAGGCCTAGCTGTTCTGTTTTTCTATTTTAAATAGGAACATCTATGCTAGTGCGTCATAAGAGAAAGCACGATAAGAATCGACATACCATTGCTTTGAGGAGGTATTGCTTGTCCTCCTGGGGTAGAATCATAGAATTTGTAAACCTCAAACCTTACATTGCAGCTGGGGATGTGAAACTGTGCTCCTGTATTCGATCCACAACAATCTAAAATATTATTAGTTGCGAAGTCCAAGCATATGCTGCAATTTAACGATGATAAGTCCTCACTGCACTGCACAAGAGCATAGATCACATCCGATTCTCCAACAGCAAACTTCTGTTTGGGAGATTGCCAGGCTGCTTGTGTCACCAATCGATTCAACAAACTCTCCAGTTCATGTTTAAACTGATACGTGTTGTTGACAACTATCTTTGAGGTCCAATTAAAACTCGGCAGAGTCTCCAGGAGGCCAAACATGCTGTGATTTGAGTACCGTAGCAAGCAATAGTCGTAGAATCCAAGGGCCTCGATCTGATTGGGACAGCACTGGAAGATCTCTTGAATAGAGTCATCAACACAGCTCTTGCAGGTATCCGGGGATACATCTCCTCTACAATAAGAGATTGCATAGACTTTATCAGACGCCTGGCCAACTGAGACATTGTAGTAGCCGTAGTTGGAACTGGTGTTTGATGGGAGGTTGGAGAGGGCAAGCTTGAGGTTTTTCCTGAATGGACTGTCAAGGGTATAGTTCCCACTTTCCGAACAAAAGTTTCTTATGAAGTATCGTCGATCACCGGAGGTGATGGTGAAGGAGATTGTTAGAGAAATGGATAGAAGTAATAGCAATAATCTGTTTCCAGAATTAAACCCCATAGAAAAGGATGAGAAAACTAAGGTTGTGTGCTTGTCTTAAGGCTTCTTCCTCCAACAACGGGGCTAATGCCGACTCCGTAAACAACATAGAGGAAGAATGAAGGGAATATCAGGTTCTAAGCCTACTTCCTTGACTACATCCTGATAACCGCCTGCCTGAAAATGCCTCGAGCCAATGTTCGAGTTACCAGGCAATAAATCTAGGCTTATGGATTATATTATTGTCGCAATAGACCTTATAATCGATCCTATATATTTAATACCTTGCTTCGTTGATACCAACCATTTGTTTTCTAGAACATTGCAATAGTCAATTTGTCGATGTTTTATTGTTCTGATGTGGCCAAATCACTAGATTAAGTAAATTAGCCGTCTTAAGTTAAGAATGCATCAGAGAGTTGTCTTATTTCTCAAACTTTGCACTGTTTGTTTTTGCATGGGCTTCGTTAATTTATCTCAAAACAAAGTTTAGTTTTTTGTAGTTCATTTTGTAAAGCCACCTCAATATTCACCAATTTGGATTAAGAACAACAAAATACATACAAAATATGGTGGTGTTTTCACGGACATCCTTTAAAAAAAGACTTCAAAATATTCATAAAACAACGAAGTTACGTTCCAACAGCTTTGTTAGGTAGCTCTGCTACTAATGTTACTTTGTTTCCTATTAAAAAAATGGTGTTTTAGTTAACTCCACCAGGGGATATTCTATGGTACTTATGGGTATGGATACAAATATCGTGTACAATGCAAATGGTGTAATATATACCTAGAATAAGTACATTTTACACAAAAAGTTTATTATATACCTATCATGCATGTAGAGACATTTCATATGTATAATATACCCTTTATATTGTCCAATACACCATTTATGTCACACTTTTTGCATAATACAGAGTATCAATTGCCCAAGCACTGCTGGAAAATGTCTTCGTCAGAATTTAGGGATTGACCAAGAAACCCACCCACTAAGAACAAGTGATAAGTAGATATTTGATAATTGATACCTGTTGGTATTCTGCACTAACATATTCTAATCCACACCTTAATCTTATATTGATCACAAATTCATTTCTATTCTAGCCAATCACAAGGACCATAAACAACACAACAAACAATCAACTATCATTTTTGTACTCTATCGGAAAACGAAATGTGTTATCTTGTTAAGTTGAGATCATGATACTGGGTTGTAGTTATTGATAAACCAACAGTAATGGATGCATATATCTTTAACGAGGCTCTCCATATCCCCTTCTCCTTTCTGAAGCCTCAATGAATTCCTTGTTGGGCTGGTTTTCCTCCTTCGTGAAAATGCCTATTATTTTAAAGCCCACATGAGTTTAGGGTTTACATGTAGAAGACTAGGGGTATTTTTATCCTAAAAGTATAAAATATAAAAGGGCTTTAAACCCTTCTAAGTTGCAGCCGTACAAGAAGAGAAAGGGGAGACGGAAAGTGCAGAAAATTGGAATTAAGGTGCTGTCCAGTTTTGATCAAAAGGATGTTTGGGGTAAAATCTATGGTATGATTTTTCTGAAATTCGGTCAGCATGTTCATGACGCGCGGATTTACAATATGTACTGTGGAGATCAATTTTAGAGTTCTCTGTTTGTAAGTTTTTGCATTAGTTGTCCTTGCAGTCCAGTTTTGTCCAATTTTGATCAAAAGGGAAATTGGGGTTCCATTTCTATAGTCTAATTTCGTTGAAATTTGATCGGCGTGCTCACAAAACACGAGTCTACAATTTGAACGGTGAAGATTAGTTTTAAAGTTTTCTATTAATAGGTTTTTATAGCAGTTTTTGAATTTCTACATAATAAGATCTTTCCTATTTCTTGTTGCATTTATTTGGTTTCAAAAGTGGTTATTTTTGAAGAAATATTATTATATGCCTCTACTTATTGACAATTAGAAAAGATTTTCACGTGTTCTCATTATTTATTTGATTAGTTTTAAAGTTTTCTATTAATAGATTTCTATAGCAGTTTTTGAATTTCTACATAGTAAGATCTTTCATATTTTTTGTTGCAATTATTTGGTTTCAAAAGTGGTTATTCTTGAAGAAATATTATTATATGTATCTAGTTATTGATAATTAGAAAAGATTTTCATATGTTCTCATTATTTATTTGATAGTGAAAGTTTTGAGTAGATTCCAATTTCGTGATTTTTATTCTTCACATTGTGGAGGATTTTTCACGTAAAATTTTGACGTTCTTATAATTGAGTGATTGTTGCACTTATTTCATATTATTTTATATCTGCTTGATTTAACTTTTCTTAGATTCACACAAGAAATGAGTGAACAAAATACTTAAAAGCATTCTTATAAGTTATTGATTTGACTGTTTTTCTCCCAACATTCCTTCTATGTATTTGAGAGTTTCTCCCAGATCAAGAACAACAAACAATAAAGATGATGATATTGTTTCCAAACTGCAAGGCCGAACAGGAAACCGACTGTGCAAAATCATCGAACACACGCTTTGGTTTTCACAAACAAGGGTGTTTTTTTATCTTTGTGTGTGTGTGTGTGTGTGTGTGTGCCTCTCAATCCAAAACTAATATCATTGTTTGTACGTGCATATATATATGGAATGATTTCACACCTTACTGGAATGGTATTGAAAGCTTATTCAGCTCCTCAAAAATTAAAAATATAAATAAGTGAAGGAACGAACTAGACCAACCTTCTAATTAAAATCAGTCAGTGACAATTGTTATGCAAAAGAAACGCTCTGTTGCATATTGGAGTAAAGTGAGTGACTCTAGTTTTTCGAACAAAATTGCGAAAGTGAGAATAAATGGATTACAAATAATTACATTACTTTTATTCCAAAATTATATACAAAAATAGCAAGAAATAAATAAGTAAGATTATACGAATGGATTAACTACTGAAAATATGTCTCAAATTGAAATTGTATATATCTTAGCTAGCTTTTCGAAACATCTTGAAAAATTTAAGAGTTGTATCGAAACAACTATGAATTAACTACTTGCTGGGTCTCAGCAACCGTCATGCATGCATACACATTAGGCATATACGTATATATATATATATATAAATACAAATATACTTAATTACTAGCTACTACCAGAGGTATGGCTGGGTAGTGATTGATAGCCCGATGTTGACGACGATGTGGATGAACCAACAATTGGCACAGACATTTGCATCTCAGAATCACTTGGCACAAAAAAAGGTGGCTTCAAAGGTGGTGGTAGTTGGATAGAGGAGTCCTTGAGCCATGTATCGATTTCCTCCATTTCTGGTCTGAGAGCTTCATTTGCTTGAACACACAACAACCCAATGTGGATGCATCTCTTTATTTGATCAATAGCTCCGGATGGGTTACTTCCCAATATTGATGGATCGTAGAGATCTGAAACTCTGTCATTCCTCATCAAACTTATCCATGCCTACGAGAAATTAGCAGAAGTCAAGTCACTATACATATACATATATAGATAGAGAGAGAGAGAGAGAGAGGAAAAAAGATAATTTGTGTAATTTTGGTATACGAGAAAAAATACTTACGCAGCTAAGCAAGTGAACCCCGCGATCAACAGAATTGTTCCTTCGACCGCTCACAATTTCCAGTACCAGCACATCGAAACTATATACATCTGACCGTGCTGAGAAACGCCGGCAATTGGCATATTCAGGAGCCAAATATCCACTGTATCGTTTCACTTTACCCATTAATTAAATCATTTTTTAACTTAAAAAGAGTTAAATGAATCAAGGTCCTAAACAGAAAGAGATTTAAGGTTCATACTCACAATGTTCCTTTAATTTTGCTTGATTCACAATGAGTTTGGTCGTCTCTGAACAATTTAGCCATCCCAAAGTCTGCAATTTTAGGCTCCATACTTTCACTTAAAAGTATGTTGGCTGGTTTTATGTCGCGGTGGATTATGCGAGTTCCGAAATCCCTGTGCAAATAAAGAAGTCCTCCAACAATTTCCAGTATGAAAGAAACCGTGAAGTTTCTCTCACTGTCGATGTCCTCTCTCTGCATGATCAAACAAATTAAGACAAGATCTTCGAGATTGGTACGGTTTAAAATTTCTAATTGTTTAAAAAATATATTATATTTTTCTTTCTTTAGGATTCTTAATTTTGTTTTGATTCTTATTATTACTTGAAGTTGAATTTCTATTTTCATTAGAATTTTTTTTAATTTATAATAGACTTATATAAATAAAGATATTATGTAATAATTTTATTATCAATTTAAATAAAATAATAAGTATTCTTTATAGAAAGATTTCTTTTATATATATATTTTTTTCTGGATTCTTAAAGAGTAGAGTGACATTGTATTCTTAAATAGCTTCCTAAAGTGGTGATTTGACCATTCATTTATATAATTTTTTTCATTCGCAGTCGATTTCAACTTTACTAAAATTAAATTAAGCAACTCATTCACGTTTTGATCTTTAATTAAGATAACTCTTGAATTAATCAAAAAAAATTATCAATGTGCCTTAAATTATCATTTAAGGATGTAAATTTTCTATATAAAACTTTAATAAGAACCTCATTCACGAATAGAGGCAACGAGAACTTACCGAATATGAACTTATCTAAACTTCCATTTTTCACAAATTCAAAGACAAGGATTTTTTCTGTTCCTTCCAAGCAGAAACCAAGAAATTTCACCAGATTTTCGTGCTGAAGCTTCGCCGGACAACTTATTTTTGGGGGTAAATTACACTAAATTTCACAAAAACTTTGACATCCTTTTTAATTTAGTCACTAAACTTCAATTCCTTATAAGGTGATAACAAAACTTTAAAATGTTTTGCAATATAGTCACTAAAATGATTTTTGGATAATTTGTCACCAAAATTGCTGACGTGGCAATGGCCACATCATCGCCACACCAGTATTTTCGGCTAAAAATCATAAAAAAATCACTTTAGTGACCACATTGTAAAACATTTTAAAGTTTTATTATCACTTTGCAAAAAATTGAAGTTTAGTGATCAAATTGAAAATAATACCAAAGTTTTGTGACCTTTAGTGTGATTTACCCTCATTTTTTAATTCATCATCATTGCAGGAACTTGGCTTCAGCCGCTTCACTGCAATTTCTTGTCCATCTGGAACTGTAGCCTGAAGATGTATCAGATAGAATCATTAATTCAAGACTAGGGATGTGCAATCGGTTATAACCGAACCAAACTGATCAAAAAATACTAACCGAACCGAACCGAACCGAATCGCATGTAATAACCGAACCGAATCGACCGATTAATTCTAACTAACCAAAACCGAACTAACCGAAATCTAAACTAAATTAACCGAACCGATAACCGATTGTGCAAAATCAGTATAGAAACAAACCGATTTGCAAAAATGAAATACAAACCTCACTGAAAATCAAATCAATTTGTGCAAAATCAGTATAGAACAACATCCATTGATACAGAAAAATGCAAAATTATTTAGAGATTGAGATATCACGAATCAATTTGTGCAAAAGAAAGAAATACAAACAAAAAACCCATAATGCAAACGAAGATATATCAAGAAACTAACCTCACTGAAAGTCAAAAAAATTGAAAAATTAAAACCCTAACCTAACGTCATACTAACCTCTATAAAAAAATTGAAAAATTAAAACCCTAACCTAACGTCATACTAACCTCTATCTAACGGCCGATCATGTTGGTATGAGTTGATCATCCAAGTACAAGGAAAAGAAGAAACAATGAGACGAAGGGGATAGCGATCGGCCAAGGGAAAGGCGTCGGTCTGGGTTCGACGAAAGGGACGACGATCGGCAAAGGGAAAGGCTGGGGCCAGCCGACTGCTGACGGCAAAAGGAAAGGCATCGAAGGTGGAGGCGACAGAGAAGGGTCTCTCTCTGTATCGGTCTTGGTCTCTCTTGGAGTCTCGCATCCATCTCGGTCCAGCCTTCCAGTTCCCAGGTGAGCGAGTCTCTACATCAGGTGTTGCGGCGTCGACCTCGGCATCGAAGGGGGCAATGGTCCAGCCGTGCCACGGTGCCAGAGCATCGAAGAAGATGGAAGGAAGAGAGTGGAGCGAACGGAAAGGTCGATTCTTCCGCCTTCTAATCGGGTCTTATCTCCTCTCCTCTGAGTCTCTGTTTGTCACTTGGGGTTGGGGATATATTCATTTGCTTTTATTGTAAACCCAAAACTGTGTCGTTTTTGGAAGTTCGGTTCGGTTCGGTTCTGATTATTTCGGTTATTTCAAATAAAAAATCGAACCGAACACCGAAAATCGAACTTTTCAAAAAATTTAACCGAACCGAAATTTTGAAAAAAAATAACCGAACCGAACTGACCAAACTTGTCGGTTCGGTTCAATTACTTCGGTTTAACCGAAGTTGTGCTCACCCCTATTCAAAACTGTTGAATGTAGATTTTGATGATTGATGATTGGCATGTGTGAATGTGAATTTATATTTTATGTTCTAACAAAGCATGAAGCCTTCATAAGGCTTACAAAACTATTCTTTAGTGATTTCATGACACAGGTTATATATGGAAACTTCTTATACTTATATAGAGATTTCATTATATATGGAAACAAGTTTTTAGAGAGCTTTCTAGAAATTTGAGTATTTGAGCTATGAATGGAAAGTTCTTCTTAGAATGGAAAGTCTAGAAGATATATTGAATCCTTGTTCATATATGGGAAGTTCAAAAGATATATATGGAAGTTTTTGAGGAGATTGGAGTAGTCCACTATATGGAGTTGCCATATATGTAACTTGGCGACATGGCATTGTTAATGTGGCATTTTGTTGACATGGCAGCCACGTGGAGCACACTCATCAAGGTTACATCTTCTCGTTGGTCTAAATATGGTAAGAGAATCATGGAGTAAATTTAAAGGTTCTTAGAAGTTTCTTTACTTAGTTAAATATGGAAGAATTTTTGAATTGCATTCAAATGGAGAAGTTAAAGATTCAGCCCTATTATTCAACATTAATGGAGGAAATTAAGGTTTGAAAGTTAAACCTTGATTGATATTACTTTCCTTTATTGCTGATTCTATCTCATTAAAAGGATCCTCTACTCAAATCATGGAATCAATTATCCTACTCATTATGAATAATTGATATCCTCATTATAGCTAATTGAAATCTTCATTATGGGAGAATATTCTAAAGATATCTTGCATATATTCAACTACACCAATTGATTCTCTTCTTATTATCAACATTTTTAGTATGGAAACTTGATTAATTAAGGGCTTTTGAAGTTATGATTGATATCTTCATTGTTGGACAAATTTGCTTCATTATTTGAGAATATTTGGATGGATTTTCCACCATTTGGAGGTTTAAATTCAAATTTCAAATTAGCTATGCTTGTTATGGAAGCTAAGGAGCCAATTACACAATCAAAGGTGATTGAAGATTCAACTAGAAGTCAGAATTTATTATTTCTTATTTATGGTCGATTTTTCACGAATTATGAAGGATTTTGATGATATTTTAATCCTTAAAATCAGTCATGCATTATTGGAATTGATTTGCTCATTTAAGGCTGATTGGAGATCAACAAAAGTCAAAGATCTTGATGATCAATCAAGTTAGCTGATTATGGAAGGTAAATCAAGAATTCAAATGAAGGGCTGAGATTGGCTTGAAGACTTGACACATGGAGGGCTGAGATTGGCTTGAAGACTTGACACATGGAGGGCTGAGATTGATCAAGGAAAGCCTACTCTAGCACTATATAAAAGGGTCTCTTGAAGGCTTTGGAACAACTTTTGGAAGCCCTATCATTTTTGACATCATTAGCCAAGATTTTCATTCTCTCCAAGTCTTTCTTTTCCTCTATCTTCTTGAGAGAAAACTAAGAGAGTTCTCTACACTTCATTGTATTATTTTTGAGAGAACCCTATTTCTCAATCTCTACTATCTTGTAAAGAGCGTACAAAATCCAAACTAGTGAGTGTGAGACTCCAGAAATAGTTTGGTGGTGGTGAAGCCAAGTGAAGGCTTTGGTGGTTGTAAGAAAAGTTTCATATAGTGGATTTGATTGAAAATCCTAAGGAAGGGAATCCTTAGGTAGTGGATGTAAGCCATAAGGGCCGAACCACTATAAATCGCTGTGTCCTTCTTCTCTTCACTCTTTACTTATTCTTGCTTGATTATACTTGTTTGTTTTTGCTTTTGTGTGGCCAAATCCTAAGGCCTACATTCTTGTTGGCTATTATATTCTGATTTGCTTTAATTGATCATTCTTTGTACTCATTCAATATTCCATTTGGTTTATTTAAAGTCTTGTTATTGTTCAAATCACATATTTTTCACCAAGTTGTAATTTGAAGAGTATATTGGATCTAAGCACATACTAGCACAGCTGGCGGATATCATATTATCCATCTAGTATTTAAGTGCTCCCGTACTCTCAACTACAATTTTGGTTTATATTAAATTTGTTTTCTCATATATATACGTGCATAAGTTTTGCATTAAAGTTTTAAAATGTGTCAATTCACCCCCCCTCTTGACTAAGTTAGAACTCAACAAAAACAACTCAAAACCACCTCAAAGAGGACTCTAAATTTAAACACATTATTAAAGGCTGGAAATTTACATTTTCTTTCAATAATTTTGTTGCTTCCAAATATCATTATTTGCATTACGAGGATGTTCTATTACCTTGTAAACAACACCATAGCCTAAGCAAAATCATTTGTGGCACACAAAGTCGGTCCTGGGTTTTCAGAGGTCGGGATAAATTTTTTCAAGTATGCCCTTTATATAAATTAAATAAAAAAAATAAAAATTATCAATTAATTAATTTTATTAAAATTATAAGAATTTACAAAAAAATAAGAAAAAATAATTTGGGGCTCAATAAAACCTTATTTGAGAAAAATCCAATGGGACAAAACCTCAAATGAACGAAAAAGAGTATCTTGTATTGTAAATATTGTATTAAAAAACGAAAACAACATATTTGATTCTACATACTTCCTCTCAAATCTTCGTAAGCATTTCTTGATTTGATCAATCTTCCTTTCATCTAGGGTTGTCAAAAAATATCCAAAAATTGATGAACTGGACCAAACCGGACCGAACCATGCCTTTTAGATTGGTTCTAAGATTCAATGGTTAGGTCCTGGTTCTAAAAAATTAAGAACCAATATATTTAGTTTAGTTAGTGATTTTTTTTTTTCAAACCATAGTTCGAACCGAACCGGAACCGATATTATACTTATATATATATATTATAATTTTTTAAGTATATATATATATAGATATGTATAAATAGTATCACTTCTTAGGAAACTAGCAAGATTCATAAACTCTTTTATTTCTAACTTTTTATGCACTATTACTATACTGAATAGTTGATGTAATCTCATTTGATGAGATAGTTTATGAATTATTTTGTTTTACTTTTACTTCAAGACTTGAAACATTAATGAAGTTATGAGTTTATTTTAATTAACAAATTTGTTTGTAATTTCATATTTCGCGAAAATATTTAGAAGTTAAATGTTAATTAGAGATAATCGAAATCGAACCGGAATCGGTCCGGTGTGTCAGATTGGTCATGGTTTGGTTTATATATGTAATGGTTCAGTTACTAGATTTTTATAAAATCAGATCAATCCGAATCATTGACACCACTACTTTTATTCTCCACAATTAATCGAACTAAAAACAATCATCACATGTACCAATAAAATAAAAATAATAATGAATTCTTTTTTGACAGGGTGTAGGTGGCAAGTTCTTTTGTTAATTTTTTTTTTAATTTTTTATACACATATATACGTAAGTTTAAAAAAAAATTGTGCCCCCTCACTTGTGGGCCCTGGGCTGTGGCCCTGGTAGCCCTGGCCCAGGGCCGGCTCTGTCAGGCTCAGAAGGTGGATTTGCCTCGGCACCAATAATGGCATTGTCATATAACTGGGCTTCTGAACCACGACCTGACCCATTAGCTTCAGAGGATGGATTTGCCGGGCCATTTTGATATGATCGGAGTCCTAAATCAAGAGGGATCCCATTAGCTTCAGGACTTTCAATATTTGTGAATGGAGAACTAATGTTTCGATATTCGATTGGTCGGGCTACTAGATCGATACTACTGTCTGCTGCTTTGGCAAAAAAGAACAAACAAGGAAACAATGATGTTATCTCTGTTGGGATATTTTGCATAAAATAAAGGTTCTTCCTCTTTTTTTTCTTTTTTTTTTTGGTCTGAAATCAAGAAGAAACGTCAGTTTACTTACTTAATGCTGTCATCATGTTATTGATGCAAGATCGGATACGTGACCGAACAAGAATAAGTAGTACTGCTAGTAGACCTCCAGCACCAGCACAAGCACAAACACCAATAGCTACCTTAACCAAAATCTTGCTTCCCCCCTTTCCTGCAACAACCATGAAACATGTAGTACATTTAAGAGCTAAATGAAGAAAGTTGCTTGATATTGGATATCCTAGAAGTTTACCATTTCAATGTCCAACATCAGAAAATAAAAATAGAAACAGTCTGTGAACTAACATGAGAAACACATTTGTGGTATTCATACTTGATATCAAATGACTTGGAAACTATGCTGCTGCTTGCTATGAAAGGGACAAAAGCTCAAATTAGTTAGCCCAATATTTTATCTATTGTTGCAAAACAAAAGCATCGTGCTTTGCACATTGTCCATGCTAATGGGAGTCCAATGTCTAATGACTATATTTTACTAAACCAAAAAACATCTAATTAAAATGTTGAAAATTGATGTGCATTTTAGAAATTAAGAGAAGATAATTTCTAGAGAGAAATCTAGAGAGACTTGGAGGAAAATATCCATACAAAAGTAAAGAAAAGTCTAGAAACTACTAGTTTTTCCGTTTAAGTAGAAATCTAGAAAGACCTAAGAAAATATCTAGATTTAAAACTAACTAAGAATTATTATCTAAGAAAAATGAAAAATTCTCAAGAAAATTGGTGAAACAACCATGGGGGGGCCATACATAAGGCAAGCCAGAAAATAAAAATAAAAACTACAAACCAATTGCCTCCCAAACTTTCTACCAAAATTCTCTACCATCTTTCTAATTTTGGGGACAAGGACCATTGTAATATCACTTCCATTAATACAATTAATTTTTCATTTCTAAAACCTTAAACTACTTCAATCCAACTTCTTTTCCTCTAAACCTTTCCATCAATTACTAAAATTTCAACATAAAATGTCTTTTTTTCTTTCCCCATTTAAGGGAAGTATGTCAGACTTAATTAGTATGATATTGTTCTCCAACATGTCATGTTCTTGCACTAATATGATGTGTGCCAAAAATTAACTTTATTTTGATCGATTATATAATTAGGTTCCCTATCCTAGTACAGTAACTGTACAATTAGAGATAGAAAGACAGTGATCTTTATTCTTTAGCAGGTGTGTTTTTTAATTTTTCATTTGATTTACAAAAGCATAATTTGAGGCAAACTGGAATGAGGAGATCTAAGTTCAATCAAAAGTCCCAATCAACATGCACTTGGTAGCTAGCTAGCTAGGTATTTCATAAAGAAAACATACCAGTTGAGTTATTAAAATTTGTTGGAGGCGGCGGGGGTGCACTGCTGGGAGGTGGGATGGCTGGTCCACCTGGGGTAGAATTGTAGAATTTATAAACCTCAAACCTTATATTGCAGCTGGGCATGTGAATTTGTGCTCCTGTCTCCCATCCATACAAATTTAAGATATCATTAGTTGCCGAGTCCAAGCATACGCTGCAATTTAGTGATGATAAATCCTCACTGCACTGCACAAGAGCATATGTCATATCTAATTGTCCGACAGCAAACTTCTTTCCTTGAGATTGCCATGCTGCTTCTGCAACCAAACGATTCAGCAAGCTTTCCAGTTCCTGTTCAAACTGATTTGTGCTGTTGACAATTACTTCAGAGCTCCAATTAAAACGTGGTTGAGTCTCTAGGACACCAAATATGTAGCGATTTGAGTATCTTAACATGCAGTAATCATAAATTCCCAAAGCCTCCATCTGGTTGGGACAACAATGGAAGATCTCTTGAACAGAATCATGAACACATCTCGTGCAGCTATCCGATAACACATCTCCTCTGCAATAGGAGATTGCATAAACTATATCAGAAGTTTGGCCAACTGAGACATTGTAAAAGCCATTATTTAAACTGGTGTTTGATGGCAGGTAGGAGAGCGCAAGATTGAGGTTTTCCTTGAAAGGACTACCAATGGTATAGTTACCAGCTTCTGAACAATAACATTTTATGAAGGCTACTGGATCACCGGAGGTGATGGTGAAGGACTTGATTAGAGAATTGAATAGAAAGAATAGCAAGAATCTTGAACAATGAGACTCCATACAGAGCAGCACTGATGAGAAAATGTTCTTGTGCTGGGTTAACTATATAATAACTTGCTTTGATGATACCAACATTTTCTTTTGCAGAGCATTGCACTAGTAACCAATGGAATTATAACCTTAGGAATACGGAGTCAATAGTCAATGCTTTGCCTTCTGATTCTGTATGTGATTCATCAAGTATTTTATAAAAAAACATAAAATTTCGTTTCTTGTAATTTTTGTCTTAGAATGTACGTACCGAAGTTCGGACATCTCTAAAAAGTCCTACATAATTATTAATTACAGAGAATATTATATACCTATTAATTATAGAAAATATACCTTTTGAGGACAAACTTTTGTGCTCCCCCATTCAATAATTGGAAAGCATCTATGAGCGTAGCGACACAAGTTCAAAGACAAAAAAATATGTTTAGGATACTAAACATGGCGTCCAATAAGGAAATGTATCTGTACATACGCAGGGCCAGCTGAAGCTTAGGTGAGCCGTAAGTGATAATTATTTTAGAGGTCCTTTATTAATATAAATAAATAATAAATATTATTCAAAAATGATTTTGTATTTTTTGAGATAAAAAATCATTAATTAAATTTTTGGATTCAAATTTTTATAAAAAAAATTAATTGACAATATAACTAAATTACTTAATCTTTTTTAATGACATAATTGAATATAAATAACATTTTATTAATTTTAATTTCATAAATTTTCGTAAATTATGACAATATCTCAATGACCATTTTACCCCTTTCTATCATCTCTCTCCCCCCTCATCTCTTCTCCTTTCTCTCATATTCTTCCTCTTTAGCACTGCTCGCCAACGCTTGCCTCACCCTCGCCTCTCGTCGCTCGCCATCGGTCCCTGCCTTGCCTCTCGCTTGGCCAACTGCCGCCGCAAGAGGCGAGGCAGCGATTAGCTAGGCGAGAGGCAAGGCGGCAACGGTCGGACGGGCGAGAGGCGGGGCGGTAGCGATAAAGCAGGCGATAGGAGAGGCGGTGGTCGTCGGCCAGGTGAGGCAGCAACGGGCGTCGGGCAGTGAGTGTGAGACAGTAGCGGTGGCTAGCGATGAGGGTGAGGCAGCAACAGGCGGCAGGGCAGAGGCAGCGACGAGATGAAGGTTGTCAGAGGTAGTGTTGAAGGGGAGAGAGGAGAGAAGAAAAGATAATATCGTAAATTTATCGCGAGAAGTCCTCAATTTATCGTGATATTATCATTCTGTAAACCCACATGTTAAAGTGTTACTGTACAAATAGCATTATCCTTAAATTTTATACAACTTCATGTATTAGCAATTAATTATTATGTACCAAATGTGGCATGAAAAGGGTTGCTCATCTGTAGTTTCATGATCCATAGAAAAGAAGTTGAGTAAACAATTTTCTTCCCTTAAATTCCAATCCTATTTGAGTGAATTTACTTTGAGTTTTGTTTGGGGCTCATCAAACTCTTCCAACAGATTTCACGCCTTACTGGGAAGGTATTGAGAGCTTATTCTCCTCCTCAAAAATTAAAAAAATAAATAAGTGAAGGAACGAACTAGAGCAACGTACCTTCTAAAATCAGCCTGTGACAAAATTGTTATGAAAAAGAAACACTCTACTGCATATTGGAGGAGTAAATGAAGTGAGTGACTCGATCTAGGTTTTCAAACAAAATCGCAAAAGTGAGAATAAATGGATTACAAATACTCACATTACTTTTATATCAAAATTATATATAAAAATATATAGCTCGTAACACAAAAAATAAATACACAGTGAGATTATACGAACGGATTAACTACTGAAAATATGTCTCAAATTGAAATTGTATAAATCTTAACTAGCTTTTCCGAAGCATCTTGAACAATGCAAGAGTTGTATCAAAACAACTATGAATTAACTACTTAATTTCTGGGTCTCAGCAACCGTATACATTATGCATATATGTGTGTGTATATACAAATATACTTCACTAGCTACTACCAGAGGTACGACTGGGTAGTGATTGATAGCCTGATGTTGACGACAATGTGGATGAACCAATAATTGGCACAGATACTCTAATACTCGAAAAATTCTTGAGGTTATAAATAAAATTTTACAAAGGGTATAAGTAAAATTTTTGGAAGAATATCACTATAGGATATATTATCACAGTTCTAAATGACCGAATCGACCTTAAGGAATGTCCTGAACCCTAGATATTTAAGAAAAAATAATATAGTATTGACAAGTGATTCGAGGCATGATTTTAAGTGTCAAAAGAAATTAGATCGGGAACAGTTTTCGATACAGTTGTGGATCAGGCTGAGAAACTGAATCGACGTAGGAAACTTCCGAAAACTCAACTGAGTGTCCTAAGAACCTATATTTTATATGTGGAACAACGCCCTTAAGTGATATCGGGTTGAAATGAAAGGACTTAGGGTCAAATTAATTAATCGGGCTTAAGTGTAATTTGCCAATTTTGCCTGAGGGAGGTCAAAAAGATAGTTTTTCAAAAATTTCAAGGATCAAATCAAAAGTACAAAACTTGTGGGCTTTAATGGTAGTATTGGAAAAATCAAGAATTTTATGGAAAATGGTCAAAATAGCATTTGAAAGAATCAAGGAGGTCAAAGTGTAATAAAGTAAAAATATGTGTGAAACCTGCAAAATCGTCAACCAACTTTCTTGCGGCCATTTTCGGCTATAGGACGGTCAAGGGAGGGCTGGGGAATGTCGTATTCGACGAGGGAAGCTTGGGGTCCAAGCCTTGGGCTCTGATTGGTTGAAGAATGGTCGTATTTCGCCTATAAATAGCAAGGGTTTTGGCCAAAACTTAGCACACAAATTGGCCATGTTTTTGAGTTTTTTGAATAAGTGGTTAAAGGGCTTTTGATCCTTGCATCAAAAGGAGGAATTTTGGAGATTTTGGTGCATTTTGGAGTAGGTTTAAAGCTGGTTCGAAGCTTGGCTGGAAAATGCGATGTGGACGTTGGGGTCAGACCTGCAACTGGCCTTTTGAGGCTTTTTCAGATGATGTTTTGAGTAACCAAGCATGCCATTAGGATCGACTGAGAAAGAGCTTCAAGGGAGTGTGATCAGATTAGGCATCGAAGCAGCTACTGATGATTGGAAGTGAGAAAGAAGATCGACACGTGAATTGCATACACCACCCTTTACTCGTAGACACACGTTGGGCGCGTGAAGGTGCATGGGCCAAGGGAATTTTCTGAAATTAATTTTAATATTTTTTAAAATTATTTTAGAAATTATTGTGTTGAGAAATTTGAAAAAATACTTGAGGAGATAATTATTTTTGAATTATCGAGGTAAAAAATAAGAAAAAAATAAAATAAATTGTGAAAAATTAAGAAAAAATGGATTTTGATGTTCTCTTAAATAAATATGATGTTTAGGGAGTGTTGTGGCTCGAGGTTGAGTATAAGTATAAGTGTTTGAGGTTTGGCACGCAAATTGAGATCGTGCATGAGAATCAAGGCAATCTAAATACGTTCAAAGTGAGTGTTCCTACCCTAAAAAATTGATATTTTTTCTATATAAACGTGTTATGATTTCATGGAAAATAGTTTTGTTGCATGCAAACGGTAACCGATGACGATTGGTTTCATGTGGAAGGTTCGTCTCAAAACGTTTTGTACATGTGCATTGTATTTTATGCAATAAATGGTGTTCATAAAATATGTTTATATGATGCATTGAGTCGTGACATATGGCATTGTCATGCGTTTTGTGTTGTTCATATGGGATATCAGTCTAGCATGTTGTCTAGATAGTGTAGTCATAATGCCTCAAGGGTGTGCCAGAATAACGTATAGGGGTATCTTGTGCTGGTGTGCATGTCGGGATAGTCGCCTAGATTTCCGTGCCGGACCATATGACTAGAGAAGTTACACTAGGACAATCGGTTGTTCATGTGAGATATAAGTTGGGAATGGGTAATGTTTCTGAAATGCTTTTCAATTGGAACTTAATTCTTGACATAATTATGATTAGCCGAGTTTCTGCGTTGATGTTAACCCTCCTGTGCCGAAAGTAATAATTAACGATTGTTCCCGAGGTGTCGGGAAGATGCATTGACTTTACCCCTCTTAAGCTAGGACTATGTTATGTGAATGTGTTGGTGTGATGATATTGCCTTTAGGGAGATTACTCTTCCCATGTGGTTGGGCCAAATATCTATTGTATCGTTTCACTTCACCCATTAATTAAATCACTTTTTAACTTAAAAGAGTTAAATGAATCAAGGTCCTAAACAGAAAGAGATTTAAGGTTCATACTCACAATGTTCCTTTAATTTTGCTTGATTCACAATGAGTTTGGTCGTCTCTGGACAATTTAGCCATCCCAAAGTCTGCAATTTTAGGTTTCATACTTTCACTTAAAAGTATGTTGGCCGGTTTTATGTCGAGGTTGATTATGCAAGTTCCGAAATCCCTGTGCAGATAAAGAAGTCCTCCAACGATTCCCAGTATGAAACTGTGAAGTTTCTCCCACTGTCGATGTCCTCTCTCTACATGATCAAACAAATTAAGACAAATTATCATGCATCTTCGAGACTGATACGGTTTAAAATTTTTAATTGTTTAAAAAATATATTATATTTTTTTTCTTTAGGATTCTTTTTTTTTAGATTCTTATTATTACTTGAAGTTGAATTTCTATTTTCATTAGAATTTTTTTAATTTATAACTGACTTATATAAATAGAGATGTTATGTAATAGTTTTATTATCAATTTAAATAAAATAATAAGTATTCTTTATAAAAAGATTTCTTTTATATATTCTTTTTTCTGGATTCTTAAAGAGTAGAGTGAAATTGTATCCTTAAATGGCTTACCACGATGGTGATTTGATCACTCATTTACACAATTTTTTACATTCGCAGTGGGGTTTCAACTTTGATAAAATTAGATTAAGCAATTCATTCATGTTTCAATATCTAAGATAACTCTTGAATTAATCATAAAAAATTATCAACTTGCCTTAAATTATCATCTAAGGATGTAAATTTTCTATATAAAACTTTAATATGAATCTCATTCACGAATAGAGGCAACGAGAACTTACCAAATATGAACTTATCTAAACTTCCATTTCTCAAATTCAAAGACAAGGATTTTTTCTGTTCCTTCCAAACAGAAACCATCTCTAAAAAGTCCTGTATAATTATTAATTATAGAGAATATTATATACCTATTAATTATAAAAAATATACCTTTTGAGGACAAACTTTTGTGCTCCCCCATTCAATAATTGGAAAGCATCTATGAGCATAGCGACACAAGTTCAAAGACAAAAAAATATGTTTAGGATAGTAAACATGGCGTCCAATAAGGAAATGTATCTGTACATACGCAGGGCCAGCTGAAGATTAGGTAAGCCGTAAGTGATAATTATTTTAGAGTTTCTCTATTAATATAGATAAATAATAAATATTATTCAAAAATGATTTTTTTTATTTTTTGAGATAAAAAATCATTAATTAAATTTTTGGATTCAAATTTTTATAAAAAAAAAATAATTGACAATATAACTAAATTACTTAATCATTTTTATGACATAATTGAACATAAATAACATTTTATTAATTTTAATTTTAAAATTTTCGTAAATTATGTTTGGGAGATTGCCAGGCTGCTTGTGTCACCAAAAGATTCAACAAATTCTCTGGTTCTTGTTTAAACTGATACGTGATGTTGACAACTATCTTTGAGGTCCAATTAAAACTCGGCAGAGTCTCCAGGAGGCCAAACATGCTGCGATTTGAGTACCGTAGCAAGCAATAGTCGTAGAATCCAAGGGCCTCGATCTGATTGGGACAGCACTGGAAGATCTCTTGAATAGAGTCATCAACACAGCTCTTGCAGGTATCCGGGGATACATCTCCTCTACAATAAGAGATTGCATAGACTTTATCAGACGCCTGGCCAACTGAGACATTGTAGTAGCCGTAGTTGGAACTGGTGTTTGATGGGAGGTTGGAGAGGGCAAGCTTGAGGTTTTTCCTGAATGGACTGTCAAGGGTATAGTTCCCACTTTCCGAACAAAAGTTTCTTATGAAGTATCGTCGATCACCGGAGGTGATGGTGAAGGAGATTGTTAGAGAAATGGATAGAAGTAATAGCAATAATCTGTTTCCAGAATTAAACCCCATAGAAAATGATGAGAAAACTAAGGTTGTGTGCTTGTCTTAAGGCTTCTTCCTCCAACAACGGGGCTAATGCCGACTTCGTAAACAACATAGAGGAAGAATGAAGGAAATATCAGGTTCTAAGCCTACTTCCTTGACTACATCCTGATAACCGCCTGCCTGAAAATGCCTCGAGCCAATGTTCGAGTTACCAGGCAATAAATCTAGGCTTATGGATTATATTATTGTCACAATAGACCTTATAATCGATCCTATATATTTAATACCTTGCTTCGTTGATACCAACCATTTGTTTTCTAGAACATTGCAATAGTCAATTTGTCGATGTTTCATTGTTCTGATGTGGCCAAATCACTAGATTAAGTAAATTAGCCGTCTTAAGTTAAGAATGCATCAGAGAGTTGTCTTATTTCTCAAACTTTGCACTGTTTGTTTTTGCATGGGCTTCGTTAATTTATCTCAAAACAAAGTTTAGTTTTAATCTATCTGCTACTAATGTTACTTTGTTTCCTATTAAAAAAATGGTGTTTTAGTTAACTCCACCAGGGGATATTCTATGGTACTTACGGGTATGGATACAAATATCATGTACAATGCAAATGGTGTAATATATACCTAGAATAAGTACATTTTACACAAAAAGTTTATTATATACTACCATGCATGTAGAGACATTTCATATGTATAATATACCCTTTATATTGTCCAATACACCATTTATGTCACACTTTTTGCATAATACAGAGTATCAATGGCCTTGAATACTAACAGGTATCAATTATCAAATATCTACTTATCACTTGTTCTTATCATTACCTATTCTGCAATAACATATTCTCTTAGTGGGTGGGTTTCTTGGTCAACCCCTAAATTCTGACAAAGACATTTTCCAGCATTGCTTAGGGGTCCCGTTTTCCGGTAGAGTGCAAAAATGATAGTTGATTGTTTGTTGTGTTGCTTATGATCCTTGTGGTTGGCTAGAATAGAAATGAATTTGTGATCAATATAAGATTAAGGTGTGGATATTAAAAGAAATGTGTTATCTTGTTAAGTTGAGATCATGATATTGGGTTGTAGTTATTGATAAATCAACAGTAATGGATGCATATATCTTTAACGAGGCTCTCCATGTTCCCTCCTTCTTTCTGAAGCCTCAATGAATTCTTTGTTGGGCTAGTTTTCCTCCTTTCTGAAGATGCCCATTATTTTAAAGCCCATATGAGTTTAGGGTTTATATGTGGAAGACTAGGGGTATTTTTATCCTAAAAGTATAAAGTATAAAATATAAAAGGGCTTTAAACCCCTCTAAGTTGCAGCCGTACAAGAAGAAAAAGGAGAGAAGAAAAGTGCAAAAAATTGAATATAAGAGGTGCTGTCCAGTTTTGATCAAGAGGCTGTTTGGGGTAAAATCTGTGGTCTGATTTTCTGAAATTCTGTCAGCATTTTCATGACGCACGGATTTTCAATATGATCGGTGGAGATCAATTTTGGAACTCTTCGTTTACAGGTTTTTGCAGTAGTTGTTGTTGCAGTCTAATTTTATCTAATTTTGATCAGGAGGCAGTTTGGTGTTCGATCTATGGTCCCATTTCGCTAAAATTTGATCAACGTGTTCACAACACATGGGTCTACAATCTAAACAGTGAAAAACAGTTTTATAGTTCTCTGTTAATAGGTTTTTGCAACAGTTTTCAAGTTTCTACTTAGTAAGATCTTTCTTATTTCTGGTTGCAGTTATTTAGTTTTTAAAAGTAATTATTCGTGAAGATATATTGTTATATGCCTCTAGTTATTGACAATTAGAGAAGACTTTGATATATTCTCATTATTTGTTTGATAGTAGAAGTTTTCACGCGAAATTTTAATATTCTTGTGATTAAGTGATTGCTGCACATATTTCATATTATTCTCTATTTACTCATTTAACTTCTACTGATTCACACAAGAAAGAGAACAAAATACTCAAACATTCTTATAAGTTATTGATTTTGCATGTTTTTCTTCCAACATTCCTCCTATATATTTCATAGTTTCTCCAGATCAAGAACAACAAACAATAAAGACAGTGATATTGTTTCCAAACTGCAAGGCCGAACAGGGAAACCGATTGCAAAATCATCGAACACACTTTGGTTTTCACAAACAAGGGAGTTTTTTGACTTTTTTTTTTTTTTTTGTGTTTTCTGCCTCTCAATCCAAAACCAATATCATTGTTTGTACGTGCATGTATGGAATGATTTCACACCTTACTGGAAAGGTATTGAAAGCTTATTTACCTCCTTAAAAATTAAAAATATAAATAAGTGAAGGAACAAACTAGACCAACCTTCTAAAGTCAGCCAGTGACAAAATTGTTATGCAAAAGAAACGGTCTACTGCATATTGGAGTAAAGTGAGTGACTCTAGTTTTTCGAACAAAATTGCGAAAGTGAGAATAAATGTATTACAAATAATCACATTACTTTTATTTCAAAATTATAATAAAAAATATATAGCACGTAACACAAGAAATAAACACACAGCGAGATTATACGAACGGATTAACTACTGAAAATATGTCTCAAATTGAAATTGCATATATCTTAGCTAGCTTTTCCAAACATCTTCAACAATGCAAGAATTGTATCGAAACAACTATGAATTAACTACTTGCTGGGTCTCAGCAACCGTCATGCATGCATACACATTAGGCATATACGTATATATATATATATATAAATACAAATATACTTAACTAGCTACTACCAGAGGTATGGCTGGGTAGTGATTGATAGCCCGATGTTGACGACGATGTGGATGAACCAACAATTGGCACAGACATTTGCATCTCAGAATCACTTGGCACAAAAAAAGGTGGCTTCAAAGGTGGTGGTAGTTGGATAGAGGAGTCCTTGAGCCATGTATCGATTTCCTCCATTTCTGGTCTGAGAGCTTCATTTGCTTGAACACACAACAACCCAATGTGGATGCATCTCTTTATTTGATCAATAGCTCCTGATGGGTTACTTCCCAATATTGATGGATCGTAGAGATCTGAAACTCTGTCATTCCTCATCAAACTTATCCATGCCTACGAGAAATTAGCAGAAGTCAAGTCACTATACATATATATATAGAGAGAGAGAGAGAGAGAGAGAGAGAGGAAAAAAGATAATTTGTGTAATTTTGGTATATGAGAAAAAATACTTACGCAGCTAAGCAAGTGAACCCCAGGATCAGCAGAATTGTTCCTTCGACCGCTCACAATTTCCAGTACCAGCACACCGAAACTATATACATCTGACCGTGCTGAGAAACGCCGGCAATTGGCATATTCAGGAGCCAAATATCCACTGTATCGTTTCACTTCACCCATTAATTAAATCACTTTTTAACTTAAAAAGAGTTAAATGAATCAAGGTCCTAAACAGAAAGAGATTTAAGGTTCATACTCACAATGTTCCTTTAATTTTGCTTGATTCACAATGAGTTTGGTCGTCTCTGAACAATTTAGCCATCCCAAAGTCTGCAATTTTAGGTTCCATACTTTCACTTAAAAGTATGTTGGCTGGTTTTATGTCGCGGTGGATTATGCGAGTTCCGAAATCCCTGTGCAGATAAAGAAGTCCTCCAACGATTCCCAGTATGAAACTGTGAAGTCTCTCCCACTGTCGATGTCCTCTCTCTACACGATCAAACAAATCAAGACAAGTTATCATGCATATTCGACATTGATACGGTTTAAAATTTTTAATTATTTAAAAAATATATTATATTTTTCTTTCTTTAGGATTCTTAATTTTTTTAAAATTTTTTGGATCACATCCCTTTACAAACGTCTAACCACGATGTCCCTTTTTGTGACGAAAAGTTTAACCCGAATTTGATCCACCAACAATTACACTAGGGAAGGATTCGAACTTGAATACCCAAACTAGTCCATCTCCCCCAACCACCGCTGGGCAACCATGTGGGGTAATTTTTTTTTTTTTTTCAGATTCTTATTATTATTTGAAGTTGAATTTCTATTTTCATTAGAATTTTTTTTAATTTATAATAGACTTATATAAATAAAGATATTATGTAATAATTTTATTATCAATTTAAATAAAATAATAAGTATTCTTTCTAAGATTTCTTTTATATATATTTTTTTTTATGAATTCTTAAAGAGTAGAGTGAAATTATATTCTTAAATAGGTTCCTAAAGTGGTGATTTGACCACTCATTTATATAATTTTTTTCATTTGCAGTCCGATTTCAACTTTACTAAAATCAAATTAAGCAACTCATTCACGTTTCAATGTCTAATTAAGATAACTCTTGAATTAATCAAAAAAATTATCAATGTGCCTTAAATTATCATTTAAGGATGTAAATTTTCTATATAAAACTTTAATATGAACCTCATTCACGAATAGAGGCAACGAGAACTTACCGAATATGAACTTATCTAAACTTCCATTTTTCACAAATTCAAAAACAAGGATTTTTTCCGTTCCTTCCAAGCAGAAACCAAGAAATTTCACCAGATTTTCGTGCTCAAGCTTCGCCAGTACTGACAACTCATTTTTGAATTCATCATCATTGCAGGAACTTAGCTTCAGCCGCTTCACTGCAATTTCTTGTCCATCTGGAAGTGTAGCCTGAAGAAGATGTATTGGATAGAATCATTAATTCAAGACAAGTCAAAACCACCTCAAAGAGGACTCTAAATTTAAACACATTATTAAAGGCTAGCTGGAAATTCACATTTTCTTTCAATAATTTTGTTGCTTCCAAATATCATTATTTGCTTTACGAGGATGTTCTATTACCTTATAAACAACACCATATGCACCTCGACCAAGAACATTAGCCTGAGCAAAATCATTTGTGGCAGCCTTAATACTGGAAAGTTGGAATCGTTTAATTTCCCCAGCAATAACATGATTTCCAGATGGCTGGGCTTCTAGAACTTTACCAACTTCATCAGGCTCAGAAGGTGGATTTGCCTCGGCACCAATAATGGCATTATCATCATATAACTGGGCTTCTGAACCACGACCTGACCCATTAGCTTCAGGACTTTCAATATTTGTGAATGGAGAACTAATGTTTCCATATTCGGTTCGGGCAATTAGATCGATACTATTGTCTCCTGCTTTAGCAAAAAAGAACAAACAAGGAAACAATGATGTTATCTCTGTTGGGATATTTTGTATAAAATAAAGGTTCTTCTTCTTCTTTTTTTTCTTTTTTTCTTTTTTTTTTTTTTTTTGTCTGAAAACAAGAAGAAACGTCAGTTTACTTACTTAATGCTTTCTTTTTTGGTTTCATCATCTTATTGATACAAGGTTGGATTGGTTTCATCATCTTATTGATGCAAGGTCGGATACGTGACCGAACAAGAATAAGTACTGCTAGTAGACCTCCAGCACCAGCACAAGCACCAACACCAATAGCTACCTTAACCAAAATCTTGCTTCCCCCCTTTCCTGCAACAACCATGAAACATTTAGTACATTTAAGAGCTAAATGAAGAAAGTTGCTTGATATTGGATATCCTAGAAGTTTACCATTTCAATGTCCAACATCAGAAAATAAAAATAGAAACAGTCTGTGAACTAACATGAGAAACACATTTGTGGTATTCATACTTGATATCAAATGACTTGGAAACTATTCTGCTGCTTGCTATGAAAGGAACAAAAGCTCAAATTAGTTAGCCCAATATTTTATCTATTGTTGCAAAACAAAAGCATCGTGCTTTGCACATTGTCCATGCTAATGGGAGTCCAATGTCTAATGACTATATTTTACTAAACCAAAAAACATCTAATTAAAATGTTGAAAATTGATGTACATTCTAGAAATTAAGAGAAGATAATTTCAAGAGAGAAATCTAGAGAGACTTGGAGGAAAATATCCATACAAAAGTAAAGAAAAGTCTAGAAACTACTAGTTTTTCCTTTAAGTAGAAATTTAGAAAGACCTAAGAAAATATCTAGATTTAAAACTAACTAAGAATTATTATCTAAGAAAAATGAAAAATTCTCAAGAAAATTGGTGAAACAACCATGGGGGCCATACATAAGGCAAGCCAGAAAATAAAAATAAAAACTACAAACCAATCGCCTCCCAAAACTTCCTACCAAAATTCTCTACCATCTTTCTAATTTTGGAGACAAGGGCTTCAACCCAACCATTGTAATATCACTTCCATTAATACAATTAATTTTTCATTTCTGAAACCTTAAACTACTTCAATCCAACTTCTTTTCCTTTAAACCTTTCCATCAATTACTAAAATTCCAACAAGAAAATATGTCTTTTTTTCTTTCCCCATTTAAGGGAAGTATTTCAAACTTAATTAACATGATGTTGTTTTCCATCATGTCATGTTCTTGCACTAATATGATGTGTGCCAAAAATTAACTTCATTTTGATCGATTATATAATTAGGTTCCCTATCCTAGTACAGTAACTGTATAATTAGAGCTAGAAAGACAGTGATCTTTAGCAGGTGTGTTTTTTAATTTTTCATTTGATTTACAAAAGCATAATTTGAGGCAAACTGGAATCAGGAGATCTAAGTTCAATCAAAAGTCCCAATCAACATGCATTTGGTAGCTAGCTAGGTATTTCATAAACAAAACATACCAGTTGAGTTATTAAAATTTGTTGGAGGCGGCGGGGGTGCATTGCTGGGAGGTCGGATGGCTGGTCCACCTGGGGTAGAATTGTAGAATTTATAAACCTCAAACCTTATATTGCAGCTGGGCATGTGAATTTGTGCTCCTGTCTCCCATCCATACAAATTTAAGATATCATTAGTTGCCGAGTCCAAGCATACGCTGCAATTTAGTGATGATAAATCCTCACTGCACTGCACAAGAGCATATGTCATATCTAATTGTCCGACAGCAAACTTCTTTCCTTGAGATTGCCATGCTGCTTCTGCAACCAAACGATTCAGCAAGCTTTCCAGTTCCTGTTCAAACTGATTTGTGCTGTTGACAATTACTTCAGAGCTCCAATTAAAACGTGGTTGAGTCTCTAAGACACCAAATATGTAGCGATTTGAGTATCTTAACATGCAGTAATCATAAAATCCCAAAGCCTCCATCTGGTTGGGACAACAGTGGAAGATCTCTTGAACAGAATCATAAACACAGCTCCTGCAGATATCCGATAACACATCTCCTCTGCAATAGGAGATTGCATAAACTATATCAGAAGTTTGGCCAACTGAGACATTGTAAAAGCCATTATTTAAACTGGTGTTTGATGGCAGGTAGGAGAGCGCAAGATTGAGGTTTTCCTTGAAAGGACTACCAATGGTATAGTTACCAGCTTCTGAACAATAACATTTTATGAAGGCTGATGGATCACCGGAGGTGATGGTGAAGGACTTGATTAGAGAATTGAATAGAAAGAATAGCAAGAATCTTGAACAATGAGACTCCATTCAGAGCAGCAAACAACAACATATCCAGCCGTTATCCCACTATGTGGGGTTGGCTACATAAATTCTAGACTTTTATGTGAGTTACATCCCAATAAATAGTTTGTCTAGAATTCATATTTTGATCCGACTAAATTTTATGCTGGCTTTCAGCTAATTATATAATAACTTGCTTTGATGATACCAATGCTTTCTTTTCCAGAGTATTGCACTACTAACCAATGGAATTATAACCTTAGGAATACGGAGTCAATAGTCAATGCTTTGTATGCTTGACATGACATGACCTAATTACTAGACAATGAAAGTAAATTAGCCGTCTTAAGAATGAGCCAAATTGGAGTGTTCCAGAGCATTGTAATTTTTGTCTTAGAATGTACCGAAGTTCGGACATCTCTAAGAAGTCCTACATAATTATTAATTATAGAGAATATACCTATTAATTATAGAAAATATACCTTTTCAGGACAAACTTTTGTGCTCCCCCGTTCGATAATTGGAAAGCTCTATGAGCAGCAACACGAGTTCCAAAGACAAAAACATATGTTTAGGATAGTAAACATGGCATCCTATAAAGAAATGTATTTGTACATACGCAGGGCTGACTGAAGATTAAGTGGGCTTATAATTATTTTAGAGGTCTTTTATTAATAAAAATTATTAAAAATTTATTTTTCTTATTTTTTGAGATACAACATTATTGATTAAATTTTTATATTCAAGTTTATAATATAATTTTTTTAATTAATAATATAATCAAATTATTTAATTTTTTATGACATAATTGAACATAAATAAAATTTTATTAATTTTAATTTTTTTTAAAAAATCTTTTTTCTGAAACTATAGTAATAGAAATGGTTAGTAGTATTGTGTACCTATCCATACATTTAGAAAAGAATTTATCTTTTTATAAAATTTACTATCATAAATGGTATTTTTATTTCTATGGTTATAATTTCTTTTAAAATTTTTAATTTTAAAAAAATTTAAAATTTAAAAAATATTTCTTTAAATTATGAAAACACATTAACTAAATTGGGTGTTATATGAATAGTAGATTCAGATCTATAGATAGATTAGATTTATTTTCACCAAAAGTCAAATTAAACCTATCATATGATGGATGGAGTATATAAATTAGAATTTATTAAAAACTATATATTTTATCTTCTGGGAAAGAAAATAGATTATAATAAATTTAATTTACAAATATAACATAATAATAGTTTGTCTAATTATAACTCTAGATTTATTTATCAATTTAGATTGTTCACACCACCAATGATCATAACTATCCACTCTCATTTTTTATTTTTATATTGTTCTAGATTGGGTAAGGAGTATTAAAACAAATTAATGTGAGAAATACACTATTTGATACATTTTCTATCAAATTAAAGTATTTTTTTCTTATTTACCTACGGCATAAGACACATTTGTGCCCTTGAACTTGGGGCTTTTAACTATTTGTGCCCCTAAACTTCGAAGGGACCTTACACACTTGAAGTCTGAATTTTGGACTCATCATGCACTTCATTATCCAATCAATACCACACATGAAATCACGCACAGTTCAAAAGGGTGAGCATAGAGGCAGAGCCAAGATATTTAAGTAACGAGGGCAAACAATAATGAAAAAAAAAAAACAAAACTTAAAGTTATATAACAATTATCTACATTGATAAAAAAAAAATATATTGTAATATAACATCAAAATATATTATATCAAACATTATTATAGTACTTTTACATAAACTCGAACACATGTTTCTCAAAAAAATTATTTAGTTTCAAAAGCATAAATAATGTACTTACAACAAATTCAATAAAGTCAGAAGGTGAATAATCAAAAAGCGGCAACTTTAATAGATCATCTTCAGAATTGAATGATATAGTTCAATTTGTTTAATTGAACTCCACTAATTGATTTAAATTTCATCTGTCTAGACACATAAATTATAAAAACAAACTATGAGCCATGAGACCAAGATAAGTAGAAATCAAAATCATTTTTAATCTACAATTCACATCATTAATCAACAAATTAAAATTAGGAAACTAAGCTAAATCACTTTTAATCTATTTTAAAACCATCAAAATGTCAAAAATAAAAATAAAAAGTAAGAAGAGGATTTTACCTGTAATTAAGAAAAATATTCATTAAAACTAAGAAAATTAAAAACCTATTTTCAATACTCCTTAATTTGTTAACAAAATTTAAGAGATAAAAATGAAATACCAAAGAAATTTGGGAGACAAAGAGAAGAAATAAAGTAGACAGGAAAAAATAGAAATGGAGAAAGGGTTAAACAACGTGAGAAGAGAGAAAGAAGATATTTAGGATGAATTGGAATTATAAGTAAAATTACTGTAATAACCTAAGCCTTCAAAATTTTTTAAACCAAAAGATTAGTTGAAGGGCAAAAATGTAAACTCAAAATAAATATTGTAAGCACCCCGCCCGAATTTCTCAACCACCCGGACTACCCGAACGGGAGCGTCTACAGAAGGGAAAAAGAATGAGACACATGACCAAAAATCACCCTGGCATATATACACAAAAATAAGAATAGTGGAAACAAAGCTAAACACATGCATGCACTACGGGTACCCTACTATCACAGCAGTCACATGATAAATAAATAAACACAGACTCCTGTGCCGACATACACGAGACTCGAGGAAAGACCTGGCACAGTACAAAATAATAAAGTAAATCCTACTCAACCATCAGAGTTGACAGGGACATGACAGGACTGCCTGTACACCATACCGACTCTGCCACTAGGCACTGACTCCCTTGCCATGG
This sequence comes from Diospyros lotus, assembly GCF_014633365.1. NCBI lineage: Eukaryota > Viridiplantae > Streptophyta > Magnoliopsida > Ericales > Ebenaceae > Diospyros > Diospyros lotus. Next base: position 11,754,988 of record NC_068339.1, on the reverse strand, counting down.
TCCACGCTGCCACTACCTGGAATGATGGAAAAATAAGGTGAGTCAAAAGACTCAGCAAGCATAAGACAAGAAAGGCTGAAGGCTGCACAAAGCCAATAAACTTCTCCCAGAACACCAACCCCCAAATACACACAAGCCATGAGATGCTATAACACAATTGTATAGTATAATAAAAACATATACCGGTCCTTGGGGCCCACATAAGACACTTGGCACCCAAAACTCATACCAACTTGTTGCTGCCCTAGACGATAACAAATACCTCCAGCAAATCCGTGTGCGCCATCTCGGGACGATACTCTCGTCACCCGTCCATGTCGGTACTCCCAACACTCGAGCCATAGGCTCCCTCGGAATGGTACTCTTGTCCGAGAACTAATAACTACCGGTAACCATGCAATGCACATAATAATGTAATGGTATAGTGAGCATCAACGTGATACACCGGTGCCCATACATCCAGGCATCAGGTCATGCTCCGCCCACATAGTAAACCACACGCGATGCATATGCCCGTGCTGGATGCAACCTGACCAAGCTAGAATGTCCGTGTCCAAGCATACTCAATAAATGAATATCCCAACATGCAGCCCAAACCCATGTGCATATCAAATCATGAACAGTAATATAATAAATCTAAACGTGCAATAAATCACATACTGGTAGAGCTAGTCAGCAGTGTCCGGCACCGGTCAACGGTCAGTGACTAGGAGTGTCCACTCGACGGTCCACTTCAGGGCCGTACAATAGTGTACTCCAACGTCACCAACAACCGACCCCTGCCCTACTGCTCAATAGCTCTAACCGGACCATAAATAAATCCAAAAAAAATAGTGAATAAACTCACACGTCTAAGAACCTAGTCCCCCAATCTGGGTCTAGCATCATTCCGAAAAGAATGGGGGCGATACAAACCCCCGTAGGCACTCAACAAATAAAACTCTAGAAATCTCGAATTTAATTTAACTTAAAACAAATAAACAATAATTCAACAAATAAGACTAGGCGCCGAATTAAAGTAAGGGGGATGATAAAATACGAGAAATCACAGGGTCTTTCACGAGAATTGAAGAACACGAAGAGAATGTTAGGAGCTTACATTTATACGGTCGTTTCTTGCATTTCTTGCACTCCCGCTATGAAGTAAAACGTTTAATAGCGATTAATAAAATCCTGGCTGGCATTAATTAAATCTAACCATGTAATATAAATAATTTAACCATCTAAAATCCTACGTAGGCGCACCTCAAATAAAATCCCAACAAATCTCATATTTATTTTAAATTAAATAACGCCAATAACATCTTCCATTTATATATATAATTAATACGCGATACCGAAACGAGTTAAGGGAAGACGAGGGGATCATAAAATGGAAAAAAATCGCAAGAGTAGATGAGAACTTGCCTCGTTTAAGCTGATTACAACGTTTCCCCTCTTAAACACCACCAAATTAATACATGCTGAAAAATAGAATAACTCCCAAAATTAATAAAATTGGACCCAGAACAAAATTCTAACCGTACAAAATGATTAATACGTATTTATTTACTTACCTGACTAATTAAATCGCTATTAAACCTCAATTAATCTTGAATTTTCACCCAAATTTGGCCCCCTACGCACTGCTCATCTTCTTCCATTTTTCTTTCTCTGATTTTGTTTCAAATTTGGCCGAAATCGGCCTTAAAATCGTGGCTTAAAAACCACAAAAGAAAGCACCAGAGACTGCCGCGTGGCAGCCCAGCGGAAGCCACCGCCTTTAGGACCAAAACGACGCCGTTTTGGGCTCCTCTTTGCTGGAAAAATCAACGAAATCCTCCTTCGCGCGCGGTTGACTCAAACCCCAGACCTCCCGCTCTTATGCGCGCGCGCGTTACCGCACAAGCTGGCTTCATCTTCAATATACATGTGAACATTAATAAACTTAAAGCAATCATTTTCCACTTCCACAAATCACATTTAAACCCCCACAACTTTCATAAATTGCATACTCGCTCGAACTTCAATTCCTCTTATTACACTTATACCCCGAATTTCTAGAAAATCCACTAAATTAATTTATTTTCTTATTTCCATAAATACTCCCAATTAAATAATTATTTTCTCTAAACAACATAAATAAATATTTTTCTTAAATCACCAAATACCCAAATAAATTAATATTTCCTTTTAAACCCACAAATATTCAATAATCACCACAAACAAATTAATTAATAATTATCAACCAAATAATTTAATTAATTAACTTTAATTCCTTATTTTCCTCAAATCACATAAATAAATACCTCCTCTTAAATTCTCAAATATTCAATAATATCCTCAAACACCGCTTTGAATAATTATTATTTATTTTTAAATTTTAAGATATTACAAATATAATAAATTTTCAAAAAAAAATTGTTTGGGTAATGGGGGCAACTAACCCCACAATGGATTAGCCACTGGGTGAGTAGCAAATTTTGACACCTGTGGGGAAAGGTGAGTCACCAGCAAGGAAAAGGGGGAAAAAACAGAGGACACCGACAAAGGAGGCAATGGGTCAATCGCCCACGTCGCTAACAACCATTGACGCATACACCACTGTCAGCCTGGCTCTTCCTTACTACCGTTAATTTTAGCTTTTGGGAGTGACCACCATCGACCGTCGTTCAACCACTATCGCGATCTCTATTTGTCATTCTACCACTATCGTCGTCAACTCGTTCTTCCTTATCACCAGTCGCCTCTAGTTCTTGCTCGACCAACCGCTTTTTGTATCGCCACCACCATTGCCGGCTTACCACTCGACACTTCCCTTTGCATTGCGACCATCAGTCTCTCTCATTGCTCCATTGTAACCGACCCTGCCTTGCCTTCAATTTGCCTTCACCAGTCACTAGTCATCGTCGACAACCCACTCATCGTTGCTCTTGCCTTAGCCGACTGACCCATCGGTCGATAGACCTACCCATTGCCAACCAATCCATCCTCTTCGTCGCCACTGACTATTGTTTCCTCTCCCCTCCCTCGTCGACGACCATTGTTTTCTTACCCCCTTTTACCAATGAGCTTTGTTTCCTCTCCCATCTCTCTCTCTATTTCCTTCTTCTTCTTCATTGGCAACCCACATTTCCCATCTCTTACCGACAGCCCATTAATAGTGAACGTGTATCTCACGCGTATGCGTTTGAGTTTTGAGATGTGAGATAAGGCCAAAAATAAAATTTAAGAGACATGATAGATCCCCTCAAAATTCAAGGATACAAATGGTTAAAAGCCTCAAGTTTAGAAGCACAAATATGTTTTATGCCTTTAGTTGTTCTTCTCATTTTTGGGACCCCACGCTTTTTGGAGCCCCATAAGCATAGGCCATGCCTTGAGCCTGTACTACTGCAACAACTATAACTATGTATGAAACAGTACCTGCTAGAGTTAAATGAGTAGAGTCGGTTTATATATACATGTTAGCATTTCGATGTCAACGTCAAAAACAGAAAGAAAAAAGAACAAAAAGACACTTGGCAATCTTTGAAATAACATTATAAAGGCATCTGCAAAATTCCTAATTGACATTTCTGTTCGCTAGCTCTTGAAATTTTGTTTTGATATGGATGTAATCTGTCAAATAAAACTCAATTTGACCAATAGGCGGAATTTGTCAAATAAATTGAGAGTTAGAACAACTGATCTTTTTTTCTTTTCTTTTTTTTATAAGAAATGACAATTTTTAATTATTTAAAAGAGCAACACCCAGAACCTATATATATCAAGAGGCGGACGTTGCTAAAAGAATACCCAAAACAGAAATGCCTCTGTTCCTACAAAAAATCCCCAACCCATGGCAAAGCCTCCACATATCGCCTTAAAAGTTAAAATCAGCTCCTATTCAAAGCCATATATAGCAGCACTAATTAATTAATATAGTAGTCCACTACTAATGCCAAAAAAACATTTAGACAAACATCGCCTTAAACTGGTCATATATATAGTTTCGGGCAAACTGAATTCAGAAGATTCAAAGTATTCAATCAATGAATTAAAGCTGCCAATAATGGACATGCACTCAGTAGCTAGCTAGATATTCTGTGATGCAAAAATGGACGTTCCAGTTGGAGGTGGATGGGAGCTGGTAGGAGAAGGCAAGGTTGATGTTTTCATGAAGAAGGCTCGCTGATCAATGGGGAGTGAGTGTGTGTGTGTGTGTGTGTGAGAGAGAGAGAGAGAGAGAGCCATAATAATCTTCAAGAAATTAGGTTCTTAATTAATAGCTTGCTTCTTCGCTTACACCAATTAGTAAGCCATTAACTGACCCACTTAAAATTAATTTGAAGTCAAAGCCCCAATTGGAATTTGTCATCTGGTCGCTGTTCCTCCAACCCCAATTCTTCCATTCATGCTCATGCATGATTCAATCCCCAAATATTATTTTATTGACGAAAATTTCAGTTCTCTTCTCACCTCTCCCCCCTCACGCCATTCCAACTACTAAATCAAAACTCATGCAATTTCATTTCTCACCAACTAATGTATACTTTGAGCTATGTTACATGAAAATTGAAACAGAAAATATTTTAGATAAGAAATGAAAATATGGAAACAGACATTCTTCTAAAAAAATAGTCATAAATAAGGTCTGAAACGGAAATAGGAAACGTTTCGGAAACGAAAAAATGACTTTTACGAGGTGTTTCCGTACAACATACCTCTTAAGCATTTTAAGAATATATTTTAATATTATAAATTTTATATTAATAAAGTGAATTTTTAAAATAAATCGAAACAAGGGAGAGATGTGCAGGCAGGCCGCGGACGTGCTGAATAATGTTAGATTTGCACATCAACATTATTCTGGTATTACTCTGTGCAGGACCATCTTAAAGAATATTTATGAGCTTAAAAATTAATTTAGTGACTCTTTAATAATATAAGTAAATATTAAAAATTATTTAATTTTTACTTTGTTTATTTTTTGAGATACAAAATTACTAATTAAATTTTTGTATTCAAGTCTGAAAAATAAATATTTTTTAATTGATAATATAGACAAGAAAAAAAGATCTAAAAAGGTAAAATTTAAATAAGCAAAAAATATGAAAAGTTTACAAAGAGATCCTACAAATTAAAAATTCACTAATTTACTTTTATTTTTTTATTTAATGCCCATACCAATATAGATTCCCCAAACGAAATTTTTGTCTTCAATAGAATTATTTTATTAAATTATTCTCTTAAAATAATATTATTTTTTGTCTTTTGTTTTCATTGTGTTGCTAATTTACACCCTATTATTTATTGTCTGACATTGAAAAATAATCCATATATATATTTTGAAAATTAGGGATCTCTTCATTTAAATGATATCTCACTATACATTATCTAATATTAAAAAATAATCTATAAACTAGAAGAGTTAGGCCTCCTTGTTTAAATAAAATAACAAAATAAATAGAGTTTAAATTCAAAGAAAATTATCATAAAATAGAATTAATAATTTTATATCTTAAAATATATAAAAAAATTAATTAATTATTAATTTTGGAGTCCCTCCTTCTCCTTCTTAGGGTCTTAGCCATAGAACTTAGCAGACTATGTCTTGATCCGAACATGTACGTAAATATAAATATATTAAAAAATAAAATATATATATATATATATGTATTGGGTTAGGATAGGCAGGACCTCCCCCATATGCCATATCCGTTTCTGGTAGGTATTTTCACAGAGTCTCCCATAACTCATCGTTTCATATGTATTGACTCTCCATTAATTACCATCTCTAACTATCATCTTATTCTTAGATATAGGTGCTTTCTTATATTTTAAGATCATTTTCTTAAAAACTCAAGTTTTATCTCTTAATTATACTCTCTCTTTGTATAAGATTATCTTTATCTTTTATATAACTCTCTCTATAAATATTTGATACATAAGCTATAAAAATTATTTAAAAAATATAAATTCATTGTTATATTTAAGTTGTGTATCCTTTAATATGAGTGAAAAATTATAATCTGTCAAACTGATATTATTTAGTGGACTAAAATCTTTGTGATGATAATAATAACAGTTAACTAAAAAAAACCAACTTCTTATCATATTTTTAATTAGGTATCAAAGTTTTGTTCCAGTATTAAAAAATTATTGAGTGAGAGGTCAATTCTTTTTATAATTAATTTTATAATAAAATAAAATAAATTTGAGATTATTATTCTTGCGTAATCTCTTATCATTCATACCCTTAATTTCAGCAGATGAAATAAATCGTAGGTATAAATTTTGTCTCACTATACAAGACAAAGAATTGAACTAATAATCTATCGATACAAAACACAACTTGATTTAATCACTGGACGTGTGATCCAGGAACAAAAAATAAAACTAAACTTCATGGGAAGGAAAGTGCCTTCATGGTAGCACCTTTAATAAAAACAAATAAAGCAATTTGAAAATGGGGGAGGCTCAGTGAGAGTTATCTTGAGACTCAATTCTCAGCTCTTAATATCACCAAGTCAGATTAATCATGTGGATCTAAGTGCTCATCACGTTAGAGCTCAAACTCTCACGTCATCTTATAGCTTGACATGAGATTAAGCCAATTGCCACTTTAATATGTCTTTATATATTATTACATATATTGGATTGCAAATTTTATTATGCCAAACACTCCCCCCACCCCCAAAAAAAAAAAAAAAAGTGTTTACTATATATAAATGATTTAGAGATAATTCGTGAATTAAAAGTTGGGAATATTCATGTTAATGCTCGCTTAATTAGTGACACTAAATTAAGCTATTGAATTTAATTAAGTGGTTTAGAGATTAATTATCTATATCTATATATCATGAAGGTACAGATTAGGTTCATTTATTCAAAGCGACAGGTGGACCCCCAAGGCAAGAAGCTTGTATATTAAAGTGTCCATATAAACTTACCTGCAATAATTGAGTTCACTGGCATTGGCAACAGTGCTTATAATATATACATATGTGCGGTACATTCATGCCATGTCTCAACAATATTCCAAACATGTTCCCAGGAGAGAGTAGTATTTACATAGTACTGATGAAGACATATTTTTCAACTTTATGTAGCTAATTGATGGTGGCCATCTTAGGTAAAATCACAAATTAAATATTATTGCAACTGATATTACTATATATTATCCCTTTTATATTAATGCAGAATCAAGCATCACGTTACATGAATGTGATCATGAAACAAATTAAAACTTATAAACTAATTAAGATAGAGTGGCATTTCAATTAGCTAGCTTCCCACTTTGCTTAAACTTTGGGAATGAGAGGGCAAGTTTATAATATCTTGGAAAAGGAGGGATTAGAGTGGTTGCAAGATGAATATTTATGTATATATTAATTAGGGGGAGGGCCGGGGTTGAGTATATGAAGAAGTCAAATCATGTGAAAGAATTTGTATCCATTATATCATGTTGTGAACTGAACTTAATTCCCAATTGCCAAGCCTAGTCAATGCCAGTATATAATACATTATTCGACGAACAAGGGAATATGCCCTTTTTGAATTTTCAATGCTAAAAATATATAATGAGAAGAAAAAACAAAAATTAATAACCAAACACTGCCTAGGCCTCATTGTTGAAATTTATATATATGCTGCATGGATGAAACCTCGCTGGTATCACCTTGGTTTTGTATGCATGTATAATTATTATCTTCTAGTTAATAGGCCACCATTGTTGGCCAGGCTAGCAATGGCAGGAACAAGATGCATGAGGAGGATGTGTTTCTTTTTCTTTAATTAGTAGTTTTGCCGATAGTTTTGGATCTTATAGAAGGGATTATCTGTTTGACTTCTCATGTATGGAAGCCATAGTTGGCGTATATATATAGAATATCAATGATATAATTTACAAAATTTTTATATATTAAAGGATGTCATTAAAATATTGGTTAGGTTGAGACTTAATTTTAAACTATAGTGATTGTTAATTAAAGCTAAAATTATATAATTAAAGCATATTATATGACGAAACACCATTCATGATATTAACATTGGCTAGTCCATAATTCACTATTTATTTATACTCTTTTATTATATATGACAGTAGATTCAGAGAGAAGCAATTAAGCATTTTGATGATATATATATATATAATTTGAATTTCTTCTCTTTTTTATAAGGACAGGACATTTCTTGTTAAAAATTTTAAATTTAAATGCTACGACGTGACTGCATGGTTGGTATTTGGTTGCCGACATCTAGTGCATGAACATTCATGTCGCCAAACACCAAATTTAGCAAAAGGGGTAAGCTTTTATAATTTGATTGTCTAAGTAAATTTACATAATGGTCCATTTTTTATAAAAACTACTTTATTTCTATTTAATATATTATACTTAGACCCGTCGCATATAAAATGTTGAATCATACTAGATGTACAACTATTTTGTACATCTTAGACTACATAAAAGGGTATTATAACCAAAATACCATGGGTCTCATGCTCCTCTATGCGCCTTATGGGGGACCTTTTTGTTATTGGTACACCTTTATGTAGCCCAAAAAGTACACAAAAGTATACCAATAGTATTTTCCTAAAATGATAGTTCTTTTCCCTAGTTTTGCATGAAATTCCATATTTATCCCCAATGTTGCATAACATCAACTCTATCTAAGTGATGGATTGTAGGATTCGTGTATGGTTTGTACCAATGCAATGCAAAGACTCGTTTACAACTTGTTTAAGCCTAATTAAGGCATCTTATTATTAACTCAACGTTGGAAGCTGCAGCCTTAGCCTGCCGGTTGTATGCACAGCACAGAGACCGTGGGCTGCCCTGCCTTGGCGTATAAAGGAAACGCATAGAGAAATGCAAATCAATTTTAAAAAGAAATAATGGAAGTCAGAGACAAGAGAAGAGGAGGAAGAGGAAAGAAAACGTTCGATGTGGGCGTGTTCCTCCTGTCAGCCTCTTGCCTCTCTCCACGCTCTACATCGCACAAATCTCCGCAATTTATTGGTTCTGTTTCTCTCTCAACCCTTCAAATTAAGTTCTAAAGTCTGTACCTTCTCTCTCTCTCTCTCTCCCTCTCTCTCTCTCTGTAGCTTTCTTTCTCTTACGTTTCTGAATTTCGTGGGTTCTACTTGAAAGAAATTTCCTTTTATATATAAAATAAAAGGATTGTTCTATTTGTGACGAATGAGTTGAAATGGTCGTCTCTATATATTCTTGACTTCTCGTCCGCATTTTGGTCGTCTCTATAGATCTTAATGATTATTGGACATAAAACGACATTGCTTTTCAATTGAGAATTGAATTTGTCGCTCCGGTGATCCGAGTCTCTGAGCGCCATTTGTTTCAGGTATGGCTTTTTTTCTTGTTGTTCCTTCAAATTTTCTCAGAGGTTTGTGAACATGTCTTGCTTTGTGTTTCTTTTTCTTTTCCTTTCCCTTTCCCTTCTATCTTTTTCGTTTGTTTTTTCTGGGTCTACAAAACAAAATGGGGTTGCTTTATTTGCACTTTAGGTGGGGTTTTCTACTTTTCCATGGCTGAATTATGGCTATTTGTTGACGGGTCTTCTGTTAGATCTTGAAATAGTGGTTGGTTTTGCCTTGTTTGTGTGGTAGGTGGGGTTTTCTACTTTTCCATGGCTGAATTATGGCTATTTGTTGACGGGTCTTCTGTTAGATCTTGAAATAGTGGTTGGTTTTGCCTTGTTCGTGTTGTTTTCTCCATCTCTGTCTAATTTGGTTCAGTCTTTCAATTTGCATGTTTGAATTTGGAAGTTTTCTTCAAGATGGAGTGAGTATATTCTGAATGATGATATTCTAAGGCTCTTCTTCTTCTTCTTCTTTATTATTACTTTTGTGGGTCGTACATGTTCCTTTATGTGACGTCTTTTGTTTGGAGTACCCTTTTCCATACTTTTTTTTTTTTTTATTACACCTCATCACTCGCGTTCCTCGCCAAACCCGCCCTATCACGAGAGAGGTAAATCGCGGTATATACCTAAGTGGTCAGGGTTTAAGACTGCGTCCACTAACACTTATCAAACACCACCCCCCATAAGGAATTGCTTCCTCAAGAATCAATCTGGCAGCCTGCCTTTAACATGATTGCATCTTTACAAATCCCTCCTTTACCACTTGGCTGTGCCCCTGGGGGCACCCTTTTGCATACTTGAAACCTGAAACTGTTGTCATCACCAAAATCTTTTTGCACTTTACGTTGTTGGTCTTTCTGAATTTCACTTGATGACCATGTGGATTTTTTTTTCCCTTTTTTGTTAACATGTAGAAAATTTTGCGATATTTCTCTTATTTGGACTTTTAGTCTTTTACCCACCTCTCTTCTCGGGTTCTTTCCTCTTAAGACAAATCCTCATTTTTCGCTTTTGGTCTTTGTATTTCCTTTTCTTGTCTCTTTATGTCCGGGGTTATTTTCCGAGTTCATAATCATTGGAAACGTTTTTGATCTTTTATTTTTTATTTTTTGTCATGAATTTGTTTCAACTTGCAGATTATTCCACATTGCACCAAAACTTTGTCTGAGTAGGATTCTTAAATTTTATGTGATGATTGGGTCCAAGACCTGCATTTGATTTACATATATACATGCGCATTGAAGACTAAGGAGATTTTCCAAATGCTGAGAACTCAGCCACGGGGGACAAGATCTATATCTTTAGGAGGTATGTTTTTTTTTTCACTTTATTAATTTTTTTAAACTAACTTCTCCTTTTAAATGATACAAGTCATTTATTATTTATTTACTTTTCTATGTTCAAGAGTTTGAATCCATTAAAATCGCATAAAAGGATTTATTTTGATATAGGAGTTCCTCCAGCTTCCCCTGCATCCACTGTCCTCTGTTTATCCCTAATGTTTTCAGAATTTTTGCATTTGACCTGTTCGTGGTCAACAATTTCTAGCTGTTTGGTAAGCAGTAGGTTTTGTGCATAAGTTATAACGTCTCATGTGAGAGAGAGAGAGAGAGAGAGAGAGAGAATATTGTTTTGGGAAAGGAAGGAGGAAACAAGGGAGAACCAAACAGACGGGAAACAAATGGAAGTTATTTATCATATGTTTTGTTTTCCAAAGGAATTTCCATGTTTAATTTTAGCAGAAAGAGAAGCCAAATGTGGAGATAACATAAAAGGAAACTCAGAAGGAAAATAGCTTTTCCTTATTGTCCTTTGCATTTCCTTTGTTCCCCTTCCAAACCATGAACTAAATAGAGTAATGACGTTAAATAACTATTTTCTCGTCTTTTCTCCCTTCCACAAGTTCCAAATAGAGCCTAAAAAGGAATGCTTTTGCTGGCCCCAGGTCACCGATAACAGTGCTTACAACTAATAACTAAATTATTCTTCAGGCTCTAGTTCTTTGATGCACACCACACACGTCTAATTCTGATTTTATAGCATTGGCACCAAGTTTCTACTTTCTCTAACCGTTCACCTTATGTATGTATAAGTACCTTTGGTGGATTCTCCAACTCATTTTCACATTTTATGCTTGTAGGTATGGATTATGCAGAGCCAAAGAAGAAGAGAAATTTTATAGGAAAAATTGTTTTGGCTGCTGCCCTCACAGCATTATGCATTCTTATGCTCAAGCAATCCTCAACTTTTAACAGCCCAAGCATGGTAATGTTCTGATCCCTACCAAAACCATAGTTATCCTTTTTGCTCTGCAACATACTTGTAGTACCGTGTCTTAACTTTTATCCCAAGTTTGAGCTGAAGTCAAATTTTTAATGCTGAGACAGTAATTCAAGCTTCTCCCTGGAGTTGGGTTCAGTAATTACTAAAAGTCAGATGATAATAGATGCCTTTTTTCTTTTCCCCCCTTTGGTAGCTTGGAATTCAACATGGTTAGATACACCAAAGAAATGGTAATCCATTTTTCTGCATTCAGCTTAATGTGCTAAAGATTCAGAAAATGCCTGACATTCAGCCAAAGCCTATCCTGTTCTTATATGAGAGGCTTCATACAGCATGAGCCTGCACCTTACCATGTTAATTCAACATCTGCTGTAATGATAGATGAGTCTGAAGTGCCATTATCCATCTTCTGTAATAAGTCTTCTTCAAATTTGGGTAGGCTTCTCTATTTGTTGGCTTTTAGGTCTACAGTTTATGGTTGAAGCCATTGCCTGTTTGTCTGTGAGTTCTGCTTGTGATTCTGACTTGAAAACTCAAAAGCTTTCAAATTTTATTTGATTCTTAACAACTGTTTCTTTTTATCGTGACGAATTTCGCTAAGGGCAAGCAAAGTGCCTCGGCTATTGTAGGTGTTTTGCATTGGCATGGTTAAGTCATGACTGGAAGCATCAAGTTCCATTCCCATTTATGCAACATGATGCTTGTATACATGCACACAGGCAAATACCATGCCCACACTCCCAATGCAGGATCAGATGTATCTACTATCATGTTTTATTTTCTTTATGTGAACAGTTCTATTTATGATTATTGTGTTTTTAAGAAATTGAAAATGCACACTTTGATGATATTACCAATAAAGTTGTGGTTTAGTTGGATTTTTCCTTTCCTTTCTCTTTCTCTTTCTCTTTTTCTTCTTTGTTTTCTTTGATAAACACTCTTGCTTCTTTTCTTATGTGGATTTGGTCCTAATTACAGATGAGAAAAGTCAAGCTAACATCTTTTGGTCATTTTGTATCCCCCTCCTCCCTTCTTTCCTTTCATAGATTGTGTACTGCTCTTAGCTGTTTATTTGAACTTTGCAGAATATCTGATATTTTTTTTCTCAACGGAAATGATACTTTTTTCCTCATTTTTCCATTTTCCTCAACATAGGTCTCTTTAACTGTTGGTTATGACTTTTTAACAATAAATGAACCTCTTATGTCATTTAAAATTTAACACTTAACTGTTTACTGAATTACTTCCTTTCCAGTTCACCCATCATGAACCAGGAGTTACTCATGTTTTAGTTACTGGAGGTGCTGGATATATTGGTTCACATGCTGCACTTCGTCTTCTTAAGGACTCACACCGTGTAACTATAGTGGTACCTCTCTTTTAGCATATGTAGATATATTTGTGCTTTTGATGTCAAACCTTGAGTGCCTATTAATTGAAAAGGATTCTCATGTGCCAGGACAATCTCTCCCGGGGAAACCTTGGTGCTGTCAAGGTTCTGCAAGAACTATTTCCCGAACCCGGAAAGCTTCAATTTATTTATGCTGACTTGGGTGATGCAAAAGCTGTATCCTGTTTATAATTTTTTTAGTCAGATATATGTTTCTTATTTGTTGCTCTGTATAAGATTTAATAAGTGCATGTGCAACTTGCTTCCTTAAATGAATATCTCAGGTGAATAAAATATTCTCAGAAAATGCATTTGATGCTGTGATGCATTTTGCAGCTGTTGCATATGTTGGAGAAAGCACCCTTGATCCTCTTAAGTAAGTGCTCTTGATCCTCTTAAGTAAGTGCTGTTTGATTTAGTATAGACCTGTTCAAGTATTAGCTATTCTTTACACTTGAGACTTTACCATGACAACCGGTAAACAAAAGACAAGTATATGCCAGGTTACTATTTGCAGCCATAAAAGAGTCCCAACACATCATTGAGCAGATCCCTTAATCACTGCTTACTGTTTCCCTTTCATGAAAGCCTTGAGCCTAATCACATTATTGAACAGATCCCTTAATCACTGCTTACTGTTTCCCTTTCGTGAAAGCCTTGAGCCTAATCACATTATTGAACAGATCCCTAAATCACTGCTTGCCATCCCTTTCCTGAAACAATTAGGAAATTGAAATCCAGTGACTGAAAATAGCTAGGCATTTTCAAAACCAAATCAGTTTGGGCTGTTTTTAATACACAACCTTTGTCCAACTTTATGAATGCACCTATTTTTGTGACCCATTTGTAACGGTTCCCTGCACAATACCATTTATGGGCAGCATCATTCGTAGTTTCCTCCTATTAGTCTCCTGCATCACCTAGGTTGGACTCGGTTTCTTGATATATTTATTTAACTTCAGTTGCATATTAATTTTATATATTTATTTGCACAGGCATATTAGTGTATGGATGGATGCACATATTTTAGAATCACTTGCTTGTGTAATCAAGCAATTGCCTCTGCCTGGCTCCTATTGACATCAAGTTGTGATATTAAAGAATTGTCCACCCCCCCCCCCCCCCCCCCCCAAAAAAAAAAATATTTGTTGATCACCTAATTCTTTTTGCCTCTGGCACTGCTCAAAGCCTTCCACTGGCCTACTAGCACCCTAATCTCTACAATAACCTTGTGGGAGTATTTCGGGCCTTGCTTCATATCCAACTGTAACACAAAGGAGTTGGATTCGAGGAAGATGCGCTTAGGTAGTGAATCTCCTCATTAAACTGAGAAGATATTACCATAGATCTTGAATAGAGATTTTACTCGGGAGGCTCAAGTGGCTCTACTCAGGTGGAATACGATAGGATTCAGAGTAGTATATTACATAGTTGAAGCTTTAGACCATTAGTTGAAGCTGTTTTCTCATATAACCGTTTGGAGCTGTAGATTTGTTCTGATATTTTTTGATAATTAACATTAATCTATTCATACAGGTATTATCACAACATTACATCGAATACCTTGGTAGTACTAGAGGCAATGGCTACTCATGGTGTAAAGACATTGATATATTCTAGTACTTGTGCAACATATGGAGAGCCTGAAAAGATGCCTATTACAGAAGAAACTCCTCAGGTAATGATTCTAAAAAACTGCCGAATTTGTGGTGTGTTCTGTAATTTACTTGTGGCACACTGGCAGTAGATGGCATGGCCCAAACCTTGTTGAATAAGTATTGGAAATGCATCGAAACATAACTCATCTTCTTGTTGTGTGAGTGCAGCTCCCCATAAATCCATATGGAAAAGCAAAAAAGATGGCAGAAGATATTATTCTTGATTTTCATAAGAATTCCAACATGGCCATCATGATCTTAAGGTTGTGTTCTAATGTGTAAATCAGATTTCTTTCTGCAGTTTTATGTTTATCTTAGTTAACAATGGATTTTTCTGCTGCATTTCCTTCTGTATCTTCTTGATAACTAGAATGTTTCATGGTTATTTCTCTTTCTAGTTGAGTATTTCTTGAAAGGAATGTGTAGCGGTCCATTGTATCTGACAAATACCACAATACATCCCATGGGTTATCTATCTTGCTGTATTATCCATTCTCCCCCCCCCCCCCCCAAAGTTCCTTCTGAGCAGGGTCAATCATGTGTCCCAATAACTCTTATGTGTTGCTAATATCTCTCCCTTACAATGGTGTATATTGACTAGAAAGGTTACTTTTATACCCCGGTGGAATTATTGGGTCTCTGAACTCATGCAAGACTTCTCTGTTTAGGAATTTACTTTATATAGGAAATTCCTTGCTTTGTGAGGGTTGGAGGAGGATTGTATCTTGTCTCATTTCTCTTCATGAATAATTTCAGATACTTCAATGTGATTGGTTCCAACCCAGAGGGCAGATTAGGAGAAGCTCCCAGACCAGAGTTGCGAGAGCATGGACGAATTTCAGGTGCTTGTTTCGATGCAGCTCGTGGGATTATTCCAGGCCTTAAAGTATGTTCACTATTTTCTCTTATTTCTACTCTCTTGATGTCAACACTAGATTATTATGTGTTTGCACTTTTTTTCTTTAAATGTTGATTCGTACATGTTGTCTGAGTTCAGTTAAACATATTCAGTTGGAAGGAAGGCTAGGTATTCAGGAAAGAAATAGATAAAAAGAAATCAAAAACAAAAACAAAACCTAGATAAGTTATCTGGTCGGCAGGATATGCTCTAAAGATCACAAAGTTGCCATTTTTTCCATCAATTATACTTCTCTTTATGGTAAAAGAAGAATTTAGACATTATGATTAGTCAAATATCTGGGAACACTGGTTGCTTTTCAGCTTGTTCTTGATTGAAGACCAACTCGAGTTTGAAGTTCAACATAATACGTTCTTGACAGAAACTTCATTCAATTCCTACAATAAGAAGCTTTTTTATGTTCTGCCAAGAGTTTGACGTTCAACGTAATACTCGTGATCAATGATGGATGGCATTAAGCCTCATTTCTGTTTTTTTTTTTTTTTTTTTTTTTTTAAATATCCGGATGAGCTCTCTACTTGCCTATGAGATGGTCAGAGCTTGGCTTTAACTGGGACCTCCGTTTTTCTTTTCTTTCTCTTCTTGCCATGCAGGTTAGAGGAACCGACTACAAAACTCCAGATGGCACTTGCATACGGGACTACATTGACGTAACCGATCTGGTCGATGCTCACGTGAAAGCGCTCGAGAAAGCGGAGCCCGGGAAGGTCGGAATCTACAATGTTGGAACAGGAAGAGGTAGTATGTTCAGTTTGAATCCTTGATGATGGAATTCCTGTGAGTGAGAATTTCCTTAATTTTCCATGCTTTAATTTGTTTTGGATCACCATAACCAGGTAGATCAGTGAAGGAGTTTGTGGAGGCGTGCAAGAAGGCAACCGGTGTGAACATCAAGGTCGACTTCTTACCCCGCCGACCCGGGGACTATGCGGAAGTGTACAGCGACCCAACGAAGATCTTGCGTGAGCTGAACTGGACGGCGAAATACACCGATCTGCAAGAGAGCTTGCAGACTGCATGGAGATGGCAGAAATCGCATCGCGATGGGTATGGAACCGTTCTGGCCGTGTCGGCATAAACATTTACATTTACATTTGTAGCTCATGACTACTTGAAGGACCCAACCACCCTAGCAGCCAGATCATACCAGCCCCAGCTTCTCTTCTTCTTTTCAGGAGGGGTTTAAGGTTTTGCAGCAGAGAGGGTTTTTTTAGCAAGATTCTTCATCTCGTTCGTTAATTTTTGCATTTCAAGTATAGAGGTGTGTAGGAAGCAGCAGCAGCTCATTTATTGTATTCAATTTACGTAATTCATGTAGCTTATTAATAACACCAGTGGGTAATATCAATATATGAAATGGTTGGTTGTACCTTATATGGGTATCTCTCATTCTCTCTGTAAGTGCAAGTGCACGCATGTTGCTGTTTCTGCCCCCATTTTTCTGGGTTTCATAAGCTTGAGGCCAATCATTTATTCTAAACTTTCATTTCAATTAGTGTGAAAGAAACAAACACTGGATCAAGCATTAAGCTTTAATCGTTACAACATTTGGGGGTTCCACGCGCTAAAGAATAAAAGCAAAAATTATTAAGTAGAAGATAAAATTATTTGCAATCAACGTTTAAATTACAAACACTAGTCTCATCAGTGGTCAATCACATTTAAATCCCTTCAAAAAACAGTCAATACACCATTCGTATCCATACAATACAAGCCCACTTAGCAATGCATGCAACTTTCATATCCATTAGCAAACAAAGCAAGCATTTTTACTTAGAATTATATGGTTTCATTTAAATTCGAATACCGAGTGAGTAATCATATTTTGATTTAAATCTATGCAATTATTTTAACAAAAATAATTTGATACGCTTTTATTAACTCTTTTTTGACATTATATTTGAATTTTCAGCATTGTGAAAAGAGATGGAAATAGTACATATTGCACATAGAGCCAAGTACTATGAATTTCTTGAGTTACACCAAAATGTTAACCAGAACCAAAAAAGGCAAGACCAATTATACATTTAGTGCCAAGAATCATATACAACAGTTCCATGAACAGATGAAGTGTAATTTAGATGAACATTTCACAATCGAGTCCATCAAACAATGCTTTATCTGACAATGCAGAAGTCAGAAGGAAAAAAAAAAAGAGCAGATTGAAACTATGTAAATTCAATCAACAAAAAAGAAAAAGAAAACTATGTAATCAAACTCCCAGAGAAATATTTTCACCAAATATTATTTTCTCATCCAGAATATAGGTTCTTGAAGCCTGCAAAAAAGAATATAGTAGCCAAGAGGACAAACACTTCAACAAAAAAGAGTTGCCTCTTTGGTTATAAGCCAAAAATTCTTCAAGCAATTGCTTGAACAGCTCGATCAAAGCTCTCTTCTGCAGATGATGCGCGCTTGATGAGCAGGTGGTCTGGGTGTGACATTTTCAGCTGGCTGCACAATAAAGTTGCACGATATGTTAGTTCTCATGAGAACCCCTGGAACAATTTGGGCGAGACAACTATATTAGCTGTGCTAACATCTACCCAAATTATCGGCAATGCATGGTGAATGGCTATACAAATTGTTCGATAGCAAACTTCAATGATAACAAATAAGCAACTGGAACTTGGATTCACTATATGAAATGGAAAAGTAGAACATGCGTGGAAACAAAATAATTTGGAACTAAAAATTTCTCATGTTTTTATTTGTTTTATTTTCCATGTTTTCCAATAACAAAATAAGGATACCAATGTATCTTTTACCTATGTCTATGATTGGTTCAAGGGTTCAAATAGGGAAGGGAAAGAGATGAGAACATACCGAAAAGGAAACAAAATAAAACTTAAATCTTTTATCTTGTTCTTTAGGCAATGTTCTGAACTAGGATTTTTCAACAAAAAGGAACATGAAATCATTTATTTACATGAATATAGGATTTTTCAACAAAGCTCATTCGATTTGCATCAAGTACGATATTTGGCAATCAAATTCCAAAATGCCATAATTGAAGCCCAAAAATAATGCAAAAGGACAATGAGCAAAAGAGGACCACTTTGAAAGGAAATTGGCAGTACTTTTAGATGGCCTAGTGATACACTACCGATGAGACTACCCTGATCTATTTACAAAAACGCCCTTCAGTAATTCAATTATATTAATAGCAGAAATTCAGATTGAGAAAATTTGTATAATTTCTATTTTCTAATGTAGTTCATCCCAATTAGCAATATAAACAGAAACACAAGCACGTATGGGAATAAATTCCAGTAACAAATTTCACTAGCTTTGTTTAAAAAACTCACTTCAAGTAGCGGGAAGATGATCTCCCAAGGTGAAGGCTGCATACAACTAGATTAGCCAGTGTTTCAGGATCCTTAGCATCCTGCACCAATTACCAAAACAAATCACCACTCATATAAAAACACTCAATCCTCCTCAGTGCAATGCTATAATTTCAGCATCAATTGTGACTCTAAATAGCACTTTCTTGGTTGAAGTCAAAACATTGGAATAATTTTCCCAGTATCAATAAGATGATTTACCAACAGGGAGAGAGAACTGGTGGGAGAGGAACATTAGCAATATAGAAACCATAAGAAAAAGTCCACAAATACATAATCAAAAATATATTTACAAAACATCAGCCAAATTGAGGGATTTGTATCAATCACTTCAAACCACACCAAGTAACTACATTACACACCTCAGCAAAGGCATATTACATAAATTGAGCAAGGAAAAAAAAAAAAAAAACTTGCCTTGTTCAGTGCTTCAAGTAATAGTAACTCAGCTTCATCAAAGTTCCCCATATGCATGCAGCACACAGCCTTTCCATTTAGAATCAAACTTGTCATCTGATACTTCTCAGAAAAATCTTGGAAGATAAGATATGCTTCCTGTACCTTCGAGCCACCCTAATTTAAACAACAATAAATGAAAACATTAAAATCCAAAAAATTCCTCATCTGATAAGAGAAGTGGAGACAATTTATGCACCACAGCCAAGTCTAGCCATGCATTTGCAAGCTGAGTTAGTGTATGGTCCTCATCAATCTGTTGCATGAGCCTTAATTGTTTCTCAGCATAATCTGATCTGTGCATCTTGAGGAATATCTGGACATTCAGTGCATGCCTGCATGCAAAAGCACTCGTCATGCTTCAGCCTTCAGAAAGAAAGTAATACGCTCATCAATTATTAAAAATTGTTTGCATCATGTTTGCAGTTTAATAAGCACCTTGTACAAACCATGCACACTTCAAACAGACTCCCTGTCTGACATGACACCAGTTCCTTTACCCAACAGAAGGCCATACTGATGCTTTACATAAGCCTCAACAAGATAAATATGTATATAATAGATCGAATTATAAATTTGTCACACATCAAGGATGTTACTCGATGACATAGAATTCTTCATTCTTCAAAAGCCTCACAAAAGCTAGAACTTACTTTATGTGCCTCAGTCCCACAATGGAATCCAGAAGTTCCAGCATCACCATAAACTTATTGATAAGTAGTAAAATTGCTCAACACCCAACCCCGGAAAAGAGAAAAAGGGAAAGAAATACAAACAAAAAAAAAAAGTAAAGATTAAAGGCAACTAAAAAATGTCGACCATGCTACAATTTGAGGTTCCAGATGGTACAGCTAGAGCCAGGCCATCTCCATGGTGTTGAAGTCGAAGTCTGTAATTTTAAGTTCATGAGTTATTAGTCTAAATTTGTCCTTGCAAAAATCATATGAAATTTTTTTTTATCAAAATATGGAGTTGCATTTAATGAGAATAATCAAAATCAGCCTAAACAAAAGGATTAACTGACTGTCCTAATTGTATACTGCATAGCCAAACTGCACAAAAGTTCGACAAGATGGAGCTAAAAGTGTTATATAAAGAAGCACCAATAATGGCAATTAACCACCAAGAAATATTACCCACTCTAAACTAGGTCAAGAAGTCATGAGTGGATGAAGAATATGCTTGAGAACATTAGTATTAGAAAAGTAAACAAAGACTCACAGCTCCATGGTTCCTCCAACACTAGTGTGTTTCAAAGCTTCGCTATAGTCCTGTTCGTGCATAAAAACTATCCCAGCAATAAGCCTCAAGATTGGATTGCTTCCAACAACTGGATCAGCCAACCACTCACGAAGACTTGAAATTGTTGTTTCCTACACAATCCAAAAGCATACTATTTACATAGTTGAGACCTGATGATCAAGACCCTAAACCTTCGATATGGTAATAATAATAATAAGTTAAAAAAAGAAGGCCCACCTTTCACAAAATTTACATCCCAGAAGCTAGGGGGGAGGCAACTGCGCAAATTAGACATCTCTCTATTTCTATAGTTGAGGATTTCGTTTCTTTCTCGCAAATAAAACTAAAACTAAACAGAACACTTCAAAGACCCATTTCCATCATCCACCTTGCACATACGTGAAGTGTGAAAGTTGTATTGCGGTTTCTTTAGTAACAATCAAAAGGGAACCTTTCAGAGAACAATAATCAGAAGACTGGAAAATCGAAATTTTGAATTTCACATATTGGGTTTTAAGTTTAGAAAAAATAAATTCACTCTGTAAACCAGAAAGTGCATGAACCAAAATGAAAGGGATTCTTCTTTCCCGATTCAAACAACGACCTTGAATTTTAATTCATTTTTCCCAACAGTTAATCAAGCAAACAAAACCAGCAATGAAGAGAGCATTTCATAAAAGAGAAACACCTGAACAAAACTAAGATATCAATTCCAAAGAACTAAAAATTCTAATTCATTTTTGTCGACATTTCAATCAACCAATCTGCACCGGCAATGAAGAGAGTATCGCACAGAAGATAAATAGCTAAACCAAACTAAGATATGGATTCCAATGAAAACAATATGATCAGAACCTTGTTATCAGGAGAGGAGATATATAATGCGAGAAGTTTGACGGCTTGGAGGGGCGTCGCCGCTGCCGAATCGATCTCATCGATCACAATCTAAATACCATCACAAAGTCGGAATTAGAATCTCTCAACAGACCTAAAAACGAGAAGCTATTTTGAACGTAGAGATCACGTGTATCGAAACCTTGTGGGCACCAAGGGCAATGTAGGATCGGAAGACGAAGCAATCCCTCTCGACGGCTTCTTCCAGGGAGAGGTTTGAGAGGTCGGCGCTGATGTTGACCGCCGCTTGATGCGCGCCTAGGTAGAAGTTGTTCATCACTCCGAACAACACCTCCGGTGCCGCCATTGTTGGTTGTTTCCGACTAACCGGACTTACAAGCTGGAGAAAAAGTTGAGTGAATATATGAGAGAGAGAGAGAGAGAGAGAGAAAGAGAGAGATTTTGCAACCGAGCGAGGTTACAGTTACAGGAGAAATGGCCCGAGCATGGGTTACTTCTAACATACGCAGGGGGTGGAACGTGGCACTACAGATTTCAGTCTGGGTAAAATTGTACTCGCTACCCCTGATGTTTGAACTAATTGCAAGTATTATTTCTGAGATTTTGAAAATAGCATTAATCTCTCTTAGTTGTTGAACCAAACCTCTGTTAACCCCATACCCAGATTTATTTGTTTTTTTCTATTTCCCCTCTATTCTTTTTCTCTCATTGTTCAAAATTTTTGTGATATGATTGAAAAGATAATAAAATATTGTATTTAAGATAAATTTATTATAATCTATTAATCACTTAATAACAGTAAAGATGTGTTTGATTAGGGGTGAAAAATATGATGAAATTTCGATTTTATGAAATTTTAATTCTTACTCCACTCCCTAAAAATTCTAATTCTTTGATTTCAATGAAGATTTTCATTTTTTAAACGAATGGTGCATTTGATAGACATGAAAAATGAGGATGGAATTTATTTTATATCTAAATTCTAGAAAATTCTATCAAATAGCTTTTCAATTCCATGAAATTCGAATTATATTTTAGTTCAAAAAGTGAATATTTTCTTTGAAATCAAGGAATTAGATTCCTAGAGGTTGAGGTGAGAATTGGAATTCCACTCTTATTTTTCAACTCTATCAAACGTACTCTAAGATGTAATTCGAATTTCATGGAAAGAAAAATTATTTGATGGAATTTTTTGGAATTTAGATGGAAAATGAATTCCACCCCTATCAAACGTGCCCTAAGTATTAAAAAAAAAAAATTCATTATCGACTCCTTAAAATCATTAACTATTAAAGAAGTAAACTATCTCTCTCTCTTTTTCATTTTGATCATTTTAGAGACAATGATATCCCATCTCTAGTGTTATAATAATATTTTTTTTAATTTTTTTAATCCATTCTTAATTCTCAAGTATATATATATATAAATGTATTTTGTTTACATATACAAAAACATACTTTTTTGCATAATATATTTAATTCTTAATGCATTTCTAAATATATGATTTTTTGTAATTAAGAAATACATTTTTAAATATATATTTGTTGTTTTTTTTTTTCTTTTTTTGTCAAATAAAAGATATATATTTAGTTTGGAGAGAGAAAGAAAGAGGTCTTGAAAGAGGAAAGGAAAAAAATAATAATCATTAGAATTTTTAATTTTTTTAATAAAGAAAGTTATTTTTATTTTTAAAATATAAGACTTATATCTTTATAATTAACTTAAACTTGAAAAATGACCTTGACTTTTTGGTACCCATTGTAGGATGGGTCTATTTTGAAGCCCAATCCAGAGTGCCTCATCAGGGCCTAGTCTCGAGGATCTGATCTGGACCTGTGATAGCCCACAAATTGTCATCGATGGGAATGATGTCAGTTCGCGCAAACCAACTTCTGTACTTTCAATTGCAAGGTTGTAGCTTCTTGTTCTACAAGCAGTTACAGCCCGCAAAGACTTTTAAGTGAATCCTTCTTGGGTCGGGACTCGGGACTCGGGATAAATTGCCCTGTCCACTCATTACTGTTTAAAAAATAATTTTTAATTCGAATAGTACAATTATAGTATTATATTGTAGTTAAGTTAATTTACATTTTTAATCAATCGATAACTGAAGAAGAGTGACAATTTTGTATGAAAAATCTTGTTTATTCGGACTGGTGTGACTTCATATAAATGTGACGTGACGTGGTGTAAGAAGGAAAAACTATAACATCGGGATTCTCTGGATTCTTTCCCAATTAAAAAATAATTGTTCAATTAGAAAAAAACAAAATTAAACTATTTGCTGGATAAGCAATCACTAATCAGGCAACCAGTGACGGTAGGGAAATAAGCTGGGCACCGGTGAGTGGGAGTGATCAAAATTCAAAGCTGTTGATAATGGGCAGGGCCCTGGATGAAAGGTACTTGGGCTTAAAGAAATGGAATTTGTACAACCTTAAATAAATAGTGTTGTAGGACATATTTTTCAGAGTTGACACTTGTTCAAATACCATTAGTTATCATAGGCCGAGGAGGCTTGGCTTAGATGTTTTGATTTACTTAAGAGTGGTGATTTATTTATTATAAAAAAAAAAGAAAAAAAAATTACAACTCTATGTAGATATGTATATATAAATATTTGGGGTTATAAAGCATCACTATATATTGTTTTAATAATACATTGAAGTAACAACAAAAAAAAAAAAAAATGATATTTGAAAATTAAAGTGGAGATGGTCAGTCAGTGGAAAGGCGTGACAGGGTAGGGAGAGTGAGCCAAGTTTGACCTGGTGATGATACAGACAGTGAGAGTTCAATGTTGGAGTGCTAATGTAATGAGTTACAAGCCTACTTTTTCAAATCACTGAGTGAACGCCCCCACCACCATTTGTTTCACCCGTGTTTTCAAAGACTTCCTACCTATTTATAGCACAAATAAAGAAAGCAGAGCACCACCCATATATCCATCCCCCAATTTATCCATTCCATCCATGGAGCTCCTCTCTCTCGCTCTGCTTCTCGCCATTGTCCTCCCCATTGCCCTCGCCATTTTCGCCTTCAGAGGCCGCTCCGATGCCGGCTCCAACCTCCCCCCCGGCAGCTTCGGCTGGCCGGTGCTCGGCGAAACCGTCGAGTTCCTCTTCGGCAAGCCCGAAAAGTTCGTCGGCGACAGGATGAAGAAGTACTCCCCGGACATCTTCAAGACCAGCATCCTCGGCGAGAAGACGGCCGTCATTTGCGGCCCCAACGGCCACAAATTCATCTTCACCAACGAGCAGAAGCTCTTCACCTCCTTCCGCCCCCACCCGATGCAGCGCCTCTTCCGCTCCTACACGAAGGCCGCCGCCCCACCTCCGCCTCCTGCCGCCGGCCAGCCCCTCAAAGCCGACGTCACCCAGGTGATCCGTACGCCCGGATTCTTCAAGCCCGAGGCTCTGATGAGATATCTCCCGAAGATGGATTCCATCTCCCAGCAATTGTTGCAGACTCACTGGCAAGGGAAAGACCAAGTTCTGGTCCATCCTCTCTCCAAGACCGTCACTTTGACGCTCGCGTGCCGTTTCTTTCTCGGCATCGACAATCCGGAGAGGATTGCCCGCCTCGTCGACCACTTCGACGCCATAACTCTGGGCATGCATTCCATCATGTCCAGTTTTCCGGGGACCATCTTCTACAAAGCGGAGAAAGCGGCGACGGCGATCAGGAAGGAGCTGGTGACTGTGATCAAGGAGAAGAAGGCCGCCATGGCCACCGGAGCTCCGATGCAGGACATCCTGTCTCATATGATTGTGGCGACTGATCCCACCGGAAAGTTCATGCCGGAGGCCGAGATCGCCGATAAAATGATGGGCTTGCTCGTGGCCGGGTACAGTACGGTGGCCACAGCCATCACTTTCTTTATGAAGTATGTGGGCCAGAGCCCAGACATTTACGGCAAAGTCCTCTCAGGTAATTAACAAAGAACAACCTCTCCTCTCCTCCCCTCTGGAATCTGACAGAGACGACGATGAAAGTGTGCCAGATCCAGATTTTCCTATTATGAATACCCTCGAATTAATCTAGCGAAACTGAAAACTATTTTTTAATACCCTCGGCCTCGAATTAATCTAGCGAGACTGAAAACTATTTATTGGTTGAAATTGATCAGAGCAAATGGCGGTGTCGAAGGCCAAAAAGGAAGGCGAATTGCTGGACTGGGACGACTTGGCGAAGATGAAGTACTCATGGAACGTCCTGTCTGAAGTGATGAGACTGGTGCCTCCTCTTCAGGGAACCTTCAGAGAGGTTCTCGCCGATTTCACGTACGCCGGCTACACTGTCCCTAAAGGCTGGAAGGTAATTAATTTACATATCAAGCATTTATTTTAATAATATGCTCGATATATTAGGCCAATGATCAATTGTTCTCGACAACTGAATTGCAGGTGTATTGGACGGTTAGCACGACGAACATGAACCCAGAGTACTTTCCCAACCCAGAAAAGTTCGACCCCTCGAGGTACGACGACGGCCCGGTGCCGCCACCGTACACGTACGTTCCGTTCGGCGGGGGGCCGAGGCTGTGCCCCGGCAAGGAGTACGCTCGACTGGCGGTGCTGAGTTTCGTGCACAATGTGGTGAAGAAGTTCAGGTGGGAGGTGGTGGTTCCCGAGGAGAAGGTTTTGGGGGACATGATGCCGACGCCGGAGAAAGGCCTGCCGATTCGCCTGCATTCGCATTAGATTAGAGGACTACATAAATGTTAATGGTTTAGGGAAAGCCTTGTTGTCATAAAAAAAACATTTTTCTTTTGTTGTTTCTGTAATGTTGATGGGATAGTTACTCGTAATAATTTTCGTGGTAATTCATGTTGAAGCTGATCCATGAATTGTCTATTGCTATAACATACCATGCGCATGTCACATCTCCAAGAGAAATATCTTCATTTCAGACTATATTATTAGCATCGACTATATATTTATAAATAGTTACTGAGAAGTAGGGTGACATTTGTCTAAATTTTACATCTTTTCAGACCGAAAAATAGTGTTATCCAATGCGGACTTGCAAGGATGGTTGTGGGTGTGTGGGTTTAGGATTTAGAACTCACGTCTCCTCTCAATTTGTTCATTATTAAACAAATTTTATGTTGTTCGATACGATAATAGACCATTTTTCTTAAAAGTGAATAAGAATGCCTATTTGAAAAGATTTTACCTAAAAATTATCTAGATTGCACAAGAAACAAAAATGAAAAATATTTTTAATATGAATCGAAAACGGAGAAACGATATTTTTTTAAAAAAAAGTAAGAAAGAAAAATGCGAGATAAAATGTAAATTAAAAAAATATAAGAATTTTTTATAAATATAATTTTTAATATAAAAAATTATAAAAAATAGTTATTTAGGAGATTTTAAGTAAAAATATAGCATGTTAAAGTTAATGTATAATTTTATTTTGGTAATATATGTAAAACTAATATTATGAGAAATGTTTTCAATGTAATTGATTCTTATATAATATTTTGAATATAATTGTTATATATGTATTATATTATAAGAATTAATTAATTAATAATAAAAGAGTTTTGAAAATTGTTAATTAAATTAAAAGTAAAAAAAAGACGATAAAAGAGATGGGCTACTACAGGTGCAATAATGCCTCTCTAAGGAAGAAATTGGATAAAGGGAAATTGTTCCCCCTCCAGATTTGCATGTAAATATATATTATATATTATTAATATATCTTATATTAAGAAAAAAAGGTAATAGCCCTTTCTCAACTCTTCTTATTTTGCGTTTTCTTTTATTTTTCTCTTTCTGTCCAGCAACACAACAGTCTTCTACTTCGATTAATTTCTCTCTTTTTCTCTCACTCACACACACACACATATATATATATATATATATATGAGCAGCAAGAAGTAATGGTGATTGAAAGTGAAGGAGCAGCAAACTCTAATGCATGGTGAAGAACTTTGGGATTCAGGAATGCAATGAGCTAAAAAAAGAAGACCGATTAAACACTGGAACTTATCGATCGTTTCGGGCCATTTTCTATAATTTGTGAAACACTCTCAAAATGTTTCACAAATTATAAAAATGGCTCAAAAAACCTTTTAGGCTGTCTTCGTCCTTTTTAAAGCGAAAAACAATTTTAAAACGTTGAAATGACATATCCGATTCGTTTCCGTGCTTAAGAGAGAATCACTATTCATTCGGGTAACAGTAATAGGTGACCATGTCTCTGTAGAAAATTTTGATGAAATAGTTGTAAACAGCTTCCAATTTCTTTTCGGTGTCTGGGAGTGTAATTTGACAAGAAATATTAATAACAGTTGAAATGAAAATGAATAGTAATAGAGGGGTTGGCCTCAAATTGAGGATCGGGTGGTGTTACTGTTAGCAGATGAAATCAAAGTTCAATTTCGATTAACAATTAAAGGCATTAATTAACACAGCTGAGATTCAGATTCAACAGATGAAAATGAAAATGAAAAAATGAAGGCAGCCAGCCAGCCAGCCAGCAATGGCGCCAATATAATCATGGTGGGAAAGGGCTTGATGGGTTTTTGGGATGGTTTTACTAGAAATGATTGCTCGGGTATACAAAATAAGTTTATGGTTTTTTTCCCGTTAAATATGTGGCTGCGCCACCGACTTTTCAAGTCGATTCACAAATTTTTTTTTAACTTTTTTTAGAATAATCCTACTAAATATCTATCTTCTTCAAATAATCATTTCTAGATTTTTGTTCTATTTTAGAATATTTTCCTCTTCAATTATATCATTCCAAAAGGTAAATTAATTCAATTATATCATTCCAAAAGGTAAATTAATTCAATTATATCATTCCAAAAGTTAAATTAATTCAACACTTCTCCTTAATGCACTTCTTCAATTATTCTGAGTAATTCTCTTAGTAGCTCAAACTTTGGTTTAGTAGAACTTTCATAAAAATATTTGCAATTTGTTATTGGGTTTTACAAGGTTGGAGCTCGATTTCTCTGCTACTTGTGACTTCTCGTAGAAAGTGATATCTTCCTTGTGTGTTTCCTCCATTTTTTAAAACTTGTCATCTTCTCTAATTATTTTTAAATTTTCTTTTATCATTTTTAGATTTTTGCTACCTTATTTTAAATTAAGACCCAAAGGCATTTTCAAATATATTTTCTTCACGCCTACTTAGTCTCTTTTCATATGATTCAAAAGAGTTAACTAATTCAATTACGGATAATTTACTAATGTCTTTTGTTTCTTCAATTGTGATCGACAATTAGATTATATTTATCTGCGATACTAATTAATATTTCTTTCACTTTTCTTTTATTTGAAATATCTTCACCATTGGCTATTAATTAATTTACCATGACATTTATTCGAGAATAATAATCTTGAATGTTCTCAAAATATTTTTGATGTGTTCAATATTGGGTAATTTATACCAAAAGTCACAAAATTTTGATGTCTTTTATAATTTGGTCACTAAACTTCAATTAATTATAAAGTGATCACAAAACTTTCAAATATTTTGTAATGTGATCATATTTAAGACTTTTCGGCATGTTCTTGCCAATGCATCTGCGCCACATCATCGACACATCAGCGCCACGTCATCGACACATCAACAACTCCAACGAAAACATGCCAAAAAGTCTTAAATGTGATCACATTACAAAATATTTAAAAGTTTTATGATCATTTTACAATCAATTGAAGTTTAGTGATCAAATTATAAATGACATCAAAATTTTGTGACTTTTAGCATAAATTACCCGTTCAATATAAGGTCCAAGCTCAAGACAAGCCCAAAGAGAAAAGTTTAAAAGACCTTTTTGATAGAGCAATCCCCAAGAGGCCTTTTTGAGAGCCTTTCTCGAGTACCTTCCAGGGATTTCTCTAGGCACCTATAGAAGACTATTTTAGAAGCACCTCTCAAGATATAGTTTCCAAGGAACCCTCTAGATTATAATCCGCTAATAATGCATAAATTCACCTCTAAGATCTTTGCTTAGAGGTCAGGAATAGACAACTCTAAAAGATGCAGATACTCATCTACTTGTTAGTCTTAATCTTTAGAAGAAAAAAAAAAAAGTCATCCATTTGATTTAAATACACAAGAATTTCTAGATAAACAATCTAAGTACTTCTCTATTTTTTGGGCTGAGATTGACTTAAGAATTAGATGACTTATTTGAGAAATATCAGGCACTTTTAATTATCTTTTATTTTATAAGTTTCTCGTATATTAGAGACTCAAAATAAATATTTTATCATAATTATAAATTTATTATTATATTTTGACAGAACAACCACTTTTTTAAATTTTCAAAATCCTTTCTTAAATATTGAAGCTCGACCGTGTGTGCCTTTGGATATCCCAAGCTTATTTTGCTGACTCGACTATGCTACTTCTAGAGAAAATAAATTCCGCCAAATCTAGTTGAATATCATAAAGTGCCATTCAATTCTTTTCATTTTCTAAGTCATTGGCTTTAGTGCCTATCTCTACGACATCCCAATGTCCTTGGGATAGAAAATATATCTTTCATTTTAATAGCCCAATAGTTATAATTGTCTCCTACAAATATTGGAAGTGACATTTGGCTTGCAGTTAATTTATTAGTGGACATGTCGTGCGTGGAGTCTTAGGGTAGGCAAGAAAATAATATGCCCAATTGAATGATTGAACACAGTTCTAATACGACTTGGGGGTTTTTAGAATAGCTTTACTAGAAAAGGATTCCTTAGGTATATAAAGTTTTGAGCAAAATTAGTTTGTAGTCTTTTTCTTAAATATGTTGAACTCTACAAGCATATATATATAATATATATATATATATAGGCTACGCACTGGCTTTCCAAGTCGGTTTATGATTTTTCTTCTTCTTTTTTTTACCTTTTTTTAGAATAATCTCTCTAAATATCTATCTGATTCTTTATAGATTTGTCTTTTATTCTATAATATTCTAAAACATTTTCTTCTTCAATTATATCATTTTAGAAAGTGGATTAATTCAAGTGGGCTACGACTGACTCCAACATATCACTAAATCGCTTGCCAAGTCAAATAGATAGCGAGCCAACCGAATTTGCCGACTTCCAACAGTGCTCGCCATTGTCAAATTCGCTTGTTAAAGTTTTGATAAAACCCAATCCCTTCACTAGATTTAGCAATCGATTTCGACCAAACCACTCTCATTATCTTTCCCCCACAATGGTCATTTTAACGTTGGAAGAGGCTCGACTAGACACAACGGAAGAAGAAATCGGGCAGAGAAAACCAATTGCAAATGCTACGACTAGCAGATTTGGAAAAGACAAATTGTAGATGCGATAGAAGACGAAATCGAGGCGACATATTTACAAAAAAAAAAAGAGTGACAACCACCTGATCCAACAATAGCCAATGGAAGCAGTGACGGCAACGAGCAACAGAATTGTTCGTGACAACGAGCAGAATAAGCTACGGCAGGTTGTGGCATGTTGTTCATTGTCTTGCATTGACCAATCTAGATTTGTGATTTTGGATTTTATTTTTTTGTATATTAGATGACTGATATTGTGAATTTGTGTATTTGATTATTAATTTTATATGTGTATTTATTATTTCAAATAATTTTGTTAAATAATTGTATTTAAAAAATATTAGTAAATCGATTTAAAAATATAATAATATTATTAAAATTAATACCTTAATATTTATTATTAAATTATAAAATAAATAATAAATTTTTATGATAGTGAAAATTGTAAGTAAGGTAAAAAAATAAAATTAAAATTTATTAATAAATAAATTAAATAGAGAGAATAATATGAATTATGATTGAAGCAAACACAATTTTTAAAATAAAATTAAAATATAAAATAAATTATTTATAATACCCTTTACCCCAGATTTGGGGCAAATGAATAGTATTTTCTTTTTTTATTATAAATATTTATTTTATTTTTAAAATTATTTACTTATTATATATTAATTTAAATTACTACCTAAAAATTACGTAATTAACTAATTTTTTTTAATTATTAGCAATAATTTTTATAAAAATATTATATTTACTATCTCAATTAATAAAACATTACATTCAACATGACAAAATTAAAAAAAAAATTTATTACATATAACGTAAAAGTCTTTACCTCACAAACGTAAAGTCAAATATATAAGAAAACTTAGAGCCTGTTCTCTTTGTTGGTTTCGAGCTATTTTCTATTTTCAATTTTTTAAAATAATGAAAACATGTTCTCTTTATTATGTTCAAAAATGTAATTTTGAAAACAAAAAAAAAAAATTGTAAGGAAAGTCCAAAACAACAAAAAATCGTTTTGGCTGTTTTAAGCCAAAACTCGATTAAAAAACCAAAATGCGGAAAACGGTTGCTGCATCTTTTCTCTCCCTTCTCTCTTCTAGATCCAACAAGCTCCCTCCATTCTCTCTACTATCTTGCTGCCTCTTCTCTCTCCCTTTTTTTTTCCTTACTTCTTCCCTCTCTTCTTTCTTGGCCGGCGATGCACCTACCACTACCATCTCTGCCGCGAGCTGCGGTCTCGCTCTTTCTTTTCTCTTCTAGATCAGAGTCATTTGTTTCTTCCCCCCTCTCTCTCTCTTGTTGGTCAGCGACGCGCCTGCCATGGCCATCACAACCGCGATCCGTCGTCGCCACGAATAGCAAACCAGATCCGCCTCACCTCGCCTTCGCCTATGCGTGTCGTTGCAGCAACCCAGATCCGTTGTTCACCTACGTCGTTGATCACTTCCTCCTACGGCTCTTTCTCTTTAGGTTGAAGCCCTCTGTCATTTCTTTCTTCCGCCACCATTTCTGCCATTTCTTCTTTCCATCACCGACTCACACGCCCTATGCCATTTCTTCTCTCTTTCTTCTTTCACCGCCCCCACATGCCCATTGAATATGTAATATAATTTTTTATTAATTTTTTTCAATGATATTTTTAAAATTTTAAATAAATTAATATTTTGTTATTTTATGATTTATAATTTTTTTAATATTTATGTTGTGATAATCTAAATGTGTAGATAATTTCAATTTGTAGATAAAAAAAATTATTATGAAATTAATAGTTGAGTTAAATTAAAAATGATTTTAGAAAGTAATTTGTAATTTTAATACATTATATACGATTAAATTATTAGTTATCTCTAATATTATTTTTTAAATTTTTTAAATTAAGTTTATAACTTATTTTGAATCAAATTTTTTAAATAAAATATCATAAAATAATATTTTACAAAATTTTAAAGTTAACACGTTTTACAATTTTTTATTTTGAGAAATAATTTTTCAGAATGACAAAAGAATGCATTCTTAAAAATCTCAAATCAGATACTGAAAACACAAAACTGAAAATAAATTTAAAATTCAAAACTGAAAATTAAAATATAAAAAGAACACCAACTTAATTTTTGAAAGTTGGCCATGATTGAATATCAAGAAGAAAATAAGCTTTTATTAAAAGATTTGATATCCATAGATTTGAATGTACGTGAATATTTTTGAATTGAACAATCAAAATTTTACAAAAAAAAAACTCAACAACAAGGTGACAAATCTCAAAATACCCCCGAATCCTTTAGCCAGTGTTTCAATATATTGGAGAATTCAAAAGTGATCTACCAAATTATTAAATTATTGTCTTTGTTTATGTAGTATTTAAATCTTGAAAACTTTAATTTTCAATGTAATGCCCCGTTTTCTCAGAACGCGCATTACCTCAAGATTTCGGATATATATATATATATTTTTTCATACACAACATAAGTCTCATTATACATACATTCATCATGTTTATTTCCCGACAATCACGATTATATCTTCTCAGCATATCAAAATTTAAAAATTAATAGACTAAGACATGTATTATCAATCACATCAGCAGAAGTAAGATCAAAACCTCAAAGATATATAACTGACAATTCCTTTTACAATAACCAAATCGATGTTTTACATGAAAATATCAAAATATTACATAATCTCTGAACATCATAATCATAGACAAAGACATACGAAAACTAAATATAGCAGTTACAGCTCGACGACATCCTTTCCCTTAGCGCCACTGCTTTCACCTGGAACGTTTGAATATTCCAGAGACATAGTCCAAATTAGATGCTAAATCATCTAAGTGAGAGTTCAAAAACATTTTTATGAATATATGCAAAATCATATATAAAATCGATAAATCATGACATGCCCCAGCCTAAGAGAATCCCACATAACATTTAGCCCTAACCGAGGAAAATGCAATCTCTATAAAGGCGACACGACCACACTGACCAATTGGCAAACCAATCCTGCTTAAGAGGGATAACCTCAACATATGAATCTGGGAATCACCCCATTATCGTTGTTAGGCATTACGCTCATATTCAAAAGCATTCCAAAACCCAACGCAACCCTAACCCCAAGAGTATCATATCAGCACTATCCCCGGAATCAACGATACATTGGTATTAATGCTATTACTCAAAGGAACCTAGGGTGGTGTTCACTCTCAGCCCCGCCACTTGAGCCAACAACCGGGGTGATGTCCACTCCCAGCCCCGCCACTTGAGTACCATAGGGTAAAATCCATCTCAACCCCGTCTCAAGTGGATCACATAGCATTAATCCTCGGCACGCATCTCGAGTGCTGTCACTCAGGGGCCACGTCACAGGATTACAACCCACGTCCCACATGGACAACATAACACGCCAATGCTGAAAAATCATTACATGCATAAAATCAACATCTCAATGTATGCAATTTACCGTACAAAATCTAATACAGGTGTCAATAATCATTTGTAAAACCATCAATAAACCTAGCAACGGGGATGAACACTCATAGTAAACCATTCATATGCCACAAACGAGTTTTTCGATAGAACCACTCACATTTAGACGCAACTTGATTTTCTCAAAAAGCGTGATATACCTCAATTTGCGTGCTCACCTCGAACTTCGCACGAGTCACTTCACCTTAAGCCGCAAGGTACCCTAATCATCCAATAACCATCAAAATATAATTTTCTCCTTAATTTTTCTCATATTTTCTCGTTTTTCTCCTATTTTTTATCACTAATAATCCAAAATAATTATCTACACAACTATTTTCTCAAATATTTTTACATAAATATATATAAAATAATTTTTCAAGAATTTTAGAAAAAAAATCAGAAATTACCTATGTGGCACGCGCCCCCACGTGTGGGCAAGTATGCTAGAGGATTTGGCTGGGGCGTGACAATCACGTGCCGGTCATCTTCTTTCTTTTTCCGGTCGCTGGCGATGCTTCGATGCCCTATTTTTCTACACCGATCGAAAGCCCATCTCTAGTCGATCATGATGGTACCGACCTCCAACCGAAAAGCCACCGAAAAAGCCTTCGATCAGGCATTTACAGGCGCGGCGCGGCGATCTACCTTGCTTTTCCGATTAGCCCTCGAAATACCCTCAAAACACCTCAAAAATTCACCAAACTTACCAGAAATTCTCCCCTCGCCTCAAGAATCAAAAGCCCCTTATTGGCTTCCCTCGATTCGTCCTCAAAACCGAGCAATTTGATGCTCAAAATTTGGTCAAAATCTTTGGCTATTTATAGGCCAAAATCGACCCCCACGTGGCCAATTTTCGGCTATTTCTTCTCCCACACGCCTCCTAGACTACCCTTGGCCATGCCTTGACGAGATTTGAGGCCCAAATCTCCAGATTTTTCGGCCAAATCCAAGGCCAGATCTGCCATGCTTTGGCAGATTTTCAAAAATTATAGTTTGGCCCCCCCTTGAACTTTCTTTTACATTTTGACCCTTTATCCTCAAGCCCCTGATCTTCCCAGTACCATCACTAAGACCCTCAAGATTAGTACTTCTCATTTCTCCCTTGAAACTTTAAAAAATTACCGTTTTGACCTTCCTCGGGCAAATTTAAAAAATTGCACTTAGGCCCAACTGATCGTTTTGACCCTAAATCCACTCGATTTAACCTGAAATCACTTAAGGGTTGTTTTATACATAAAATATTAGTCATTGACATGCTCCGTTGACTTTTCGGACGTCTCTTACATCGATTCGATTTTCTCAGCCTGGTCAACAGTTGTATCGAAAATTGTTCCCGATCTAATTTCTTTCATCACCAAAAATCATAACTTATATTACTTGATGATATTATATCATTTTTCTTAATCATCTAGGGTTCGAGGTACTCCCTTCAATTGATTCGACGATTTATTTTACTTTTAGGCTTACTTTTTGGTATTTTATATTTATCTAAATTACACAATGACCTCATACAGATATGAGATATTACATTCAAGGTTTATGACATCATAGTATTCATTTGGTCATTTTTAATTATCGTATCTATAACTTTTATTTAGTAATTTTTAGTTTACGTTATTTAATAATCATTATTCATTAATTGATTATAATTTATTAATATTATTTAAATAATAATAATAATAAATAAATAAATAAAAAGATGAAAAAAATTATAAAAAATATAAAATAAATTAAAATTTATTATACTTAAAATGCAAGGGTAATATGAAAGTAAACATATTACGCTAAATTTAGAATAAGTGAATAATGCTATTCCAAATTTAGAGTGACTATTCATCACCCCAAATTTAGGTGAAATTTGGGGTGGGTTGGAGTGCATTTCACCCCATATTTAGGGGTGGGTTGGAGATGCTCTAACCCATGGTCTACTTATGCTATACTAAATTAAAGTTAAATTAAAATAAATTAATGTTGTTGCAGAGACGGGAAGGAAGGGACAGAAGCGATTGGCTCTGAAACCTTTCAAGAGAAGTATCATCTCCATTCTCCAGGAACGATCTTCTCATTAATAAACGACGGAAATGCTTGCTGTTGCTGTTGCTAGCTTTCCATGGTCACATATAATATAATAGTCCAAATATATGACCATTAAAAACGATGAATTATTGAGTAATTTAGGTAAAAATTAACATGGAACAAGAAAATTGACTTGGTTTGGACTGATTTATACTATTTTATACACATCTCGTTTTATTCCAAAGACCATGAATATTGAACTATGTAAAGGGGGAGGGAGGGTAAGAAGTCCCACCACTTTCCCAAAATTGACAATCTTCAGTAAACCATTAACATTATGTAGTCCTCTAATCTAATGCGAATGCAGGCGAATCGGCAGGCCTTTCTCCGGCGTCGGCATCATGTCCCCCAAAACCTTCTCCTCGGGAACCACCACCTCCCACCTGAACTTCTTCACCACATTGTGCACGAAACTCAGCACTGCCAGTCGAGCGTACTCCTTGCCGGGGCACAGCCTCGGCCCGCCGCCGAACGGAACGTACGTGTACGGTGGCGGCACCGGGCCGTCGTCGTACCTCGAGGGGTCGAACTTTTCTGGGTTGGGAAAGTACTCTGGGTTCATGTTCGTCGTGCTAACCGTCCAATACACCTGCAATTCAGTTGTCGAGAACAATTGATCATTGGCCTAATATATCGAGCATATTATTAAAATAAATGCTTGATATGTAAATTAATTACCTTCCAGCCTTTAGGGACAGTGTAGCCGGCGTACGTGAAATCGGCGAGAACCTCTCTGAAGGTTCCCTGAAGAGGAGGCACCAGTCTCATCACTTCAGACAGGACGTTCCATGAGTACTTCATCTTCGCCAAGTCGTCCCAGTCCAGCAATTCGCCTTCCTTTTTGGCCTTCGACACCGCCATTTGCTCTGATCAATTTCAACCAATAAATAGTTTTCAGTCTCGCTAGATTAATTCGAGGCCGAGGGTATTAAAAAATAGTTTTCAGTTTCGCTAGATTAATTCGAGGGTATTCATAATAGGAAAATCTGGATCTGGCACACTTTCATCGTCGTCTCTGTCAGATTCCAGAGGGGAGGAGAGGAGAGGAGAGGTTGTTCTTTGTTAATTACCTGAGAGGACTTTGCCGTAAATTTCTGGGCTCTGGCCCACATACTTCATGAAGAAA
The DNA here is from genome assembly GCF_014633365.1 of Diospyros lotus. Classification (NCBI taxonomy): domain Eukaryota; kingdom Viridiplantae; phylum Streptophyta; class Magnoliopsida; order Ericales; family Ebenaceae; genus Diospyros; species Diospyros lotus. The sequence continues at coordinate 11,717,550 of NC_068339.1, read as the reverse complement.
GTGATGGCTGTGGCCACCGTACTGTACCCGGCCACCAGCAAGCCCATCATTTTATCGGCGATCTCGGCCTCCGGCATGAACTTTCCGGTGGGATCAGTTGCCACAATCATATGAGACAGGATGTCCTGCATCGGAGCTCCGGTGGCCATGGCGGCCTTCTTCTCCTTGATCACAGTCACCAGCTCCTTCCTGATCGCCGTCGCCGCTTTCTCCGCTTTGTAGAAGATGGTCCCCGGAAAACTGGACATGATGGAATGCATGCCCAGAGTTATGGCGTCGAAGTGGTCGACGAGGCGGGCGATCCTCTCCGGATTGTCGATGCCGAGAAAGAAACGGCACGCGAGCGTCAAAGTGACGGTCTTGGAGAGAGGATGGACCAGAACTTGGTCTTTCCCTTGCCAGTGAGTCTGCAACAGTTGCTGGGAGATGGAATCCATCTTCGGGAGATATCTCATCAGAGCCTCCGGCTTGAAGAATCCGGGCGTACGGATCACCTGGGTGACGTCGGCTTTGAGGGGCTGGCCGGCGGCGGGAGGCGGAGGTGGGGCGGCGGCCTTCTTGTAGGAGCGGAAGAGGCGCTGCATCGGGTGGGGGCGGAAGGAGGTGAAGAGCTTCTGCTCGTTGGTGAAGATGAATTTGTGGCCGTTGGGGCCGCAAATGACGGCCGTCTTCTCGCCGAGGATGTTGGTCTTGAAGATGTCCGGGGAGTACTTCTTCATCCTGTCGCCGACGAACTTTTCGGGCTTGCCGAAGAGGAACTCGACGGTTTCGCCGAGCACCGGCCAGCCGAAGTTGCCGGGGGGGAGGTTGGAGCCGGCATCGGAGCGGCCTCTGAAGGCGAAAATGGCGAGGGCAATGGGGAGGACAATGGCGAGAAGCAGAGCGAGAGAGAGGAGCTCCATGGATGGAATGGATGAATTGGGGGATGGAATGGTGGTGCTCTGCTTTCTTTGTGCTATATATAAGTAGGAAGGCTTTGCCTTCGCCTTCGAAAACGTGGGTGTAATAATGAATGGGGGGTTCACTCAGTGATGTGAAGAGAAGTAGGCTGGTAACTCATTCTAAGTCATTACATTAGCACTCCAACATTGAACTCTTACTATCCGTATCTTCACCAGGTCAAACTTGGCTCACTATCCCTGCCCTGTTTTCCCACTGACCATCTCCAGTTTAATCAATTTTAATTTTCAAAAATCATTTTTCATGGTTTTAATTCAAAGTATTATTAAAACAATATATAGTGACGCTTTATAACCCTAGATATTTTTATAGTGTTATAATTGTAGTTCAGAATTTAAATTTAAGTGTGACTACGATATTATTAAATTTAATTTTAATTAGAAGAGAAATATCTTTTTGAATCATATTATAGAATTTTTAATGTATATCCATAGATAATTTTATGTTTATAAATACGTGATTAGGATATCTTGTTGTCCATGATTTTTCTCAATTTAAATTTTTTACGTTAAATTTTATATTTATTTGTATGATTAATAGTTTATTCATGATTTATTTTCGATTTAAAATCGTAACATATATATATATACACACACATTCACATACATAGAGGTGTAAGTTTTTTTTTTCTGTTTTTTTTTGGTATAACATCAAATAATATATAGTAATGCTTTATGCTTGATTTTTAGGGTACATTTTTCAAGCATTGTTGCAAAGTTATTGCTTTATTTTCGAAGACATATGTGAAACAACAAAAAAATATCCATAATAAAAAAATAAAAAAATATTCAAATTAATCCACATGCAGTATCATGTTTGTCACATTATGTATTATTATCACCTCCTGTCATTAATTAACAAACTATCATCCTTAGAAGATACTTCTGTTTGAAGCTTTCTTTTGCTCCATTCATCATCATGTTTCAAAACACTCATTAAAATTTTTTGGTTAATTTAATTATACATTTTTTTTACCTTGATTATTTGATTCCACACAGTTTAAACTCTAATTAATATCTAATTTTTAAAAAAATTGATGACATAGACCTCAAGCATTGGCCTTATATAAAAGACTTTTAATTAGAGTCAAAAGAACTTATGATAAATTATAAAAAAAAAAAAATCAAATATAAGCTGACAACATAGACCTTACCTCGAGGATTGGCTAACAATTTGGTGGAATCTTATGGACCACCTTACTAAATGTGGCGCGATACAAACCACCCTAACCCAAATTAATTTTACTATTTATGATCTGATTTTTTAGATATAATTAATAGTTTAATAGATAAATTAATTTATGCTTTATAGATTTCTTCACTATATTGAATTGTAGAGTATGTTTAATCGCACATATTTATCATAAAAAAATATATAATTATTATATATTTTTTAGAAAAATAATTAAGTTCTTAATTTTTTTATAAAAAACTATGTATGGTATAAGTATTTAAAGTTTATTTTCATAAAATTTATTTTCTAGGTGGGTGGGGGTGATTTTTATTTTTTAGACAATCATTGATACAATCAAATACACCCGTAAATTTTAATTTTTTTACAAAATTAGTAAAAGGGGAAAAGCTTTAATATACAGATATAGCTATATATGCTATCCATATTTAAACTGTTGTCCTTGTTGCCAAAATGTGGTTGACCGAGTGGAGTGGGATAGTTGCATCACATCACATATATGACTTGTGGTGACCTATTTCACATGAAAATATTTTATTGGAATCATTTTTTTATTTTTAACACATTTTATATTCTCGTTTTAAATCTTATTTATGTCTATTTTTTTATAAAAATATTCGTTTTCACGTTTCTGTTTCTTATTAAAAATATTTTCTATTTTGATTTCCGTACAGGTGACATTCTAGCTGCTGCTAAATTAGAGAAGTAGGTATAGTGCCATTTAATTGGACCGGTTCTGTAAGATATTACTAACTAATGCTGCTGCTGCGGCTGCTTTAATTAATTTCAATAAGCAATCCACTAATGGAACTGTACTAATTAATTTAACGAAAGTGTGATACAAGGAGCCGACCAGCAAGTAGCAACCCATATGCACGTTTACGCACCACTAATTCATTTAACGTTTATGCATCATTATTAATTTACATTTGACTTTTTTTGAATGTGTCTTTATTGACTAAAATGTTGAAAGTACATGATTGGTAGGAATTATGTTTATGTTTATGTAAGTGTTATTGTCTAAAATATAATAATAGAAATTTTGTGAAGTGGGAAGGATCCGGGGTGAACATATTGCCCGAAAATAGTATTAGCGTTCTGAAACAGTCCCGTATCAAGAATGGAGAAGACTCCCAGAAACAATAATCATAATGGTGTCATGAAACAATGCCAACGCCATGAAGATATGCCCTAAAAATGCCTCAATGCCTTCTGAAAGTGCCTCAATGCCCCGAAAGCAGCTTAACGCCCTGAAATCATCTTCATGCCCTGAAAGTGTTTCAATGCCTTGAAAGTAATTCGGTGCCCTAAAACTATCTTCATGCCCTGAAATTGACTCAATGTCCTAAGAATATCTTCATGCCCTAAGAGTGTTTCAATGTCTTGAAAGTGCCTCGATGCCCTAAAACCATCTTCATGCCCTAAAAGTGTCTCAATGCCTTGAAAGTGCCTCAATGCTCTGAAGCCATCCTCATGCCCTGAAACAAATCCACTGAAGTAATGTTGCCAAAAATCATGAAACAGGTTAAAAGGTCTGCGGGGGTATTCTCTCGCGAAGATCTTTCAATGATCAAGTTAATGCCTGGAAACAAGATTGTTAAAATCAGGATTTTAAGTGGGATCGACAAAAGGTCCATAAAATCGTATCGTAAAATCAAATCGTAAGATTTTAGAGATAATTAAAAATACCTTTTAATTTTTGTAAATATATGTGTATAATAACATAATTTTATAGAAAATGAATTAATATTATTTAATAACCTGATTATTCCTTATTATAATTCAAAAGATGATACTTCCAAAATATAGCTCAAAAACTAGTAGGTTGGTATAGGTAATTTTGAGGGAAAATATAGATAATTTAAAGGTAAAATATAGCTTAAAATTCTTTAGAGGATGCTTCCAACGTCTTTCATTAGATTTAGATTACAATTTTTTCTTGATTTAACATTGATTAAATCAAGTAATATCCCAATTTGGAGTTGGGTGGTCCATTAATTAATTATTTGTTTGTCTTTATTTATTTATGCAATCAATGTTAAATCAAGTAAAACTTATAATTTAAATCAAGTAAATTAGAACTTATGCAATTAATGTTAAATGCTATGTGACATTGGAACTTATGCAATTAATGTTAGATGCTATGTGACATTGGAACTTATGTAATTAATGTTAAATCAAGTTCCAATTTAGAGGCAAAATATAATAATTCATTGCATAAGTTTCAATGTCAGATATTATGTGACATTGAGATGTTGGAAGCATCCTTTAAATTACAACTTAAATCAATGAAGATCTTTGAATCGTAAAATCGTTTGGAGATCTCTGAAGCGTAAAATCGTAAAATCGTACATATAAAATCGAGATTTTATAGAATTTTATCCCAAATTGAATTTTATATGGGATTTGAATCGTTTGAGAGTTTTCGAATCGTAAAATCGTATGCGTAAAATCGAGATTTTAACAACAATGCCTGAAAAAGACTATTCACGCAATAGAAATTGACTCAGTGTTTAGAAATTATCAAACGTGGAAAAAAGTCATTTTCTTGATCCTGTAATTGCGTATTTAGGGTTCGATTTTCGAGGATCGTCAAAAAAATATGTGTTGAAAATACCTTTGTTGCCCCCGAAACATTCTCGATGCTCGGAAACACCTATGGTGTCCAGAAACATGAAGGGAAATTCTATTTGCAACCATAATTTTTACTCTTCGTAACCAGCGTAAAGTAAAATTTTAATTTTTACTATTTACAATCAGAGTGATTTCTTTTTGCAACCATCCATATTTCAAATATACCCTCCAAACACTCATCCCTCAAAAGATATCTCCACGCGCAGCAAACCCACTCTATTATTCAAATAACAGCAGCTATAGCTAAATAGATATAAGATATTAGAAAATTATTAATATTTTTAAAAATTAAAATAATTTTTTAATATTATCAAATAACATACATCTATATAATTTATATTTAAAAATAATATAATTTATAATATCAATTACTAGTTCAATAACATAATTTACATACTAAATGAATTAAATCAATGAATTCAAAAAAAACACAATATATATGTAATATATATGTATGGCTATGTAATATGAAATCATTCTCACAGTATTTGTAATATTATAATTATATATATTATAATTTTATTTTATGAAAAAACTAAAATTTTATTATATATATACATACATATTATAATTATATATACATATATATTATATATATAATTATAATTATACATAATTATATTATATAAACTATTATATATATTATAATATATAAAATATATATATTCTCTGTGAGGTTCAGGAGAATTGAATTATCCTGAATCTCAAGATTCGGGAGAATTCATATTTTCCGAATTTATAAATTTGGAGTTGTATGAACCTCCCAAATTTTGAGGTTCGGGAGTTGAGGGATGTCCCGAACAATAGGGTTCGGGGGTTAGGAGATACCTCGAATCTCGAGGTTCGGAGAACCCCAAATTGCCCGAATCCCAAGGTTCGGGGCATCCCCCAGCCCCCGAACTTTAGGGTTCGGAGCTTCAGACAATTTTGAAGTTCAGAGGTTGAGGGATGTCCCGAACTCAGAGATTCGGGGAACTCCAAATTGCCAGAATCCCAAGATTCGGGGCATTTCCCAGGTCCCGAACCTTAGGATTCGGGGCTTGAAGGCACCCCAAAAAATATTTTTTATTTTTTAATTAATCTTATTTTTTTAATTCTTTTGTCGTGTAAGTAAATTATGTGATTTAATTCATCTGTAGTGTAGGTAAATTATGTGATTTAACTAGTGATTGATGTTATAAATTATGTTATTTTTAAAAATAAATTATATAGATGCATGTTATTTGATAATATTGAGAAATCATTTTAATTTTTAAAAATATTAATAATTTTCTACTGTCTTATATCGATCTATTAATAATTATTGTTATTTGAATAATAGAATAAAATGGCTGTGGAGATGGTGGGTAAGGAAGTGGGTACACGCGCTTGAGGAGTAATGGTGAATGATTGATCGTAAATAATTTAAATGAAGGGTAAATATGAGTTCTCATCTGAGGATATTTTAGAGATATTAAAAGTGGGTTACGGAGAGCAAAAATGATGGTTACAAATAAAATTTCCCTTGAATTATGTTTGGAAACCCCATGGTGCCCGAAAACACAATGAATACCTGGAAGCTCATACTCGAAACCACACCTTACCCGAAAACCCCTTTGCCCGGAAGCATTATTCATGCCCGAAAACCCCTCTTATGCCCGAAGCACTTCATGCCTGGAAGCATTATTCAAGCCTGGAAAGGCGTGTCTTTGGTGGGTCCCATTTTTTGTGGTACAACAGTAAGTAAAACTCGATTCGTAGTGTAATAAATAGCCCTTTAATTAGATTTGGAGATATGTCCTGAATGGCCCATTAAATATATTTGGAGAGGAGGGGGTGTTAAGGTCTCTTTGGTGCGGGGTTCCTTCCCTTCAACTTCCTTTGCGATCCCAATAATTGGTACCAACTTAAGAATCCTGCATTAATTTGATTCGGTGATGCTAATGTAATGAATTCCCAAAACTAAAAATCATAAATCAAAACTAAAATTAGTTAATTATCCATTTTGCTATGGGGTCGATAAAATGAAATGGTTGCTTACTTGAGTCCTCTGTGTTTTAGTATCTTTTTAATTTATCTTTGTTTTAAACGGTATTTTTTTTTATAAATGATAATTCTATATAAGAATTCCTCTTCAATTGTTTAGCGCTTTTAAAAAATAAAATAAAAATCACAAATTCCTAATAATCACGAGTATAAAAATAAAAAAAGATTAAATTTAAATATCTAAATAATATTTCTGATTAAATAATAAATAGAGGGTTGCCTTAAAATGGGGATCAGGTGGTGGGGTTTACTGTTTAAGCAGCTCAAAGCAGTAAAGTGGAATTTAATTTCAATTAATTTAATTTAATTTAATTAAACGCAGCTGAGATTCAAGACATGGTAAGGAAGCCACCCACCAAAGGGCTGACCACCACCTATCTTCTTATGCTATATTAAATTCAATTAATGTTGCTGCAGAGATCCGAAGAAGAGATTGCCGCCGATGACTTATGAGTAGTGATGACTTGGGGGGGAGAATTTCTCATCACCGTTAAAAGTAAATGAAATGCTGCCTTCCCCTTCTGCACTCGCACTCATCTGTGGAAAATGGCAATGGCAATGGCAGTGGGTATCATAAATTTTAAACCAATTGTAAAGTGACACTGACACTGACACGCCAATAAATGACAATCCCAGACGACCCAGCAATCAGCTGCCAGATACCATACTAATTTCCAATCAATTTTCCACGGTCAGAAATGGGTTCTGTTCTAATCCCAGTTGGTATGGTTGCCCTGTTTGAAAGCAAATTTTGAAACAAACTCTGGCTCACCTTCCTTACGCATGACCTTTTGTTACAATTTTTTTTTTTTTTTTTCAATACAACTTATACCCTAAAATTATGATTTGTATTGAATGAGCCCATTCACTACACATTTTAAACATAATAATTGTGCTTGTTAGAAAAACATGAATGAATTGTCCATTAATAACCATGATAATGTGTATGTCTAGACCATAAAAATGTAACATTTTTAGCCCATTTTTAATGAATCGTTAACTGGCGGAATTTAATTGAGTCTCTTCATTCTTCTTTTCAAACTAGACGACTTGATAACCGATTCAAAAGCCAATCGCTCAGTTAAATTCTGTTTCAATAACTATGCATACGACCCAACTAACCTTAAGCCTCAGCCTCATCAATTTGCTAAAGTCGCTGAAGAACCGCTAAATTGCTTAGCTTGTCCAACAGCTGTTAGTTATATAATAGTGAGAATAATATTATATTTTAAGAAAAAGAAAAATTTAGCCAGCAATGGTTGACAGTTGACACGAATCCAGCAACCATATTGGACTAATGAAGGGGCTGCTTGCTTGACTCCACAGAAGTTCCATAAGTCCTCTTTTGTTAATCCACATTTCTGCCTGAACGTTAAGAGTCTTGAGTCAGAGTCTTCTTGGAGGCCCCGAGTCGAGCAGCTTTCAGTTCTCACAGAATTTGTCGCCATATCAGACAAACCTGCATCTTACCTACCTTTCTCATTTTCTTTTTAAATAAATTTATTCTCATTTTTTTAAAGATAAGTCTTGAGTTAAAATGGTAAATTTGTTCTTTGACATCAGAATGTGATGGTTTTAAGTTAACGAAAATAATTCTTTTGCATAATACTACATATACATACGACCGAGTCCCGTGTGTGCTCAAGACGCCCTAACAACCCTCAAAGATGTTATTAAGTCACTAGTACGAATCTACCCAAGCTTGTACCAGAAGAACTTTCTAACAAAACTGGAAGCCTAAAACCATCTCTGCTTTTGCCTAAATTCTGGTCTCCACGTTCTTGGGTGGATTCTCAACAATGTACGCGCCATCCTCCGAAGCAACAACTGCTGTGCATCTGCAGTTTACCCAATTTGTGAGACACAGATGAGAAAGTTGATTTATCATTTTCCTTCAAATAGACAACATGGATCTGGAAGAATATATCAAGAAAACGTCTATATAATAACGATATAGACCCCATCACTGTAAAGCATAGACATGCTCCTATGGAAAAGTTTCCCCTTTACTCCCATAAGTAGAAAGCTTGTCCATGAAAAAGAATGATTTTTAACAATTGCATGCGAGTGGAAGCTAGGTGGGCTTATCCTTATATATGTTTACGTGGTCTCTAAAACCCAGCCTTATCTTATGGAATTCCCCTTCCCCAGTTATCTCATTTAGCAAAAGAAAATGAATGATTTAAGATTAAGTATGTAATCTGAGCAAGCTTCACACACAGGATGCATCTGCTAACTAAAACAATAACAACATTATTCCAAGCCTTGATCTCACTAAGTGGGTCGTTTACATTAATTCTTGACCTCCATGCATATCAATTTATGACCATATCTACTCTAAGGTCATTATATCCTATTTCATATCTAAGAGTTTCTTACCAAATTTTTTTTTTTTTAATCTCTCTCCCTGTTAGAAAAGTATTCACATCTGCCTCATGGGTTACGAAATTGAAAATGTGACATGTATCTGTTTGTAAAGTGCACGGTTCATATTCTCATTCAAGGGTTTGTTTTGGTAAGGAAAGGGCAAACAATTGTTTCTCCAATCATTACTAAAGTAACCATCCAGCATGGAAAATGGAACAAAGTCGGTTATACGCGAATACTATGAATTGTGAGATTGTACGAGGTTCTCAACCTTCTAGGTAAACCTTTTTCTTCTGTCAATAGTGTTATTTTCTCTACCTTTTTTCATTTGTTTATTTAACTTCTCTGTTCTGCTCATGTCTATGAATTAAGAAAAACGAAAATGAAAACGAATGGCATTCATGGGAAACAGAAGAAGGTTCAAGGAAAGAATCAAACTCACGGGATCTTTAAGACGACTCCATGGTCTACAACCCCATTTATATTATCAAGACTTGTAGCTACTTCAGCTGCAGGTAGAAAGAGTGGTCCCCTAAGAAAATATGACCAAGTATTGAGACCAAAAGGTAGAGAAAGGTGATCCTAATGATAGATAATCATACCAAGGTTTAGTATCGGTGATGTAAATATAAGATCAAGAACGTTATGCCCTTCTTTGGTAATTAGTGGGAAGTCGCCCCCCATTGGACCTGCATACCCTATAGCTGGTCTCCTCCACACCTGCCCATTATCAAAAGACAAGATAAGACAATAAAAAGAATAAGTCATGATATGAGCTACCAGTACCTCATGTTTAATTAACCTCCACATGAAGTTCAGTGTTACTGTTCTATTGTTCAGGGATATTTTAGGAATAGGATGGCTCTTTACAAAAAAAGTAAGGGGGAGGGGATGCATACAAATCCGACTTTCCCCAACCCTCACAAAGCGGGGAATCTTGTGCACTAAGAACACTTAGTTTTCAAAGGTGTTGCTACTTGTCTATAAATGCAGCCCATTTAGAATGCTGTGAGTGTTCACTAGGGATATGGCCTGAGGTGTTGCAGGCAGGTAGGGCAGATAAAGCATCGATGAAAAAGCTTGGTTCTTGGTTCCGATGTGCTTGAAAAGCATTTCAGGTAAAAGGATTAGGTGGACATCTCAAGGTTCTGACCAGTCTATAGAGACTTAATAACTTCCTTTCAGGTATACTGTACGGGAAGGTTTCATATTGAATCAATTTTTAGATTATGCTGGATCATCTAGACTAGATGTTGTTGATTATCCAGAAGCTGTTAGCCTACTCTTTTGCTTCAACTCTATCAGCCTCTATTTTCTTTAGGCAAGCACAGGATATCACATTAACCTGATTTTCATATTTTGGGCAATATCCACTTTTGATATATCTGTGTATGCATTCATTTTTTTGTAGCTAATCAAACCTGAGTCCCTTTATTATCAGAAAAGGGTAACGGTATTTTTTTCCAAGAAAACAAGCCGGTTCAGTTTGCCAAGTGCGGACCCTGTCCTTCAGTTAATTCAGCCGAATAAATCATCCTCATTGATGGTGAAATGGGCATTTTTCCCTGTCAGCAAATTGATTTGGCTTGTTTCCTTTGAAAAATACCATTATCTATCAGAAAGACTAGCCTAACGGGCCAACTTGTCCCCCAGAGGATGAAGATCCCTTTTAAATGTTGTTCAATATATTACACATGTATTCGTCACACATAGAATGAACTTGCTTCAGCATATGATTATCTTCTACATAGATGAAAATGAATGTCGTCCCAATGACATAATGCCAGACATTGGCAATAAGAATATACCTCAGCATCGCCTAGAAACAGATCATCAATCTCTTCAGCAGTTTCCAGCCAGTTGTACTGAGACATGTTAAAGTGTCCAATGAATCAGAAGTTGTTTAGGCAAGTGATATCAAGCAATTTGTACCAGACATGCAAGCTTACAGAATTAACTAAAACTGGAATTGATCCGTCTAGACCACCTTTGTACTGTTTCTCTGTAACCATAAATACAAGCTTCTTAGCTGCTTTGAGTACTGTCTGCAAGCAAAGAGAACAGAAACAAGCCAATTGAGAAAATCAAGAATGAAATGTAAATGAATGAAAATATGTACTAAGAAAAAACATCAATTTGCTGGTTTTCCTGATCAAAAGAATTGAGGATGGAATATAAATACATGAAGGATTAAATGCTTTCTGTACAGAACAAGCACATGAAAATTTTCTTAAATGGTTTCTAAAGGATTACAAGCCATAGCTGGACTCCAACAAATACAACTTTTTTGTTTTGTTTTTCTTATTTATTTATTTATCTTTTGGCTCACCTTCTCCTGAATTATAGATTCCTCCCCTTGCAACCTTCTGCGCCCAATAACTGAAATAAGAGTTCCTTCTTCAATAATATCAGCATCATTGAATGCAAAATCAACCTACAAAATAGCAAGTCAAAGTGCATGTATTGCATAGTGTAAAATTTTCAAAATCACAAAAATTGTTGGTGAGCTAGAATTTATGTAGCTGATGACTAGGTTTGTTATGTTGTTGCAAAAATCCATGGATTCATTGCGTCATTTAACAGGACACAACAAGAAAATCTTTTGAGCACAACTTCCCAAACACACTACCCTTCAGGTGGCAACTGGTATTTCCTCCTTGTTCCCATGAGATGTGGTCTAACCGAATTGATGTGATGTATTTGTTGCTTTTTCCATTCCAATGACATTGATAACCTTTTCAATCAATATTTTTGTTCTCTTTTTCTTTTCTTGATAAACAAACTAACATGACAGAACCATAATCTTTTTTTTCTGCATAAGTTTTCTTTTTTTGCTGTCTGCTTCGAGAGCAAGACAGAGAGGGCTGTCTAAAACATTAAATACTAAAGGCCTTAGATAAACTGCAACCAAGTTATTGGATACTTAGAAATCGTGCACACTTGAGAATTATCTTGGTAGTGATCCAAAGGAATTCCTGCCTTTGCTGCTTCACTGGCACTACCGACAGATCTGCATCACAACAATAGCACTGAAAATTTCCTGATGAAAACAACCTAATAAATGGATCCTTGAGCTGAATCAAGTCAGGAAAATGACCAACAACCATTAGATGAATGGCAAGTTCCATTGAACCTCCACAGACCTATTTAACAAGAGGTTATGTTGCAGATAACAGAGGAATAATGGAATAGCTTCTGGGCTGTACAGGGGTTAATGCCTTTTCCACGTCAAGGAACTATGTAGTAATCTAGTATGGCCCTCATAGATAAGCACAATTCTGATACGATAAAATAACAGTAAACAAGCAATGTCATAGGTAAATCCTTGTCCCTGGAAAAAAATGTCTGAAAAGTTAACTACTTCAGACCATAAGCAGGAAGTAACATCAATTGCTAAAATATAAAAGGTAACTAAGTTCTTATGTTGCAGATTAGGTGGTTATTAGATCCAGTTGATCAGAGGTCAACTTATGATAGAAAACAACATTTTGAAATAAGTTTTTTTTTCCCTCCTTCTGTGTTACTTTCTTCATTTTTGTGTGGGACAAGTAAAGAGATGAACTCACATGGAAATCCCTACTATATCCTTTATGGTGCCTAAACGAAGTTGGCGACCCAAATATTGTATAGCCATGTGAGAAGCAAGGCCAGATCCTAATCCCACCACCATTCCACTTTTGATGAATGTATCCACCTGGGGAGGAGAAGAAAACAAATTAGCTGTCCTTTATCTGGTACCAGATAACTAGATAATTAAAT